>NW_024349798.1:5090534-5755086 GCF_902729225.1 Pteropus medius
GGGAGGGGCACAAGAGCTGCCATTTAAAAATGCCTGCTGTGCCAGATTCTTTGCTAGGCATTCATTCATGCAACAAATCCTTGCCAAGGGCCTGCCTTGTGCCAGTTCCAACTGTATGTGCTGAAGACACAGGTAAACAGAAAGAAGGAGAGCCCAGGGGCTTACAAACCAGGGTACAGTGGTGGGCGCTAAGAAGGAAACAGAACAGGACCATGTAATGGGGTTAGAGAGGGCGCCATCAACGTTGCCACCTAAAATCCTCCCAAGAATCCTGTCAGGAGGCTTTTGTTCCCAGCTTTACCAATAACAAAGCAGGGTCTCCCGGGAGGGGAAGTGACCTCACCACTGACTCTTGACTCGAAAGTCAATCCTTTCCTTTTGCTCTAAGAGGCCTTTTTCGGTTGTGCTCTTGGCGGCAGCCCTGAGGGCGCTTTTTTCTGGATTCTGCAGTGCCCCCTGGGCATTCAGGGCCCGTGGACACCCCCACAGCACGACTTGTTTTGGGGACCCGAGGCCACCTGCACAGCAGCCAGAGGCTTGGGGCTAGCAGCCCCTCGTCCTAGGCCCGTCTGGGCCAGACCCTGAGCTCCTTCTGGCTCCTCTGAAGGGTCTCTGTCTTCCTGCGCTTAGCACCAGGGCTTATCTTGTTCCTTTGTCTATTGTGGGATTCACTGGACCACAAGCTCCCTGCAGACAGTGGTGTTTGTTCCCCTTGTCTGCTCCGCGTCCTCTGCGCCTAGTCCAGCGCCTGGCACGTTTCAGGACGGACGAAACGAGCGAGGAGCAGCCAGGTAGGTCCCACCGTCTTCCGAAGTTTACCGAGTGCTCCCCAACCAGCGATCAACCGCGCGGACTTCTCCCCCGAGGTTTTCAGCCCCGGGCTGCTGCAGCCCGCCCATGGGCGGGGCTGGGCGGAGGCGACTCCAGGACGCCCAGTCCTGGGCCTTCCCACCCTCCTCAGGCGCTGCTACCACTGCCCCCACCTTTGCTCCAGGACTGACGTGCGCTCCCATGGCTGTGGCCTTCGAGGACGCGATCTCATACCTGACCCTTCAGAGTCGGGGAGGCTGGACGGGGAGAACTGCCTGTCTGGGTAAGGATCTTATCTGGTTGTCTCTGGGCGTTCGGCCTGGAGCGTACCGAGTGAAAGACAGGGTTAGCGCAGCAGGAAGATTCCGGGTTCTCTGTTAACACGGATTTCCAGGGCCTTCGAATCAGGAGTACACCTTTCCCGCTTGACCCAACTACCAGAACAACATTCAGGCGGAAAAGTAGGTGCCTGGAGTGAGATAAGACCAACAGTAGCTTTTGGCCTGCTTTGTTCCTAAACCTCAGCCTGCCGAATGGGCTTTGCCTAATATCCCTGCTCCTGGCTCACCGCGTGCACGCACCATTCATTCATTCATTCATTCATTCATTCATTCATTCTGGAAATGTGCTGAATGGACGTGGGCTGAGTGGAATGGACAAGTGCTGCCCCCATGAGGCTCACAGTCTGGATAGGACCAGGTCCCTGAAGCAGAGATTCCTTTTGACTTCTCATTAACTAGATAATTTGCAGGAAAAAAGGGGTGGGGGGGGCGCTTAATGAACATTGAATTTCTTCAAATTCTTCCTGATGTTTGAAAAAACACTCCCCTCTGCCAGAGTATTATCCACAGACAAAAATTCTTCTGAAATAGCTGAATTGTTACTTATTTCGTAACATTTAGTAAGTGATAAACACATCCCCAAAGGATTTTTAACATTAATCTACCTATATGGAGTATATTTCAGTATCTCGTAAAATTATCTTGAAAATGCAAACTTAAACTATTCTACTTATTACCTTAGATTTTTATTTGGAAGTAATTGGTGGTCTCAAAAAATAACAAAACACTCAACTTACCATTTATTTATTAAATGCGAAAAAAAATTAAGTCTAGTATCAGCCAGGTAAGCAAAAGCACCTGACAGTGCTGACTGATGGCGTCTTCATCTTTCATCCCTTTAGAGATTGCAAAAGAAAAATGAATTTCCCTGTATTTTCAATTTCCACAGGATTTCTCTATTTAGAATAATTCAGGGCAAAAGGAGAAATCCTTCTCCAGCTCTGGGAAGAATTATCATTAAAAGTACTATGATCCCTTGAATAGCCTCTAGGTAATCCATTGGCTTAAGTGCCTCTTTCTAAACTGCATTAGTAACATCTTTTCCTGCAGCTGTAACCTCATCATTTCCCTCTGGCTGTCACAATCTTGAAGGAGCAATTGGAGGGTGTTTATGGCACAGGCAGACCCCTTACTGAGGAACTTCACTGAGGTTCCCTTACTGAGGGCCAGCCCTGGTACAGAAGCACTGGGGATGTTGACGAGAACGTGAGGTGAGCCTTGGCCTGTCACAGTCTTTCTTCACTGTCTGTCTCCAAGCTTTTTATCTCCTTGTCTGTCTTACTGGCAGGAGGTTTGAGGCTCTGAAGGCCTGAATTGCAGTCTCAGCTTTGCTATTTGCTGCTATCTGTGTGATTTCAGCAAGTTATTTAATCGAGTCCTTTCACTCTGCTGCTCTAAGCTCTTCTGTGTCTTCCCATTGCACTTAGAACTAAACCCAAATGGCTCACCCCGGTGGCCCTTTCCTACCACAGATCTCGTCTAATGCCCTCTTTTCCTTTGCCTGCCATGTTCCAGTCACTACCTTTCAATTCCTGAACAAGCCAGTCTGATCCCACCTTACCGGCCTGACCTGGAATGGATGCTTTCACCTCGACCCCCGTTTCCTCTTCATTCTTAAATTTCATTTCCCTAGGGACAACCGCTTCTGTCCATCCTTTAAAAAGCATTCTCTCTCTGTGTGCACTATTGTTTCCTTCATAGCATTTATCAATCTGTAATTCATTTACTACTTTTTTTTTACTTGACTTTTGTCTCCCCCCACTGGGGATAATCTACAACCACATCTCTTTGGTTCACTGGTTCCCATCTTGACCTCTCAGTGGATTTGAACTATTATCTTCCTTAGGACTCTATTGGCTTCTGGGACCCACACTCTTCTATTTCTTGTTTTTCTTTCTCTACTTCTCCAGTGTCTGTCAGTCTTCTTCACCAACTTATCTTTCTTTACCTGATCATTAACTTTATTGGCAACCTGCAAGGGCTCTGGCCTAGGGGGCCTCTTCTTATTCCATTTCATCCTGGCTTCCAGTGATCCCTGCCTCTCGTTATTCACACCTTTGTGGAATCCACTCCCCTTGAGTGTAGGCTGGATTTAGTGATTGCTTCTAATAAACAGAATTCAGTCTGTTTAGTGATGGGGTATCATCATTTCTGAGTTTAGGTTGTAAACAGATTGTGGTTTCTCTTGGGGGCTCTCATAAGCACCTTCTCACTCTCTTGCTTGCTTCACTCTGGGGAGCCGAGTCTGTGGAGTGGCCCAAGGCCAGCCAATATGGATTCTCCTCCCCCAAGTCAAGTCTTAAAATGAGACCACGACCCCAGCTGACAACCTGACTATATAACTCTTGACTTTGAGCTAGAGGCACCCAGTTAAACCCTATTTGGTGCAGAAATCTTGAGGTAACAAGTATTTGTTTTAAGCTGCAATGTTTTAGGATCGTGTGTTATGCAGCAAGAGATAACTAATATACCTCCCTTGGTGGTTTCATAGCCACTGTGGCCTCAGTAACAATTCTTAGTGCCAATAGCCTTGTATTTATATTTTGCTTCTCAACTCTTTCGTTCACTTGACATTGATACTTGGTTGTCTCATAAATGCCTCAAAGTCTTCATGTTCAAAACCACTAATCCAGCCACTTAAATGCAAGCTCTACGAGAGTGGCTTTGTTGCCATTCACTGCTATATTCCCAGTGCCCAGCACATAGTAAATCCTCACTAAATGTAGATTGAATTAATATTCCACATCAAACCTGTCTTTTCTGGTATTCTCTATGTAGGCAAATGTAGTATAATCTATTCAATCACTCAAGCCAGAAATTGGGATATATCCTTGACCCCCTCACTTTATCTCATTCTCACATATCATCAATCTCTAAGTTCCATAGGTCTGATATCCTAAATAGTTTTCAAATCTGCCTGTTTTTCTACCTCTACTTGCCGTCACCCAAGTCCAAGGCCACAGCAATAGGCAAACTAGTTTCTCTTCATTCGCTTTTTTTAAAGTAAACTTTTAAATGTAACATATAGAAATGCACACAAATAAAAAATAAAGAGCACGATGGATTTCTAGCTAGTGAAAACAGCCCTTTAGCTACCATTCCTATAGAATCAGAATTTAACAACACTCCTGAGGCTACTCTGGTGCCCCCTTCTGGTCGCTTCCTCTCCTCCATCACGATCCTGACTTCGATCTGAAGTCCATTTGGTTTGTTTTTGAACTTCCTGTAAGTGAAGTCATATTATTGGAACACTTCTTCTAGTCTTACTCCACAACAGAGGACTCATCCATGTGTTGCTTGTTCCCTGAATAGTATTTCCCATTGTGTTATTTATTAATTCTATTGTGTTATTTATTAATTCTAGATAAGGGGTAGTTTTCAGTTTGAGGCTACATCAAGTAGTTCTTGCATGTCTCTGGTGACCACATATGTAAGCTATTGCTGGATTTGTACCCAGGAGTGAATTGCTATGTCACAGGGTATGTGGATGTTCAGCTTTAGAAGGTTCTGCCACACACTTGTTTAAAAAACTTAAAACATTTCCCCTCCCACCATCTGCAAACTCATCTAGTGCATTTCTTGCCCCAGTCCTAGGATCAGCCATTTCTTCGAAGAACCCCGATTTCTATCATTAGCTGATTTTTTTCACATTATAAAGCATCCACATGGATAGAATTTTTAAAAGGATGAGATAAAGTAAAAACATAGGGAATATCTACATTTTTTCACATCCAGTGGAGTAAAAGGAACATAAAAGATTCTTGTGAAAGATCACATGTAGAGGCGTGAGTCGGGGACAGAGATTGCAGTAGGATGAAGGGTTAAAGTCAGCTTAAAAGGACATCAAACATTGGTGCCTGGGTGCCATTGCCAACTGCTCCCATGAGGGGGCCTTCAATAGGGACCTTCGATAGGGGCCTTCTGATGCTAAGCCAGTCAGAATGCCTCCTGAGTGTCCCCATCCCCACCTGCTTCAGTGTCTTTGGCTTATATGAATGAATATAGCCTGAAACTCCACCCAAGATTGGGGGACACAAAGTATCAGAGAGTAGGAAGTGGTGAGGAGCAATGAGGAGTATTTTGAGTTGATGACAGTGTCCAAAAAATACATCAACCTTTAAAGAGAAAGTCACTTAATTTACTCTAATTTCCACCCCAAAGGGCCAGCTGAGTGACTATTAAGCTAATTTTTAATAGTGTCCCTTCTCTGCCTATACTTTAAGTTGTTTTTAGCTCCCAGACAGTGTTCAGGAAGGTGGAATGTGGGCGTTTGGCGAACATATCCAGTCTACCCTATTAAGCTTGGTGGCTTACCTGGCTGAGGCTGAGTATGCTAGCCTTGACAAGCAAGGAAGGAAGTGCTTGGTATTGCTGCATAGGGAGGAGCTTCCTGTCCTCCTGGAGCTTGCCCATGGCAGGAAAAGGTGACTGCGATGGGCAGGCTGCCAGGCCAGTATCATGGCTGGGACCCAGGAGCCAGGATTAGGGTTGGCAGCCTCTCTGCCTGCCCTGTTTGCAGGATCAGATGTTAGTTTTGCTCACTCACTAGGAAGGAACAAAGGCTCCATGATTAGCTGCTGGGTAGTTCCAGTTGCTGCAAGAAAAGGGCATTGAGAATTGGGTGGTGAGTACGGACCTGGTTAAAAAAACTGATATAGCCATACAAGGAAACGTGCCAAACAAACAACAACAAAAACAAACAAACAAAAAAACAGCAAGGCGCCGCCTGAGAACTGCAGAACTCAGCACACAACCACTCTATTCAAACCTGCACTAAGAGGACCAAACTGGCATGGCTCCTAGCAGCGTAAGGCTCAGATAACCCCAGCCCCCATTAAAATGCCTGCCTGAGAAAGCTCAACGCTGCTGCCAGGAAAATTTACTGTTTGCTCTGGCCAACATATGATTGGTTCCTGACCTCCCTTTCTTAGAGCATTTGCTAAAGGGTTTATGATTGTGTCTCTTAAAACCCAGAGGCAACTGTCATGAATCTGAGAGCCATTCCTTTGAAAAGTACTAATCAAGAAGGACAGGGCGTCTGTCTCCCTGCTCCGTTGGGGGACAGACTCTTGATTTCCACATCTCAGGGCTAACAGACACACCTAGCCTAATCACATCTACACTGACCAGCTTTTTGGAATTTTTCACTTCTCTGACTCAACCCCGTTCTCCTCCCTCATTCTTCCTTTAAAAGACCCAGTCTAAGGGGATGGCGCTCCGCTCTTTACTGTCTGTATTTACTGAATAAAATATCTTTCCCATCGCTTTAACTAATGTCTGGCTGTTGTGGTCTTTGACACGGTGCATGGGTTTCTCTCTCTCTCTCTCTCTCTCTCTCTCTCTCTATATATATATATAAATATATTTTTTCTATATATAAAATATATATTTTTCTATATATATAAAATATATATTTTATATTGAACAATCTCTTAAGATATGTGTCACACACACAGAGGGAGCTGGTCAGCAACATACGGTATATTCCCATTTTTGAAACAAAACAATTCAAAACAGGTGAGCGTAGGGGGAGACCTTTGCCCAAGGAGGCTGGACTCAGCGCTAGGCTGGAATTTGTGCTCCAAGTCCCTAACATGGAGGCCGGGCACCAGCGCTCTTGGGCAGGGGACCTCGCGCAGATAGGCTCAGTTTCCCCACGGCGGACGCCGACTCGAGGACACCGGAATATGCCCTGCGGTTCTCACTACTCCGGATGCCTCCGCGCCTGGGGCCCACAGGCTGGCAATTGCGAGAGAGCCGGGAAAACCGGAAGTTGGAGTGAGGCAGCCGGACGGGAAATGCGGGCACACCGGTCAGGGCTGGGCGGCTCTAGGGTGACTCTCCCCATTCCGTGGGGCTGCCCCTCGGGGGCGCGGACGGGAGCGCGCAGGTGAGGGCGGCTGGGCGGTGCCGTGGAGGGGCGGGGTCACAGGGTCTTCAACCAGTCACCGACGTCTCCCTTGGGCGGTGCGGGGGCGGAGCAGCGTCGTTGCCTGGACGACGTGATCCCGGCGTTTGTGTTCGGTGGTCTGCGGAGCTGGGCGGTGCCGACTGGTGCGCGCTGGGCTCCTGGGGCTCCTGGGGCTCCTGCGGCTCCCAACGCTTCCTCTGCGGCCGCTTCGCCCTAGGGGACAGAGCCGCTGGGGCGTCTCCTCGAATCTGGGGTTGAATGGGCCGCGGGCCGCGTGAACTCCCACGACTTGGTCTTCAGTGGCCCTGGGGGTTCTTAGTTTTTTCTACTTTAAAAAACGTTTATTCCTGGGACCCCCATTTAACACACTGGTTTTCTTCTCTTTCGACGGTTAACATTCGCTTTTCTGTTTACTCAATTATTCCTGTTTTTCTTGGCCTCTCCCACATTCCTTTATTTTTTCCTATGATTTTTCCTTTCTAAGGCTAGATCTCTGAATTGTCCTGTCTCCAGCCTGGCTTAACTACCTTAATTAGTACCTGGTTATTGTTGTTTTTGTTACTTCAGATGCTTCTTTTTTTCTAGTTCTTATTCCGGGTGTTTTTTGTAAGGTCATCTTTAAGACCTGAGTAAGCTCCCAGGCCAATCTCTGAGGGTAGACCGTGATTTATTTCCTAAAGGTGGCGTCTTCTCCTTACTCAAGCGCAGTGAAGCTGCCTGATACCAGAGTTGGCATTTGTGTTTGCCGTGCCTGAAGCTCCGATAAGCAACTTCATCCATGATAGCTATCCCTATGACAGGCTCCTGAGGTGAGTACAGCCTTGACCTAGTGACTTGTGAGCTGGACAGCGGTGTTTTCTGTTGGAGTTGTATGGAGTTTTTTTGTTTTTGTTTTTGTTTTTTAATTTTAATCGTCAACATTTAAAAATCAGAATATTTCACATAGAAATCTGATTATATTTGGCTTCTCTTGAAAAATCCTCAAGCTTTTGCAATACTGGGCCCCCAGCTGTCCCCTTTAAACAAAATATGGTTTCTTGAGGCCCCTGAAGCCCTGCTCCACTCTGGTCTTACACTCAAGGCACTGATCATTTGTGGTACTGCCTGACTGCCAGATGCATTTAGGTTTTGATTTCTGCTTTACTTAGTGACTCCCTGCCCAGGTGCCTTTCTGAACTCTTTCAGGGACTGAAATTCCCACACAACAAATCTGAGAGCCCTTCCTCCTAGACCTGCTTAGTCCTAGAGCCAGCCCTGGAAAGATTTCCTCTTATTCCCAAGAAGGGGCTAATGTCTGTCATATAGTAGGTGCTCAATAAATATTTTTTAACAGTCAAATAACTGTTGAAACTTCATTTGGTGTAGTTAGGCAATCCCTTGATGGGATCCGAACCTCTGGGCTTCCCCAGTATCGCTCCAGTGTCCCTTTTGTCTAGTAGAGCAACTTTGCCCAGGAAGCAGGACACACCTACTCTTTTTGGACTCGGTGCACTCCTGGGATTGCTGTGGGCTGAAATGGTCCACCTCAGGAGTGAGTTCCCTACTCTAGACATTGGCTGTGCTCCTCAATGGAGATGTGCTCACAGATTGAGCAGTTCATCTTTCCAGGGATCTCTGTGGCTTTTTCTTTTTGTAGCTCTCTCTGGCTTGAAAACAATATTAATTTTTGCTACACTTTTCTACATCTCTTTTTACCTTGAGTTTTAAAACACCTGGAAATACCGACCAGAGACAAATCCCAGGGGTAATTTTTCTTTCAGCAGAGTGACAGTAGAATGGAGCAGAATTCTAAGATTCCTAAAACATTTTAACTCCAAAGGAGAGTTACAAACTCAGAATGCTGCAGGGGCCAAGTGGGGACCAAATGTGAGGAATACAGGTCCAGGGTTGCCAGATGTTCTGATTTTTCAAGAAAATCAATTTTATAATTCTTCTAAGTTTTAAATGTTGGAAATTAAGTTTTTTAAAAAATTAAACCCTTGTGAGCCTTCATATCATGCCCATGAGCTGGTACAGGGGCCACTCATGCCTGTCTGGGTTAAGTGGATGCATCCCATGGGACTCTGATGGGTCAAAGGCAGTGGGCATGGGAACATTTCCTGGAGAAACCTTCTTGGACTCTCACTCAGGGCTAGCCCCTACCCCTTTCCTGATTGAGAGGTGGACTATGAAGCCAGGGATGTCTGAAGGTCTGGGACCCCATAGACAGCTGGGTCAGACCTCTTTATCCCCTCTATCCCCAGTCTTGAGAAGGAGCTGGGGGTAGGGGTGGGGAATCTAGAAAAATCAAATTGATCCCACATCTTTTTGAGGTGTAGAGCATCAGGAGGTGAGGGGCCCCAGGCCTTTTTGTTTCCTAAGTTTGCCCTGATAAAGAGAGAACTCTGTCCTGCTCTTAGGAGGAACCCAGAGGACCTGCTGACCAGCCTGGGGACCTTAAATGAAATCCAGGGACATCTCCACAGAGACACCATAGACCTTCAGAAGCACTGAAGGGTGCTGAAAAGGACCATCATGCCCCTCCACGCAGCAGTGTCCTTCCTCTTTTGAGGACAGTTGCAATGCTCTCTTTGAAACATCAGATATCAAAATCCTCCCACAAAATATATTTTCCCATTTTGGAGCCCCTGCTTGGCTGGTATCACAAGTATGTATGAGCCTGGTAAAGTGATCATGAGCTGGCAATGCAGATCTGGAAGTCACCTCTCTGCCAAGAGCAGGTGCAGCTCGCCTCGGGACCCCCAGACCCGGAACCCTCGAAGCCAGGAACCCTGTAGGACTGCAGCTGCACGGGGAACAGGATTTGGGAGGGACTTCCTGTTGTCCTTAATCCCAGTCTCCACCCGGCTCCCGTTGCTGGCTGCAGAGACTCCTTTCCCAGGGGAGGGGGCCCTGCTTCCCAAGGTGCCCCCTCCACCTCCACCTCAGTAAGAGGGGGGCTTGGGAGGTCCCCTGGACCCTGAGACTCTTCTGGGTGGCTGCTGGCAAGAGGAAACGGGGTCAGAGGTGGACATCTCGGAGAGAAGGGCCGGGACTCTGGTTGGGGAAGGGGAAGGACATCATCTGGGAATGTGAGCAGGATGGAATCCTGGGCCCAGGCGGGTGGTTGCAGTCACAAGGAGGGCTGCTGAGAGCTGGCGGCTCAATTTCTGGTTCCTAGGCAGGCCGAGGCAGGCCGAGTCAGGCCGAGCAAAGGGCATATGTGTGTCTTGGGCCAGGGAGATGGCAGGACACACAGTTGAGCTAGCTGTGGCAAGCGGGGCCCCACCCAGCTCCTGTTTTGTAGGATCTCTACAGACTTTTTGGCTCCTGATGACAGGAGATACAGATTCCTAGTCAGCCCTGGCTTTCCCTGAGCTAGTTGCTCTGAGATTCAGGGCTCATGTTTCAGTAACAAAAGGGACAATACAAAATAGCATTCTGTCAAAGCGAGGGACTGAAAAACATAGAGAGAGAGGCTGTTTGATGGCATCGGGGAGGCTTTATTTCTGATTGGGAACAGAGGTGGGTCTGGTCCTGTGTGGGGATTTTCAGGGCATTTCAGAGGTGTCCAGGAAACACTCGCTGATTTCCTTTTGCTCTTCCAGGTTCCTGGCCAGAGCTGGAAGGGGCTCAGCCCATAAGAGGAAACTGTGCTTTTAGCTCTGAGATAGAAAATGTCTGCAGACGGTGGAGGTAACCCTGCTACCCAGGACAAGGAGAGAGCCCAAGAGGTATGGATGGGGCTCTGGGTCGGGGAGCCATGCCCTAGAAAGAACCAGAGCAGGATGGGATCTTCAGGGCAGGGCATCTGGACCAATGGAAAAGAGTTGGACTCACTGGGGCAAGAGGGCTGATGGATGGGGGTTAAGGGGGATATTGAAGAAAAGGTAGTGTGATGGGAAATGCCTTCCACCTGGGAATCAACTTCTGTGGAACGGCATTGCTTGGCCTGGTAAATTCCGTAGTCACCAGACCAAAGGCCACATGAGGCAGCAGGGAAGCTGTTGCGGTTCCTACTGGTGAGGTTGGCTCTCTGAACAGCACCCAGAGCACACAGAGAAGCCTCAGTCTACCCTCTACTGCCCTCAGCATGGGACCCCATCTCTTCTCTCTCTGGATCTGAGCACCTAAGCCTTCCTGTACCTATTGTCCATGTGTGTGTGTAATTAACCAGAGTCACTAGGCTTGAAATCAGAGGAATATGAGTCAGCCATAGTCAGATGTGTGACCTTGAGCAAGTCCTCTGGCAACCAAGTGTGTGACCGATAAAATGTGGATCATGTGCCTATTGTTCCCATCCATCTCACACAGGTGGTTGGCTCGGAGGAAATGATGGGCACAAGAGTCCTCTTTAAGCAGTTTGTCAATTCACAGGAGATCATTATTTTAACATATAAAACAAGAACACCCACAGCAGCTGGAACCTAGGTCAGAGAGACTGTGTCCCCTCACCTAGTAATTTCAGTGGTTCTGAGTACAAATACAAATCAAGTATTATTATTTTTCCACTATAGAAGCACAGGTCATTGTTACCACTGTTTGGTTTCCCTTCCACAATGCCTTTGTAACAGACAGGCCTCATACATTCACAGCATTCTCTGCTGATGTTGGGTTCTGTTAGCCCACACAGTAGAGTAATAATAATAATTACAGGCACTGTTCTGTGTTCATCTAGAACTTTCCAGAGCGGGCAGCACTTTCTCACTTGTTATCTGTGTGGGAGGCAGAGTTGCTGAGTTTCTGAGGCTGCTTCACCCCACCCTTGTTGTTCCCAGGCACTCTGACTCATGGCCTTGGGTCTTTCCCTTAGAGACCCTAATGCAGATGGAGATGGGGGATAGTGGGGGAGGGATAGGCATGAGTTCCCAGCAGAAGGCTGGCCAGTCTCTGTGCTGTGGATGACAATGAGGTTTCGTCAGGGGCCTCACAGTGCAAGGGAAGTGACTTCCCTGAGGCTTTGTGGGGAGGTGGCACCTGCTCGGAGTTGAACAGCTAGTGAGGATTGGCTCTGGATTTGAGCCCTGGTCGACTGACTGAAACTTGCTCCTCACCCTCCCAGAGGGCTAGGGTAAGACTAGTGTAACAAAGAGGGGACGAGCTGGGAGGACCCTGAAGTCCCACTATGGGGGCCAGTACTGAGGGGGTGAGCAGGAGAGGATTTCTCCTCTGTTAGACCAAGGTGGACACCACGCCTCAGCACGCTTAGTGGCACCCTTGGGCTTTTTTTCTCCAAACCAAAAAATTCCAACTACTCCAACCCTAATGAGTCAGGCCAGAAACAGCCCAAGGCCACATGATGCCTCCCTGTCACCTTCAAGACATGGTGACTTGAGAGTTCAATATACTTGAGTTCAAATCCTTACTGAGCCACTCACAAGCTCCATGATCTTGAGCTGTTGTCTAATCTCTGAGCCCGTGTATGAGTGTCCTGGGGCTGCTGTAACAAAGGCCACAAACTGGGTGGCTTAAAATAACTGGAATTTATTCTCTCACAGTTCTGGAAGCCATAAACCCAAAATCAAGATGTCGACAGGCCTCTCTCTCAAGGATCTAGGGGAGGATCCTTCCTGCCTCTTCCAGCTTTGTGGGGCTCCAGGTGTCCCTTGGCTGTGACAGCATCACTCTAATCTCTGCTTCTGTCTTTGCATGATCTTTTTCACCATGTTTCTGTGCCTTTAATAGGGACAGTAGTCATTCGATTTAGGGTCCAACCAAAATCCAGGGTGAGTTCATCTCAAGATCCTTAACTAATTACATCTGCAAAGACCTTTTTTCTCAATAATGTCACATTCCAGGTTTCCCAGCAGACATGAATTGTGGGGGGGACACAATTCAACTCATTACACTTGGTTTCTTCATATATTAAAAATAACAATGCATACTGCTGTGGAAGGTGTAAGGCTTGGATTGAGAAGAGGCAGCTGCCCTTTACGCAGCTGTCCAGGCTGCACCTGGCAGGGCCTTCAATAGCCTGCCTGCTTTTCCTTTCGGGGGTGAGCATAAGATGCACAGGTCCCTAGGGAGTGGACAAAGAAGCAAGGCTAGTCCTTTAAGCTGTGTCTTGCATTTGGTTGTGTGTTCGGCGACCTTAGGTGTCTTCCCCTGCAGGGACCTCCTGGGCATGGAGGGCATGGAACTTGGATGTCTCCCACTCTCCATGCCAGTGCTGATGGGGGCTGCCATTCCCTAGGTTCCAGGTCATGGGCATCCTTGTCAAGAAATGCTTTCCCAGTCAAAGGAGATGGTGCCTTTGGGAGCCACTCAGGAGTCACCCCACATCAAGACAGAGCCTCAAGAACTGCACCCCGAGGGGGCATCACAGGAGGATAGGGATCAAGGAGCTTGGGGCTGGACACCCCTAAGCCAGGGATCTGCAGAGAAAGCTCTTTTCCTGCCTGGCAGAGGTGAGGAGAAGGATGTGGAGAGAAGCACTTTCCTGAGCGGCAGCTGTGGGGTGGAAGCTCACAGCCCGGGAGTGGAGAGATCCCTGCCATGGTCACGGGAGATGCCTGGATGTCTGCCCACTCACCTCTTGGAAGCCGCCCCTCATAGCCTCAGAACCTATTGCCCCTCTTCTGGGGTGGGTTGAAGGGCGGGGTTTAAGGCAGCCATGGATGTACCAGGCATGAACCCATTTAGCGGGTAGCAGCAGGACCCAGCAGGATGAGGTGGCCGCCCTGAGGACCTCTCTCCTCTCTCAGCCCTCCCCTCCCCCCAGTTCCCTGTGCTTTCCCATGAGGGGAGGACCAGAGATCGGCAGATGGCTGCGGCACTCCTCACCGCCTGGTCCCAGGTGAGTGTCCCTGTCTAAGGCTATAGGAGAAATAGAAAGATGTGGAGGGACAGTGTCTCTGACTGAATTGTCCTTCAGATCTGAGCACCGGACCTGAGGGTGGGGGCTGGAAAGGAACGTACTGGAGATCCTGAGCTTTGGCTGTGATGTCAGAAAAGAAGGCCTCCCTTGCTTTTGCCTACTGTCTTCTGCTGTACACAAATGCCTTGTTCTTGCCCCAGAAAAGCCATCCGTGGGGAGCTCTTGCTTCACCATCAGACCTGAGGGGAGGCTTCATTCAGAGCAGCAGGTTGGGAGTCTGGGGTCTCAGCTTCATCTCGGCACCATCAGGCCTTTCTATATGTCCTGGTATGTCCTACAGAGTGGGTGTTTTGTGTTGTTTCAGATGCCAGTGACCTTTGAGGATGTGGCTTTGTACCTCTCCCGGGAGGAATGGGGACGGCTGGACCACACTCAGCAGAGCTTCTACCATGATGTCCTACAGAAGCGGAATAGGCTGGCCTTGGGTAAGGGCTGGCGCTTACACTGGGGCGGCAGCTTCCTGAGGCCCTTGATGTCAGAGGTGGGGCTCATCCCAATGCCACCTCCCTGTTTCCCAGGGATTAAAACCCCTCATTTCATCTAGACCAGTGGTCCCCAACCTTTTTGGAACCAGGGACTGGTGCTCCTATGAGAATCTAATGCCTGTGATCTGAGGTGGAGCTGAGGCAGTGATGCTAGCGCTGGGGAGCGGCCACAAATACAGATGAAGCTTTGTCCGCTCGCTGGCCACTCACCTCCTACTGTGCAGCCCAGTTCCTAACAGGCCATGGACTGGTACCAGTCCACGGCCCAGGGGTTGGGGACCCCTGATCTAGACCGCGCTGTTCTGTAGAAACTTCCTAGTGATAGACGTGCTCCGTATCTCGGCTGAGATGGTAGCCACAAGCCAAATGTGGCTGTTGAGCACTAGAAATGTGGTTAGAGCAACTGAGTATTTAGTTTTATTTCATTTTAATCAAATGAAATTTGAACTGAAATAGCCACACGTGGCTAGTTGGCTGCTGTACTAGACAGTGCCAACTTAGAGTTTCTGCTTCTCTTTGGTTCTTCCGTAGTTCATCTTATTCCTGTAGTTCATCCTCTTTTTCCATGAAGTCCAGCTTTAAAAGTGTGTGAACAGAAAGCTTGGCCCTGGGGTCAGGGCTGCATGACCATGGTGGGGGAAGCATAGTGCCAGCTGACTCTGCAGACCCATGGACTCTGAGCTTTCACATATGCCCCAACAGGCGTGTCCTCTTCTCAGAGAACCCTTGGCTCCCTCGATTTTTCTCACAGTAAGTAGTTAAGTCCTGGGGCTTTGACTCCTCAATTTCAGACTCTAGTTTTCTTGGCAGATTTTTATGGGATCTTATGGAAAACCCAGTGTTCATTCATTGTCATCCATTCATTCAGTTTGTCAACACACATCTGTTGCACATCTACTAGTCCAGATGAAGCTGGGGCCTTGGTAATGCCACCTTTTGACTTCAGTAGTGGGCCAAGACCTTCACTGTCTTGGAGGACCCCAGGATCACAGCCATCTTGCTCACTTTGATTATCTCAGGTTTGCTTACCACCCATTGTTAACACTCCCAAGGCTCAGACCAGCAGGTCTGAGACAAGTCTTAGATCTAGAGGGACCCTAGCACCCATTTGCAGCCCTGTGGCAGGCCTCATAGATGCTGTAAACCACCTGGTTGGTCCAACACATTCCTTTTTTCCCATAGAGCTTGGATCAGGTCATGGAGGCCAGGCCCTCTGCTACCTTACTGACTTGACGAGAATTCCTGGGCCTTCACCTGGGGACTTGGCAAATGGACCTTGACTTCTGGGTGTTCAGTGTCCCTGGCCCTCTTCTCCCAGGCCTTCCCACTTGGCATCTCTTTGCCTCTGGCCCTCCCACAGGAACCCTTTTTGCCGATGGCCCTAGGAAGGTATAGGTGCAAGAGTGAGAGATTGTTTGGTTTCCAGAGTTGCCAGGCCCACCGCTGGGCTATGCGAGGATGGGGGTTTCTGGCAGCAGACCTGGCCCAACCTTTACTTCTGTTGCTCATTCAGGGAAACAAGACAGAGCCTCAACTCAGCCCCCAAAGTGTGTCTGGTGGTGACCATGGAACGTGCTTCTTAGAGAGGGTGGACACCTGACCCTAAGCAATTTTTGTGCTCACCTGGTTTTATCTCCTGTTTCCAGAGCTGCACCTGCTCCCCTTTTGCTCTGTTAGTTTTTGGGGGTGTGTGTCTCCTGCTGGGAAGTCCAGAAGGTCCATGACTGAGTGCAGAATCTCTTTTTGGGCAGGTTTTCCCTTCAGCAGAACTTTTTGGGCCTCCCAAGTTCAGGGCAAGGGTAAGGCCTCAAGCTCGTGCCAGCAGACAGGAGATGAGGATAAGAGAGGTGCGTGCAGAGGTGATGGGTGGGCAGTGGGGTCATCACTGTCACTCCCGGGTGCCCCTTGTCAGTGCAGGCTCTGTTTCCCATGGGGTGCAGACACATGGCCCTTCCTGGGGGAAGGGCTCCCATCAGGTCCTTTCCCTTGTCTCCATCTCTGGAATTCCCCTGGATCCCTCACAAAAGCCTCTCTGGCTGGAAACCCTTTCTCCAGGAGCGGTGGAGGTGGGAAAGGAGGAGCCTATGCCATGCCCGGCATCCCATGGGGATGTGAAGTCCTTCAGGACCAGGGCAGAGAGAGCCCATGGGGACAGCCTGCAGTGTGGGCAGCAAGCAGCTAGAGGCCAGAGCCCTGGGCCAGCCAAAGATGATGGGCAGCCCAGTCCCCTGGAGGAGAGACAGCCAGAACCAGCTCCACTGACACCGGTCTTCCAGAGAAATCCAGTGAGGAGGAAACCGGGGCCCCTGAGAGCAGTGAGGAGGGCCTGGCCCCTGATGGCAATGGTGACGCCAGTAAGAAGACCTACAAGTGTGAGCAGTGTGGCAAGGGCTTCAGTTGGCACTCCCACCTGGTGACACACCGGCGCACGCACACAGGCGAGAAGCCCTATGCCTGCACAGACTGCGGCAAGCGCTTCGGTCGCAGCTCACACCTCATCCAGCACCAGATCATTCACACGGGCGAGAAGCCCTACACCTGCCCCTCCTGCTGGAAGAGCTTCAGCCACCACTCGACACTGATCCAGCACCAGCGCATTCACACAGGTGAGAAGCCCTACGTGTGTGACCGCTGTGCCAAGCGCTTCACCCGTCGTTCGGACCTGGTCACCCACCAGGGCACGCACACAGGTGCCAAACCCCACAAGTGTCCCATCTGCAGCAAGTGCTTCACTCAGAGCTCGGCCCTGGTCACCCACCAGCGCACCCACACAGGGGTCAAACCCTACCCATGCCCCGAGTGCGGCAAGTGCTTCAGCCAGCGCTCCAACCTCATCGCGCACAACCGCACACACACTGGCGAGAAGCCCTACCACTGCCTCGACTGTGGCAAGAGCTTCAGCCACAGCTCACACCTCACGGCCCATCAGCGCACCCACCGTGGCGTCCGGCCCTATTCCTGCCCCCTCTGTGGCAAGAGCTTCAGCCGGCGTTCCAACCTACACCGGCATGAGAAGATCCACACCACGGGGCCTAAGGCCCTGGCCATGCTGATGCTGGGGGCAGCAGGAGCTCTGGCGGCACCCCCACCGGCTCCCACCTAGGAGGCGAGGAAGGTGGGTCCAGGCCCCCAAGGAGGAATAAGGGCAAGGGAAGGGTGTTGGGGAGGTGCTGGCATTGGGATGGGGCATGGCAACGGGAAGAACTAAGGCAAGGAACAGGCACGCTAGCTGCAAATTAAAGGCCTTGGAATTCAAGCCACGGCCTATTTCTCTGTCTTGGGGGGCCCTGGTGGCTGACCCCAGACTGGGAGGCTCTTGGGTCAACCATATGTCCTCACTCAGGTACCCCTGAGTCATCACTCTCAGGGCTTGGGCACCCTCTTTCCCAGCCTTGATCTGCCTTAGGGCTCAATCCAGATGTCTGGGACCATAAGTCTCCAGACAAAGAGATGGCTGGGATCATAAGTCTCCAGACAAAGGCTTCTTAGCACAGAGAAGTTTCAAGACCTGAAGCCAACCAGCCTCTTCTGGAATTGTGGGCCCTCTGGCTGGTGGTCTGCTGCTGTCATCACTCTCATCCCAGGGCCATTGCCCATTGAGCCCTGGACCCTCCCTCTGTTCTTTAGGAGCTGGGAGCTGGGCAGAGCCAGCTTGAGGACTCATGCTCATTGTCTCCTGTCTGCCCTGTCTTCTTCTTGGGCACTGGGGCCGAGTTTTGTAACTGGCCTTTTTCCATTTGCTTCCACTGGGGGCCAACTGTAATCCAGTGAGAATTGCTCACTTACCAGGGACCACTGTCCCTCCTGGTCCTTTCTGAGGCTGCTGCCATCTCCTTCTGCTACATGGCCTCTTCGTACATGTCCTTTGTGATTTGCCCTATCTACCCCTGCCTGGCTGCTTTACTCCTGGCTTTTGGTTTTTTTTTTTGTCTCTGTACTTTCTATTTCTTATTCTCTACTATTTTTTTCTGGGAGGGGTGGACTCAGCATGCTTATTATCCAAGATTTTCAGCTCAGCTCCCAAGATAATATGCATTTCTAACCTTGAGGACATCTGCATCAGGAAGGCCATTGAGATCCCACCTGGCTCTGTGGATCATGAGGCCAGCAGTATGGCTGCAGCCCTAGTTGGCTCCCAGCTCCTAAAGTACAAAGTGTCTTGAACAAGATAGCAGACTGATGATAGTATAATAGCTGCCAGCTGCCCTGCCAGGTGTGGGGCTAAGCACCATATATATGTCACCTCTACTCTTCCCAATGCTGAGCAGTGGGTTTTATCCCAGTTTTATAGATGGGGAAGCTGAAGCTGAGAAGTTCAATAACTTGCCCAAAGTCATACAACCAGAGAGCTAGAAGCTGGGGTTCAGGGCCATGGATTTTACCATGTTAAAAATATCTCCATTTCCATGCACCCCAACAGCTATTGACTGTCTAGTGCATGATATTATGAGGCAGGGCTGTCTAAAAAGAGTAAGAGTAGATTTGACATTCTGGATTCTGGACTCAGCTGAAATACTTACTAGTGGGAGCCCAGGCAGGACTTGGTGGTATCTGGGAGGTCTCAGTGGGATTTAGGGTTAGCCTGCTGACAGGACTGGTTGAGTTAGATGGTTCTTTCACAAAGAGGCAAGAAAGCAAGCAGTTTCCTCTCTCAGCTTGTTTTCCTGCCTCTGATCACAGCTATAAATGGAATTTCTCTGCTTGGCTCAGTGTGAGGGGCTGGGGGGAGCTTATGCACGTAAAGCAGGCTTGCTGTTCCCAGGAGCTTGTTTCCTAAAAAAAGAGGCAGGAAGAAGACTTGTTAAAACAACACTGGAGGTTGTCATCACTTGGCCCAAGCTTAGCACAGAGTACTCATTTGAACAGTGGCTATTTGCTTCCTTGGGCTGCATTGCCAGCACGTTGGGGCTTGAGTGACTTGGTGATATGTGAGCCAAGGAGTCATTTAAAAACTTCACTCTGCCCTCTGAGATCAGAGATCACAGTATCCAGGAGAAACTGTTTCTCCTTTTCATAGCACAGTGAAGAGGAATGTGGTTCCAAGAACCCCATAGGTCTCTGCTTCCTAGATCTCCATCCAGAGTCCACCATTTTGGGACAGACCTAGCAAAAGCATTTTAAGAGTGGAACTTGGCTGGGGCGTTGTGGAAGGGCCTGGAATGTCACGGTGGAGGGTGTTCATTATTTGGTGAGTGATGGAGCATCACTGAGAGGTAGCAGGCGGATACCACACTGTTGGTGTCTCTTGGGTAGGAGTTGAGGCTCAGAAGTGTGGCCTGCTTTCTCCTGGCTTCTCACACTTGACATCCCAGCTTCAGGGCACTGGAGAACATAACCAGGTTGCTTATGGTAAACCTGCACGTTCGAAGGAGGGTGAGGGCGGAGCGGGGAATATTCCCACTAAGCTTCATACACCTTTCCCGTGTGGCTGAAGGCTTGGCCCAGGTGCTGGCTGAAAGCGCTCTGGGCCCAGATGGCCGCGCTGCCCTCCCCATGCGGAGACGTAGGCCTGAGCACAGCGCTATTCCGGACAGTTCCTCGCGAGTTCGAGTGACCAAGCCAAGCGGTAAGGTCTGGAAACCTGCCAGGGTCTTCTCTGGGGACCAGCCACACGAGGTCACCCCGCAGCCTGGAGGATCGGTTCCGGAAGGCCCCGCCCCCCTGCTGCCCTTAGCCAATCTAGTGTCCCGGCGGAGAGGGGCGGGCTCCAGCAAAACTGGCCAATTATGGCTGGAGTTCTCGGAGCGGGCTCTTCCACGCCCCCAAGACGCACTATTGCCGGGGCAACTGTCAGATGCTCCCGGCTTTGAAACTTTGGTTTTTTCCCTTACTCTCGCTTCGACTGCGGGAGGAACCTACCACCCGGGCTGGAGTCGGCTTCGTCACCAGCCCCTGACCCTTCAGAGTCGGCCCTGGGCCTACCACCGAGATGCGAAGCCTCCTGCTGGCCTAGAGAGGATGCAGACGGAAGGCCAGGGCCACATCCGGCTTCGCGCACGGAGCACGGGCGTGTAGTTACGGACACAGAGACCCGGGTAATACGATCCCTTACGGTGGCCGGGCGGTGAGCGGCGCTGGGGGCGTCCCGGCCCCATCCCAGACACCTCCCGCGGGCACTCTAGCAACTTTTGAGCCCGGAGCAGGGCCTGACGGTGCTGCTAGGGAGAGCTGGGCGCGAGTGCGGCAACGGCTTGGAGGGAGACCGCGGTCCTCTTCTAGAGGAGCCGGGTAAACTGAGGCGGCCAGTGCGGAGGGTGGGGTGGGGGTGTAGCGTGGCTTTGGGTGGTGCATTGGTCGGTGGTACAGGGTAGGGAAACGTTAAATAGAGGCTTTGCTGCATTCGTTTATTCATTTTTCAAATACGAAATGAATGCATTCCACGTTCTTTGCTAAATGTTGAGGAATAAGTCTTGAAAAAGCCAGACACGATCCTTGCCCCCTAGTGAGACTGCAAGCAGATAAACGACACATAATTTAAAGTAGTGACAAATGCCAGAAAGAAAGAACTGGGGTGAAGCAATGAAGGCTATTAAGAACTGATTGACCTCCTTTACCTCCTTTACCTTTTACCTTTAGAGAACGCCCCTGCAAGGAGGGAACGTTTAAGCTGAAACTTGAAGAATGACAGGCCATTTTATAAGGATTTGGGGGCAGAACCTTCCAAGCTAGGAAAACAAAATGAATAAAGGCCTTGTCATGAGGAAGAAATTGGTGTCCCAGGAGCTGTAATGACAACCCTGGTGGGAAGGAAAGGAGGCTAAAGAAGTGACACTTGCGAAGGGCTGTGGCCTGAGGTTTCTCCTTGATGTTCCATGGAGAGTAGACAATGAGAAGTTATGAGGATGATCTAACCTTGCTCATTCATGCTCATGCTCATGCTCATGGTCCAACCTGTGAGGTCTGGTCAGACAGGCATGGGTTGCAGATGCAGCACTCCATGGCCTGTGTCTCAGTCACGTCCTAGGGCCCACCATTTTTTCTTTTCTCAACTAACAAAGCTCCAGGCCAGCCATGAAGATTAATACAATCATACAGGCCACTGACCAGCACAATTTGTGCTGAAATATTCAGGGCAAAGTGGAAAAGATGCCTGGAGGGCCTAACTCCTGCAATCTCTTATGTACCCTATGTTCCTGTGGGCATACCCATATGACAGATTCCTCGTGATTGTAATTCCCTGGAACTAACCACTCTTTACTGAGCTCTTATTGTGTCTTTTTAAGAGTTAATACTGGGCTAAGTGGTCTTTGTGTATCGTCTCATTTATTTAATCTTTATAACAGCCCTATGAGGTAGTGAATCAGTTAGGATTCAGTTCAACCCCAAATAACAGAGACCCAAAATAACAGGGTCTTAAACAAGATGGAAGTGTATTTCTCAAGAAAATGTCTAGAGGTAGGCCAGAGGTAGGCAGCCTATGGCAACAGAGATCCAGAGTCCTAGCCTGCTGCTCCACTACTTTTAAAAGTGCCTGCTCAGGATCCCAAATTGAGTAGGATTTAACCATACATGACATTTAAAATTTTTTTAAATTAAATGAGAACACTATGTATAACTTTGTTAATAAATTTGAAATTATAGATGAAAGGGATGATTTCCTAGAAAAAACAAAAACTATCAAGAAGACATAGAAATTCTGAATATTCAATATCCCACAGGAGAAATTATAAAAAAATTTTTTTTTATTTTTCTTTTTAATGAATGAACTCTTAATAGGCAGTAGTGCTAGATAGGGTATACATTCTGGTTGTAGTAGAGATCCAAAACAACAGTGACTTAAACACGGTATCTATTTCTCTGTCATATCACCTGCCTGGGTATAAATCCAGGGCTAGTTTGGTGGCTCTCCGGTCGTCAGGAAGCTAGGCACTTTGCATCTGATTGCTTTGAGACCATGGGTGTGACTCTCATCTGCATGGTCCATACCATGGACCATGGTATGGTGAAAAGATAATAGGAAGCCATGAACCATCCCTTTCTAGTAAGATGCATATATCATATCTGCTCACATCTCATTGGCTTCAATTTAATTACATGGCCATACTTAGCTGCAGGAGAGGCTGGGAAAATATGCTCTTTATTCTGAATGGCCATGTGCCCATTGAAAAATTCCTACTATAGAAGGAGAAAACTGATACTGGCAAACAACTAGCAGTGTTTCTGTCGTAAATGAGAATAGATGCTTCTTAATATGAGCATGGATATACATATCAGAGACAGTAGACACTTAATCATAAATCATTAAAGATATTTTCATTAACCAAGACAGTGATGCTTGCTGTCCTGACATTGTTTAGGAAGTTCTGGACAATAATATAAGACTAAGAAAATGATGAGAATTAATTCTGGAAATGAATATAAATTTTTTGGAAAGCAAATGTTTACTTTTATTATTTGTAGATTATTTTCTAGCTAGAAAAATAAAACACCATCAGAAGGAAATGAAAGTGCAATTAGATTGTCAATTTTAATATACTTATATACAAATAATTTATCGTCTACCAGCAATGTCCAATATATGATAGGTGTGCCAATTATTAGTTTGTCTCAGCCCCCACTACATTTTTATTTTTGTCCCACTTTGTGATAACGAAGCTGGACCCTGTAGACATTTCTCCTTTGCTAGTCAATTTGATGTTCGTCTTTGCCAATAGAGGGCGTCAAAAGAGTACTATTAAGGCCACACTTGAAAAAAGGGACTTTCAAGTTCCTTCTTCCCACAGTGTGTTTTTCTACTGGGGCCAGTAGAGGGAGGAGAGGGGCCCAGTAGCATCCACTTCAGTAAGTCTTCATAGAACAGTCTTGGCTCATGCCCTCCAGCAGATTGCTCAAGCAAATGCAAGAAGGTATATGTAGAAATACATAAAATGGAAACAATCTAAGTGTTCAAGAGTAAGGGACTTTAAATACAGAACTTCCATGCTATGTAATACAATGCAGCTCGCAAAACATGAATTTTGTTTATAATTTTTCCATATAATGGAAAAATATAATGATATGGAAAAATATTCCTGATAGACTTTTTAAATTAAATTTATTGGAGTGATATTAGTTGATAAAATTATATAGGTTTCAAGTATACAATTCTATAATACATTATCTACATATTGCATTGTGTTCACACCCAAACCTACGTCTGTCACCATATATTTGACTTCCTTTACCTTTTCTACCTCCCCTCTTTCCCTCTGGTAACCACTAAATTGTTGTCTGTGTCTATGAGTTTTTGTCTTGTTCATTCATTGCTTTCAGTTTTATATTCCACAAGAGTAAAGTCATATGGTTCTTGACTTTTTCTATTTGACATTTCGTTTAGGATGATATTCTCAAGACCCATCCATGTTGTTACAAATGGAAGTATTTCACCTTATGGCTGAGTAATACTCTATTGTGTATGTGTACCACATCTTTATCCAATCATCTATCAAAGGACACTTTGGTCGTTTCCTTATTTTGGCCACTGTGAAAAATGCTGCAATGAATATAGGGGTACATATATTTTTGTGGATAAACGTTTTCAAGTTTTGGGGATAGATCCCCAGAAGAGGGATTGCTGGGTCATATGGTAATACTATTCTTAATTTTTTTTAGGAACCTCCATACTGTTTTCCATAGTGGCTATACCAATTTACATTCCCACCAGCAACGTATGAGGATTCGTTTTTACCCACAACCTCTCCAGCACTTACTACTTGTCTTGTTGGTAATAGCATTCTAACAGGTATTAGGTGGTATCTCATTGCGGTTTTGATTTGCACTTCCTTAGAGGCTAAAGAAGTTGAGCATCTTTTCATATATCTGCCTGCTATTTGTATGTCTTGGAGAAGTGTCTGTTCAGGTCCCCTGATAGACTGTTGAGTCAACAAAACATTACTTACATAAAATAATTCCAGGTTTATATTACAAATATTCACAGATGTAGAACTGTTAAAACAGGCTAAAATATTAATCGTGCTTATTTCTGAATGGCCTTATTAGGCCATTGTGCCAGAAAAATTCTGCTGGGATTAGAGCAGTGAAAACTTTCGGTCTGACTTCATGGAGCTTTTAGTTGAGTAGTAAGAGACAAATATTACACAAATGTCAGGTACTGATAAAATTTAGGAAGAAAAATAAGGGCAAAGCCATGGCAGGTGTAGGTGTGTTTGTGCGCGCACGCTGTTTACACAAGAAAAGCCACTTTAAGGGAGTGACATTTGAGCAGAGGGAGCTAGCCTTGTGGATATCGATACCTTTATAATTTTCCACATTTTCTTTTTGACACTAAGCGTGCAATACTTGCATAATCAAAACAAGAAAGCTCTATTTCAGAAAAAGATCTGAAGCCTCAGATCTCCAGGTCTAGGATTTAGTAGAGAGGGTGGGAACAGATCCAAATATGTGGAAAGGAGAACCCAGAGCTTCCCGGACATAGCCCGCCGGCTCTAGATTCTCCCAGGCTCCCGGGACCCCTGCCGCCCCTTAGACGAAGTTGGTGGTGGGAGAGTGTAGGACTACCCAGCGGTTAGCGTCCCCGCCTGCTGCGTAATGATGAGTGACCCCAGCCGACGCTGAAGGAAGGAGAATCGCCGCAAGAGGCTCCGCCTCTCTCACTGGACTGCATTTCCCAAGAAGCTCCACGCCCAGCTTGGAGCAGCTTAAGGCGGTCGAGGGCGGGATCCTAGAGGCTGGAAACCGATCTCCTGCGGTTGAGCTCCAGCTCCTGGGCCGTGGTCCCCTGGGTCCTCAACCCATTCTGCAGTGGAAAGAGCCGGAGACGGAGAAACGAGTCCGTCCCAAGCGCATCCCATTCTCCCCGTCCACTCCCCATCGTTTAGAGCGGAGTCAGGGTCCATGGGCGAACGGCCTTCTGGGGGGTGTAGTTCCGAGCGCTTGCAGCGCCTGTGCCGCGCCGTTTCCCGGCGAACTCCGCGCGAACTTCCGGCCCCAGGACCTGGCGGCGGAACTGGGAACGCCTGAGTGGGTGTGGCGGTGTGTAGCGGGCGGGGGCGGAGGCGGGGGTGGGACCGGTGACTAGGGCTCCGGTGCTCTGAAGTCGGGCGCGGGACGCTGGGCGGGCGGGGCCCGCGCCCTGAGGCAGAGGCCAAAGGGGGCGCGGACTTATAGGAAGTGCTGGGCAGAGCCCGGGGCACCTGCCCTTGCTGCCTGCCCCGCCGCTTCTCAGCTCCGCGCAGGCGAAGCTGCTGGGGGACGGAGCATTGGCCTCCTGCCGGGTCCGCGTTCCCGCCTTCCCGCCTTCTGGGTCCAGCCTAGTGACAGTGGTGAGTCCCTGGCCCTCTCCGAGCGGAGTCTCCTTCTCTGTCACTAGAGGATGAGACTGGAGTGCGTACCTTTCAGGGTTGTTGTGAGGAGTACAAGAATAAAGTACCTAGTGTATAGTAGAGAAGGACTGGAACCAATCTGAATGTCTCACTCGGATATTGGTTACGAAACTGGAGCACATACTGAGAAATCTCCCAGAAGTATTGTTAGGTGGAAAAGCAAATTACAAAATAGTTTGTGCAGTAAGACTTCATTTTTGTGAAAACACACATAAAACACTTTTTCTTTTCTATAGATATATTTTTAGTAAATGCACAGGGAAAGGTCTCGGAGGTTATATGTCAAACTTAATGGGAGGGTGCACTACAATGTGGAAGTCAGTTTCTCTTCTATGTGTAAATCCCACTTTTTAATTACAATTTATTAACGATTGCAAGAGACTTGGTGTTTCTTATCGAAACAAACAAACCACAGAATTCCAAAATACACATTTTTCAGGACTTTTGTGAAGAGTAGCAGTGTAAGGTATTTATATGTACCTTGGATAAATGGCTTAGGGTGGTGTCTGATCCCTTTGCTGACACCCTGGGGCCACATATTTTAGAATTTAGAATTTTTCAAATTTGAGAAAGATATACAGTAACCTGACAACAGAAAAGAGCAACACTCAATCAAACGTGTTAATTTTTTTACTGAAGAATATATAATACACACAAAAATATGCATGGTAAGAACTGCTTGATGAATTTTTACAAACTGATCAAATACATTAATATTTATGTTGTATAACATTTGACTATTTACATTAGGTGGGATAAATGAAGATTACAGATTTGCTGTTATCATTAGGCCAGGTGGTGAAAACCTGGGAGTTTGAGATGTCAGAGCTGAAGATTGCAGGCTCTAGACCTGTGTTGGTAAGAGAATGTTACATGAGCAAGGCATTAAAGGGGAACCTAAAAAAATCTTCAGGAACAGGAAAGGATGGGAGCTGAAGTCCCTGGATAGCTCTTCAGGCTGGTGTTTGCTTATGTACTGCCTCCTGCCCCCACCACTCCCTCCTCGCTGCTTTGCTCTTTTCCCAGGAGTGTGTTCAGATGCTGGCCTGGCGGCCACAGGGAGACTGAAAGACAGGCACCAGGCCCAGGTTGAGGCCGACCATCCCTGAGCCTTAGGCCAGGAGAATGGCAGCCCCCCCAGAGCCTCAGGACCAGGCCCCTGGGGAGGGAGAAGGGCTTCTAATCGTGAAAGTGGAAGATTCCTCCTGGGATCAGGACTCTGCCCAGCAAGAGGATAGCAGGGATTCCGAGGCCTGCCGCCAGCGCTTTCGGCAGTTCTGCTACAGTGATACAGGTGGACCCCACGAGGCCTTCAGCCAGCTCTGGGAGCTCTGCTGTCGCTGGCTGCGCCCTGAGCTGCGCACCAAGGAGCAGATCTTGGAGCTACTGGTGCTGGAGCAATTCCTGAGCGTGCTGCCTGGGGGTGTCCGGGACTGGGTGCGAGAGCAGTGCCCACGGAGTGGTGAGGAAGCTGTTGCCTTGGTGGAGGACCTGCGGAAGCAGCCAGTGAGAGCATGGCCAAAGGTGAGGAGCCCCTCCCATATCCAGGGGCACCTGTTTGCCACTAGAGCTGAAAAGAGGTGGCCATCTCCATAAAAACAAGTCTTCCAGGGGTGGTGGGGATGCAGAGCCAGACAGAGCATCCATCGGAGCATGTCATAGCAAGTATTACCTTTCTGAGAGATACTGTCCAAATGAATCTCGTTTCTTTTTGGTAGCTTTGGACAGCAGCAATAGGACCAAAGTGGGCACGTTCTAGGAAGGCAGGTTTTAGCTCCACACAGGTTCTGCAAACATTTATTCGTGTTCTGCTCTAGGCCAGGCCCTGGGGATACAGTGATGTGCGTAGTGAGAGCACCAGAGAGGGCATGAGAAGGTAGAGCTGTCCGTGTGAACTCTGCTGTCTTGTGGGGTGTTGGGTCCTTGACACTGGAAGCATCTGGAGAGGTGCTAATAAGTGGCTGGGGTATGGGTTTCTGTCCTTCACAAGAAGGTCTCCCCCTCTCACCCTTTCTAAGTGGCACTGTGATTCTATCCTTTGGGGTCTGGTTCTTGCCTTGTGCTTGACCTAGGAGTGTCCCTGGGCACATGGCACTGCTTGGTGTAACATTCTTTTCTGGACTTTCCTGGGGCCTCATATTAATCTCCTTCCCCAAACCCCAGCCTCCTGAGGGACTTGTCCTGTGTCTCCTTCCCAGGGATTAAACTCTGTCTCCCCCATCTGGTCGCGATGCTGATGAGCATGTTGTGGTTCCTGCACAGGATGTGCCCTCAGAGGAGGTGGAACCTGAGGCCACAGTCCAGGGATCCCAGGCCAAGAGGCCTCCCCCGAAGATAGGGGCACGAAGCCGGCCGCCTGTACCCTGGGAGCATCACAGCCATGGTGGTGAGTAAGGTTATAGGCTGAAGAATGGCTGGGCCTGGCTCCTTCCAGGGCATTGCACTAAGGATAGCAGGAAGGATATTTGCTCTATGAAGCTTAGGCATGTGTGTGGGTGCATGCACAGGAGAATGTGTAGCATCTCACTCCTGGCTAGGGCTGTCCTCTCTGAGGCTTCATTCTTTTCTTTCAGCCCAGCCTCGTGCTCTTCTTAAAGAGGGGAGTACCAAACAGATGACGAATACCTGCTTTGCCTCTGGGGTCCATGTGAGTTACCAGTCCTTTTGTCCCCTTTGAGGCCCCCAGTGTTGATGAGTCCCTAAAATGGGCCTTGCCTTCTCCATGAGGCCTCTTCCATCTATCCTGCTGCTGCCTGGGCCCATCCTATTCCCCATCCCAACCTACTTCCTGTCCCCGCCCAGGGCTGCCTAGGGCGTCCTGAGCAAGGCAGCCCTGAGCAGGGTTTCTCACCTCATTCCAGGGACCTGTGACATTTGGAGACATTCCCTTCTATTTTTCCCAGGAAGAATGGGGGTCCCTGGACCTTGCTCAGCGGGATCTCTTCTGGGACATAAAGCGAGAGAATTCCCGGAATGTTGCCCTGGGTAAGCAGTGGATGGAGCCAGAATCCTTGAGGTCCTTGGCAGTCTCCTTGCAGGTTCCAGCAGCAGAGAGGGCTTAGGCAGGCCACACTTCCCTGCATGTCCTGCTGGAATCCGCAGTCTTCCTTCCCACCCTCTCCTCAGCTAGTTTCAAAATGGGCTTTCCTTGGCTCTCTCGAGCCCCACTGATTTCTTTTTGTGTGCTAATGTTCATTTTTCTCTGTGAGCATGTATTAATGTACGACGGGTGCTTGCAACATACCAGCACTGTGCCGAGCGCTCCTATGTACATTTTCTCATGTGATTCTCACAACCCAGTGCATAGAAGTGCTGTCCCCATTTTACAGATGAGGGACCTAAGACTCAGTGAGGTCAATGGATGCCAAAGGGACAGAGCTGGGACTCAGTGCAGACAGCGGTTGTGAGGCCTCCAGCCTGCCCTGTGAAGAGATGCTGACATTTACTGTGTGCCAGGGCTTGGCACTTATGTACTGGCACTTACTTATTATACACCTACCCATAGATTGGGTAGGTGTATAATAAGTAAGTGCCAGTACATTAGAAGTCACACTCCCAGGGTCCCTCTCCAAGCCAGGGCCTTTCTGAGCACAATTTAAGGATCATCTCATTTAATTCACATGACCCGATGGAGTGGGCTAGAAGTTCTCCAGGTCCAACCCTGTTCGTTCTTGAGTTTTGACAAGAGCTTATGTAATGAGCGAGAGGAACCACTGCGGCTAAACCCATGTGGTTCCTCAGTTTCTGATAATGAATAGTGAGAGTTTGGATCATTTATGAACTTTAGCTGAATCTACTCAGTTTTGGAGTTTGAATAGCCAGGGTTCAGAAAGTGGGATGTTGGATCCCTGTGTGGAAGGGAGGCATAGATTGGGTAGGTGTATAATAAGTAAGTGCCTCTACAGCAGGATCAGCTGGACTCCTTGCCTCTGCCTCTGAACTGTTTCTCTGCCAGCCTTTTATCACGTCCCCATTTGATGGATGAGGCAACAGGTTCCGGTCTGTCCAGCCCAGGACTTTCTGAACCTAACAGCCAAGGCACTTGCCCCTGAGCCCAATTTCTGCCTTGCCTCAGCACTGACTCCAGAACGTGATAGGACTGAAGAGGCCGCTTCCTCTCTGCTTACAGGTTTGGGGCTCAAGAGCCAAAGCCAGCGATCCCAGCTGGAGGAAGCAGTGACAGCGCTCCCAGGCCAGACTGGCGTTGATGTGACTGTGGCCTGGAACCCTGAGGAGGCCAAGGCCTGGGAGAGTGAGGCCCGGCTGGGGGCACCCATGGGCCGGGCAGCGGGCGTGCGGCGGGGGCGGCCACCAACACGCAGGCGGCAGTTCCGTGATCTGGCGGCTGAGAAGCCGCACAGCTGCGGCCAGTGCGGCAAGCGCTTCCGCTGGGGCTCAGACCTGGCGCGCCATCAGCGCACGCACACAGGCGAGAAGCCGCACAAGTGTCAGGAGTGCGAGAAGAGTTTCCGCAGCTCCTCAGACCTGGTGCGTCACCAGGGCGTGCACACGGGCCAGAAGCCGTTCTCCTGCTCAGAGTGCGGCAAGAGCTTCAGCCGCAGCGCCTACCTAGCGGACCACCAGCGCATCCACACCGGCGAGAAGCCCTTTGGCTGCAGCGACTGTGGCAAGAGCTTCTCGCTGCGCTCTTACCTGCTGGACCACCGGCGTGTGCACACCGGCGAACGGCCCTTTGGCTGTGGAGAGTGTGATAAGAGCTTCAAGCAACGCGCCCACCTCATTGCCCACCAGAGCCTGCATGCCAAGATGGCCCAGCCCATGGGATGAGGGGTGCGGTGAGGATTGGAGAGATCTCCCCTAGGATGAAGCAGCAGCATGGCCACCTTCTTCCACTGCCACTATCTGTAGCCACCACCTTGCTGCTTGCCCTGCCTTTCTGTGCCCCAGGACCTGGCCAGCACTTCGAAGGAATGGAAATCCCCTGTGACCTCATTACCATTCTTCCTACTCTGAGGGTTTCTCTTGCCCTCTGGCTTCCTGGAGCCCTAGCACATTCCTGGCCCATGACCTTAGCATGGGGGAAAGACTGGGGCAGCAAGGAAGTGTGAAAACTCCAGCAGGGCCTGGGGTCCCCCATCCAAGGAATCCCCGCTTCTCAGTCTTGCTTGCCCCATCGCTTTTTGTTCCCTACCTTCTTAGCTGGGTCCATGAGCCAGGCTCTCTGCCCTGCCAACCTGTGCCTGCCTTCAGGGGTGGAGGACAGGCCTTGATCACCAGGGGCTGCCAGGCTCTGGGAGGCACAATCATCCCACACCTGTGAGGATCTGGGTCCTGGGTGTGGCCAGAAGGGCTTTCTGGCATCCAGCCCTTCCCATTTCCAGGCCATGACCACTGTGCCCTGACCTGGTGACACCAAAGGAAGTTGCCTGCTGCCACACTCTGCTAACATGCCCCTGCATGAGTCTTCAGAACCACCCCTTGATGAGGGTAGTGGTGGCTCCAGGACAGAGGCCGGCCATACAAACCAGGAGCAGGGCTGGCTCCCATGCTCCTCTCCTGCAGAGGCATGGGGTTTATGGTACTTAACACTAGCACTGTCAGCGCTTCTCACTGACTCCTTAGGCACTGCATTCCATGGGATTGCATCATCTGCAGATTGGCATTCACAGGGACACACCACAGGCTCTCCAAAGGAGCTCCACCCATTGTGCCTCAAAAGGGCAGCAGAAGAGTTTGAATAAATGTGGAAAATTCTTCCAGGCTATTTTGTTCTTTAGGTGGCTGCCAGGTGGAGGGACCTGAGATTCACACTCTCTGGCCTCTTGATCTGGTAGTCCTAGTGGCATATGGTGTTGGGTGGTCACCAGTTGAGCTGGGCTCCAAGGGGTACCCTGAGCCTCAAAACTAATCCTCCTATGTCAGCTTGGTCTGGGGGCAGCTCAAGATGGGAGAGCAGGTAGCATCCTTTCCTACCCCAGCAGAATGGGGATGTTGAGCAGGACTTAGAGTCTTTGCCAGGCCACTCCTTTTCTCCCCATTGGTGAAATGAGGAAACAGGTTCAGAGATGGGGTGACTGGTCAGGGCGGTGGTGTGCTCATGTTGATCCTTGTGCTCAAATCTCTTAGGGAGAGAGGGCTACTGAATCAAAATGGGCCCTGTCCCTACTCCCCATGTAGCCCTTGACATCTGACCCCTCTCCTGCCCAGGCCCCAGCCTGGGGCCTGCATAAAGCTGCTGGATGCCTGGTTAGAGCTGAGCTTTTCCCAGTTTACCTGGTGGTGGCTTCCCTGAGGGGTGACGGGGCTGGCTGAGATAAGATGTGCTGTCCCTTGGTATGCGTGCCAGCCTCTCTGCCCCCTGGGCCTTTCCTCAGACAGCCTCCCATTTAATACTTGATCTCCCAAGGTTGCTGTGACATACCCCACTTCCCATATAAAGCAACTAGGGTCTCATCGTGGACAGCTGACTTCAACGGGGGGCTTCTGCATCTGGAGCAATACCCTTTACTCCCTGTGTCTTCCTGCTTGAGGCTGCTGTGTACACATGTGTGAGCACCTTGCATGAGAGTGTAGTGACGGGTAGCAGGAGCAGTGCACAGACTTTTTTAGTGCTGGTGGCTGGCTAAGAAGGGAGACACTCGGGTGTAACGAGATCAGATAAGAAGTAGCCCAGGAGCTAAGAATAGGCTCCTGGCTCAGATGGAGGCTCGTCAGCGCGTGCCAAGAAATAGCCTGCTGCACCCTGAGAGCTGAGCAGGGACTGGGAGAGCGGGGATCCAGGGAAGGGGACAGAGTCCGGCTTAGCTCATAAACAGAGCTGATAGGTTGGGGCACAGAGAGAGGGCAAGGGTCGGGACCCAGGGTATTGACACGGGCCAGGAGGTGAGCTCTGTGCTCAGAGGAAGCACACACCTGGCCTCCATGGCCTTCCTGGTGTCTGGGACACTGCAGGTGGCTGCGCAGATGGCCGATGCTCGAGAGAGCCTGCGAAGAAAGGTAGTAGGAGGCACTGCCTGGCCCAGTCCTCTCCTGGCTTCCAGCTGAGCCTTACCTGGCCCAACTCTGACCTTGCCTTCCCAGGGGAAGTACAACCTGCAGGGTCCAAGGGTGGCTCTGACTCTCAGCAGTCCTGAGGTATCGGCCTCTACAGTGGCTGTCCTGGAGAGTGTGTTCCAGACCCTGGGCTTTCAGAGCTGCCAGAGAAGGAAGGCCTCCGTCCAGGTGAGCCCCAGCTACCTCCTACCTCCACTACCTCCACCCTCAGCCCCACCTGGTGCCTCCCTGGACCCAGGCCTGCCCTTTACTCTTACTCTAGGACTTCCATGGGGAGCTGACTGGGTTCCGGGAGCAGCTGGATGCTCACAGGGGCCCTGTAGGCTGTGCCCTAGTGGCCTTGGTGGCCCCCAGCGGGCAGCTACAGCAGCTCCGGCCACTGGTCTGGGAGCTGAGCCACTGTGGGGCCCTGCAGGGCTGCCCTAAAGTCTTCCTACTACTCTCAAGCATTCCTGGGGGTGAGTGGCTGGACAGGGATCCTGGTGTGGGATAGGGCAAAGCAGAGTGGGGTGGGCATGAGGCTGAGAACCTCCAACACTCTGATTCTCCACCCAGCTGCCCCCAAGCCTGGAGCCTTTCTCACTGGCCTGAATGAACTCTGTGGCCGCTGTCCTCACTGGTCCCTGCTGCAGCTGCTGACAGAGGTGGGGGCCTCAAATGGGGTGTCTCAGGGAGGGGGCTGTACTGGTTGCCTTCCCTGAGCCCCTTGTACAGTTAAATTCATTCACATGCTTCCTGTCCATTCATTCTATAATACCATTCTTCAATTCATTGTTTACATGGGTGGTGTCAGCCTCAGGGCCTCACCTCCCACCCCCCACCCCATGCCCTTCCTCACACCCACTGAGGATCCCCAAGACACTCCAACATCTTCACAACTCCATGCCTTTGTCCCACCTACTCCCCTTTGCTTGCTTTGCCCTCCCTGTCATACCAGCCAGCCTTATAGAGTTTCTTCCAGGCTATTAGCGATGTCCTTCCTCGCGCTCCCAGAATCAACGTTTATACTTCTGCCCACCCCTGTTCACACTCACTCAGGTGATGACTGTTCCATCAGACTGCAATTCCCTGGATGCCAGGGTTGGGAATGATTCAGGTCTGGTCCTGATGTCCAAAGGTCTCACTGGACACTTGGGTGGCCCTGGGTGATCCTGCAGGTGAGCAGTGGACCCTGGCTCTGCTCCACTACTTTCCCTAGCCTGGTGCCTTCCCCTGAAAGACAATGGTTAATGATGTGATCACTGTGTCATCCATGTCCAAGGAAGCCTATAATTTGAAATAGATTCCCCCTTGTACCCTCTCCCTCTTTCATCTGTCTCTTCCTTCTTTGATCTAGCAGGGGACCCCAAAGAGAGTAGTAGCTATGAGTCTGGCCAAGCCATTCTTCGGAGCCAGTGCCCCACCATGTTCCCATGGAATAGCCCCCTGAGGGTCCTGTGGTCCTACCCTCCCTAGGTCTTCTGCAGGACGGCTGAAGAGTATGCAGGGGCTACCTACTGCCCAGTCCTTCGGAGTTCCTTGCGGGGGGCATTGTGCCTAGGGGATGTGGAGCCCTGGGGACCTGAGGTGAGTGGGACAGAAAGAGATGTCCAACCCTGTGGCAGCAGCAAGTGAGACAGAGGCTCAGGGAGACCCAGAGTAGGGAGGTGAGGAGCTGGGAGGTCCTTAGACCATTATTAATGTACCTTAACTTGTCTATAGCCAGAACCCAGCCCTAGCACTCAGTACGACCTATCTGGGGCCAAGGCCGCCCTCCTCCTAGCGGTGATCCGGGACCGGTCTGGGGCACAGCATGACGTGAAGGCACTGGGTGGCCTGTGCCAGGCCCTGGGCTTCAAGACTACCCTGAGGACAAACCCTACAGCCCAGGTGAGAAGAAGCCCAGAACTTCTGGTGGTGCTCTAAAGCAGCAGTCCCCAACCTTTTGGGACCAGGGACTGGTGGTCCTATGAGAATCTAATGCCTAATGATCTGAGGTGGAGCTGAGGTGGTGATACTAGCGCTGGGGAGCGGCTGCAAATACAGATGAAGCTTCTTTGCTTCTTTGCTTGGCCACCACCCACCTCTTGCTGAGAGGCCTGGTTCCTAACAGGCCACAGTCCCCACCCAGGGGTTGGGGACCCCTGCTCTAAAGGAAGGCACCCCCGCAGGATCCTGGGGACTCTGTCCTAGGCCTCTCACCTATGGTGGGCAGGGCAGGAAGTGCAACCCTCAAGTCCAGCCTCCATCCTCCCTTCTGCATGCATTGGGAACCCACTTCCCTGCCTCTGGAAGGTTGGTCTCCAGGACTCCTATGGCCTCTCACACTGGCCATTTCTCTGCTATCCTGCTCAAGGCCCCAGCTGGACCCTCAGGCTTTTCCTGGAAGGATCTCCTGTTTCTTCCCTGACACTGTTCAGCTCACTGCCCTCCCGTCATGCCTCTTAATATTTTGGTGCTGGAGAACTAGCTGCAGGAGGCTAGAGCCACATGTCACCTCCAATGAGGCCATGTCAGGCCTTGCTGCAGGAGGATTTGAAGGACTTCCTCTTTGAGACTAATGCTGGCAGGAGATGGGAAGTAGGGTGCGTGGAAGCTGCAGAAGCCTGCCTGGAGGGCTTCCAGGTACTGGTGAGGCAGTGGCCCTGGCTCAGGCCTCAATCTTGTCCCTACTCCAGGCTTTCCAGGAGGAGCTGGCTCAGTTCCGGGAGCAGCTGGATACCCACAGGGGCCCTGTAAGCTGTGCCCTTGTGGCTCTGATGGCTCATGGGGGGCCTCAAGGGCAGCTGCTGGGGGCTGATGGGCAAGAAGTGAAGCCAGAAGCACTGGTGCAAGAGCTGAGTCATTGCAGAGCCCTGCGGGGCTGCCCCAAGATCTTCCTACTTCAGGCTTGTCGTGGGGGTGAGTGGGGTGTGGGGCCTTCTCTGGAAGCCGAGCCAGGTCCTGGCCTCTAGCCTGGATCCGCTTGCCCTAGATGTCCTCACCCAGCTCTCAGCCTCCCAGAACTTGCTGTCCACCTTCTCCAGGTAGCCTGAGCACTAGCCCTTTCCCCACTCCCTCTCCCAGCATCCCCTAGAGATCAAGTCCATGAACTTGAGCACTTTATCTTCAGCACATGTCATTTGGCACTCTGAATGTTTCCAGCTTGGCAAGCTTGTCCAGAAATTCTGAAGGCTGGGGTCCGGACACCTGGAGGCACCCTTAGGTGTCTGCTAAGTAAAATAACCTGCCTGTCCCCTCCCTCACCAGGACACAGGGATGCCGGCATGGGACCCACAGCTCTCCCCTGGTTCTGGCGTTGGCTACAGGCACCACCAGCCATTCCCTCTCACGCCGATATCCTCCAGATCTATGTGAATCACCAAGGTGTCTCTAATTTCCTTCTGGAGCCTCGGCTTGGGCAGGCTTGGTGGGGGTAGCTGTCTGGAGCACATTTCCAGAGTTCTAAGCTGGAGTCCTGCTGCCACATCTATCCTTTCTTTTCCAAGAAGATGGGAAAGGAAACTGTCTTAAGCTATAAGGGCCTTTGAAAAATCAAGGGCTTCTCCCCTACTTGAGCCTCGAAACAACTCTGGAGTCAGGAAAGTGAAATAGCTTTTCTGAGGTCTCACAGCTGGTAAGTAGCGGGGATGAGATTTAAACTCTGATCTGTCTTTCCTGCCCTGCACTCTTTCCACTGCCCTGTGCTGCCCTTGAGCTAGACTTCGTGGAGCCCCCTGGGGCTGGTGGAGTGCTTGGATGTTGGGTAAATAGAGTTGATCCCTCTTTCAGGCAGCTCCTCCAGGGACCTCACTCCAGGGAGCTCTAACCAGGCAGACATCCTGACTGTCTATGCAGCTGCCGAGGGTAAGAGGACAGGCCATAAAGAAACCCTGTTACACAGGGCCCAGCCCCCTGGCTGGAGATCTGGAGTGGCTCTAGGAGCAGCCAGGGTTTGGCATTTGGGTCACAGGGGCACCAGTCTGGTTGCAGTTAGGCCATCTTCTTTCCATGTTTATTATTTATATTAATAGTAATACCGGTGAGCATGCATTGTGGCTGACTTTGCCAAGTATTGTACCTGTATCATTCCCTGCAGGTTGTAAGTGCCATGAGAGCAGAGCAGTTCTGTCTGCCTCAGGGCCCTGCCTAGTGCCTGGCACCTAGTCGGTTCACATTGAATGTTTGACCACTATTGAATCCATCCTGTAATCACTCCGCAAATATCAAGCAATGACTTGTTCCAGAAGCAAGATGTTTCCAATACCTGCCTCATTCCCTTGCCTGACCCCCCGAGTTCCTATCTACTTGCCCCTCACTTCCAATAGGCCCCTGTGGATTGGAAGGCAGCTGGTCAGCCAGAGTCTGATGCTCTTGCCTTGGTCCCCTGGCCTAGGCTGTGTAGCCTATCGGGATGAGAAGGGCTCAGACTTTATCCAGACGCTGGTGGAGGTCCTCAGAACTGCCCCCCAGGGAGACCTCCTGGAACTGCTGACTGAGGTGTGTTGGGAGATGTGGATTGGCAACCGGGGGAGAGATTCCTCCTTCTCCCCTGCCCTGGTGTTCTGATTGCCTCCTGTGCACCCTGTTGGTGAGGGAGGGATCCCTTGCCCTCACTAGTATAAGGTGGCTGAACACATGACACCCACAGCAGTTGAGTCATGTGTACTCACAGCCTGGGGAGAGGACACCGTACACCAGGCAGGGCCACTTAGGAGGTGCACTTGGCAACAGGGTAAAGCAGCAGGGGCAATGGGCTGTAGGCTTTGTAGTAACGGGGTGTTGCAGGAGGAGGTGGTTGACTTGTTTGAATAGTTTTGCAGGCTGGCAGGGAATTTAAGCCCTTCGGATTGAGAACAGGTGGGGTGCAGCTGGTCTGGCTGGTGGGGGAACTAGTTAGGTGGGAGCCTTTCCTGCTGGGTGGAGGGCATTCTAACGAGAGCAGGGGGGCTCATGCTTAGTTTTCTGGGGACCCGTGAGTCCCAAAGATGCCAAGGCAGTACTTGAAATTTTAGGACTTTTAATACACTTGGTGCCAGGCTGGACCCCAGGAGACCTGGGAGTCCTCGGCACAGACTGAGTATGGTTCTCACAGGTCAATCGTCGGGTGTGTGAGCTGGATGTGCTGGGTCCTGACTGCGATGAGCGCCGCAAGGCGTGCCTGGAGATCCACAGTTCGCTGAGGCACCGGCTCTGCCTGCAGGCCTGACTTTTCTTCCAGCCACTCGGTTAGTGCTGACAATGGGCAGCCACACCCCAGTGCCGCCACTGACTGACTCCATCCGCTTCTGTTACCTCACTTGTAAACGGGGCATCACAGCAGGGCGCTGGGCTCAGTTGCCATGCAATAAACTTCCATCGATGATCGTTGCACCCGTGAATAGTGTCTGCTCTCAGGGAGGTGCAACAATAAGTGAGATATAGTATGCAAAGTGCCTGGAATTTATAAGGGTACTTTTGTGCCCTTGAGGACCAGAGGTTGGGCCTTCAGGGGATGGGGGAACAGCATCCAAGATTAAGGAACCCAATATGGGCTAGGGTGGGCTAGATGTTCTGAGAAGGGGCAGCCCGGGATTCACATCGCTCTTTCAGCACACGACCCCCACCTGTGCCCGTGCTGGGCCATGGAAATGCAAGAGATGCAGCCTCTGCCTTGACACAGATCTGCAACAAAGCATTGCAGGTTTAGCAGTGCTGGATGGTGGACGCGCTGGGGCTGAGGGAGCAGTGGGCAGCTCCAGACTCAACGCAGGTTGGGAGCACGTGGGAAAAGAGATCTTAAGGAGCCTATCGGAGAGGGAGGGGCCTGGACGGCCTCACTGGGGCTCGAATTCGTAATCGCAGACGCCAGAGGGCGGTCCTCCTGCAGCAGTCTGTGTTCAGTTCAGCACAATAGCTCAGCTCAGAGCCCCGCCCACACAGAATTCGAGGGGGCGGGGTTCCCCTCCAGTCTGAACATGCGCATCAGTGCATATTTCGTGGGCTCCTGAAGAAGCTTTATGAGAAAAACTGGTTTTCTCTTCGTCGCAAGGCCGCGTGGCCTAATGGATAAGGCGTCTGATTCCGGATCAGAAGATTGAGGGTTCAAGTCCCTTCGTGGTCGCGGCAGAGCTCGGTTTTCCTCCCTTCGCTGGTAATTTTCTCCCTTTCAGGACTGCTCCCTACGCAGCTGTAAGACCCAGTACCATTTACACGCCCTCCGGCCACTGTCAGTCATCCCTGCCACTACAACCGCGGAGCTCGGGACCCAGGTTCAGGATGGCGCTAGTTGCGACTACCAGGGCCCTACCGGCGGTACTGATGCTGGCTGGACCCGGGAGGACTGCGGACCCTGAAGTCACCGGCCCCGCGTTCCGGGAGTCCACTGGGAGCCTGCTGGGAACTAGTTACATGAAATACAGTTCAGACGAAGAAAATTGTAATAGATGAAGTGTTGGGCTTTTTTGAGGGGCCGGGGGAAGTAGGGTAGTTGCCCGGGGTGCACTTTAAAAATACAGATTATTGTGATGAAAAAGGTTCGGAAATAGCGATAATGGTTATTTGCCATAATAAAAATGTTTTTACAAATCTAAGAGATTATTTCAAGAATTTGCACTGAGAATGTACCCTTAAATGACCGTATATATTAAATATATAGTGAATGTATATATTAAAATTTAAATATGAAGAGCATGCCCAAGATTGAGTTATCATTTTACCTAGAAAAAAAAAATCTCTGCCTGCGGAACGGAATTCTCTCAAAAGGATTCTGGCTAAGCGAATAAACAAGGGGATGGGACATCCCTCCACTACGGTAAAGGCTGGGGGAATGGCAGCTGGAGTGTGCACCATGGATGGTGGGCGCAGATCACCTGGGGTCATGAGGAGTGTCACTTTCTCCTTTATCGTTTTGGTGACATTTCAATGGTTTATTGAGGGCTCATAAACATAAAGAAGAAAAACTTCATGGTAAAGATGGGCAAGAAGAGCCATCTTATAGTAGGAAAGGAAACGCTGAGTTCTCTGATGATATTAGTCTCAAGTTCTGCGATTGAGCTAGCGGGGCAGATATAGAGCCATTATAGAGGGTCCTAAGGACAAAAACCTAAGGCCATTGGCTTCTGCTAAAAACCCGCGGAGACCTGGGCCCAGGTAACACTTTGGGGTCTAAGGGGCAACGCTGGGAGGCGGTTGGAGGCAGGGACCCGCACTTTCCCCAAGCGTTCGGCCGGGGCCCCATTCACCTCCGCTCCCACATGTTGCTTAGCAAACGCCTTCATGCTGCTAGTTATTCCCAGACCGGGATTCTTCTAACAAGATGGAGAAAGGGCTCGCCCGGGATTTGATTCCCCGATCTCCTTCACCCTAAACGAAGATCGCATCCTGGACCGAGTTAACACCTAAGGCTCCCGGTCTTTGAATTCCGTCTGCGCAAGCACTATCTTTCCTGGTCCGAGGATGCTCAGGAGCAGGCGAGATCTGAGAGGTAATGCGGACGGAATACCGGTGTGGAGGAACGGGAAAAAGGCCGGAATGGAACCGGGAGGCTGTATGTAACCTGCAGGAACCACCGGGAGGTGATTGAAAGATTGGTCGGGGATCAGGGAAGTAATTTCATTGTCTGCCCCGGTGGCCTAATGGATAAGGCATTGGCCTCCTAAGCCAGGGATTGTGGGTTCGAGTCCCACCCGGGGTAGAACAGTCAGAATTTTAGACCCCCTTCCAAGAGGGGAAAACTTGAAAAAGCAAAGTAAGCCTTCCTTACTTAGATTAGCCAGACGCAGCCCTCAGCCTAAGTCAGCGAAGCCCTGTTTTCTTACAAAGGGTACGCGTTTTCAATTCCGAAAAGAGTGTTGGCGTCTTTTACTCTGTTTTAATAACCATCCATTCTACTTGACCATAAAGGAATAATTGTTCACTTTTCTAGGTGTGTTAATTGTTTTGTGGTTACATATATTTTAAAAAGTCCTTATCTTTTATAAACACACCTAATTATTTAGAGATTAAATTATGACAACTGGTTTGCTTTACAATAATGGGTTAGTAGGGTAGTTACAGGTGGTGACTATAGTTAATGATACTGTATTGTATAGTTGAAATTTGCTATGTGAGTAGATCTTAAGCATTCTCACCACACACACACACACAAAGTAACTGTGAGCTGATGAATGTGTTCATTAACTTGACTGTGGTAACTATTTCACAATGTATATGTATATCAAATCATCACGTTGTATAGCTTCCATGCATATAATTTTTATTTGTCAATTATACGCAATAAAGCTGGAAAAAAATATAATGGGCTGATAAAACAAGCTTATCATCAGTTGATAATGGCTGAAGCTGGGGAACATGAGGGCACAATACACTATTTTCTCTGCTTTAGTGCGTGTTTGAAATAGTCCATGATAACGTTTTCTCTTTTTTGAAATCCATGCAATCCATGTCTTCATCCTCAAAGTAAGTCTCCCAAACTACAGGACTTGGTGTACAGTAAGATCAGAAGCCTCCTAAGTAGACCACATGCCTGTAGAGGGGATGACCACTGGAGCTTTGTCATACAGACATATAAAAACATAGCTCTCTTTGCCTTCAAAACCCATGAATGGGATTCCTCTGTTCCTCCAGCTCTGGCATTACTTCTCCCACTTATGGAAACATCTGGGGCCCCATCATCCCCTCTGAAATCAGAGATCTTATCTCAATACAGTATCTCCCACCATCATCCCTGGCCTAAGGAGAATGGATTCCTGGGTCCTTCCTTTGAGCTTAGAGGCACCAATGAAAGCTGAGTGCCACCTCTTTTTCAAAGGTCTGCTTTCAAGCTCCCTAAGGCCTTTTCCAAACTTCTTTTAATAAGGGAAGAGGTGAGATTATTAAAAGTTACAAGTTTGTGCCGGTGTCTCTAATGAGCCATAATGTGGCTGATTCTGTGAGTGTTGGGAAATCTTCAACCTGGATTCAGCTGTGATTTCTGGAATGAATTGTGGCTGCATGGATTTTTAAAAAAGCGAGAAGAAGGCAGAAGGAACAGGAAGCAGGAAACAGTTCCTTCTTCCTCCCGCAGCCTTTCATAATCTCTAGCTCATCTTCTTCACAAAACCTACACGAATCAGTTGGCAAAGCAGTCTCAGGAAGGTCTAGAAGGAAGGATTTGAAGCTTAGAGGTAGGAGTGTAATAACTGGTGCAACAGCCCTATCCTGCTTCTCCCACTTCCCTACGCGTTTCTCCTGAGAGTGTTCTCGTCATGAACTGACTACGCAAAAGTCCCCGCTGCTCAATGTGCTGTATCTGGAACTTTTGGGTCAACATCAACTTCTTAAATTACAAAATGTAGATAATAAACCACTAATCAATCGAAAGAAACTTCCTCTGGTGAGATTAGAGGTCAGCTCCCCCGTGCCGGCCTTCGTGGAACAGCAACAGAATCTTCTTCAGAGAGATTTAGTTTATATGGGTCTATTCTCCTCTAGCCAACGAGGCAAAAGCAGCGCCCAACGTGGGGCTCGAACCCACGACCCTGAGATTAAGAGTCTCATGCTCTACCGACTGAGCTAGCCGGGCCTTACCTTGGGGAACATCAGGCCATAAACTAATTGGAGTTATCTAGAACTTCGCTGTCCTAAAACTATTAGGACATGCCCTGGATTCTGGGCATGCTGCGTCCCGGGCTTTGGAGCTCTGAATTCCCGGGTGGAGCGCGGGCGCCACCAGGCCCCTGTCTGCTCTCTGTCGTGGGTCTTTGTGACCCCAACAACTCGAGGGAGCTGGAAAGTCGAGGGCAAAGAAGGGCACCAGGATGAATGTCGCTAGAGATGACCCAGTAAGGAACGTAGTGGGATCCTTGCTTAGGGTGTGAGAAGTGCCAGATTCCAAATACAGACAATCCCTTATTTTCAAATTCTCGGCTTTGTTAAGGGCGTGCAACATGAAGCAAAATCAGGAAAGCTCAGGGCCTCGCCGCGGGGACAAGACAGTGAGACCTTTCTTCCCAGATGGATGCTGGGTCCTTTGCCAGAGCAAGATGGAAGAAAAGTTTGGGGCGTTGGAGCAGCTGCCCATTGGAAAAGAAGTGCGTCCCGACCCCAGCCCTGAGCCCTGCATGGGAGTTCCAGAGCTGCGAGGGTCTTCTGGGGCCAAGGCCAGGCCAAGAGGGGGCTTGTCTGAGGAGCCCCGGGGTCAATGCGGAACCCTGAGATGATCAAGGATCGCGGGGGCAGGCAGGTTGGGGGCGTCAGAGCCTCATTCTTAGGGGCCTGGACTTGTGTCCCACGTTGGGGTCCACTATGAGAGACCTCCACGCTCACCCAGGCCACGCAACCTTTCTTCCTCTGCCTTGTCACCTTCCCCCTCCTTTAGCTGCTTAAGGCTAGTGTCCTTGGCGGGGTCGGGGGGCAGTCAGGCTCTGCGGGCCCGGGGGCTGGATGGGCCGCTGCTCCTCATTTCTGCAGGTTGCCGCAGCGCCGCACTTCCCCCTCCCCTTCTAAAATCGGAATCAACCCCAACCCCACCTCGCCCTCTTCCTGCACCTTTCTCTCCTTCTACACCTCTCCAGAGACCCGGAAGCCGAGGGAGCAGGCCTCCAACCATAAACGTCAGGCTAGCACTCCGAGGCTAGCACTGTCCAGGTTGGATTGCAGGTTATGGGTCTATTTTCGGGTGCGAGAGAGTCCTGGGTTCAAATTTCCGAACAGCTCAGACTCTCAGACTCCAACTTTCAGGTTACCCGCCCCAGGACTCCACAGAGTCCCCAGCAACTAGCTATTTCTTGCTGCCTGGCTGTTTCTTGCTGCCTGCCCTGCTGCACTCAGGCCAATGTACCAACTGTCGCCTTCCCTGCCTGGGTCATGGACAGTCCTTGCCCTCTCCAAGCCCGAGGCTTCCTCCTGGAGCTGAGGAAACGGAACCCGAGAAGGGAGGCAAACCCTTCGGCTATACAGGTCTCTGGTAGCAGGTAGGAAGATCTGTGTGTGCCAGACAGTTGCAGGATCTGGGGTGACCATGTAACTTGACATGGGAGTACTGATGAAGTCTGAGGAGCTGGACGGGAACCACAGTGGAAACTGAGCATTCCTCAGTGCTGGAGTAGTTGCCAAGGGCGTTGGGTTTCCACCCGCCTCCTGAGTCGCTGCCCGAGACACAGATTCTCTTTTCTCCACACTGGAATAACAACAGTATTTATTTTTCAGGTATGATGGCTTGGGGGATGCGCTTCACCAGGGGGCCGCAGGGCTAGCACCAGGGTCAGTCAGGAGGCAGAAGGAATGAGCGGAACACCGGGGCCCCGAGACTTTATTGTAGTTTCACTGAAGGTGAAACAGGTTTAAACAGGTTTAAAATGGCTAGTTCATGAAATTTCGGAGGTCTCTGGGGCATAGGTGCTGTCCTGAGTTGTCTGTTTCCTGGCCTCGGAGTGAGTCTGGCAGGTGGACAGTGGCCTGGAGTGTGAGAGCCAGATAAAAGAGCTGGTTGGGGTCTGTGGACTCTGGATTGGTTGGTTTGCATCTGAAATACCTGCTAATGGAGAAGTTGTTTGCTATCTCCACAACTAGCCAACCCTGGGAGAGGCAGTCAAAACATCAGAATACAGAAAATAAAAGACATGGCTAATACAGACAAGGACTGAGGCTTTGGTGGGAATTTTGGGGGATCCCAATCTGGAAAGAGTTTTCTGATCCCAATCACAGAATTGGGGGTTGATGGGCCTTTGTCTCTGACCTAAATTGTCTGGCATTTCTCCATTTAAGCTAGGGTAGCTGAGCATGGGTGCTGGGTGCCCCTTTTATGCCTCCTGACTCCAGTTCCTGAGAAAATGGGTCTGCTGTGCAGAACTGGGGCCCACTCAGATGCCAGGAGAGGCCTCTCCAGACCCTGAGGCCAGGAGGGGTCAGTAGGAATAACCAGGCTCCCTGGCTGGGGCTTTCTTCTCCTGTAGCCAGAACCTTTTCAGACTCCAGGTCCTCAAGGGGAAACCACTACTGCCTCTGTCTACAGGATAGTTTCTCTCCGAAGTCCTCTTCTGTGTCAGTGCGATCTTCCCTTAGGGCCTTCTTTCCCACTTCCACACCAGGATCTGCTCCCCTCTATGTCCAGTCTCAGTCCAGGGACTGGCTCAATCTGGGCTCAGCTGTCATTTGTTCAATGAATGAGAAACAAATAGTCCAGGGCAGCAAAGTGTACACTGCGGTGAAAGGTCCTTCTGCAGGAGATCTTATTCTCTCTTTGGCTTCAAATCCCAGAGGAGCCCACAGTTTGTTGTTTCTGATCATGTTAGGTCATAAATGGAATCCCCAGCAGAGGGGAGTGGGGTCTGGGCCAGCGGGGATGGGTGAGTGCATATCTCAGCCAGACCACAGTAGTTGGAGTGGGCCTGGCACTGAGGCTGGGTGTCTGGGTGTGCTCAGTGGACAAGAAAAAACCTTGCCCGGGTCATAGGCAGTGGCAACGTGAGACGTCTTCCCTGAGAGTTCTGTGAATTTCCTCAACATCTTCCCTCATCCTTTTGCTCCCCACTTGAACACCCCTGACCCCTTCCTGTGCACCTTCGGGGGTGCGGCTTGCTCTGGGCCATGGGTCTTGGGCTCCAGAAGGTGGCTCCCTGGGCAGGATTGGGTATGAGACTCAGTACCATGTGTCGTGCCTCTCCAGCATGTGGTGTGGGAGGGGGTGTGGTCCTAGGACCTTCCGGAAGCCTCCGGGAGCCTAGGTGTGTGTGTATGTGTGAGGGGGTCCAAATCAAGTTCTTAGCTTCACTCCATAGCCTGATCAGGTCACCTGCCACAGGGCCTCTGCCTTGGAATCCAGTCTTTCAGGATTCCGAGGTGGGCATGAATTCATCTCTGGAGGGAGTGGGTCATCTTTGCACAGCAGGCGTCAGCAGCGGGAACCCACACACAGACTGGGGATGAGAGAATACTAAGGTTAAAGTTACTGAATATGGGTGTGGCCTTCCAGATATTTTAAAACAAAAAGACTTTACTTGTAGAGATAGTTGCAAAAAAAAAAAAAATGCTTTTATAGGTGAAGCAATACTATATGTGCTTTAAAATATATCAGAAAAAAAGTAGAAGTTTTAAAAATATACAAGAATAGGAAAGACTGCATGTGTAGCAGCAGAGGGCTTATGAGAACTCTGTATTTCTACTCAATTTTGCTGTAATCCTAAAACTGCTCTAAAAAAAAAAGTCTATTTTTAAAAATACACAGGAAAATTTCAGCTATTGTTTCTCCTAATACTATTTAACCTCATCTTTCTCCTCTTATTCTCCTCTTTTGGGTCTCCAATGACTCAAACATTAAATATTTTGGTAAAGTCCACAAATCACTGAGATTGTCTTTTTAAATCTATTTTCTCTGTTCTTCAAATTGAATGATTTCGTTATTCTATCTTTTACTTCACGGATTCTTCTGTCTTGTCCATTCTGTTGTTGCCCATCCATTAAGCTTTTTATCTGGTTATTGCATTTTTCACTTCTAAGTTTTCCATTGGTTAACCTTTATATCTTCTACTTTTTTGAGATTTCCATTTTTGAATTTGTTTCGAGCGGGTTGTAATTACTCATTGAAGCATTTTTATGATGGCTGCTTTACCACCTTTACCCTCCTTCTCAGATAGTTCCAACATCAGTGTTAGTGTTCCTCTACTGTCCTTTCTCCTTCGAGTTGAGATTTTTCCTCCTTCTTAGTATGACCAGTGATTTTCATTACATCTTGGACATTCTCAGCATTGTTAAGAGACTCCAGATCTTAAGACTTCTGGTTTAGCAGCCGCCTCTGACAAAGGCGCCCTCTGGTGGGGAAACAGGGGTTCACGCCAGTTGTGGCCTCTTCACTGCTGGGAAGGAATGGAATTGATGCTTCCTTACTAGGCCCCCACTAGGCTCCGGCTGACACCCTTTGGCTGTGGGAGAGGAGGGTTGCTTTTTAGTACTGCCCACATCGATGTCCATCATTAGGTGGTCAGAATAATGCAGAGCAGGACATGAGGGCTGCTTCTGAGCGCTGGGCCACAGGCAGAAGTAGCCCTACAGAAACTGCTCGGATCCCAGGAAGGGAAGGGAAAGAGGAGGTGAGAAGAAACTAGGGGTGGAAGAGGAGGGGGTCCATTCCGTGAGTTGTATGCTCGGACCCCGCACTAGTCATTAACAAGAGAAGCAGCTCAGGCCAGCGGCTGGCTCACCCAGAACATTATTAAGAGGCTTCCGGGACCAGGGTTCTGCTGTCCCGAGGGCCTCGGCTTTGTACAGGCCCATCAGTGCTGGCACCCCCTTGGGTGCAGAGCTGCAGAAGGGTGGGGGGAGGGAGAGGTGTCCCAGCTGAGTCTTGACTGGGATTTAAGCCCAGCACCTCTAAGCGAGGTTCATACCTCTAAACCAACAAGCCACTTTCCGGCTTTGTCTGCATCTGCCGGTTCCCGGTTATCTTCACGCCCATTTTTCTGTCCCACCACAGCATCGGCCTTTCCCGCTCCCACTCGCACCGCAGGAGGCTCGGGTATGTTCAGCTGTCAGCTCTGGAGAGGAAGATGGTTCAGTGCCTCTGCCCCTGTCTGCGCCAGTTGCAGGAGACTGCTGCTCTGGGGGTCCAGGACTCCGTTCTGCCTCCCCAGATCCTGGGGCTCGGCTGGCCTCTCCACGATCCGCAAACCGAGGCCTCCACCGCAGAGGAACTTGCGGGTCCTTCCCTCTCTCTTTTTGCCCAAGGCCCGAGGCAGAGCTAGGGCCGCGGTTTCCAGATTCCTCCGTCTCCACGAGGCCTCGCGCGGTGCAGCTGCCAACTCTGCTTCGTTGGGTAGGAATGGTAGACAATGAGCCCCTCCCCTAGGCACCTTCTGGAAGCCAAGCGGCCGTGGGCGGGGGCCCAGGACCAGGTTTGAATTTTTCCAAGATATTCACAAGACACTGGTCATGGCAAGCAGAGCTGTGGTTCCGTGGATTCACAGATGCAAAGACAAACAAAAACGACCCATGAGCTCTCCCCACTAGAACTTCCGGGACTTCTCCGCACATAACTCAGCAGGGGAGTAGGAGGGGGGTGATTCTTTGGGTCATTTTTAACGATCTGGACCCGTAAAAAAGCCTGGCTCAATACTGAGTAAAGATTTGGATTCGTCTCCCACAGGGGAGCGTGTATCCAGGCTCCTCTGAGTCGCGCTTGGCCTCTGAAGAGCGGTTGTTTCTTGCCTCTACTCGTCCTCTGCAATCCCCCGCCGCCAGGACCACCCAGAAAGGCCCCGACCCAGGGCTGTGACTAAAGGCCCGAGGCCAAAAATTCCACTTTAATCTCGAGGTTAAAGGATTCCCTCTCCGCCCACAGCTACCTGAGAAGGGGTGGGGGTGGGGGGTGGGGTCTTGGATGTCTGGAGTCCCGGGCAGGGACTGTGCCCGGCTGCTTGAATGCCTAGAGGGCGGCTCCAGGGTCAGCCGCGCCTGCGCCGCCTCTCCCAAGGCGAGACGTTCCTTGGCCGTTTTTTGCAGCGCCCGCCTTTCGGACTCTGAGCAGCAGGGCAGCAAAGGTTAACTCTACCACGATCTTTACGCCGCTAGCTCAACGGGTAGTGTCCGAGGTTCATAACATCAGCCGCACACTGGGTACGTAGTAGTACTGTCCGACAAAGACGCTGTGAAACGACATAACGAAAGGAAGGTAATTTCATAAATTAACCATTAACACTATAGGCTTCGCGTATCACGGCGTAGCTTCCCTCAAAACCGGCTCTGGGTGCAGACTTCACTCTCTTTCTTGAGTGAGGTGACTTAAATATCTGGGCCCCCCTGAGGGGGCCACATAGCAACAGTTCTTAGTGCTGCCATGTTTGGCGGCCCCCACCCCCACTCCCAGTTACTGTATTGGAGTGGGGGTGAATCTACAGGAGTGGTGCTGGGACCAAAATGAGGGGAGCACCCCCAGGACGAGGCTCTGAAGCAGGGGCACTCAGGTGCCTGGGTGCTCCTCTCCTTGAGTGAAAGGGAAATGGGCATGGAGCTTTGGGGAAGAATTTTCTTCTGTTCTCTTTCAACGGTTCAGGCTGTTAAAAGGGCAGGCTCAATGTTTGGTAGGACCAGGTCTACTTTGTGTTTGTTTTTTTTAAATAAATTTATTTCTTTAAATTAGTTTCAAGTATACAGTACATTGGTGAGACATCTATAATGTTCATAAAACGATTCCCCCCATTGCTTCCTCCCTCCCTTGGCCCTCTACTTAGCCATCACATTAATGCTGACTGTTTTGATGGGAACCGAGGTTTCTCTGGAGAGACACCAGAGTAGCTGCCCCTGTCCTTTCCAGGGACCCTTGGAACTCCAGGTCGCAGGACTGGAGCTGGTATTCAGGAGAAATTCCCTGCATTTCTCCCTTTAAGGCACCCTTAGTTGCAGTAATTTTTCCTGGTGTTCTTAAGGTAAAAGAAAGAAGAGTTCAGTTTACTGGGTAGTTAGGTTCATACACATTCGTTGTTGCTTGGAAAAAAAGTCTTACCAACTCAGTACCTGTAGTTTCCTGGGACTGCCATAACCAATTAGTACAATCTGGGTAACTTAAAACAACAGAAATTAATACTTTCACAATTCTGGAGGCCAGAAGCCCAATGTCAAGGTACCAGCAGACCACCTTTTCTACTCTTTAAAGGGTCTGGGGAAGAATCCTTCCTTGCCTCTTCCAGCTTCTGGTGGCTCCTGGTAATCTTTTCCTCGTAGACCCATCACTCCAGTCTCTGCCTCCATTATCACCTGGGCTTCTTTCCTCTATGAGCCTCTGTGTCGTCATATAATCTTTATAAAGACACCAGACATTGGATGAGGGCCCACCCTCCACCAGTATAATCTTACCTTAACTAGTTATATATGCAAAGACTCTACCTTCTGAGGTTAGGAGGACATTGTCCAACCCAGTACAGTACCTTTTTGGAAAAAAAAAATATTTTTATAGTCTTTTTAAATAACTATGATTATTTTTTAATGGGGTATGTGTGCTTGACAGGCCCTGTACAGCTTCTCCAATCTTAGAATCTGATTGGATATTGCTACTCTCAGTTTGTATTCCACATTCATTTGCTTGCTTTTAATCATAGAAACTATGGAAAACCCAGCTTTGCAAAAATACAGCATCATCAAATTTTGAAACTAAACTGCCTCAAGCTAGTAGCTCATAGAGTGTGGTGTCCAATGGTGTTGAGAATTGCTATTTCCCTCAAAACTTTAATTAATCTCTGGAAATTTTGAAATACTGTGATGGTGCTTTCACACATACTTTGAAATACTGTGATGGTGCTTTCACACATACTTTGAGAATTAAGCCAAAGGCATCACCCTGAGTATAGAAGTCATATAGGTGCTTTAGAAACAAAGGTAGGGCATCAGAGGGAGCTCCTGCTGGTGGCTCCTTAGGGTTCGGGGGTGATTGTTCTGGAAGCAGCTGTCCCCCGAATCCAGTCCCACTCAGAGGGCCCTGTCTGTGTCTGAGTGACACCCTGATCCAGCAAACCCAAGCTCCTAGCTGTCCCCAATACTGAAGGCTCAAGACCCCAGGCCTGCTAAAGGTGTCCTTGCTTGGTTCTCAAAAGACATCATAGCCAGGTCCTACACTGCCTGCTTTACAACAGGAGGCCTCTGGGGATTGAATTCAGGACCTCTCATACTTAAAACAAGAAAAACATCCTTAGGCCAGAAAAGTCACTTTGGCTGGTGCTAACTTCTGCTCTCCCTTACTTGCCTGCTGCACAGTCTGGATTTTCCTTTGTGGCTGAGACAGGGATTGGCCAGGAAGAAGTGTGCCCTCATCTCTGGGGTTTGGGATGCCAACTCAGTTTTGTCTGAAGGCTGGGCACCCTGCTGTTTTCCTCTGCCCCAGAACATTGAGATCTGCAGCTCAGGGAAACACCGTGTGTCCTTGCTCCACCCCATGCCGAAGCTAAGCACAGTGAGCACAGGCCCAGGCCAGCTCCACAGGCTGGAAGGTTATCTGTTGGGATGGACCTTGGCCCCTTGGGTTTTAGCAACCTGACCGCGCTGGGAAGAAAAATAGCTGAATTACAAGGGTCACATTGGATTTGAACCTGGGGCCTCACACATCCAAAGCAAGAATCAAATCCCTAGACTGACAAAACAAACTCCCTTTCATGTGTGTCCTTGATTCTGTCCACGTGGAGGGAAGAGGTACATGGTGGAAGGATTTGGCTCAGCTTCCAGAGAGTGGTGAAATTCAACTCTGCAGGCCCCAAAGTTCCGGGGTTATTACTCCCTTCCCCCCATCTGCCACCAGGACCTCCCACTGGCCCAGGCTGAGGCACGGGGAACTTGGGCTACTACGAAACTGGGTGCAGCTCCAGGACACCCTGGGAGCGCCCTGTGGGACCCAAACCATAGACCAAGGTGTTCCAGCCCTCTCGATTGGCCAGCCCTGGGTCAAAGCCGTCGCTTACAGAAAGGGGACTGAGGATCGGGGCAGATCTGGGGGTTCCTGTCCACTGCCAAGCCCTCCCTCCCCAGGGCTCAGCGACCAAAGCCCTCAAGTAGCTTTGGGTCCTTCGAATGTCCTTTCCTTGGCCCTGACACTGTCTTGCTGCTCTTTCCCCTGACATCCCTGGGCTGGACCCACTCATGGGACTGCGAGCTACCATGCTTGTCCTCCTCCATGTTCATTTGAAGCTTCCAGAAACGACTGGAAAGGAAGGTGGCCCTAGCCCAATCCTGTGCTGCACCCCCAGGGTACTAGGGCCCCCTCCAGGCCTGCAGTGAGTCCCTGCATCTTTTCCCTTTGCAATACACTGCCTTCTCTAAAGCTGGGTGGGGGTGGGATAGGGCTGTGTGGAGGGTATGAGGGGCTGGGTGCAGGGTGAGGCAGCTGAGAATTTGAAAGGGAGACTTGGGGATTTGGACCTAGGAGCTCCTGCAGGCCCAGGGGGACTCATCCCTTAGGGGCTGCTACAGAGAAGGATGCCTTGTTCCACCTATCTCTAGTAACCCTGACACCCTGTGACCCTGCCCTCCTGTCTGCAAGAGGGAAGTTTAGGGAGAAGGGTTAGAGGGAAGCTTCGGTTCCCAGCCCAGAACTGGGAGGGAAGAAGGCAGTTTAGCACTGCTGCCCCCTGCGTGCAGTAGGATTGCACCTCCCATTGCGGTTGTGCCTGGGCCTCTGTCTGGGTCAGTATGTTCCTGAATTTTGGACCTTCACCTTGCAGCTTTCAATCCTGAGACTCCCGGGCAGTTTTGGATAGGAACAGGGGAGTCAAGCTAGGGAAAGCACTGGTTCAGGGGAGTGGTGGGGGTAAAGGTGTGTGTGTATGGAGGGGCATCTTCATTCTCTAGGATTGCCTCCATCTCTCTTTGAAAGGAAACTGAGGACACCTTCCCTGTTAGTTCAGGTGGGAGGGCATGAGACCCTTAATCTCAGTGTTGGGGATTCGAGCCCCACATCAGCGGATTCAGGATTCCTTAGTGGTTGGGTTTTATAATTTTTAAGACAAACCTTCACTGAGCCTAAACACAACCCTGATTTTCAGGCATCAACTCCGTGAGGAGACTCATGAAACTGGATCCCAGAACCTTGATCTACAGTATTGTCTAAACTAGGAGTAGGATTACAGATGACCTTGCAGATACATGAAAGGTATCATGCTTTGTTACAAAAGGAGCAAGACCTCCAAACTCTGACAAGGCGAAGGGGACAAAGGTATGGTTGCTCAAAGAACAGTCCAGTCCCTGTGAACTTGAGTTGCATTTGCATTTTGTAGCTCTGTGGAATCAAGCCTGCAGTTGAGTGATCTCACACAGCACACTCAGGTGCTTCCCTCTGCCAACTGATGGGCATATTTCTTAACTATTTTCAGGAGATCAGGGCTGCTCAGTTGTCAGGGTTCCTGGGGTGGAGGTCGCTTTTGGATCTAACTCTTTGGACCTTGCTGGAGGGTGTGCAGATGTGAATTAAATAAAAAGAAGTGACATCCTCTGCCTCCTGATCCTGGGCTTCTGAGTTCATTAGAGACCCAAGGAGTACAATTTACCCCCTCCTCCATTCCCACACAAGAATAGGGCATTTAATTCTGCAAAGTTTACCTTGAGTGACAATCATAGACAGAGGAGAGCCTGACAGGACCTTCCTTCCCAGCTGGGACCCAGAACAAGGCTCTGTTTTTCCTAAGACTCTGAGTCTTGGATGAGGTGGAGGGATGGCAGGGAGCCATGGCTGATAGGGACATAGCAGACACACTAGCTCTCACACTCAGGATATTACGACCAGAATCCATGGGGGAAAGAAACAGGAGTTTTAACACCCAGGAGGATCTGTCTGCTCATCTCTAAACTGGAAAAAGAAACCTCGATTCCCTTGTTTTAACACCAGAACTTCTTTCCCTCTCCCAGTAGACCCAGTCACAGGGCTTTCTCTACAAATGTCCTCATCCATGCACAGCCTGGGTTCATCCCCAAAGAGGCTGAGCCCCTATCCCAGCCTAGCCCAGTGCGGCTGGTGACCCCAGTGACTCAGGTGGGCAACTCATTGGTCTTGAGGTATGATTCTCACTTTGGGTGCAATAGGTGGTCCCTCTTCCCTTTCATTTTTAGATGGGGGATGGTCACAAATTCCAAGTGGCAGCTGAATGTGAACAAGGCAGTCTGTGTGACTGGCTGGCCTAGGGCTGTGTTCTCCAATAGGGCAGGCAGGAGCTACATGTGGCTATTGAGCTCTTGTAATATGGTTGGTCCAACTGAGAAGTGCTGTTATAAGTGTAAAATGCACATCAGATATTGAAAATTTGTACAAAAATAGTAAGATATCTCATTCTGTCTTGAAACGATATCTTGGACATATTGGATTACGTAAAATAGATTATTACAATTAATTTTACCTGTTTCTTTTTACTTTTAAAAATGTGCTACTAGAAAATTTTGTGTGGCAGATGCAGCTCATGTTTGTGGCTGAGCTGGGCCACAGGCATGACTCTGGTTTGGGGAACAGGGATCCTGGGTCCAAATGCTGACTCAGCCCATAATTGTAAAAACTTTCCTTTCTGGTTTAGGTCCCACAGCAGGAGGTATCTCATTCATCCTAGCCCCAGCTAGGGACTCTGGACTGGACATTTAGCCATCTCGGCCTTATTTTCATCATCTGTTAAATGGAGACGGTGACAGCATGTACTACAAAAATTTATGAGTTATGTTCAGAAAAAAATGCTTAATACAGAGCCAAGACACATAGCAGGTGTTCATGAGTATTTAGTAAAGTTCTGGCCAATTCAGAGGTCAGGACTTCAAATGGTCAGGGGTGGCAAATGACATGGGTCGCTCCTGTGGGGACCACCTAAGGGGGCCCCAATTTCTTTTTTTCCTCACTCGAGAGTCTTTTGAGCTGCAGCTTTCAGTGATAGCTGAAGACAGTCTTTGGCTTTGCAAACCTTTACCCCAGCACAAGGTTGCCAAGGCTGATGGCTGCAGCTCTGCAGCTTGAGTGGAACTCCACAATCCCAGGCTCAGATGTGCCCACTGGGGCGCATCTTCTGGGTGTGGGCTTCCTTTCCAGGATCTGGCCCCCTGCTCCCTTCTGCACTGAAGGTGCCCAGAGCCTGTGGCTACTTCAAGGTGTCCCTTGGTGCTGAAAGATCCCCGCGTTCACCGCCACTTCTGTTCCAGCATTTTGCCGTTCTGGTTCCTTTGTTTAAGACCTAGTGCAAGTGTGGAGTATTGGCATCCTCAGTGCCCAGTCCCATTGGGTCCCAGCGCCGCCCCGGCTCTGCGGCTGCCCAAGTCCCCGCCGCACTTCGTGGTGGTGAAGCAGGGAGCCGCCCTGCGTGTGTATCTTCGGGAATGTACCCCGTACCCCGGAACACGGAGCCGAATCTCACTCTCCCCCTTTGTGGTATTCCAGGTCCTCAACCCCGGGGGCTGGGAATCAGCCTCTGTCACCAAAGACCAGGATCCTGCTTTCTGCCTCTTCGATTTAAGGGTATAATGCTTGCTTTGGGGGCGACGGGCCCTGCGCCTGTCTTGGGCCGCCCCATGTTTTCAGACCCTTTTGGTTTTCGGTGGAGCAGGCCGGGAAGGCCCCGAAGCCCACTCCCGGCAGAAGGATCCCATCGTGTTCCCCTTTTTAGTGCCCAGCGCAGCGGAAGGCGATCGCTGCGAGTTTTCCCTGCTGGGGAAAAATGTTCCTCATCCCCTGCTGGTCCCGCTGAAGGCGTGGAGGGGGCTCCGGGGCCCTGGTGGGGAGGACAGCGGGACTTGAGGACGGTGAGCACAGCCCGGGTGAGCTGGCAACTCATCCCACTCATCCTTGGCGAGGCGCCTCCACCTCTCCACGGCACCTTGTCCCACGAAGACGCCCGAGTGTCTCAGACCCAAGACCATGCTAGGGAAGGGAGAGGGGGCCGCACTCTTCGGATTTCGGGAGCCGGGGCTGCAGGCTCAGCGACTCCAGACCTCACAGCGCCCCATCGGAGCACGCAGCGCAGAGGCCTGTGTGAGGTCTTTGGAGAAGGGGATCCAGTTTCTCCGCTGGGAAGGCTCAGGCGAGTCTGCTTCTGTGCAGGGACTGGAGCCCTGCCTCGGTCCTCTGTTTCCTCTAGTCACAGTATTAGAACTTCCGCAGCGAAGTCACAGAGGCCGCAGGTCAAAGGACACAGAGCCCCACCCGCGCATTGGTCTCGGTATAGCTCAGTCAGTAGGACATAAGACTCTTAATCTCACGGTTATTCTTCTGCATGAATGAGCCACCCACCGAAAACTTTTGCTTGCTGCCAACCTTTGGCTAGCAATACTGTCCAGACTCCAGTTCCCATGAGGTCATGTTGATTCAGGTGTCTGATCAAGTAGAGGGGTATAGGGGTCCTAATATTTAGTAGTTTGGGAATTCCAGTGTCTGTTCTCTCTCTGCCCAGCAGCCCCCCCCAAAAAAAAAAAAAAAAAAATTAGAAGTCTCCAGCCCAGGGAGGTAGGTACCACCCACTGAGGACAGAGCATTGGTCTCGGTACAGGAGCAGCCAGGCAGTTCAGCCTGGGAAGGGCTGAGATTCTTATTTCTCCACTGGAGCGCAGCCTGGGAGGAAGGCCACCCTTCCCCTGCCTAGTCTGGGGGATCGGGAGGCATAATTGGTAAACAGTGGTTTCAGGGCCTCTGAGAGCTGCAGAGCAGTCCTCTAGCTGAGCTTGGGCCTCAGGGAGCAAATAATTGAGGATAATCTAGTTGACATATCTGGCAGAAATAACACTTGGTCTGAAATCTGACAGTGAGACAGTGGCTGTGAACCCACGAACCCACAGAGCCGAATTCACAGGTACGCACACTAACAACTAAATTATTGGGTTGACGGTGGAAGCTTCACTGTGTTCAGCAGCAGGACGACAAATAAGGAAAGGAAGGAACAAAACAAAGCAGAACACTGCATGGTGGTCCTTTGGTCTAGAGGTATGATTCTCCCTTTTGTTGCATAGAGTAGCGGTCTCCAACCTTTTTGGTACCAGGGATCAGTGCTCCTAAGAGAATCCAATGCCTGATGATCCGAGGTGGAGCTGAGGCAGTGATGCTAGTGCTGGGAAGTGGCTGCAATACAGATGAAGCTTCTTTGTTTCCCCGCCACTCACCTTCTACTGTGTGTGCCAGTTCCTAACAGATCATGGACAGATACTAATCTGGGGCCCAGGGATTGGGAACCCCTGGTGTAAAGGACACGTCTTCAAATTCTGGATGAGTTCTTCTTTTCCCCGCTGCGTTTTCAGCGGAGGATGGGAGACTGACTAGGCGGAAGCTTCTGGGGCACAACCAGTGTGTGAATATAGTGACGCAGAGTGGGATTCGGTGCTACCCACTGCAGTAACAGAGGTTAAAGGATACGATTTCGAGAAACAAGAGGTTATTTAGAGTAAGGGAAAGTGCTTAGTTGGTTGGTCTAGGGGTACATATATCTTAGGGTTCGAGATGATAACCACTCAAGTCCTGGGTTGCACTCTACTCTTACGCCCTCCCCCAGGCCCCAGGGCCTTCCTAGTTGAGAGAGGACAAATTTGGTGCCATGGATCCAGAGGGGTGGAGGAGTGGTGGTGGGACTTTGCACATAGACCGGCTTAGCCTAGCTCTGCCAAGTCCTCTGGGGTCGGTCATGCCTAGACACAGAGAAGGATATAGTGATGGCAGAGAGTGCCTTGGGACCTAATCCCTGGTCCCTGGACGAGGTCTCTGTTGCCCGAACGGTTGCATCCTGGTCCTCCCCACTATCTGGGGACCTAGGGGACTCGCCTCCTCCCCCTGGTGAGTGGGGGCAGGGGGAGGATATAGTTGACCTGCCCTGAAATGGGGTCTGGTTGGTGGCCTGAGAACCAGGACTAGCCCTTCTGGAGCCGGGCCATCTTAGGGCACTTGGGGACAGGCCCAGTGCTGGCGGGCTGGTTCAGTTCATAGAACAAAGCGACTCTGAACGTCAGCCTCGGCGGGTGGAGGTTCCACATCATCGGAAACTCGTTTTCTTGGTTTTGATCTTGTTGGGGGTGCAAGCGGGAGGGGAGAGGGAACAGAGATGATAGTGGCTGTTCCTTCCATGCACTCCGCGCAGGCTTTTGGTCAGCACCTACTGTGTGCCACACCATGGGGGTGCAGCGTTTTCCAAAGCAGGCGTCCTAGAGATCGGGGCTCCAGGACCTCCATGCACTGTCACCCCACTCCTGGGTGTCGTCCTGAGCCATCCGACCCCGAGCTCCTAACTTTTGCCCCAGCGCATCCCCAGCACGCTCTCGGCTACGAGAAGCGCCTGTGAGCTGACTTAAGGGAGGCATGGGACGCTTGGACAGCTGGCTGGCTGGCCGGCCTTCCTAACCAAGGGCTTCTTGTTGTCTAAGTGCACAGTGGAGGCAGCGGACGAAGAAGCCCAGGACAGGCCGGGGCTGCTCCCCATTTTGTAGGCGCTAGGAGCATTGGGTTGCCTCCCGGTCCACTGATCCCCGAATTTAGCTCTTTGGGGTTGATCTAAAGTTGGAGTATCTTCCTTGTGTAACTCTGACCTCTCTGCCGGTCCCAGATGCCACATCAGCCACAAAAAGGACCTGAAGCTACTCAGTAGTTTGGTTCATTGCTCTAGGGTTATGACACACTCACTTAGGGTGCGAAAAGTCCTGGGTTCAAATCCACCACGATTTCCTATCTCTTTTCCCCAGATATGGGTCAGATATCTAGGCTTGGCCCTCAGATTTCACTGCTGGATCACTAACCTCGACCCCGTGGGAGGTAATTAAAAAAACAAAACAAACAAAAACCTCAAGTTGGCCGAGTCCCTCCCATTGCCGCTTTTAAATTTTAATTGGGCCCAGGTCACAAAAGCGACATCAGACTCCTGTCTTCTGACAAGCTACTTTGTCAATCTGAGTTCCAGGCACCAAAGGTGAGAAGTCTTTCTTTCCTTTATACATCAGGACCCATTCTTCTCCAGTCCAGCCTGGGGCTCCCCGCACAGTCCCGGGCTCAGGAGGCCAGGACTTACCCAAGAAGGTTAGGGCCCGGGAGCGTAGGGAGAAGCAGCGGGTTACTGGCGTTTGCACCAGACATCCTGAGGCTCCCCGCTTCCCCTGCCTAAGGTCAGGATTCTGGGAGCTCCAGTGCCATACACAGGGGTCCTGAACCCCAGCACCCACAGGAAGCAGGGTCCCCTTCCACCCTCTACTGGGGCTCAAGCTGTGCGCCACCGGGAGCCCCAACACTGGTCCTGCTAACATGGGATAGTTTAAAAATCCAAGCATTTAAAGAACTGTAGTGTGGTTACACCCCTACTCCGTGTCCCATCAGCTAAATAACGTCAAGCAATGGATTCACAGAGCGCACGTGTAAGAGATGTATCAGAGAACATCTACCTATGACGACATTCAACAAACCACGTTTAAGAGCTCTACAGGGATAGACGTCTGTTCTACAGAACCCTGAGCAGTGATGCCTCCGGGCACCAAATTCTTACAAAGCATTCCCTCAGTAGGAAGGTACTTTCCAGTACCTGGGAGTGAAGAGGAAAGCAAGACTCGGAGGAGGGGGATTAACTCCTCCAGCCTTTCCCGCTTGTCCAGAACATGGGCCCAGGGAAAGTCCTCTCTGGAGTCACAAGTGTTTGCCTGCCTGGGCCTTCAGCTTGTGCTGGAAAGAAGAGTGCCAATGAGGTGCTGTGCCAAGAGCATCCGCCTCCGACGGGATGTGGGGGATGGTTACACTGGAGAGGAGGAAGCGTAGGAACGAGGTGGTGGAGAGGACCGTGTGAGTAGACAAACATTGTTGGCAGGGTTTTCCTTTTTATTTGAGATAGTGAGGTTGAGAGTGTGCCATGATTAAGAATCATGAATAACTCAATTCTGGGCAGATGTGTAAAAGATTTCTTGAGAGGAAGGATGACACCCTGTATGCTGTTATTTTTCTTCTCCTTCTGCCACATAACATTGTTCTCCTGTGCTGTCTGATGTCCACGTGAGGTTGTCTCTAAGCAACTGCATAATGAGGGTGCTGTCTCTGTAAGAGTCTTCACTCAGCATATCAGGTTCTACAATAGCCTCATCAAGAGCCCTTTTAGCCAGTGTGAAGGCAAGCTCTGGGTTATTAAAGATCTCATAGTAAAATACAGAAATGTGAAGAGCCAGCCTCAGACGAATTAGGTGTGGTTTCACCCTTTTCTTGGCTTGCATCAAAAGCCTCTTGGTAAGCTCTTTGGGAATTATCTATATAGTTTGTCTTAGATCATCGCCACATGCAACTTCAGCAAGGTACCGGAAGTAATCTCCCTTCATTTTTAGATAGAAATCCTTTCTCTCTGGATTAGTTGCGTTGGCTATTAAATACTTATCCTACAGCGACAGGACGGTGGTGCAGGTGGACCTCGGTTCAGACTCCACTTTCTTCCTGATAGTCCTTAATCAGCTGCAACTTTTTGTTTGAGGGATCGGTTTTCTGCTGGATGCTTGTTGACCCTCTGGGCGGACCTGTGGCCCCCAACCACTTTCTTATAGGCCACCGAGAGCAGGTTGCGCTCCTCCTTGGATAGCTCGGCGCCCTGCCGTGTCAAAGCCTTCTTCACGCAGGTGGCCCGTTGTCGTAGAGCTCGGCCTACTCCGCCAGCTTAGCCTTCTAGATCAGCTCCATCTTCTCCATGGGGACGGGGAGAAGAGCAAGGACGACCAACGACCAGTATCTGGCGGAGGCGCGCACAAGGCTGGCGCGAGGGCGGCGGGTGGGGGCACAGACGGAAAGGCACGGGTGGCGTTGTTCAGACAATGCGCCCGCCACGGCCCCTTTTGTAGGTCCCCTCAAGCGCTGCCCAGGTGAATTTCCCATGCTGGCCTACGTTCCCCGCGGGGCGCCGGGGACGGCTAAGGACAGGGAACCGAGGAGGATGAGGAAGGGCCCCACCCGCGTCCGCTAGGCCCAGGCCAAGATGAAAACGCGAGCGTGAGACTCTAAACCTCAGGGTCATGGCTTCGAGCCCTACGCTGGACGGTTCATTTTCTTGGTTTGGACCTCGGAGTCCTGAGAAACTTCGCAGACGGCGTTTAGAGAGCATCCATAAGGATACTGCGTTTCCAAGGCTTCCCAGTGACCGAGGCTCAAAAGACAGCTTCGAGGAGTGTCCGAAAAGTGACCCAAGGACGACGTGGGAACGCACCGATCGCCGGGCCACCCTCCCTTCCTGACCGGAGGCTCGTTGTTCTCAACACTGGAGCCACCAGATTTTTTTGGGCGGGGGGGAGCGGGGGGGCGTGCAATTACTCCGGTGAGACTCACTCCCGCTGCCACCGCTAACATCCAGTACTTTATACACCATGACTACCAAGCCGGGAGGATGGGGTGACAGAACTTAGGAGGGGGGTGTCCGAGGCCTTCCCCCGCCTTCCTGTCTACCTTTTCTTTCTCCTCCTCCTTCCATTTCTTTGTAATCTCTATCTAGGCTCTCCCAGGTCTACCCTGGTCCCGCTGCCCCAGATCGGGAAAGGGTTTCCGGAGTACAGGCCTGGGTTTTAGGCCTGGGGTCCACGGCGTCGGAAAGGGGTCCTGTGCTTGCTCTGGACGCCAGACTGTGAAAGGCCCTTTTATCGGCGGCTAGGGGACCAGGTGGGTGTTAATTTTTGAACCTTAAAGGAGTCTCAATCCCGAATAGCTGCTTACCATACAGGGCGAAGGTTCCCCGCTTTCCGGGCAACGGTCGGCGGAGGTCACAGCTACAGCAGAATCTCCTGTCTTCCAGAGGCCACCGCAGGTCCCAAGGCTGACATCGAGTTAGATCTCGGGGGCGGGGCGCGGGAACCATTCCTGTCCTAAAGTCACTTTGTTAAACTTTTATTTACTGGTTTAAAAAAGTGTTAACAGCTTTAGGGAAATTATAAAGAAAAACACTTCTGGAGAGACTCGTGGTTTCCGGTGATGCGAATAGGCGGGGTTTTGGAAACCAACGCTCTCGCTAAAAACAACAATAAAAAATGATAGATATTAAAAACAAACAAACTTAAAATCCGTGAAGAGCTTTCGGGAGAGTTAAAAAATCCTAGGCCAAATTTAAACGAATGTGGAAAACTGGAGGGGTCTGTGGGCACTTGCCAGTTCCTGCGGACGTGACTGCCTCAGGCTCTGGGAGACGAAGGCAGGGATCCTGGGTTCCCCCCTGGATCTGTGACCCTGTTACCAAGGGGCGAAACTCTCCTTTTTGAGGAACTCAAGAGGGGCTCTTTTCCCGTTAGGTGTAGCGAAGTCAACTTCTAGTGGAAAGTGAGAGCTTTCACTCTATGGCCAGAGAATGGAGAAGCGGAAACGCAGTTCTTAGATCAACTTTTGGTCTCAAGATAGTAGAAATGAAGGGGAGGTTTAGGTAAATAGGTAGGAAGAATATTTATGGTTTTTCAGAGAAAAGGGGAGGCATCTCTCTTTTTTTGTCTCTCATCCTCCCCAATCAGGTTCCACCCTCGCTGTTTATGGTCTCTTCCCACGGTTGTCATGACGATTGTCAACTGTCTTGGCGTTGGTAGGTGTGTTATTTAGCATGGAGATTATAATGAGCTTTAAAATCTTTTGGAGATGATTTAGATAGTCAACTTGGTTTCCACTGGTTTCAGCTAGTCTTGACAAGTTCTTAACTGCTGGGGTCGGGGGTGGGGGAGGGGGAACTCCCTGTTTGCAGAGATAGAGTTAGAGCTGGAAGGAGATGCCGCCAGGCCTTTTAAGACCTTCAGACGGGCCCTGTAGACCTATCAACAGAATAACAACCCCGAAATATGTGGCACACACCAGGAACCAGGAGTCCATGACTACAGAGTCCCAGTTTTTCTCAGCGACAGCTCTCTTTCTCCCAGGCTGGTTCCTCTACAAGGTGAAGAAGATTAGAAGACAAGACAACTAAATGCAAAGTGTTCTGTCTTTCTCTGTTCTGGATATTTTTTTAAGGCATAAAGGATGTTATTGTGTTGCAGGAAGCGACACTCAACGAAGGAAATTGCATGCTCAGACAACTTTGTTAGAGGAAGGAGAATTTATTAGCCGGCGGAGCACATGGGGTTAACACCTCCATGCAGGAGCTCACTTTGGTTAGATTTATTTCAGTATATATACCTCTGCGGTGTCCATGCAAGGGGTGTGTGATTCCTTTGTCTGAGGTTTCACGGGTTCCTCATGACTCAGGATGGGAAGGAGAGCTTCTGGTAGGGGTCTGCAAGGGTGGAGGAATTTCTAGACCACTGGTCTTATCTATTTACAGGTCATTTTGCCTTGCAGAACCCGCGACCTTGGCATTATCAACGCTGTTATAGGATTCTTGGAGAGATGGGACATTGAAGCTATAAGCAGAAAATAGCTTTTATTGATGCTGGCACCTTCTCAATGGATTCTTATCCAAAGGCTGAGCCCTGACTGTAACATAACAAGCAGTTTTACACAGTCTTGGTATTCCTACACAGCTAGTTGGATAGCAAGCTATGAATCAACAGGTGTGAGCTGGAGGGTCTTTGAGGTGGGGGAGGTAGCTGTGGGAAAACACGTTAGCTGGAGAATCCTGGAAAGCAGGAGAGGGCAGTCAGGAATGGACTGAGTCAGTCATTTCTGTGAGCCCTTTCCTTAGCAATTTTCCAGATGCTTCCTCTCCTCTCTCAATTGGAGAAAATCTGATACTCTTGTTAAACAAATGATAAAGGATAAACTTAGGGGTGTGGCGGGGGTGGTCTTTGAGGCCCTGGGAGCTCTCTTGTGGGGATGGGGAGAGAATCTTGAGCTTCAGTAAATAAAGAAGGGTGGGTTGCAGGAAAACTGCAGAGGTTTTGTCTACATACTTGGGCTTGGGCAGCCCCGAGGGGAGGGTTTTTTGAGAAGTTGCAGGGAGAAGCTCTCCTGCTTCAATTGTGTTAACAAGGATATCATTGCATACCCTGCCTTGCTAACTCCACTGATTATAAAGCTACTCCCATTGATGAACCATATTTCTTCTGAGTTGGCTAACAGCTCATTTTTAAGGTCATTCTACCTTCTTCTCTTCTTTTGCCACATCCCTGTTTTTAAAAACCCTAAAGGACACCTCTACCAATTGGGAGGTGGGGTGGTAAGGCTCCACTGCTATCTTTTGTGACTTCCTGTGGATATCTGGAGCATTCTGGGATATGAAGCAGGTATTCAGGATAGTTTCACTCCCTGGGTCCTCAGGGTCTAATACACCCTTGATCGCCTGGGTTTTGCCCATCAGAATTTTCTGGAGAACATCGCTAAAAAAATTCTCATGTTTTTTCTGATGTATAACCAAGAGTAGAAACCACTGCTTTCAACCTGACCCGTACTTCTCTAATGAGAGTATTCGTTGCCTCGAGTTTAAGGTAAAACTTATCTTTTCACACCTACAGCACCTGTTCTTTCTATGTGGTCTCCCAACCAAGTACTAACCAGGCCCAACCCTGCTTTGCTTCTGAGATCAGATGAGCTCGGGCACGTTCAGGGTAGCAAAAACTTATCTTGGAAGGAGTGTATCACCTCCTACCCAAATACCATGGATTCTTTGCTTTCTGTGTCCTCTGCTAAAACTTTGGTAAAATTTCCGTAATCATACCTGCTAGAAATTGACAATCCCTCCTCTCCCATCCTTCAGAGGAAGGGAAGCAGTGAGAGTCTTCTATATGAATAGATTTGGGGAGTGTCAAACAGCCTATAAAACATGCTTGAATTTTGGCTTATAGATAAAACAGATAATTGTTCCTATATAACCCAAGCATATATCTTTACACTATTAGCCATAGACTGGCCCTGAGTCCCATAGCCAAACCTTTGCCTCTCAGTCTTGCTTGTCTCAGATCACCTCCGCTGGAAACCATGAGCCTCCTCAGTGAAGGTGGTGAGGCCTGTCTGATGGGAACCTCACTGGTGTTCAGGAAACTGCTGAGGTGCCTTTCCCATTTCCCATCATGAGTTTCCACCTGGCTGCAGGTGCTCCGGAAAGTGCGCTCCTTGGATGGAAGCAGGGTGGGGGTTGTGGGGGAGAAGCTTTGCGTGATTAGTAACAATTGTGATGAAATGCTGAAACCTGAGGGAGCAAAGAAGCTGCACTTGGAAAATAATGCCTCCCAAATCTATGATAGACTCCCAGCGTTGAGCAAGGCTGCCATGGACAGGACAGTTTCCTCCCACTGACCCACTTGTTGTATTTCTTCATATAAGTACTTAATTTCTTTAAGATAAACAGATCCAGTTCTGGAGAATGCACCCTAAGGGGCTGCATTTGAGCACTACAAATGCAAACATACACACAAAGAACAAAATCCAACTCTTGAAGGACACAAACTAAAAGGTAGTGGACACTATGATCCCATAACCTCTAGCCTACTGAAAACTGTCAGTGACCCAGGGTTCCCTGACAACCAGACAACCAGACCGTAGGTCATCACCTGAGGATGTCTTGGATTTCCCTGCAGGCATTCCTCAACCTTCCAAAGTTAGACCTAAGTGGGGCCCTAAATCCAGCTACCAGGAGACAGTTCTTGCTCAACCAACCTGAAACCAAGCACGTGCCAGAAATGAAGTTATCCTTCAGACAAACTTATACCCAAAATGGGAGCAGAAACACTAAAGTGACTACAGGGGCTGACCTATCCACCTCCCTTCAGAAGCGCTGAATGAAACAGGTTCAAGTGGCCACTCTGCTTTGTTGTCAAGGTGGGCCAGGCAGCCATTCAGGGGGTCAACACCAAGCGGAAGTCTCCAATGACAGATCCTCCGTCCAGTTGGAGAGACAGGCTAGTAAGTCCTGGAGAAGATACCACTGCCAACTGCTTTGCTAAGCATCCATACCAGGCCCAGAAGGAGTCCCTTTAGGAGAGTCTCTTGAGTCGCCAGATTTGCTAACAAACTCACCACTAGGGGCGTTCTACTCAAGAAAAACAGGTAGCTGCGGTTAGGTAGTTTTATTTACAGCAAGTAAAAGAGATAAGAGATTCAAATCCAAACCTCTGTCTCCCAAAAGGGAGGCTTAGCTGTTGCTTATATGCACTATTTGGTTAATTACATGTTGATTTCTTCTTTGCAGTTGGCTGCACTTATCCTTACCAGGTACGGTCCCTGTCAAGTTCAATCCGTTTAAAGCTGCATCTGCAAAATACTGTGCTCCATTTTAACATTTACCAAGGATAGTATTTAGTAAGAACCAGCCAGACCTCGAGATCCTATCCTGTTTAAAAGGGTCAAATCCTGCTTGACTGTTGTGCATTTCTCCCGTCTATAGTCCATAGCACTCCCACGTCATCCTCAGTGTCATACAAACTGGTGTGTACACACTCTTCTCTGAGCATAGTAGATTCTGATACCATGTGCCCAGCTAGCTAAATTGGTAGAGATGAGACTCTTAATCTAGGATCATTATTTGAGCGCCACATCGAGTGTGTGCTTCCTTTTCTTTTATGCTCTAGACTACAGAGACAAGTGTGAAAGCTAGGCTCTCCTTAAATACATACCCAGATGTCTTTGAAAGTTTTGCAAGTTTAGCAAGACTTAGAAAGATAATATCCATAGTATTATGTCATTTAAAAAAGAGGGACAACCAGATATAATATGCCTCCTGAGGGGATGCTAGAAGCAGTGAACATCACATCTGTAATTAAAATTTTCTAGTAGTCTAAGTTTTTTAAGCAAAATTCATTTTTTGGCACATAATGTCCTGGACGCACCTTGTCTTTTCCCCGCCCAGACCTGGAACGAGCACTTTCTCTAAGGAAACTTATTTCCTTTTAGTAGGGAATGGTATTTAGAAACCAAGATACAGATGCTAATTGGTTCTAGGTGGTCATTGATTACAGCTTTTTCTTTTTTTAGTTCAGCTTAACTTTTAAAACAGCTTACTCATTTATCCTTGTGTCTTAAGTGTTCGTTCTCAATCTTTTGCTCAGTTCAGCCAGTGTGATGCCAGAGCTCAATGGGGCGAGAGTCCAAAGAGGGACCCTGACCTGGAGCTCTGGTGACCAGTTTCTTGTCTTATGCCTGGAGAAAGAATTCAAGGACATGACAAACAGCAAGCAGGAGAGCACAAATTTTATTAAAGCGAAAGTACACACTTAAGAGAAAAGTACAAGAAAACTCAGAGAGTTTTCTCCAAGCTATCTGAATTATGGGCTTTTGTTTTCTTGGGGGTGGTGTGTCCAAAGTCTATCCATCCTGCCTCCCAGTCTTGGCTTGATTCTCCTGCCACCTGGAGGGGAGGGGATGGCCCAAGACCATCTATCCTGTCTTCTGCCTTGGCTTATTTCTTACACTGAAGTCTCATGCTCTCAGAATCAAAAACAGGGAGAGGGCTAAATAAGGGATAAGGGAGAAATTCTGGAGCCACAGGGAGAAGGCTGAGTAAAAGACTAAGGAAAACTTTCAGAGACGCATCCTGGAGGGGAGGGCGAACTTCCGTAGGCTAACTATTCTGCCTCAGGTGGAGTAATTCTGGTGGATCATGGTAACTAGATTTTTTTTTTTTTATTCAGGGCATTCCTTCCCATTTCTTTGATCTTTTTAGGAACTCCTCCCCTTCTCCATTTAGTCCTGGTGATAATGTTCATCACTAGGTTTCCAAATGGATTGAGTTTATGACCCAGGATGATGAGAATACCCCACTCTTCCATCCAGAATAATTGGTCCAGATGATCCAAGAAGGGATGATCACAGCTTTGCCTGGAGTTAATAAATAAACACTGGTAAAGAGAAGGTCTATGTGCCCTGTGATTGCTAGTCTGGGAGGATGCAAGTTTGGAGCTGCTGGTAGCCATCTTGCCTGCCACGTGGAGACATTTTGCAAAATGAAGTTGAACAGAAGCAAACAGTAGAGAGATAGAGAAATATAGGTCCTAATGTCAATTAGTTGGGTCCTTAAATCTAGCCCTGCCTGAAACACACAAGTTTTGCAAGAACTTTGGATTTTGCAATTATATCGACCAATAGATTCCATTTCTCCTTAAGCTGATTTCAAGCTGGTTTTCTATCATGTGCAAAAATGTCTTTACTAATCCTATGACTATTTCCCCCCTCCTCCCCAGATCTTTGATACCTAACTGTGGGTTTGTTATTTTTTAAATTTTTTATTTTTATTTTTTTGCCTATTTTTGGAGATAGAGTGGACAGAACTTGATGTCTGAATAAATATGTGTCTAATGAAAACATGAAGGCTCATTATAGCCCTGAGGTTCCTATACTGAATTATTGGGAGTAGGTGGTTAAGATGCCATAGTCAAGCAAGGAATACATTGTTTATAAATTAACTCAAAGTCAAAGATTAGAGGAACACTTTGGTTTTCAGAGAGAGAGGGAAAGAGAGAGAGAGAGAGAGAGAGAGAGAGTGTGTGTGTGTGTGTGCGTATGATTCAATTGCCACTTTTGACCCAGGTGCATGGTTTTTATTAGTAACTCTTAAATATTATCAACTCAGGAAACTAAACTTTATAATGCATAAGATCAAAGGATTTATGGGCAATTTATATTTTTATTTTATTTTATTATATATATTTTTTTACACCTACAGCACCTGTATTCCTAGGTGGTCTCCCATCCAAGTACTAACCAGGCCCGACCCTGCTTAGCTTGAAGATCAGACGAGATCAGGCACGTTCAGAGTGGCATGGCCATAGACTTCATGGGCAAACTTACAGCCAGATCTTTCTTTCAGTCTAATAGGGTGATACATATTAGACTCAAAAATTCTGTTCCTCATTGGCATCAATGTCCTGCCAGTTTATACATGGACTCAGCAATGGTTCCTATTTTTAACTAATTTACCTCCAAATTAAAATATAGAATAAAAGACTTGTTAACTGGCTTCTTACAAAAATGACTATTGACATATGAAGATAAACATGTGATAGTATTTCCAAATGGCATTTATTCAGAACACAGATAATTGAGCAGAGAGTGAAGGATGTAAATATCACTTACTACTTTTAGTTTCCACCTAGTCGACGTGGTCCTAGTCCAGTGCATTGAGGAGATTGAGGTTCATGAGGTGTTTAACATGAATTGCCTCATTTAATCTGCACAACTCTGCAAGGTGAATATTATACAGATGGTGGGCTTTTGTGATTCTGTAAAGGTTGGCAGCTTCTCAAGGTCAAACTACTGTTCACGGTGGATCTGGGAGTTGAATACAGATTCGTGGGAACCCAAAGGTATTCTCTTAACCCCTATACGGCATCATGTATATTTTCCAACGAGGACACTATCGAAGCTCAGGTGGGGGATAAAATATGAAGCCTATGAAACCTTTGCTAATCCCTCTAGGCTAAGACTCTCATTCCTTCTCCTGGGTTCCCACAGAAAACTCCTCATTGAGTTATTGCCCATGTGAGTTTTCTCTAGCAGAAGGATTGTTCCTAATGATTGCCCCCAAGATTGCATCATTTCCAACGTTTCCAAGTCCTGAAAAAGCAATTATGTAACTCTGATGACAGATATTTATTATCAATGTTGGATCCAAGTAAGCCCAAGGAAGAGAAAAGACAATTACTCTCTGCTTGTTTCTAATGAGGCTCTCAGGGAATATGGCCCTAGTGGCCATAGAGGTTCCTGTAAAGAGTTGGCCCTGTGATTTCCCTTCCTGCACTGAAGGCTGAGTACATGCCCTCCAGCTCCTTCTTCATGCAGACTTAGCCTAAAAACCTCAATGAGAGTCTCCTTCCCTCAGACCAATAATTGCTGGCCAGGTCTGGAAAAGTAAAGCAAGCTTGGGTCTTCTTGTGACCATGAAGACTGCCATTCTTCTTGGGTAAGGATCAGATCAGTGAGACTTCATCAATAACTACTTGTTAAAGTGTAAAGCCTTATGGGGGACTCCTCACCATCTCTTTCTTTTAAGTGGAGCCATAGAAGCAGTCCTAAGCTCATCAGCAGTTTCTCATGATTGCCCAGTCATGACCAGTGTGTATGTCTTGTCTGTTTATGAGACCCTGAACTATGGCAAACACAAATTGGCCAACTTTCTATTCAAACCTCTGGATTATTTCCATTTTAGTTTTACAGGTTAGACTTAGGGAGCTCAGTGGACACAGCCAAGAAAGACTGGCTCAGAGCTCTATAAAGTGCTCCAAAAATGTGAGCCCGGGAAGCAGCAGCAGCAGCGATGTGATTATTACTACCCTGGGAGCAGTTATTGATTACTCATTGATATCTTCCTCAGGACAAACATGTTAGGAATGTATAACAGGTTCAGATTAGAGATGATGGAATTGAAAAATGTTCTTTAAGGCAACATCACTAATGATATTGATGACATTAGTACCCTATATTAGGGTATATGCTTACTACACATGTCAGTCTCTATAGTAGACTGTATCGTGTTTATGGTACTCATTACAAATACTAAATATTTATAATATTAATATAAATATTAAAGTCTACTATTCTTCTATCTGTAGTGTTTTGTGACACTTCTAAAAAATCCATGGTTATGGTAGAAAATTCAAACATACAAAGGAATTACAGACAAAACCACTGTCACAATCTGTGTCTGTGTATGCTTCAGTACACTGCCCTTATTTTGCTAATGAAGTAATGAAGGCACAAAGAAAGCCATCACTGGCCAAAACATACAAGGAGCAAAGTTCTAATGCCTCACCTATGTCACATGACCTTTCTCCTTGTAATCTTCTTAATTGCCACATCTTAACCATCATTTTCCAGGATTTTGAATTTTTCCTGCTTTGTCTGCCCATGGGTCCAGGCTCCCAGTCCCACGAGAGGGGCAAACCAGTCAAGTATCTCTGAGTTCGTCCTCCTGGGGCTCTCCAGGCAGCCCCAGCAGCAGAAGCTCCTTTTCATCCTCTTCCTGAGCATGTACCTAGCCACGGTGCTGGGAAACCTGCTTATCCTTCTGGCTATCAGCGTGGACTCCCGCCTGCACACTCCTATGTACTTCTTTCTCAGCAACCTGTCCTTTGTGGACATCTGCTTCTCCTCCACCACTGTCCCCAAGATGCTGGCCAACCACATACTCGGGAGTCAGACCATCTCCTTCTCTGGGTGTCTCACACAGATGTATTTTCTCTTCGAGCTTGCTGATATGGACAATTTCCTCCTGGCTGTAATGGCCTATGACCGTTTTGTTGCAGTATGCCACCCCTTACACTATTCAACAAAGATGACCAATCAGTTCTGTGCCCTGCTGGTTGTTGGGTCATGGGTCATTGCCAACCTGAATGCTCTGTTGCATACCCTGCTGATGGCTCAACTCTCATTCTGTGCAGACAATGCCATTCCCCACTTCTTCTGTGATGTGACTCCCCTCCTGAAACTCTCCTGCTCTGACACACACCTCAATGAAATGATGATTCTGACTGAGGGTGCCCTGATCATGATGACCCCATTCGTTTGCATCCTGGCTTCATATATCCATATCACCTGTGCTGTCCTGAGAGTCCCATCCACAAAAGGAAAATGGAAAGCCTTCTCCACCTGTGGCTCCCACCTGGCTGTGGTTTCCCTCTTCTATGGCACCATCATTGCTGTATATTTCAACCCTTCATCCTCGCACTCATCTGAAAAAGACACCACAGCTACTGTGATGTATACAGTGGTGACTCCCATGCTGAACCCTTTCATCTACAGCCTGAGGAACAGGGACTTGAAAGGGGCCCTGCAAAAAACGATTGTCAGGAAAATATGCTCTTATTGATGAAATTACTATGAACATATCATTCCCAGGCATATTAACTTTTACCGACTCACTGAAATGTAGCAATCTATTTGTCAAAGTGTCTGCAAAGAACTTAAATAAATCTTCTCAATAGAAACTTATTGATGAACTTGGGCTTAAGTAAAGCCCTTCTCATTTAAAAAGGTAATTATATTTGTTTCTAATTACTGTATTTCAAACCACTTTGTAAAAAGCTCAAGTTTTCCCTTTTAAGTGATCACTTTGAAAAAGTTACATGTAACAAGTATTTTTGACTTCCTTTTTGGAAATGCTTTCAGAATCTACATCAGTAATTTTCAATCTTGGATTCATGAAAGCATCACCTGGGGAGCTCTGACAGTCTATATACTGATGCTGGACCAAACCTTGACCAATTAAATCAGAATCTCTGGGGTGGGTCTTGGGCATTGATATTTTTTATCCTTTAAGTTCCCCAGGATGTTCTAATGTAATTTTCTGAGTTGATAGGCACCCTGCTTTAAATATCCTTTATGATTGCTTATCATGAAGAGCAATTCTAGAAACCCTGATTGGAAATCTGAGGTGTAATGTGAGTAACAACAATAGAGGTGAAAAATAGTTACTGGACATTCTCTGTGGGCTCAAGTGTTCTTGTGCTGAGAGGATTGGTTCTTTGACCATAATCTACATTCCTGCCTCTCACATAGAATCCAAAGAACACTTCAAAATTTTCAGTGCCTTTCTTAGTCCTTTCAGGCTGCTATAACAAAAATACAATAGACTGGATTGCTTAAACAACAAACATTTATTTCTCACAATTCTGGAGGATGGCAGTCCAAAATCAAGGTGCTAGCAGATTCAGTATCTGGTGAGAACCTGCTTCCTGGTTCATAGATGGCATCTTATTACTGTGCCCTCACATGGAGTAAGGGGCAAGAGAGCTCTTATGAGGACACCAAACCCATTCATGAAGGTTCCCCCTCTCCTGACCTAATCGCCTCCCCAAAGGTTCCACTTCCAAATACCATCACATTGGGGGTTAGGATTCCAACATACAAACTTGGGTGTGGATCAAAAACATTCAGTCTATAATAGTGTCATCATCCAATTTGATTGATTTATATTTGGCATAAGATATTCAGCATAAGGTACACTTTTGATTTTGGAGATAGACTTTTTTATTCCATCCACCCAGGATGCCTGGTCCTTCCTCTTGAGGAGGACCTCTGAATCTTCAAGATCTAAGTTAATGTCACCTCTATGAAGCCTTTGCTGATTCCTCTAGGCTGAGATTCTCATTCCTTCTCTTGGATTCTCACAGAAAAGCTCCTCACTGAGTTATTGCCCATGTGATACTGTGTGTCTGCTTATAGCTGCTTTCTTTCCCCCTTCCTCAAGGCCTTCTACAGAATGTGAGATGCTCGTTACCCACACGCATATACTGTTGACCTTGGATGCCCTGTACAAAGCAAGGATCCTGACAAATTACACATGCAACCCACTAATACTGAATAACAGAACAAAAAGCCTGTGCTTCTGGAGAACCTAACCTGAGACATTTTAATAATAGCAACAACAGAATGACAACAAAGAAAAAGGACAGATACACCATGTTGCCTAACCAAAGGTTAAGTATTAAGGTCTAGTCCATTTGCCACATTACTAACTACTCTTGAAAACAACACTTAGTATTTTATTTGAAAACACAACGGTTGCTATCCAGTCATTTTGCTTGATTTCCCAGTTTATTTGGCATCATTTACCATTAGTTTCTTTTTAAAACTCACAATTCCATTAGCTTCTTAAACATCATTTCTGCTTGCTTCTGGACTGTCTCTTTGTTCCATTTGTTTCGTCACCTTCTCTTCTCTTATCATTCCATATGTGTTTGTTTTTCTCTTGGGTTTTATTCTCAGATTTCTTCTCACTATACTCTCTCCCTGAGCAATTACACCCACTTTCGTGTCTTTAACCATGCTTATGTACTATTGACTTCTGAATCCATATTTGTCAGACCTCCCCTTGAGTTGTATATCCATGATATCCAGCTCTTGCACCCCTCACCCTGGGTGTCTTCACACCCAACATTTCCCACTGCTACTATTAGCATCATGATCCACCCTAACTAGCACAAACATACATGTACTTCTCTCCTGCCTGCATTGCCTAGCTCAACTAATGGCATGGCTATGTTGTAATCCCGTACACTCTCCCTAATCTCACTTATCCAATAAGTCACTAAGTGCTTTGTATCCTATCTCCCTATCATTCCTCAATATTCTCTACTGTAGTGAGTAGAATTGTCGACTCCCATAAAGGATATGTTCAAGTCCTAATTCCCAGTACCTCTGAATATGACCTTATTTGGAAATAGGGTCTTTATATATGTAATCTAGTTAAGATGAGGTCATACAGGATCGGGATGGGCCCTATTCCAATGCCTGGTGTCCTTCTAACAAGAGGGAAATTTAGACATAGTTACACACAACGAGAAAACCATGCGAAGATGCAGAGACACAAAAGACATACAGGAACAATGCCATGTGTAGACAGTGACAGAAACTGGAGTGGTGCATCTACAAAGATCACTAAGGATTGCTGGCACTAGGCAATCTAAGTGATGGAACACTGAGGATTGCTGGCAGCCATAGAAGCTAGAAAAGAGGCATGGGTCAGATTTTCCCTCAGAGCCTGCAGAAGGAATCAACCCTGCCAACACTTTGATTTTGGACATCTAGCTTCCAGAACTGTAAGAGAATAAACTTCTGTTTTTTAAAGACACCTAGTTTACGGCTCTTCGTTATGGAATCTAGGAAACTCATATACCAATACAACAGAACTGTTTGCCTTATCCTTCCACATGCCATATACAACTTTTTACTGCAATTGTTTGAATTCTTGGGTGTTCCATCATGAGCATATAAGACCCTTGAAATAAGAAATGGGTCATCATTCACATTGGTACAACTCAGTGTTAGGCACTGGGCTTCGTTCATGTAAAGTGCATGTTTCATGAATAATGAGTAAATAGCCGAAGTTAGTATTCCACATATATTATTTTCGTGTTTTTCTCCTTATCCCTCCTACCCCAAGTAGACTGTATCTTCACATATGCAGGGACCCAGTTTTTTCAATAATATCTAGGATGTAGCAGTTGCTCAACAATTATTGTTTACCTTAATAAATGAGTATATGTATAAATCAATATGGGTAAGCCACTGGAGAGGGAAATGAAAAAGTTTCCTGAAGGAACTGATGGGCTTGGCTCAGCTGTCTACCACCTTATATCAGAACTTCTAAGTCATATTGAAGCCTGATATGCATGTTTTAATGTATTTAAAAATGTTTTCCAGAACAAAGTAGTTGAAAAATATAAAAATTAAAAATAGGTCTATTACGAATTACATTATCTTAGCTCCAATATTTTATTTACATGAAAAGCAGAATATTTAAAAATTTTACTTTCTTAGTGACATAGATTCCCTCCTTGACCAAACTTGTCAGGCTCCTCTCTCTTGTCAACTAGGCTCAACTTTGGCCTAAAAGACTTGAACAAACATTAAGATAGCATCTAACAGCTCAAGGCTGCATCTCTAGATGACCATAGCCTCTCTTAAAGTGCCTGCCTTAGAAAAATCAAGGCTGCCAAAAGAGTTTACTATTTGTTCCAGGAACACCTAAAGATAGGGCCCCTGTCTCTCGGTTCCTGTGAGAGGATAGGAGCCCAACTTTTATGAGGGCCAGTTAGCAAATCCAGATAGGTTTCACAAAGACCGACCCTTCGTCTTTTTGTTAATTTTTCACTTCCCTGACTGCTCAAGCCCCTGCCATTCCTCCTCCCTATTTCATTCTCACTTTAACAACGAGTCACCGCTGCAGAAATTGGAATGGTGCTCAGCTCCTTCCCCTACTGTCAGTAGTGACTGAATATAAATTAGTGTTCACCGCTTTAACTAATGTCCGGCTGTGTTTATCTTTGACACCAGCTTTAATGGAAGTAAACTAAATCAATATCACTTTCAAAATCTACTGCTTTGCCTATCTCAGTTTCTATTAAGAGGACTGCCCTATTCGACAATTTCTCTTGATCAAGTAAAGATATTCAATAATATTAAATTAACTTTCATTTTACTGATCTTGTCGTTAAATTTTCGCTATTTTGTTCAAAGATTTTTTTGCATTAATTTTGATTTTAAAAAAGCTCTGCAGTGAAATACTGTTTATGTTGATTACTAAGCTTTTTGGGCCCCCTTAAGTTTTGCACTTCCATCTACTCCCCACATCCTTTTTATTATATGTGGCGGAGGCTCCCGCGCGCACGTGTACCTCCTCAGGCGGATACACGACAAGCCCGCGCAGCGCGGAGAAAGCAGACTGAAGTACCTCTTCCTGGAAACGTTGTATGCGCTCTAGAACGGAACCAATCAGAGCCTGCTTCGCCTGGCTCTCCTCGTCCCGCCCCTTGCAGATCTTTAATTATCCAATAATAGCGGACCAGGATCTGCTTCTCACCACTGCATGCTTCCGTCCTATTAGGTGGGAGGGGCGGGGCTTCAGCTCTGCGCAGTCTCCTTGGGGAAGCGTGGTACGCGTCTATCAACCGAAGTACTGCGGGTTGGGAACTCCATCTTGCAGTGGAGCTTCTGCGCCACAGCAAGCGGCTCTGACTGTTTTACTGTGAAATGGCATACAGAGGCACTCTAGGATTGGTTCCCACCGAACCTGAGCAACTGGCAGGTCCTGTGAGCCTTCCACACTCCACTCGGTCCCGACCCTGTAGGTCTCTGCCCCAGCTGTCAGCTCTTCCCGTTTAGGGAGGTGTTCAGGATTCCCATTTCTTACTTCCATATGTTGGGGCTGTCAGAGATCAAGGTCTGACTTCCAATCTGGATCTTTTCAAAAGGCGAGGTCTGTTGGGGAGCCAGCAGCGCATAAAGGGGTGTAGATGACTCGGGCCTTCTCAGAGTAAGAGCTCTTCTTATTCCAGGGCTAAACCCTTGCTCCCAGTGTGACCCGAGGACCACGCATTGCCCAGGCGATTGTTGGAAAAGCATAATTTCAGGCTCCATCCCAGACTTCCTGAATCAGAATTTTCACTTTAACAACATCCCTGGGTGATTTCTGTATGTTAATGTTTGAGAATTGCTTCTTTAAGCTTACCAAGATTTCTGGTCTAAGAGGCAGTGTTGATATGGATATTTGATTCTGCATGCGGTAGCCTATACTGAAAACGTAAAGTGAGATGTTAAGGTTTGAGTTTTGTGAGTCAGATTAAGGATCTTTATGACATTCCACTCATTATTTACCACTTAATCAAGATGATATAATGAAAGCTATGTGGGGTGATATAGTTAGAAAACCTATGGTGAGCACTGATATCTGAGAATGTTCAGAAACATACAGCAAAGGGAAATTAATATACCAATGAAGTGCTTGATCAACCTGAGGTTGAAAGACATAGGATGTGTATTAGGGATGAATGGACCTTTTCATCAACTTGGCATCCTACAAACATCGTTTCTAACCAAGGAACTCACTTTGTAATAAAAAGGATGTGGTAGCCAGTTGCCAAGATAGCCAGTTGCCAATGATCCAAGTCTTGTATAATCCCTTCCCACTTTGTACTGGGCTGACTTTGTCCATTTGGGCTGTCTTAATCCATTTGAGCTGCAATAACAAAATACTGAGTAGCTTGTAAACAACAGAAATTTATTTTTCACAATTCTAGAGTCTGGGAAGTCCAAGGTCAAGATGCTGGCACATTTGGTATCTGGTCAGAGTTCACTTTCTGGGTCATAGATGGCAGTCTTTTCAGTGTAACCTCACATGGCAGAAGGGGCATGGGAGCTTTCTCAGGCTTTTTTTTTTTTTTTAAATATATAAGGGTACTAATCCCATTGATGATGGCTCTGCCCTCATGATCTAATCACCCCCAAAGGTCTCCACCTCCTAATACCATCACTTTTAGAATTTCAACATATATATTTTGTGGGGACACAAAAATTTAGTCCATAGCACTGTGTAGACAATAGCATGTTGTGGAAATGATAGTGTGTGACTTCTGGAGCTCAGTCATAAAAGATATTGTGTCTTCCATCTTTCTCTCTTAAATCACTTGCTCTGAGAAAACCAGCTACTCAGATGCAAGGAGATATCAAATTAGCTCTATGGAGAAATCCACGTGAGGAACTGAGGCTTCCTGCAAATAGCAGTGTGAGTGAGCCATCTTGGAAGTTTATGTTCCAGCCACAGTCAAGAATTCAGATGACCATGCCCTGCTATCTCATAAAAAGCCCTGATCCAGAACCAGTCAGCTAAACCATTACCAGATTCCCAACCCATAGGAACTATGTGAGATAACATGTTGCTGTTTTAAGTTGCTAAGTTTTGAGGTAATTTGTTACTTGACAATAGACTATACCAGGGATAAGGCTGGGGTCCATGGGACTCTTTGGTATTTACTTGTACACCATCACCAGGAGCAGTGGACTCTATGGAATAAAGAAATGGTCTAATGGAATAAAGAAAAAGTTTTAACAACAGTTGAGGTTAGGGGGCTGTTTTACAGGACACAGTATAAGTTTCACACCAGTTTCTTACTTACCAATATATGCTAAATTTTCACCCAACCATGAATTTATGGGGCAAGGAAACAAGAAGTAGAAGTGAGCACCTCTTTTTGTAATATCAAACGATCTGCTTGCAAATTTTTGCTTCTTATTCCAGCAACACTTGGCTCTGAAGAGACTCCTTGCTGGCCAATTTGGGCTCCATATGCTACTGGATAAACCTAAAAGGAGATTCTAATATTGTTTTGACTTTGACTATCAATAGAAAATAGTTTTGCTGCTACACAATGGTAGCAGAGGGGATTATGGATGGAAAAATCTCCTTAAAAGGATTCTGGAATTGCCATATCCAGTAATGGCAGTTAATGAAAGACTAGGATAATCTTATATGGGTAGGATCATAAAGATGTCAAATCTCTCAGACATGAAAGTTTGGATTACTATATCAGATTTTAAAAACCGTGAACAGCTGAGATGCTGGCTAAAGACAAAGGGAACATGAATTAGATTGTGGATAAGAAAATTATCATCAACTAAGGATTCATGGCTACCTGTAGAAATGAAGATTACACCATCTGGTCATATTTTCCTCCTTTCTTATGTTTATATTATGTATTATAACTAGCTAGCTTTCTTCTCTCCCTTTGTCCCTGTATTTAACATATACATAGGATATGCAATTATTTCAAGTTTGATTCAGAAGTTATAGATTGTCATGATGGGATCATAACAGGCATAGGGGGAATCCTGGTTGTGGACCTGGATACAGAAACTGATGGGATTTTGAATTGTTTCCCTGTTGGAAGGGTAGTTAGTTGCATTATGTTTGGCCAGAAAAGTTCTCTTCTGTCGAAGGATAAATTGCTAAGAGGCATATGTGTTAATGTTGTGCAACTGGAGGGGTGGATTCTAGTAGATATTTATTTTGCTTTTTTGGCTTCCCAACTTCTGTAACCCCTTCCAAAGCTTAGGTAATCCCCTACTTCATAATTCTGGTAGGAAAAAAAACTACTTCTTCCTGTATAATAGGAAACCCTCAATAACTTGTCTCCCAGACTTTCTTGAAGCAGAGATGTAGGCATGTGACTACCCATCAGATATCCTGACTCAGCCTTTGACATGAGGAAGGGGAGATCAGGAGGAACTTCTTCCAGCAGTGGCAGTCATTGCAGCAAGATGAATTCCCAGGGCAACAGTGCTACTTATGGCAGCCCATGTCCAGTGATAGCCATGTCAAAGCCATGAACTGTAACATTTAATGCTTGGAGGCAGCAGGAACCATTACTATACTAATCAGATCAGTTCTGTAGCATGATTTGCGCCTTTATAGCTGGTGTATGACCTTGTGAGCCTGGTACTCTAAATGCTCAGTGTTTTTGAAAGGTATCCATTACCATTTTCAAGAAATTCTTTTCTGCTTAACTCAGCAAGACTTGGTTTTTGTTAGTTGCAACTAAGAAGTGAGTGAGACTCACATTGAGTGAGACCACAATGGAGCCAATCAGAAAAGGACTTGAACCCTGAACTGGGTAGCCAACAGGACTCTCTCCAGCTCATCTCTGGTTCTCTCTGTGTTTGCATTTTTTGCCCTTCTCTATATACTTTTGCTTTTCCATCTATAAGACAGTCAGGAGAGAGTTGCAAGGTCCTGAATTTACATGTCCAGACCAAGTCATACCGAGAATGACCTGCATCCGCTCAGCTCCTCAGACTCTCTTGCTTTGAGTTCCCTGCTTCAATCATGAATCCTCACTGGGCAGGAGGTGACGCAGTATAAATTGGGCTGCTGGAGCCCACAGTTCTGGGACTCTGTGGATTAGGGAACCATTCTTAGAAAAGGATGATCCATTGTGAGCTAGGAAGACATTTCAAAAGAAGTCTACTCTAGGAGCCTGGAGGTTTTCAGTTATGGCATGCTGTGCTCTGATATATTTTTTCCTGCAATTACAAACAGGTTATTCTTCACACTAAATGCTTTAAAAAATTAAGCACAACTCTATAATGCCATGTCCCCACCCCAGCATCCCTACCTGCAAATGCATCACTAACTCTGCACAGTAAATGACTAGACAGAGAAAATTCACTTAGATAATACTACAGTAACCTCAGTTTCTGAACTAAGAAAATAAGAACAAATTTTAATAACAGAATTTTCAGATCTGTTTTAACACAAGCCCAGATCAGCAAGGTGATGCAATTTGAGGTCTCAAGAAATTTTTTCTGGGACCTGTCTCCCCGATTGCTTTATCTCTACGTTCTGACCCAGGAGTTGATAATATAGTTTGTCATCATTGTTGGGTCCCCAGGGACTAGGGAATGGGTGGCACAGTTACTTACTGCTTGTCTCTAATGAGGCACTCAGGGAATGGGTGGCACAATTACTTACTGCTTATCTCTAATGATGGCCATGGAAGCTAGTATTTTAATAATAATACATATATTATTTTGCATTCAGACAATTATAGAGTGGTCTTATTTTGTCTTGCTCCATAACAGTCAGTATGGTCTTTGTGTGATAATAATATTCTGTGAAATTCTCTATGTACATCAGGAGAGCACCAAGAACTAGCTGTGAGTGCCAGGCCACCTCCTGGATCTCAGGGCTGATTTTACTTTAACAACAGAGACACAGACATATGAGTACACCTGGAGGGTCAGGCTAGTGTTGGAGCAGGAAGGTGAAGGGTTCTTTTAGGGCTCCAGGAAGCCCTAACTCTGCCACACATTCCAGCTACTTATTTTTTTATCTTCGTATTTGAACTTTATGTATCATACAACATTACAACAGGAATATGGGTAAGTTAAACAACAAAGAAATATCTTTCAAAATCTCAATGACCAGCCACATCAGTCAACTGTGTCTTTTTTCTTTTTCATTTTTTAATTTCTATTTCATTTATGTCAATGAACTGAGATATTTTACATGGATACTAATTTACATCCCAGTTTTTCACTTTTCATTCATAATACAGCTTTCCTAAATTGCTACATAGTCTCCACAGTTTTATTTTACTGCTCTTATGTAGTTCCATCAAGTCACTCCAGTAAAATGTACTAACTGGTATTTCTGTTTATGAATTAAAACATGAAGGAAATTTACTATTTAAAAATATGACTTTAAATGTATTTTGAAAATGATTGCAGAAGATAAAAAAAATTGACAAATCCATGAAACTGGTTAAAAAATCACTGAACATGATGCTCTGGATTTTGAGGAACAAAGAAGGTATTAGGGCAGTTTGCCTTAATTTTAGAGAGATAGGTAAGATGACATCTTGTAAGAAAACTGAAAGAATTCAGAATCAGAGGATGTTTCTGAGTTTATCATATGATTTTTAATATTTAACATATTTGTATATTGATATGTTTGCCTAATAGAATGGTAGTATTTTCAACTTTTAGTCTATATTCAAAAATTCTTTATAATAAGAGGGAAAGGACCTGCTCATTGAAAGTTTGAAAGAAATCCCTAGCCTTTGTTTCATGTACTTTGGTGTTCTGTTATTAGATGCATGTATGTTTATTATTGTTATATATGCCTGTTTTATCCTTTTATCATTATAAAATGTCCCTCTTTTTTTTTTTGTAGTAACATTATTATTTTAAAGTCCATTTTGTCTGATATTAATATAGCCAGTCCAGATTTCTTGTGGTTGCTGTTTGCATGATACATCTTTTTCTATCTTTTTACTTTCAATCTATTTGTATCTTTGAATCTAAAGTGTATAACTGTAAACAACATATACTTTGATCATGTTTTTTAATTTAGTGTGACAATCTCAACCTTTTTGTTAGATTGTTTAATCCATTCAACTTTTAATATTATTATTGATATAGTTGGATTTGTCTGCCATTTTACTTTTTGTTTTCTATGTGTCTTGTGTCTTTTTGTGTATTTACCACTTTCTTTTGCATTAAGTGAATATTTTATAATGTAGCATTTTAACCCCAGTAATGATTTTTTCACTACATTTTTTGATATTTTTAGTGGCTGCTCTAGGTTTTACCATATGCACTTTATCAAAATCACCTTCAGATTTATACTAGCTCAATTCCTGTGATATATAGAAGTGCTTCTATATAGCTCTAATCCCTTTCCACCTTTTGTGTATTTTTTATGTATTATTACTTTACACATAATTATCAATGTTACAAACCCAAAAATACATTGTTATAATTACTACTTTACCCTTCGTGGTCATTTCCTTAGCCCATTACAGCTTTGCTACCACTAATCTCCCTTGTGCTGTTATTGGCAAATATATCACACATATATTATATTTTTATATGCTATAGACCCAACAATACATTACACATTATTTTATCTATTTTCTCTTTAAATCATTTGAGGGGAAAATAGAGAAAATGCACTTATAGTATTTTTTTATAATTACTTAATTACCTTTATCAGTGCTCTTTGTGTGGATTCGAATTGCCATCTGGGGTCACTTGCTTTCAGCCTAATGATATTCCTTTATTTCTTGCAAAGCAAGTCTGCCAGTAACAGTTCTCTTAGTTTTTGTTTATCTGGGAAAGTTTTTATCACCTTCATTTTTGAAAGATAGTTTTGCTGGATATAGGATTCTTGATTTACAGTTTCTATTCTGAGCATTTTTCTTTTAAATTGTTTTTATTATTTTTGAGTTATTTAAATGTTGATGCAATAGTAAATTGTTAAATTATATTTTTTGAGCATGTCAGACACCTTTTCACAAATGCTGAAACTAGCTTTCCCAGTTTATATTCTGCCTTTTGGTTTTGTTAATGGTTTTCTGGACATATTATGTATTTTAATTTTATATGATGAAACTAGCAAGCATTTAGTTGTGTTTTCTTCCACTTATGCTTTATATTTTCTTTTCCATTCTGTCATTACTTAAATCTTCAGCTGTAGTTTCTTCTAGTTTTTTAGTTTTTACAGTTTAAATCAATAATTTGGGTTTATGGCTCTAATTTCATTTCTTCATATATTTATAAAATTGTTAGTTACCTTTTAAGAATGCTTTCATCGCTCATTTGTAAAACCACTTTTGTCATTTGTAAAACCACTTTTGTCATTTGTAAAATGCTTATTATATCTAATGTATGTCGAGAACTTATTATGAGCTTGACAGTTGGCCAAGACTTTTCTCTATTGTATCTATTGTAATAATTGGCTGCAGTAATTGGCAGCCATGAGGTAAGTATCATTATCATCTCTTCTCAAGACCACCCTGAGTTTAGAGAAATTAAGAGATTATCTCAAGGTCCTGCTGTTAGGACATGGTGGAAGCATGATTCTGAAATCAAGCTCCATGACCAAGTACATCCTCTGAAAGACTGTGTAAATTCATATAAGGATATACAGATATAGATATATAAAATAGAGATAGATGGATATATATTTTTAGATTCCCTGTTTTGATATCTTTATCTGAGCTTTTATAATGGTACTAATAAAAGGCTTTTTAGAGCTTTATAGTACTTTGTAATATCTGGTTGATTATCCTTGCAAAATTATGCCAAGATAAGGGTATAGGAATGTTTATTATTATAAACATGCATAGACATAGTACTTGGAAATACCCCGTTTCCATCTAAAGGGGAGCAATTCAGTAAATTATGATCCATCTTTATAATGGGATTCAATACAGCCACTTTGTAAGATTTCTAAATTCTGATTTGGAAAGAATTCCCAAGATATAAAGGGTGTTTTACAGAATGGTCTCTTTTATGTAGATAAAAATAAAGGATTATATTGGCATAAATTTTTTAGAAGAGATACCTAAAAACTCAATCAGTTCCACCTTTTTGTGTTAATACATAAGGACTTACCTACAGAAATGCATACAATATATCAAATTTATCAAAATAAGTAAATAAAGAACCACCAGCAGTCTATTTAGTTAACACAATTTTATTTAAATAGTTGTGATTGATGAAAATTTAGGTTGTTCTGGGTTTTATCATTACAAATGTGCTGCAGAAGACATCTTTGTGCATATAAATTTGCTTACATGTTCAAGAATATCCTTTCAAATCACACTATCCCTATCTCTGAGTTCTTTAAATTTATCTTTTTTACTAGAACATGAGCTCCACAGGGAGAAAGGTTTTATCTGTGTTGATCACTATGATAGATTATTGTTTGGCAAATATTCATTCCCTACTCCCTTGGAGTAACATATACTTTCCTATTAATGTTGACTTTGAACTTGGCTGTGTGACTTGCTTTAGTCCAGCAGTCCCCAACCTTTTTGGCACCAGGGACCAGATATGAGAACCTAATGCTGGATGATCTGAATTAGAGCTGAGGAGGTAATGCTAACACTGAGGACTGGCTGCAAATACAGATGAAGATTTGCCCACTCACCTGCTGCTCACCTCCTGCTGTGCGGTCTGGTTCCTAATAGGCCACAGATAGGTACCAGTCCATGGCCTGGGTGTTGGGGACCCCTGCCCTACTCAGCAAAAGATGAGTGATCAAAACAGAAAAACTTAAATTTGCTTGTGCAGCTTGGCTTAGCTCTTGCATGACTGTGATTACACAGGAAGAACATTTACTGGGTAGCTGCTTCCCCTTTAGTCCAAGCTCCAGAATGCAAAACACGAATCATAAGTGAATCCAATCTGAAGTCTTGGATGAAGCAGAGCTACCCCAACCAACCTGCAGACCCATGAGTGAGAAAAATAAATGCTTGTTGTGATCCATCAAGTTTTGGGATATCTTCCCTACAGTATTACTGCAGGAATAACTGACTAATTCAGTACCAGATGTGAAGAGTATTGTAATGAAAGCCTAAAATGTGTGGCATTGGTTTTAGAATTAGGCAAATAAATTGTTATAGGAGAATGGAGAATGGTCACTGTGTTGTGTAATGGTGAAACATTTGGTAAAACTGTTCCGTTTAGTAATTTGGCAGACAAATAATTTGTGGCATTTAGCAAAGAAGTTTCAAGGCAGATCGTTGGAAGTATGGGTTGACTGTTGATAGCTGATTTCAGTTAGATATTACAAGGGGAAAATAATAAGCTCAATGAACTTAGAAAACAACTGACTTGTTTTTAAGAAAATATGGAGGAGAAATTGTAGTCAGAAAGTAACTGTTTTCACCAGATCAAAGTTGTGGCTATTTAAAACACATGAAACCCCATGTATACATCGCCTAGGTGCAATAGTAGTAATTCATGGCCAGTATTGTTTACCCATACCCTCAATCCTTTTTCTCCTGCCTGTTTTGTTTTAAATCCCAGACATCATTCCACCTATGAATATTTCTCTATATAAAAGATAAGGACTTTCTCTGTCTCTTCTTTAAGACATAACCACATATCATTATTGTGCTTTAGAAAATTAACAGTAATTCCTTAATTTTATCAAACATTTATAATTGTTTCATTAAAGTTTTTTTTTTCTAGATGTTTGAATCATGACTGAAAATCTACATATTATTATTGGTTATGTCTCTTAACTATCATTTAAACTCATTTAAATTGTAAGTTTTAATAAACATTTAAAAATCTAAAAATTAATAAATTGTAAGTTCTCCATCTATATCTTTTATTCTTGTAGTAAATTTGTTGAAGAACTTGTGTTACTTGTTTGCATAGTCTCCCGGTCAGGATTTTGATAATTGCATTTCCATGGTGTCATTTAAAATATTTCTCTAGCCTCTGTAAAATGGAATTTGGATACAGAATCTTGGTCAGATTCAAGTTTAATTTTTTTTTTGGCAAGACTACATCATGGAGGAGAAAAAAAAATGGCATAGATGATAGAGGCTCTGTTCATCCCTCTTGCAACCAAATCAAAGTTGTGGCAAAAACAAATAGCAAACAGCAAGGGAAGTCACCTGGGATCTAAAGAAACAGAAGCACTACAACTAGGGAGAGAAATAATTAATCACCCTGCAATGGTAGAAGGTAGGAGGGGGTGAAGATAAGACGCTGCCCGGTCGGAGTGGCTGAGTGGGACAGAGGCTGCGACAGTGGCAGCCGGCAGCTGCAGATGCATCTTAAAGGGGCTGTGTCCACGAGCAGACTTTCGCAGTGACAGACCTGCTTGCTCTGAGCACCAGCACAGGGTTGGCTGCTCCAGGAGGACACTGAGTTGTCAGAGTGAAGGTCGGAGGCGAGGCTCACTCTGTACAGAAGTGCCGGCAGTATCCATTGTTTCTCTGTTGAACTCTACCCCCTCCCAGTGTGCAGATGTAGCACCACCATAGCTAAGATGCCATTAAACTATATAACAGAGGTCGCTCTGCCCAGAGGATTCCCTAAAACTCTACCTCCCCCAACTCATGGTCCACACAAGCCACCTCCAGGTGTACCCTCTGCAAATCAGGTGCTCCTTGATGAGCAGTGCCAAGACTCACACTAGTAGCAGCTGACTTCGGTTTCTGGTGTGGTCTCTTGAGGCGATTATAAGCACAGCATCTGTGGATTGCTTGCTGAATCTTAACAGGTGGCCTGGAAGGGCACAGGCTGAGGCCTATTTCACAAAGCTGTACTAATAAGACCGAAAAACTTAAGAGGTTTGCTTAGTACATAGAAATAGACAAGAAAGGTAGCCAAAATGGGAAGACAAAGAAACAGAAACCATACGAGAGAACAGAACAGAGATCCAGGAATAACGGAGCCAAGCAATCTAATAGATGCAGAGTTCAAACACTGGTTATAAAGATGCTCAATGAACTTAGGGTAAATGTAGATGAATTCAGTGAGAACTTTAACAAAGAAATAAAAAACAAAAATGGAAATGGAAATTATAAAAGGGAACCATTCAGAAATGAAGAACACATTATCTGAGATGAAAAGTATGTTAAATGGAATAAACAGAGTAAATAAAGGAGAGGATTGACTGACCAATATAGAAGATGGGGAAGCCAAGGACACTCAATCAGAATGGCAAGATAAAAGAAGCCAAAATTATAATAATATTTTAAGGAGCCTATGGAACACTATTAAATGTAAAAATATCTGTGTCATCGGGGTACCAGAAGGAAAACAGATGTTGAAGAGCTATTTGAAGACGTAATGATGGAAAACTTCCCTAACCTGGTGAAGGAAATAGACATACAACCTCAGGAAGCTCAGAGAGCCCCACAAACCAGGAACCCAAAAAGGCCCACACCAAGACACATCATAATTAAAATGCCAAAGGTTAAATACAGAGAGAATCTTAAAAGCAGCAAAAGAAGAGCAATTAGTTACCTACAAGGGAGCACTCATAAGACTTGCAGCTGATTTCTCAAAAGAAAGTATGCAGGACAGAAAGGCTTGACTCAAAATATTTGATGTGATGAAAACCTAGGATCTATAACCAAGAATACTTTGTCCAGCAAGGTATCATTTAGAGTTGAAGGACAGTTAAAGAGCTTCCCAGACAAAAATAAGCTAAGGGAATTTATCAATACCAAGCCATTATTACAGGAAATGTTGGAGGGACTTCTTTAAGAAGAAAAAAAATATGTATCAAAAACAAGAATAAAGAATGGTTATAACTACATTCCTATCAACAAGTACCTCAAGTGGAAACTAATTAAGTGCTCCAACCAAAAGGTAGAGTGGCTGAATGGATAAATGAAGAGCTATTCCATGTTCATTCTGTGTATCTTTTATTTCCTTTACTTGTCCTATTGCATTAGCTAGAAATTACAGTATGTGTTGAATAGGAGTGGTGAGAGGGGATATCTTGTTCCTTATTCTTGATATTAGGAAAGCATATAGTTTCTGACCATTGTGAGGTTGGCTGTTTTTGTACATGTTATCAAGTTGAATTAGTTCCCCTCTCTTCTTAGTTTGCTGAGTATATTTTATCATGGGTTTTGTCAAATGCTTTTTCTATATCTGATATGATTATATGATTTTTCTTTAGCCTATCGATGTGATGGATTACATTAACTGATTTTCAAAAGTCGAACCAGTCTTGCATACCTAGAATAAATTTTATTTGATCGTGGTAATTTTTTTTATATATACTGTTGGATTCAATTTGATAATATTTTGTTGAGGATTTTGGCATACATTTCCAAGAGAGATATTAGCCTGTAGTTTTACGTTCTTGTAATGGCTTTGTCTGATTTTGGTGTTAGGGTAATGCTGGCCTCATAGAATCAGTTAGGAAGTATTCCTTCTATTTCTATTTTCTGGTAGAGATCGTAGAGAATTGGCATAATTTCTTCCTTAAATGTTTTGTAGAATTCACCAGTGAAACCATCTGTGTCCAGTGCTGTTTTGGAACGTCATTAATTAATCATAGTTTCTTTAATACTGATTATTTTTAATTACTTTAATTAATTCAGATTATTTTTCCAACATGTGAGTTTTCGTAGATTGTGTCTCTATATAATTGGTTCACTTCATCTATGTTATTAAATTTATGGGATTAATAGAAGAAAACATAGGAACTAAACTCAAGGACCTTGAGCTTAAAGCGGATTTTATGAATTTGACCTCAAAGGCAAGGGAAGATCAAAAATAAATGAATGGGACTACATCAAACTAAAAAGCTTCTGCTCAGCAAAAGAAACCATCAACAGGGTAAAGAGACAACCATCCAAATGGGAAAATATATTTGCTAGCAACACCTCCAATAAGGGCCCAATATCCAAAATATACAAAGAACTCATACGACTCAATAACAACAACAACAACAAAAAAGATCCAATCAAAAAATGGGCAGAGGACCTGAACAGACACTTCTCCCTGGAGGATATACAAATGGCCAACAAATACATGAAAAGATGCTCAACATTGCTAGCTATTAGGGAAATGCAAATCGAAACCACAATGAGATACCATCTCACACCTGCTAGAATGGCTATAATCAACAAGATAAGTAATAACAAATGTTGGAGAGGATGTGGAGAAATAGGAACCGCCCTACATTGCTGGTGGGACTGCAAATTGGTATGGCCACTATGGAAAGCAGTATGGAGGTTCCTCAAAAAACTAAGAATTGAACTACCATATGATCCAGCAATTCCTCTACTGGATATTTACCCCAAAGACTTGAAAACTTATATTCAAAAAGATATTTGCACACCAATGTTCATAGCAGCATTATTCACAGTGGCCAGGACATGGAAGCAACTGAAGTGTCCTACAACAGATGATTGGCTAAAGAAGTTGTGGTACATATATACGATGGAATATTACTCAAGCATAAGAAGAAATGAAATACTACCATTTGCATCAACATGGATGGACCTTGAAATAATCATACTAAGTGAAATAAGCCAAACAGAAAAGGATGAAAATCACGTGATATCACATGTGGGCTATAAATCTAAAAGCAACAAATGAACAAGACAAACAAACAGGGACTCACGGACATGGACAATGGACTAGTGGTTACCAGAAGGGAGTGGGGAGGAAGGAGGGGGAAAATAAAAAAAGTGTTAAAAAAAATTATATATAGTATGAAAAAAATAAACAGGCATTTAAAAAAATTTATGGGCATAGAGTTGTTCATAATATTCTTTTATTATCCTTGTAATGTCCATAGGATTTACAGTGATGGCCCATTTTTCATTTCTGATAGTAGTAATTTGTGCCTTCTCTCTTTTGTTGGTTAGCCCGGCTAGGAGTTTATCAATTATATTGCTCTTTTCAAAGAATCAGCTTTTCATTTTGATTTTCTCTATTGATTCCATTTTAAATTTCATTGACTTCTATTTTAATTTTTATTATCTTTTGTTTACTTGGGATTTTCCCCTTCTATTGTAAATCTTAAAGTAGAAACTTAGACTATTGATTTTAGATCTTCTTTTCTAATAAATGCATCCAATGCTATAAACTTCCCTCTAAGCATTGCTTTCACTGTATCCCACAACTTTTGACAAGTTGTACTTCCATTTTAATTTCGTTCAAAATATTTTAAAAATTTTCAAGACTTATTTGACCCATATTATTTAGAAGTGTGTTGTTAAATTTCCAAATATTTTGGGATTTTTCAGCTTTCTGTTATTAGTTTTTAATTTCATTGTGATGAGAGCATACTTTGATTTCTACTTGTAAATTTGCTAAAGTATGTTTCATGGCCCAGGTGTGGTCTGTCTTTGTGATATCTCATGTGAGCTTGAGAAGAATGTATATTTCTCTGTTTGCTGGGTGTAATATCCTATAAATGGTCAGTGAAGTGTTGGATTTGAATGTGAAACTGGAGTGGGCTCAAGAGAGAAAGGAAAGAGAAGACAAGACTCACACTGCCAACTAAGATTAATGAAAAACATTGTTTTTATTAGCTTTATTCCATCGTATTTGTTCAATAATTTAGGTTGTTTCTAATTTTTCAGTATTATAATGTGATATTTTCCCTTGATACATAGAAAAGTTTTGAGTCAAGGAATAATAATCTTTTAACATTCTTGTCACAGTGGATGGATGCCACTATCATTCCTCTTTTGCCATGCCATTCGCTTGCACGCACACGCACACACACACACGCACACACACGCACACACACGCACGCACGCACTGCAGATCCTGGCCCATTTAACGCACCTAAAAGTGACACGTCTTGTTCTTTTGATTTATATGATTCATGGATTACTAGTGGGTTGAACGTTCAACAATATTCTTTTTTCGTTTCTTTTAATACAATCCCTTTGCTGTCCTTAATCCTCCCCCATCATCATCCTTTTGTTTAGCCAAATGCCGCTTCCCAAGGTCCTCTCTGGAAGATCACCATATTATATCCCTAAAGTCTTTTGCCAAATCCCTAGCGCTTGTCACGCAGTGTGTGGCTACATGCATGTTTTCACCTTGCTGATTTTCAGCCCACCACCACCAAAAAGAAAAAAAAAAAAAATACATTGATTGTGTTGTTCCCCTTTACAACCCAGGATCCCAGGTACATTTTTAGGGGATGCATGCTTTCCATTTGTAGTTACTAGTGGAATTGGATCTTTGGTCCTCCATATTTTCTAACTAGCCACTGGCACTTGTTGCTCTACTGAAAAACCACTTATTGATGTGTTTACTTTTTTCCATTAATTTGTTGTTGGACTCTTTATCGAACACTTAGCCATTGTCTAACAGCTTTCTGGTGCTATTGTGTTTGAGGGTGGGTGACCCTGGGTATCCTGGCCCTGTGCTCCTGGGCAGGGGTGAAGGGCACTTCCCTCCAGCCCCTCCTGGGTTTGTGGGGACAGGCATGGGGAAGTCGGGCCTGTCCAGGCTCCACCCTTCTGGAACAATAGGCACCCATGAACTTGACTACACAGGCCCTTCCCCACACAGAAGCCAGGGACATGGAGGACACCTCTCAGGTATGGGGAGATTTGGGTTGTGGGAGCATCACCCACCTACATGACTTGGAGACCATGTCATGTGGCCCTACCACTGGGCAGGGGCCAAGACCATCTCATACTCGGGCCACACTGGGGACCTCACATTCTCTGGTACTGCCTGGCAGCCACTCAGCCTTTGTTTTGGAGGTGTGCAGGCTGGTACTCTGTGCAATAACTTGGTGGACCCCGCCCAGACTTCTGGAGGAATAAAAGAATTATGTTGGCAGCCAGTTTTGTCCCTGGTTTTAAAGAATATTGTAGGCTTGAAATACAAAGTTTAAAAAGGACAGTTTTTTTTGTGGTCTTTTAGTGCTGGTTTTTGTTGTTTTTAAATCAGAATTCAGGACTGCACTGTATCATAAAATGTTTTGTACCAAAATGAAGCTTAGAGCTATATGTTTAAAAAATAACAAAAAAGAGAGCAATAGGCAGAAAACTATTTTGTAGATGGTATAATTAACCACAAATTATAACAGAACTGAGAAATTATTGAAAATTAAGAACATTCAGTGAGGTCGCTAGTTTCACAAATATATAATTAAAAATAACTTTTGTATGTAAGAACAATAACTAGAAAAATATAATGAAAAAATCTATTTACAATAACAAAATTGTGTAGAACTTATGTGAAAATTAGAAATATTTACTAAGTAATACTCAAATAAATGAAGAGTCATGTTTCTGGATGGGAAACAAAATTTGTAAAGTTAATTTTCTCACGTAGTTTATAGGATTATTCCAATTAAATACCAATGTAAAAATCTGGGACACCCAAAAAGAGCAAAACTGCTCAAGAATCCCTAAAATCACTTACCACAGGAGTGGTCCTATGAAGGCACCGCTGGCCTTGCCTCTGGGCAGACAAGTCAGGGAAGCCTGGATATTGGGAGGCCAAAGAGAACAAATAATTGCTACAATGAAGACACTGGAATCCTGTTTCTTGAGGGGCAATGTGAGCTAGCCACTGGAGACATGATTTCTAAAAACACTCTGCTTGTGAGGTAGTGACCACCCACTGCCAAAGGTCTGATAACTGCTTAGAGGGGAATTAAGCATATGGTTAAGTTACTGAGCAGCCACAGATCCAAGCCAATATCTCCCTCCTCCTTTTCAGGATATTGGGGTTTCCTCCCTAGGAAGTTTTCTTCTTGGCGCAGCAGAGGGACAAGATTCTGAAGAGTTTTTCCAGTAGTAGGGATGGGTGGCCGGGCCTAAGCAATCTAAACCTCTTTCGTGGTATGGAAAAGGCAAGAGAGAGCTTTTGAGCAATTACTAGCTGAACAAGAAATAGTAAGAACAGCAGACATTTAAAAATTATGTTGTGAAAAGGAATTTTGTAAGTCACTTTTCACTGTAAATTGCAAATGTTACTGAAATTGATCATTAGTTTAAATCACATACAAATGTCAGAGTAAGCCTTTGATATTCAATTGCTGTATATCTGCCTATATTCCAAAGTAAATAATCCCTCTCAACACTCAAGTTTTAACAGGGTGTTCTTAAAGGGTTATACAAATTGCTTGATAACAGCTGTTGGTTTAACAAATCAGTAGTTTGGTTCTTTTAGGGGAACACTAGTCCAGAAAACCTTTGCATTATTTCTCTTTTTTCATGTGTGAATTCATATGTGTGGTGGGGGGGCTGGGAATGGATATACTTTGAGTACACAAGAATCACTCTGTTCACCTTGCAGGTAAGCGGCCTCCAGACTCGTATTCAAAGCCTTTCTCTGGAAAGAGATATATGACCTATACATTGTTGTAAGTTCACAAAAGAAAGCTCCTTAGTCCAAAAAGCCTGGATGCTAACTGAGGTATAGCCCTTGACGATGTTTTCTTCCCTGTGATTTTTTAAAAAATTTGAGGTTTCAGCCAAGATGGGTATTTATCCAATTTTGGCTACTATGAGGTTTTCACATATCTCTATCTTTTCAGACAGCCTAGGAATTCAGAATTCCTTATGAAACATTTCAGGTTGAGGCAGGACCATCAGATCTTTCCCGATCCCACTTCTGCTTTCGGGTTTTACATGCCAAATGGGTTTTCTCGTGCCGGGTACAGTTTGACAACCGACCGAATCTTCTCCCACATTTTTTGCAGCCGTATGGCCTCTCAGCCACATGACTCTGCAGATGAAGCACAAATTCTTTGTTCTCTGGGAAGGTTTTCCCACATTCTGGACATTTGAATATCTTCTTCCTTATATGGATTCCTTCATGGCGACTCCGATGAGAGTTTTGACGGAAATTTTTTCCACACTGAGAACATGAATAAGGTTTCTCTCCTGTATGGATTCGCTCATGTTTATTAAGGTTTGTTTTATGATTGAAGCTTTTCCCACAGTGACTACAGTCATAGGGTTTTTCTCCAGTGTGGGTCCTCTGGTGGGAAATAAGGTAAGAACTTTCATTAAACTGTTTCCCACACAGTGGACAAGTGTACCATCTTCTTGTTCTCCGATTTCGGGTAAGTGCAACAACATTGATATCCACATATTTTGAGAGTTCCTCTAGTGGAGTATCATTTTCAATGGTAATTAAAAGATTTCTCATTTTCTTTTCCTTTGGATTGGATGTATTCAGTCTTTTTTCTTTATGGCAATCTGGAGGTTGCTTGGAGACCATGAAACAATCCATTTCATCACATTCTGAAGACTTTTCTCTATTATCTTCATCCTCAAGATTACTGTCATTGACTTTGAAACAAAGAGAGAATTTAATAATTTTTGAGAAAGATGACACCAGGTGGGGAAAAAACAAGTCTGATTTCTCATGCAGTAATAACCTTGCAAGTCACAAATCTGAGGACTGGCATATTATTGCCATCAACATTCCTTTCCTACTTTTACTGAGGGTGGGATACATGACTGATAAATCTTTCCATACCCCATGATGCAAGCACAGTTTCTTTTCACTTAAAAAAAAAAAAAAAAAAGGAAAGAAATGAGTAGGACTATACTGAAAGACTTCATTGTTTGTTTTCTGAAGAGGCACCAATTACTCACTCAACAAGATCATACTGACCTTATATACTATGTAGAACAGGGGTCCCCAATACCTGGGACACAGACCAGTACTGGTCCGTGGCCTGTTAGGAGCTGGGCCGCACAGCAGGTGAGTGACGAGTGAGTTAAGCTTCATCTGTATTTGCAGCCACTCCCCAGTGCTATATCACCACCTCAGTTCCACCTCAGATCATCAGGCATTAGACTCTCATAAAAGCACTGGTCTCTGGTGCCAAAAAGGTTGGAGACCACTGAGTAGAGCACTGAGCTAAGTACCAGGAGATAAAGGACATAAATACTAAAGGGTACTACTCATAATCCTTAGGAGGCTGGTAAGTGAATGGTAAGATGAGTTACTTCCAGGTTCTCATTACATTAAATATTACAGAATCATAGTAAAAGACAATATTATAGTATCCTATATAGTGAAAGACTAAGCAATTAAAATGACGAAAAATAAAGAAAGCATAGCATAGTCACACAATGGATTGTTATTTGGGCATTAAAGTGATTACTATAACTGATAAAACTACGATAGAGGTCAGTAGTGGTCTTTTGCGGGGAGGAAGGAAAGTAGTGACTGGGAGGGGGCACAAAATTTCTGAAGTGCTAGGAACAGTCAATTTGGGGTGGTGTTTAGACAAATGTGTACATTTTGTGAAAATGTGAGCTGTACACTTATGATTTGTACTTTTCTGTATTTATATTATGCTTCCAAAAACTCTGTGTAATTAACATTATAAAAACTAGGTAACAAGTCTTCCTCTATAATAGTTCAACTTAAAACCAGAAAAAAAAATATCAGTCTTTCAAAATCTGATCAATTTCAATTCTGTTTTCTGGCCATTTTCTTATGACTTCTTTTACAGTTAACTCTAATATATCTGGAGTTTAAAATCACAGTTTGCTATGTTTATAACAAGTCTAATATTGGTAAAGCCAGCCAGAATATCCACTTCTACCTTTTTAAAAAAACTTGGTTTTAGTTTTCTCATTTAAACTGGTGTCTAATATTTAACAATAAAACATTTCTACTTTACTCCTATTTTATAGCCATTCTGAATGAGAGCTTTCATTGTTTTATTTAAGAATGCTATGATAGTTACATATTTATTTTTATCTACCTACTTTAAAACTATTGAATATAATAATGTTTTAGTTGATCCTTTTAGATTTTCTAAGTACAGATCAGGGTTTGTACTAAGTACAAAAAGGGTTCCCTCACTTTCCAATATTTATTCTTTATAACCATTTTTGCTTCCAAAGGGCTAAATATGTTTTGAGGACATTTCATTGAAATTCATATGGCTTTTCTTATTTTCCTGAAAGTGTCAATGAATATATTTTACATTCCTTTAATGTACTAATTTTTAAAATTGAAAAATGAAAAGGTATACAATGAGGAAGTCTTACTCCAGTCCCTACCCCATCCTTTCTATCGATCCCCCAGGCAGGTTTTATTAATTTCTTTTTAGTCTTCCATTGTTTCTTTAGGCAATACATTTTTTTCTCTTCCTTTCTTATATAAGATACATACTATATATATTTCTGCTTCTTGTTTTATTTCAGTCGTTACATTCCAGTGAATAGAGATTATCACAGTATGATGTATGCACATACCATCTTCAACTCTGCAGAAATATCTGGATTGTTTTCAACCTTGTGTTTTCACAATACACAGTGAATAACCTTCTCTGAACATTATTTTCAGTGTGTGCTGTTGCTATTATCTGTAGGTCAGAGTCCCAGAAGTGGAACTGCTGGATCAAAGGACTAATGCATCTGTAATATGGGTACTTACAGATTCCCATACATAGGGACTGTACTTTTCTGCATGCTCACTAGCAATATAGCTCCCAACAACCTTACCACCAATGTGTTGTTATGTTTCTGATCTGTAAATCTCAGATTAAAAAAAAAAAGGTAACTCGGTAGGGGTTTAATTTGTATTCCTAATTATGAGTACGGCTGGTCATATTTTCATGTGTTTAAGGGTAATTTGTATTTCTAAGAGAATCTGTTGGACTTTCTCTTCTTTATTTCTAGAAACTCTTTATATGATATGAATTATAACTACTTCCTCCAATTTATTGCATTTTATTTGTGTATATATTTGTTTTAATTTTTTTACTATAATGACTTTATTTTATTGAGCTTTTCTTTTTGAGCTTTAATTAGAAAAGCCTTCCTAATCCATGGTTATTAAGAAATTCACCTATATTCTTTAACTCTGCTTTTTTGGTATTAAAAAAAAATGTTTTTTAACTTATGACCCATCCGTTTTTCTTGGTGTGCAAAGTAAAGTATGATTCACCAAATGGCTACTGAGTTGTGCTCTAATACCTTTTATCAAAAAGTTCCTTCTTACTTTGCTGAATGGAGATTCCAACTTTTTCATAAACTAAATCCCCAGTGTATTTGAGGCTATTTCTGAACTTCTTATTCCATCCCATTGGTCTGTTTACTCACATGCCAATATCACACTATTTTCATGACACAGGCTTTGGATTAGAGGCTGCTTTAACACCTGATAGTACTAGAACCCCTCCTGCCCCACTGCTCTTCTTTTCAACTTTCCTGGTTACTTGTATTTATTTTTCCATTTGAATTTGTTATCAGATTGTCTAGTTCCAGGGAAAAAAAACCTATTGGCATTGTTACAGGAATTACATTGAATTGATGAACCAACTTGGGGAGAACAGATCTTTTTATGTTAAATTCTCCTAGCCAAGAACAAAGTACTTCTTTCCATTCATTCGAGTCTACTGTGTCTTTTAGAAATATTTTAAAGTTTTCCTCATAATTTTTGTACATTTCTTAAGTTTATTTCTAGATGTTTAATCTTTTTTGTTCCTATTTTATATTGTTTACATATATGAAAGCTAGTGATTTCCATGTACTGTAATAATTTCACATCCTATTGCCATATTGAATGTTGTTATTTTTTGTAATGAGTTTTCAGACATTGTCTAGGGTTTTCCAGCTACATAATTTTATGTAAATAGCTGTAGTTTTCTCTCATCACTTCTTATACATCTAATTTCTTTCTCATTTAACTGCACTGGCTAATACTGAAATACAATATTAAATACAGCAGTAGTGATTGATAGTGGGCTTCATTGCTATATTCCTAATTTTAGTGGGAATGCCTCCCAGTACTTCCCATGATGATGATGCTGGCTGAAAAGATATTTAAGTACCCCATTAAGGAAATATCTAGTAAGTACTATTTTGTTAAGTGTTCTTATGAAAAAGGGGATTGTATTTTGTCAAATACCTTTTCAATAACTATGAAAATGATCATACGATTGTTCTCCTTTTTATTATAAGATGGATTATATTAATACTTTCTAGTATTAAATCATTTTTGCATTCCTGGAATAAACTTTATTTGGTCATGGAACTTTTTATCAGGCTGTGGTATCCTTGTTACATTAATTTCATAAAATGAATTTGGAATTTTTCTTTTTCTATACTCTGGATTTTTTCATAGCATTTGAACTGTCTAGTTTTTAAAAATTTACAAGACTTTTCTGTGAAACTGAGGCTCGTCCTTTTTCTTGAGTTGGGGGCCAGTTTTTGACAATTTCAATTTCCTTGGTGGAAATTGGTTTATCTGTTTTTAAATCTTTCTATTAGTTCCTCCATTTTTTAACTTATTGATTTCTAATTTAACATTTATCAATACTTTGTTTTTCTTTATCTTGTTGTTTTCCTAACTTTGAGTCAGAGGCTTACTTACGTTTTTCTAAGTTAACATACATGTTTTTACAGCTATGAATTTTCTTCTGAGTACCACTTTAGGTTATACCATAGATTCAGATACATAGTGTTTTCTATAAAAGTTATGTAATTTTAATTTGTATTTCCCCTTTGACCCAAGGTTACTTAATAGTTTTTAAAATTTTTAGGTGGAACTTTTTTTTTCCAATTTCATGAATTTCTAGTTGTATTGTAATAGATCTTATTGTATTACTTTTACTCTTTGCAAACATTGAAGCTTTCTGTTGCAGAGTATGTAGTCAATATGTAACACTCTTGTGAAGGTATATTCTTTTACCACAGTACAGGGTAGATATAACCATAAGAACTAACTCACTGAGAGTTTAAGTGTTCTACATTTCCAATTATTTTCATGTAGTTCACCTGACTACATAAGGACACACAGTCTGTTCTCCTCTCTCAAGGGCTCTTTGATTCCTGTCCCTGCAAAGTTTATTCCCTTACACTTTTCCCTTTGCAAACTGACCAAATGTTATTATTTCAACTATTAGCTATATGCTGATGACTCTCAAACCCTTACATCTGACCTCCAATCCCAATGTCCAAGTGCTCAGAGGAAAATCTGATTTTATTTCCTGCTATGGAAAGAAAATCCATCTTCTTCTAAACTCTGCTCCTGGGTCCAAATCCTGCCTTGACCTCATCGTACTTCTTTATAATTATAATGGGTTCACACTGTTTATTTTTTTATATGAATAACTCATCTTATAAAACAAATTGGAAACTCTTGGAGGGCAGGAATGGGGCAATATGTGTCTTTTTAATCAACTCCATAACCCAACTCTTCCTGAGGAAAAACAAGTGACATTTACTAAATGTTAGTGAATGCTTCTAAGCTTTTCTTTTTTTAAAATCACACATATATCTTTGCCGTTTATTATTTAATTCCAAGCTTAAATCATCAGCTTCAGGGTATGCATGAGGAAGGCAGAGGGGGAGGGGAGCACTGGATCTCAGGTTCATGGCCAAATTGTTCCTGGAGCTGGCAACATACCCACCAACCAGTCACCCAAAATAAACGTTAGCTTTGCCCAAACTCATGAAAAACTCAGTGTAATAAATCTTATCTGTTTATACTTTTCCCTAAAATACAGAAAATATAACAGAATAATCTGTGGGAAATTAACCAGGCCTATTATGGATCACTATCCTCACCATACAGTTTAAGACAACTATTGTACAATAGTCATTATGGATTTTTGTCACCCCAGACAACTCACAAAACCCACTCTCTGATCAACTTCAGCCTCAGAAGCAAAGAGCCCTGAAGTGAAAGTAAAAAGTATTAGGTACACAGCAAAACAATTTTTGAGGGCTCCTGACTCTAGGGTAACATTGTACTTCTAGAGAAGAGCTGAAACATCTCTAGGCAGCTTATGGAGAATCTTATGCCACATAAATTCATATGTAACACCGAGGATACTTATTATCCATTTCTGGGAAATGAGTACAAATGAAGGAGGCCCCATTCACTTACCATATAGGAAACTAATTGACAAAGTTATGAAAATTCATCAAGGAAGGCAGTATAGCTCTGGGCCAAGACTACAAGCTCTGATGTTAGATTCCCAGAGTCCAAATCCCTGTTCCACTACTTACTGCTGTGTGACCTTTAGCAAGTGTCTTAACTTTTCTCTGCTTCATTTCTATCATCTATAACATAACTCCTATACCCCACAGTACTAATAAATGCATGCAAAGTACTAAAGTACAAAGACTAATGCCTAGCACATAATGCCTAGCACATAATGGCACACAAATGCTTAATAAGTACTAGATATTATTTTCATTAACAGTGGAATAGATTTTCACTTACAGTAGTAGTCCTCAAAGCTTGAACATCAAGAAAATAAAAAGACTTAAAAGAGTTTGCTACGAGTCCAATGAAAACACTAATTTAAAATATAACTGTTGGGAAAATAGCTCTGGATCTGGAAAATGGATACAGAAACAATGTGCCTGCATTTTCTATCTGAATGTTTGATGGTAGTATACCAGTGGTAGCTCTTGCTTACCAAGATAAGTCTCTTTAGCCCTTGCTGTCCCCAAGATACAGGGAAAATGGCCACCCACAGTTGGAGCAGGCTCTGCTACATGGGAAAAATTAAACATATGTGTGAACATGTGCTTAGGTGGTGTGAATGGTGTCTTGAAAAAGTCTGAGATGAAGTAAAACATGCTTTCCCTATAGCATTCAACCTGAACACAGAAGGGACTTGATTTCTTACCCAGTAACATCATCTCCCCAACACTCTCTTCTTCCTTCTCTGAGGTGGGCTGTTGAGTAGGATTCAGGCTCACACATTCTTCTTGGGAGTGAAATACATTTAAATCCTCAAAGACCACCAGCTCCTGAAAGAGCAACAGGCACCTTTCTTCTTAGTAACAGAGGTTCCTTGACATCCCTGGTGATAAGACTGAGACCCGAAGATGAGGGAAAGGACAGTGAAAGAGATCTGTAAGTCCCACACAGATGCAGCCAGACAGGAAAGCCAAGCTCACAGGGAAGCTAAAGGAAAAGCAGAAGAAAAATATCTAAGGAGGCAGTGAAGGACATGCCTATTCTCTTTGCTGACTCCCAGGAATGTGTTTTTATATAGCTTAGTTGAGCAGGGAGGACAGCAAGAGCAGAGAAGGTGATGTTCTCAAACAGTGAATAGGAAAACCAAACCTACCTCAGGCTTAGCTTTCAAGCACACAGACACTGTCTCTTGTTTCTGCTGAATTCCTTCTCTGGTCAGAAGCTTCACTAAGGGACGATGTTGCACTGGAGAAAGAGGAAGCTGTAGTTAATGGAAAAGTCAGTGACTCTACTATGGAGACTCTATCCACACCCTGAGGCCAGGCTGTCCTCACTCCTTTAGCAGGCAACTCATGGCCTTTTCTGCTCCTATAAGCCCAGTCAAGCTGTAAACCACAGGGTCTTGAACCTATATGGGGTCTCATTATGAAAAGAATGATTCCCCTAAGTACCTTTTAAAATTCCCATTACTAGTAATGGGAAAGTTGGGGGAAGGTAAAGTTTAAGGTGCCCACAACAAGCACAGAATTTCCAAAATTCTACATAAACTGAAATCAATTCAAGAATCCTATCCATCTATTTATCCTAAAAAGACATCTCCTACCCCCACAACCTGAATGTTTGTAGAAACCTGATACTACAGAAGATACACAGTTTACACTCCCAGCAAACCATTCAAGCTCCAGTTTGAAAAAAGATACCTCCTTGCCCCAATATGTTTACTTATTACAATCGACTCCTTTTCTCAATACTCACCATCCTAACTGGAATTTACTACTAGCACAGAAGCCTATCTTACTCAGCTCCACCAATACCATCCCTTCTCTTCTAGTGAAACAGAAGACTGTTCTTACCTCTGTTCTGAAAGTTTGAGCTCACATCCTTCATGATAACCAAGGTCTCCTTGACTTTCTCACTGGGCTGGGCCAGGCCTGGCTTGGGCAAGAAGGTGAGGAAGTGCTCCAGAACCAGCTGGTGGATGGTCTTGGGCCCACCAGTAGCATCTCGAAGTAGGTCTTGGCCCAGCTTGGAGTTTGGAGGAACTCTCAGTATAAAGGACTGTTTTGGCTTCGGGGGCATAGGAAACACTTTTGCAGCCATAGTATCTTGAAATCACACACCACACTTGTTTCTGCAGAGCTTCGAAACCCAACTCTTACTAAAGGAAATCTGTTGGAAAGCTGGAGATGACAGAAATCATGGGTTACCTACAAGATTGGGCAGGGCATGCTTACAGTCCAATATAGGGCTTGAGTAGTGAGACCACATGAGAGCTAAGTCAGAAAGGAAGACAAGTTGGGGTAGGGAACTCATAACTGAAACGCACGGTCCTTGAATGGGATACTTTTAACAAAGCCTGAAAGAAAGATCCTGAGAATAAAGCCAGAGGATGTTCAAACCTCAAGGGCTGAATGAAAGGAAGTAAAGGCAAGCGGAAGAAGACCAAGGGCCATCCTCCAGGGAAATACAAAGCGCAAACTCGACTGGGAAGAGCTGTTTAAACTCATGCCGATAGAAAGAGCAATGAGCTCGAAGCTAGGAAATCGGGGGCCCAATATCGAGGGCATATGCTTAGAAGTCAGTTAGCTTGGCCACTGGATCTGACCGAAGGTTCCTCGGATGCCGTTTGGGGGAAGGGGGCAGTTGATGTCTCAAGTAGCAAACTCAAGGGCCCATGAGGTGTCCACATGTGGCCTTTTGACTCCTTAACGCTGAGAAAGCACTGCTGAAGGCAACAGGGGACATCCCAAGAGGGGCCACCGGGCCTGGCACACTGTAGATGCTCCCCTATCGGTCAAGGGCCACCTTTACCGCAAAGCCCAGCAGGGGCATTGCCTGGGGCGCGTTCCCGGCTCCCTATCACGCCAAGCTCCTCCATCAAAGGACCACGCTCCGATCCCCAGAGGCTGTCTCAGCCTGGTCCCTGCATTCGCGGAGCACCTTACCTGTTGGAGGTTCTGCGGCACCTGGGCGCTCAATGAGGGCGGCCCAGAGATTTAAGCTCAGGGACAGATCGGGAAACTAGGAGCAAGAGGCCGAACCCTCCCCTCGCCCTTCCGAATGTCCTCACAGGTCGCGGACGACTATTGGTGTGGGCCACCGTCAGTTGGAGAGCACAACCGGGACGCAGTGCTTTCTGGGAGGCTGGGTACCTCAGCACCTGTGACGTAACGCCCGGTGCCTGGTTTCCGGTGCGATAGCCTGGTCTCCCCGCTCGGAGCCAGCAATCTGCCTTTGAGAAGGCGAAGCTGGAGGCCAGCTGGCAGAGCTTTCAGCGCCAGGGGGAAGGCCAGGCTGGAGGCAGTCATTTTATCTGTGGCTCTACTGAGAAGACGGAAAACAGAAGGATGGCTCCATCCTCCCATGACGGGCTGGTAACACTCCAGGTACGCGCTAACTCTAGGGGCTCCTGGGAAACGTAGTTCGGCTCGAAACATCCAATGGGACGCCGCCCGGCGCGGCGGCTGGGGCAGGGCAGATCAGGGCCTCGACCGGAAGCGGGTTGCCTCTGAGACCGGAAGGTCTGCGCCAGAATGCCGAAGGTGCCGCAGCGGCGTTCGCTTTGGGTGAAAAGATTGCGGAGGCGGCGAGTGGGTAACGACGCAAGGCGTCTGCAAGGTCCAGGGTCCTGTTATATCTCTTCTGTCAGGGACGTCTCCTAGGTCTGAGCCGGCCAACCCTCCTCTCCGCCGCTTACCAACTTCAACACTGCGATTTGGTCATCTAAGAAATCCTCGTCGTTCTCGGACTATCTCCGTTTCCGTCCTCAACTTCAGCTTCTCACGGACGCCTCACGGCGTCTTTTCTGTCTATTGTTCCCGTACTCAGTTCCCATACACTGATCAGAGTTGGGATAACCCAAGGGATTGCCTTTTTCTTCTGTGTAACACCAGCCTCCAGCAGCATTACAAAAGTAGTAATATAAGATGAATGCCTTTTCTTAGCACTATAGGTGACTCACTTTGGCCATGGTTTAAACTATGTTATAAAGAGACTAATGTGAAAACTGTGTGGCACCAGAAATTAAAACCCTGCCTTTTCAGACATCAAAATTACTAAAAGACCTTTAATCGAAGCAGTGTGTTTTGAACTAGAAGACAATAGATACAGCAGTAGAGAATACTAGGTGCCAAATTGATCTGAATATATGGGGACCTATATGAAAGGGAAGCATTTCAATTTAGTGTAAAATAGGTGTTGCTAGTAGAAACTGTCTATTCTGGGAAAAAACTAAGACTCCTGTCCATATGCTACATATAAAAAGTGGAATTTAATAACCAATAAAAACACTTATGAGAACATTAAGTTTAATATTGAAGCAAAACAGGAAACATTCCTTAAAGTATAAACTTGTGTGACTATATTTTAAAAAATTTTAAAAACTATTAATAATACTGATTCGAATATTTTCCTTTCAATCATTGTAATCAAAGAGAAGTGTTTAATTCATTTTGTAAAAGTAAAGCAGCTGATGGTGTGGATCCTATTGTAAAATTTGTTTAAAAGTTCAACACTAAAGATAATATGATTTGATTTATTTTGTGGTAAAAGTATGTATGCAAGTTTAGAATAAATTATATGATTAAAAGCAATAGAAAAAACTATTAATAAAGTCAAACAAGAAATAAACTGGAAAAAAATTGTCAAAAGCCAGATAAAGAATTAGATATTCTCAAATACAAAGAACCCCTGCCAACTGACAGAAGACAAAGGCAAAGACTATGAAGTCATTCCACAAAGTGGAGAAACTAACTGGTCATTAACATTTGAAAAGCTGCTTAGCCACTTTTAAAATAGTTTGGCAGTCACTCAAAATGTTAACATAGAATTACCATGTGATCCAGCAATTCCATTCCTAGGATAAACCCAAGAGAAATGAAAACTATGTTCACATGAAAACTTGTATATGAATAGCAACATTATTTATAATGGATGAAACGTAGAAACAACCCAGATGTCTATCAACTGATGATTGATGATTGGATAAACAAAATGTAGTATATCCGTATAATGGATTATTACTCAGCAATAAAAAAGGAATGAAGTACTGACACATGGTACAACATGGATTTACCAAATGGAAAGTGACTGCTAATGGGTGCAGGGTTTTGTTTTTGGGGTGATGAAAATATTCTGGAATTAGTGATGTTTGTACACATTGTGAATTATATTAAAAGCCACTTAATTATACACTGTTTATTTTTAATTTTTAAATTATAGTTGCCATTCAATAATAGTTTCAAGTTTACAGTATAGTGGTTAGATATTTTTATAACTTAGGAAGTAATTCCCGTAATAAGTCTAGCACCCACATGGCACCATACATATTTATTATATTATTGACTATATTCCCTGTCGGAAGCCAGCCGACCAAGTCAAACCGGGTACCTGAATGGGGGAGCGGGGACTGAGAAAAAAGAGAAGACAGACAGGGTGCAGGAGGGAGAGCAGATCTCACACTGCCTCTCCGAGTTTATTTCTTAACCTCCTTTTAAACACAGTCTGTTTTCCTTGTGCATTTCAAAACAACACAAAAGTAACATCCTAAAGATCCAGGTGCAATTGACACTCCCTTCAACACTCCCTTAGGCTATACTTAACCTTCTTCTTCCTGAAATTCAACAGAACCAGCCTTTTCTTTTTTATGCAAGCAGGCCTCCTGAGATAAACCATGCACTCTTTTGAATTTGGGGAGCTTCAGCTCCCTACAATTCCCCCTTTTTTACTTTATAGTAGACTGTGCCTGTCTTAGGTGGCTTCCTGCGAAACATGGAGCTTACCCGTCATTGGAACATGTATTCCATCATACATGCCCTGTCTTAGGTTGTCCAGTTTCCAAGAAGTCCTTACCCGTCTTTGACTACCAGCCACTATATTGGGGTATTTTTATTTCTTAACTTTATTGCATGTATCTCGGAACCAACATCTCGCACTGCTTGTATTACGCATTTCACAAGATGAAACAGGCTAGAACGATAACAAATCCTAATAAATGAGTAAATGGTCCCCAAGTAGGGACTAAACCTTTTAAACCCTTTATAAATTCTTACATTGTTTGACCAGTATTTATTTGTAGTTCGAGAGCTTCTTTTAAGGCTACAAGAATACCTGCCACAACAACAGCCACAGCCCTTATAGATCTTCCTAAGGCCGTGTTAATTTTTTGTAAAACCTGTAACCCATATTCATCAAACCAAGGGCCTGTAAGGTTAACAGGAACCATTATAAATGGTGGTTATCTAAGCACAAGAACAGAAGTGTTAACAGGAGTAACACAATTAGACAGCTGACAATTATTAACACAAGTCCGGCAGCCAGTTTCCAAATATGAGTCTGCCAAGCGCCAGAGCTTGTTTTCCAGAGTCCAGCAGATAAAGCAGTCTCAGTGTTATAAGGCCGAGAAGTCCCAAACAGTTTCATTAAATCCTGTTACTGGATACAAAGTGACATTCTCTTGATGACAACGATGCCACCATACTGAATCTTTTTGCACATGCCTCTTCGAGTGACAAAGTTCAAACGGAATTGTATCATTATTGCTGACAGCTTTGCCATCAGGAGCCCCAAGCATAACAGCTCCTTTCTTATGCTAAGGCTGCTCCGTGATATTCAAACACCCAGGTTGGGAAGTAGAATTGAATAGAAAACAAATAGGTAGTCCTATTGCTGATCCGGAAAAATTAAAATTATCATATACATATTGCTGTTCCATGGCTAATGGCAATCCTAAAAGTTTAGAGTTATTAGAAAAAACCTGGATCTGTGGCCCAGACCAAACAGTTGGATGTCCCATCAGAAGAATAATCTCGATGTTCATTTTCGGCATGCTGCACTAGTCGTTCAGGCAACCAGCGTGCTCCGTCAGCTCCCTGCGGAAAAACACAAACATGCCCTCGCCCCCATATTAGTACAGGATCTGGTCCATTCCATAATAGGGGTATAACTCCCCCTTTTTTATTTTCTCAAGTTGAGTCTTTAGAAAGCCATGGGCACGTTCCACAATGCCTTGACCTTGTGGGTTGTAAGGAATACCAGTTTTATGTTCAATGTGTAACTGAGAGCAAAATGTTTTAAAAGCGGCACTAGTATAACCAGAGCCATTGTCTGTCTTAAGAATTTGAGGACATCCAATAGCTGCAAAGCAGCGTAAGCAGTGATCAATAACATGTTTAGTGGCTTCACCAGTCAAAGCAGAAGCGAAAATGAATCCAGAATTTACCAAATTCAGGAATGTGGGTTACATCCATCTGCCAAATTTGATTCGGTATCAAACCACGGGGATTAATACCATAATGAGGAACATGAAAAAACTGAGGGCAAGTGGGACAACTTTTTATAATTTGTCTTGCTGCTTCTCTGGTGAGATGAAATTGCTTTCTTAGATAAAAACTATTTTGATGATGTATAGCATGAGATTGTCGTGCTTGTTCAACATTACTAGCAAGCAGACATAGGTGGGTGGCTGCATCAACAAGTGCATTAGCTTTAGACAAAGGACCAGGGAGATTTGTATGAGCTCGAACATGAGTCACATAGCAGAATTCTTTTCTGTTGTGCATAGCCAATTGAATTTGCGCCAATAATGAATGCACCTCAGAATTGTGGGTAACAATATAAGGTACAGTCTCCAATATAATTAAAGCTTTAGCAATGTATTGACTATCGGTATATAGGTTAAGGGGTTGTTGAGCGAATATTTGAAAAATTGCAGCAACTGCCCGCAATTCTACAATCTAAGCAGATGCAAGGGATGTTTGTATGACAATAGGATTTTGGTTGTCAACAGCATACACGGCTTTTCCATTAGAGGAACCATCAGTAAATATATTAAGAGCATTCTGTATTGGGGTGGTCTTAATTACACGAGGAAAGATAAATGACTGCATATTAGCAAACTGTAAAAGTTTGTTACTAGCATAATGATTGTCAATTTTTCCTGTATAATATGCAAAGGCTATGTTCCATGAATCAGAATTTTGAAATAGCCATTTTAATTGCTGCTGAGTAAAGGGTACTACTATAATATGTGGCTCTTTGCCAAAGTACTTTCTTGACTCTTCTCTTAACAGCTGTATGAGAGAAGCCACTGCTTCATGATATGGATTGAGAACTTTAGCAGGTGACACAGGGAGATGGATCCATCGTAAGGGTCCATGCTGCCACAAAACGCCAGTAGGTGTATGTTTTGTAGCGAGAACATATCCATACCACTCTTGAGTATAGTCAATATATTGTACCTGCTGGGCAGATATAGCAGATTCTACCAGCTGTAAAGCTTTTCTTGCTTCCTGTGTCAATTGTCTAGGTGATGTAGGAGACACATCGCCTTTTAATATATCAAACAACGGTTTTAATTCTCCAGTGGTAATATTTAAATGAGATCTTACCCAATTAATGTCCCCCAGAAATTTTTGAAAATCATTGAGAGTTTTCAAATGATCTCTTCTGATCTGTATCTTTTGAGGCATTATCACCTTGGGATATAACATGTATCCTAGATAAGTATAAGGCTCTTCTCGTTGTACCTTTTCAGGGGCAATTTTTAGTCCCCAATGTTCCAATTCCTTCTGTAATTGATCATAGCACTGTAAAAGTGCAGGCTCGTTTTTATGAGCTAACAGGATATCATCCATATAATGAATTAAATAGACTGTTGAAAATTTTCTCCGTATGGAAGCCAATGCTTGAGCCACAAATTTTTGACATAGTGTAGGACTATTGGCCATGCCTTGTGGCAAAACTTTCCAGTGATACCTTGTCATTGGTTTTTTAAAATTAGATGAAGGCACACTGAAGGCAAACCGCTTACAATCAACAGGGCATAAGGGAACAGTATAAACTTTAGGAATAGCAGCCGGAGAAGGCAACCCAGGCTGCAATGCTCCCATTAATTCCATTGTCTGGTTTACAGCCCTTAAATCTTGTAAGAGTCTCCATTTTCCTGACTTTTTCTTTATTACAAATATAGGAGAATTCCAAGGGGAATTAGATTCCTCAATATGTCCGCTCTCTAGCTGTTCCTGTACTAACTGCTGAGCGGCTTGTATTTTTTCCTCAGTCAAGGGCCACTGATCCACCCATACAGGATCCTCGCTTTTCCAGGTTATTGGATCCGCATGGGGTACAGGTTGTTCAATGACCCCTGTTAAAAATATCCAAGCCCTGCTCGAGGTGTCAATGGCATAGGCTGCAAAGGGTTAATTATTCCTTGATTATATCTCCCCATGCCCTGAAATGGGAGCTGTCCCTGATCAAACATTTGTTGAGCAATTATCTTATTTGGGCTATGGAGATATACTCCCATCTTTTCCATAATATCTCTTCCCCAGAGGTTAACAGGCAATCCTGGAACAATATAAGGTTGGAGGTTGCTCGGACAAGTTCTGTAACAGACCTCCCTGGGGATTTCCCTGCTGAGGGATGAAAGTTTGCGTTGCCCCGTAACATTGTGCAGGGGCCCGGGGCGGGCCCCTCCATCCGTTTCCCTGAATAAATTGGCCTGCTACATTGGTCTTAGACTTACAATCTCGTGCCCAATGCTTTCCTTTTTTACATTTTGGACACACTCCAGGCATCCTTGGGACATTGCCCCTAGTGGGACACTGTCGAATCTGATGGCCTGATTCTCCACATCCAAAGCACACACCAGCATTAATCCCTCTTCCTTTCCCATATTTTGCTTGACCTGTTAACACTTGCTTAATAGATTTTCCTTGCAGTGCTGCAGCAATGGCTATTCCTTGGGTATAAGAGGGCCCAATGTCCGAGCAAAGTCGGATGTAATCTCTAAGATCCCCTTTCCTTTTAAAAGGTCTAATTGCGGCCTGACAAGCAGAATTAGCATTCTCATATGCTAATATTTTTACTAGAATAGTTTCGGCCTCGGGATCACTGATAAGCCGACCTGCTGCATTCAACAATCTATCAACAAAATCTTGAAAAGGCTCATCAGGTCCTTGCCTAATCTTAGATAATTCTTCAGTCTTTCTGTTACTACAAGGTAGAGATTTCCAAGCTTCTTTAGCCGCAGTATTGATTTGGGCATAAGCGCCAACAGGATAAGTTAACTGGTTTACATTTTCTTTATATGGACCTTCACCAGCAAGCATATCGTAAGTAATTCCATTATTGGCTCCCTTGTTTAATTTAGCAGTCCTTTCACAATGCTCTCTAAAAGAAGTATCCCATAATAAAAAATCCCCACCGGGTAAGCAAGCTCTTGCCACAATTCTCCAATCCCAAGGCGTCAGGGCAGAAGCCGTAAGTCCTTCCACCTGAGCCAAGGTAAACGGAGCGGTAGCTCCATATTGAGCACAAGCCGTTTTTAATTCTTTTAATATCTTAAAGGGTAAAGGCTCATGTCCCCTGGTGCTTTGCCCTTGTTGATCATGCTGATCTATTACTGGCTATAACTGTGGGATGTAGAGGATGTGAAAAATCCTCTGGAGTCAGATTTTTACTCGGAGTGTCCATAGGAGGTAGTTGCAGCGGTTTATCGCCTCCCTGTTTCCCGTTTATTTGCACAGTAAGTTGCTTAAGTTGGCGCTCAAGCTGATCTATTTCTCTACGAATGTTATCTGGTACTGCGGGTTGGGCAACGCCTCCAATAGCTACAAGTGGAGCTGAATTTTCATCAGGCGAATAATATCTAGCGGCCTCCTCCTCCTCCTCATCATCATCAGTAAAAATGGAATTGAAAGGAGGGGGAGGCATCGGAGGAGCAGAAGGCACAACCCCAGCAGCCTCAGATTCGTCATACTCATGAATTTGATCTCTTTCATGCCTAGGGTCTAAAGAATCTCTAATCAAAGTCCAAAGCCCAAAAGTATCTGCCGGAACCTTAGTAGGTCCGTGGTCATCATAGTAATCCCGTAACTTTTTACCCACTCTTAACCATGTCTCTAAATCAACTGTCCCTTCCTCAGGGAACCAGGGACAAACTTCTTCTATAAATTGCAAAAACTTCATTAACTGTTGCTGAGCTACTTTAGCTCCTCTAACTCTAAGCATATTCTTAAGCATATGTACAAATAGCAGTCGACTATTTCCTTGGCCCATTATATTTTCTCTTACAGTTTCTATATTTACAAAAACTCCTGCGTACTCACCTTCACCGCCCACGGCTTCTTTGGCCAATCTCGAGTGCACTCTTCTTGCGGTGGGTCCTTGCTTTTTCCCCCCGTTTTCAGGTCCCTGTTCGGGCGCCACTCTGTCGGAAGCCAGCCGACCAAGTCAAACCGGGTACCTGAATGGGGGAGCGGGGACTGAGAAAAAAGAGAAGACAGACAGGGTGCAGGAGGGAGAGCAGATCTCACACTGCCTCTCCGAGTTTATTTCTTAACCTCCTTTTAAACACAGTCTGTTTTCCTTGTGCATTTCAAAACAACACAAAAGTAACATCCTAAAGATCCAGGTGCAATTGACACTCCCTTCGACACTCCCTTAGGCTATACTTAACCTTCTTCTTCCTGAAATTCAACAGAACTAGCCTTTTCTTTTTTATGCAAGCAGGCCTCCTGAGATAAACCATGCACTCTTTTGAATTTGGGGAGCTTTGGCTCCCTACAATTCCCTATGCTATACTTTATATTTCCCTGACTATTTTGTAACTGCCAAGTTATACTTCTTAATCCCTTTACCTTTTTCGCCCAGCCTCCCAACCCCCCTCCCATTCTGGCACCTATCAGTCTCTATACTTATGTTTGTTTCTGTTTTGATTGTTCATTTATTTGTGTGTTTTTTGATTCCACACGTAAGTGGAATTGTATAGTATTTGTCTTTATCTGTATGACATTTTAGCATAATACCCTCCAAAAGTCCATCTATTGGGGTAACCCTAGGGATTGCCTTATTCCTCTTGTTTTAAAGCCTATTTGGTCTAATATAAATATTGCTACCCCAGTTTTTTGTCATGTCCATTTGCATGAAATAGCTTTTTCCTTCTCATTGATAGCCTTGCTGGGTAGAGTAATTTTGGTTGCCATTACTTTGACTATTGAATGCCAGTCCTTCTGGCCTGCAAAGTTTCCATTGGGAAATCAGCTGACACTTTCATGGGAGTTCCCTTGTAGGTAACTAACTACTTTTCTCTTACTGCTTTTTAAGATTCTCTCTTTGTCTTTAATTTTTGGCATTTTAATTATAATGTGTCTTGGCGTGGGCCTCTGGGTTCATCTTATTTGGGACTCTCTGCACTTCCTGGACTTGTATGTCTATTTCCTTTTCCTGGTTAGGGAAGTTTTCAGTCATTGTTTCTTCAAACAGATTTTCAATCCCTTGCTCTTTTTCTTCTTCTCCTTATGATGTGAATGTTTTTACACTTGTTGTCCTAGAAATTCATTAAACTATTTTCATTTTTTAAAATTCTTTTTTCTTTTTCCTGTTTCTATTGGGTTTTCTGCTACCTTGTCTTCCAAACCGCTGCTTTCATTCTCTGCTTCATTAAATTTGTTATTGATTCCTTCTAATGTAGTCTTCATTTCAGTTATTGTATTCATTTCTGACTGGTTCTTTTTTATGGTTTCTATCTCTTTGCGTAAGTTTTCACTGAGTTTAAGTATTCTTCCTTCAAGTTCATTGAGTATCCTTGTAATTAGTGTTTTGAACTCTGTATCTAGTAGTTTGCTTGCCTCCATTTTTTTTTTTTCTGGAGTTTTGCTTTTTTTCTATCATATGGGACATATTTCTTTGTTCCTTCATTTTGGCTGCCTGAAAAATGGTACCCTTTGTGTGTTTCTATGTAATAGGTAGATTTGCTACATTTTTCAGTCTTGGTAGGGTTGCCCTGTGTAGTGGATGTCCTGTGGGGCCTAATGGTGCAGACTCCCTGTTCACCTGGGCCAGGTGCCCCAGGGGTGTATTTTGTGTGGGTTGTGTGTACCCTTCTCTAGTAGTTGAGCCTGAATTGCCATTGGCATGTAAGTGGGTGAGATTGACCTGGCCATGAGGACTGGCTATGACTACAGTGGAAGAGCTGTAGTGTAGGGGTGACCCTACATAGTGGGATTTGCTGTAGTGGGGCTCTGGTGCTTGCTGAGTCCACTCTTAGGTATGTTGTTTGTGGAGCTAATGGGGTGGTTCTCTGGTATGGCCTGAAGCTGGCTACTGGGTGTGTTGGTTCTGGAGCCTCTTGGGAGGTGCTTTGGTGCAGGCCCAGGTCAGCTGCTGCCTATGTCCAGCCCAGGGCCACCTGGTAGGAGCTACAAAGTGATCTGTGGTTAGTAACTGCCTGTGCTGGACTTGGAGGTGCCTGGGAGAAGCTGCAAACCAAGGCCCACTGCCACTAGTGTGGGGGCGCTGCTTAGCAAGAGGTACAGGGCATGCCAAGTCTAGCCACTGCTTGTTTGGGGTTTATGGACCTTTGAAAGATTTTAGGAAAGTCTGAGGTACAGGACAACTATTGAAAGAAGTTTAGGCTGGTATGCGGGTTGGGTAGGTTCTTAGGGAATCACCAGGGTGGAGCAAACTTGATGGAGACTCAAATTTGGTACTCGCCTGCACCTGTAGGCTATGTGTGGTGAGGGCTCAGCAAGGGAACAATAGCCCTTGCCTGCTGGCTGTGTGGGGAGGGAGCTCAACAAAGGAAAAATGGTACTTGCCAGCAGTTTAGTCCTGGAGAAAGCTGTTCCTCTAGCCCTTGCCCTGAAGCCAGACAATTCAGTTCCTCTCTGTATGTTCCTGGTGCTTTTTGAGCTGCCGCCCCGGTGCTGGAGCTCTGAGTGAGTGAATCTGTCAGCGAGTATGTCCCTGCACAGGCCCTTTAAGAGGAGCACTTGGGACTTCAGGAGCCCTCTGTCTCACCCGGACTGAATCCCCACTGAGTTTTATAGCCAGATGTTGTGGAGAATCTGCTTCATGGTGCTGGTAGTCTGGGCTAGAGAGCTTGCTGTGGGTCTGGGACCTCTTGCTCCTCAGTGGGACCTCCAAGCCCAGATATCGCTCCTGATTCTTAACTGCCACACATGATTGTGGGACCAGCTGCTTTGTGTCCTCGCCTCTTCAACCAGTCTTGGCATGGCTTCTTTAAATCCTTAGAATAGAAGTCTGTTCAGCTAGTCTTTAGTTAGTTCTCAAGGGTGATTGTTTTATAATTTATAGTTTAGTTGTTATTTTGATGTGGTCATGGGAGGGGGCGAGCACAGCATTTACCTACTCTGCCATCTTGACTGGAAGTCCTATACACTTTAAAAGGGTGAATTTCATGTGTGTGAATTGTAGCACAATAAAATAACCACCAGACAGGGAAAATTTTATTTTAAAGATACAAATGTTTAGTATCTAAAATATTTATGAAGAAAGTACTATAAACAATGAAGTTCAACACCTAGATTCTACATAGTAAATTACTCACAGGAGCTGTAACATTATTATAAAATGAAGCAAAAAGTAGAAAGTTACATGGAAAAATTCACAGCCTCACTAAATGGTAATAAAATAAAACACAAGTAAAACCTCATTATATCTCTATTAAATTAGCAAAAAAAATTTTAATGTCACACACTTCTTCTGGCATAAAACATTTTTAAATCATTCTGGAGGATTGTATGGCTAACTACAGCAAGTGTTATCAAATAGTTCACATTCTGAAACCATTTTAGGAATAACAGGAGAAAAAATACATGTATGGGGAGGTGGTAGAAAATATACATGAAGCTGTTTGTGAAAAGGTTATAGCAAAGGAGAATTGGGAGTAACAAATGACCGACCATAAGGAACAGCTAAGCAAATAGGGCATGTGTACTGTGTCAGTATATGGATTATGCATATAGAACAAAGCTCCATGAAGACAGCAAAGCTCTTGTTTCATGTTCTGGTCACAACCATGGAGAATCTGAGTCCAATCTAGGCTCTAGTGTGAAAATGTAGAAAGAAGAGTTGGGGTAAGAGGAGTTTGGATTTTAATGTTCATTTGATTCTTCTTTTCTTACATCCCTTCTCTTTACATTAGATCTCTTTAAATGGAGGATGATAGAGGGAACATTTGTGAACTAGAGCACCTAATTTTCTACAGTACCACACATTTTGAGATACAGATCAGGATAGAATTTGACACTTAGAATATGTGTCAAATGTTTTTCCACCACAGCAGCCCTATCTCTTTCAAGGTGTTCAGTAGGGAAATGGGATCTCACAGCAATCAATCAAGTGACAACAAATGGATTTATGACCAAACTTTCTAATCAATTTATTTATGAAGCTCAGCCAATACTCTTAAGAACCATAGTTTATTAATCTAGATACAAAAATAGTTTATAACAATCCAGTCTGCTTGTTTCTCTTTCTAAACTTCCAAAGTTCTCAAGACAGGGGAGGCTAGAATCAGGGGACACATCCTTGCTGTGAGGTCTTGAAGGAAAATGAGGGTGGGACCTTGGCCTCAGGAGCATCTTAGGGTATAATTCATATACAAGGATTTATTTAGCAATAGTCATGTACTTCCTACTCTGAAAAACATGGCATGTCATCAGTACATATAGTCTCTTCACTCTTGGTTTACCATTATTTTTGTACCTAATTTTGTACTTCTGCAGTAGCAGAATTCCCTAGCTCCTGGGGACACAGGGACTGTTCTCTTATTCATTATATTCCCCACAACACCCAGAACCCAGTATGTGTTCAGTAATGACTGTAGAATGTATGAATTCAAAATACAAGGCTGGGAGTTGGAAGAGAGATGCAAAGTGTTGGTCATTCAGTGAGGCGCCTGGCAACCCACCGGACAGATGGTAAGAGGTTCTGTGTTCTTCCCTCCATTATGTGTCCCAGGGCTGAAAATAGGTTGAAGGGGCCCAGAGAAAGAGAAGCTGGTGAATGTGTAGATGTGGGATTTGGCTGTTACATTGTAAAAGGAAATTTCTCCAGCCTTGTAGTCCAGAAAAATGCCCACACACCTGGGGGGCTCCTTCATCCGCAGGCGGGTTGGGGGAATGGTGGATGCCTGGTACTCATTTCGCTTCATCATCATCACCACCCAGTAGCCATTATCTGGCGACAAAGTGATGCTCCCCTTTCGGTTTATGGATGTTTTACAGATGCCCAGGATCCACTCTGTCTTGTCTCCCACCTTCACTTCCCAGTAATGGCAGCCAGAGAAGAAGCTCGGAGAGCCCAGGGTGATGATACAGCTATCAAATCTTTCCGGGCTGTCAGGCAGACAGTTCCACTTGTTTCCAAGTCTCACACTCTTCAGGTCATCAGAGAAGATGAGATTGGGGTGGGCGGTTTCTACATCCAGAAGCACATTAACTTGCAGAGAGAATTAGAATACATGGGTACCAACCCCACAGGTTCTCTCCTGTCCAGGAAACATGGACAGGGCTGTTCTTCTAGAACACAGGGGACAGCACAGGGACCTATCAGGCCAAGGCCACTTGCATTGATCTTGGCACTTACCAGCATGTGCCTGAGCACCAATCAGTTTGGGAACTGCAGAGAAAAAGGAGATGGGAAAAAAATCCTGAGCATTCCTGTTTGGTAGGCTAAATCTACCCTGGTACCCACAGCAAGGAAAGACAAGGGACCCCCATGCTCAGGACCTTGATTCTTCTGCTTGTATATAACCCCATTTATCCCAGGGACCTGGGCCTGCGTTGGGGACTCTGTGGTCTGATGTGTTGAACTAGCCAAGTGAGTCTGGCACAGAGCTTGTGAGAGCCTGTCATGACCTTTCTCTTACCTTTGTTACAGGTGTTTTTCTCTGTTCTAAACAATGCCCAGAAATCAGTAGTATAAGGGAATATCACAATAACGCCTACTCAGCACATGTAACTACCATCATACTTACCACTGAAGGTTTCCATTTCTGAATGGAGGTTTTCTAAAAGGAGAAAGAGAACTAGAGTTAAATTCCCAGCTAGGAAGTTATCAGGAAGAGGCTAAAGACAGAGTCAGAAGGCCATGAGAAGTGGAGAAGGAATGCCAGCGGGCTCTGGGCTACATGGATCGCAGGGCGGAAGTGAGCAGGTGCCTCCCATCTTCCCCTAAGCCCACCTACCTGAGAAATGCTTCATGCTCTTCTCCACAAACTCTAATTTCTGGTAGAGCAGGTGTACCTTTTCTTTCACCTCTGGAAGGGTGGTCCATGGCTTAGGGGTAGTCACCATCTTGGCCCTAGAGACAAAAGACTGTTGTCTAGAGAAGGCTGGAACATGGAAGTGGACCAAGCCTCCATGAGCTGAAGGGGAGGTACAGCCTACATAGGGCATACTCAGCCCAGCCTTGGCTTTGCAAAGAAAGTCCTCCCTGGACTTCAAGCTCTAAACACTGGTCCTCAACTTTGGCTATGAGTTTGCATCACCTGGGGAGTTTTGAAAAAAACACTGATATTAAAGCAACAATGAGTTTTAATAATGGCCGTAAAATGGTGCTGATATTGAAATGCTCAGCCCAGAATTATCTATGTCAAATTAATTATACTTCCCTATTTTCTTTCTATTGAAATAAAAATGATAATAGATGAAAAAAAAACAACAATGAGATACCACTTCACACCCATTAGGGTGGCTATTTTTAAGAAAAAAAAAAAAAACGGTGTTAGCAAAGATGTGTAGAGGTTGAAACCCTTGTGTATTGCTGGTGGAAATGTAAAATGACACAGATATTGTGGAAAATAGTTTGATGGTTTCTCAAAAAAAATGAAACATATAATTACCATATGATAGAGCAATTCCATTTCTGGATATATACTCCCCAAAATTAAAAGCAGAGACTAAAACAGACGTATCTACACCAATATTCATAGCAGCCGTCATCATTCAAAATAGCCAAAAGGTGGAAGGAATTCAAGTGTCTACTGATGGGTGGAATGGATAAACAAAATTTGAAATATACATACAATGGAATATTATTCAGCCTTAAAAAGGAATGAAATTTGGACACATACTACAACGTGGGTGAACCTAGAAGACATTATGCTAAGTGAAACAAGCCAGACTAAAGCACAAATATTTTGATTCCACTTATTAGAGTATAAGTAGTTAAGAGTAGTCACATTCACAAAGACAGAAAGTAGAGTGGTAGTTGCCAGGGTCTGGGAAAGGGGGAAATGAAGAATTGTTTAGAGGTATGGAATTTGCATTTGGGAAGATGAAAAAATTCTGGAGATGGATGGTGGTGATTATTGTACAATAATGTGAATGTACTTAATGCCACTGAATGTACACTTAACAATGCTTAAAATGGTAAATTTAATGCTATGTATATGTCACCCTCCCCCCACCCCCCAAAAAAAGCCTTTAAAAATTGTTTCCTGGGTTGCTCTCCTGAAGATTCAGATTTAATTTATTTGCCAGGTCCTGGATGTCAGGATTTTGTAAAGCTCCTGGGGTGATTATATTCAGCCTCCTATTCTGCTGCCTGCTAGGCTTAGCAGCTCTATTCTTGGAAAGTGCTTCTCTTCCTGAGGCCACAAGCACTTCTGCAGAAACAGTTTTTATGAGGTGAATTGCATAAGACACAGTCTATTAGGGGGGGTTTCTTACGAAGCCACCATGAGCACGGCAAGCTGTGTTCATTCTTTCCAATTTTCAACCCCATGCTCTCCCCTCCTGATTGCACTGCAGTTTTCCTTACACAAATCCAGAAAGGCCTTAGATAGCTGTAGGAGATGGGAGGAGCCCAGGGAGGAGTCCCACACCCAGGATTTGGGAGCATCTTCCTTCTAGAATTGCCTCCCCAAATGCCTCCTACAGGACACCCGAGGTAATAGCAGGGGACCTCTCAGTACCTGTACAGGGTGACTCCGATGTCCTAGGAGAGAAAAGAGAAAAGCTCTCCATTACCAGTCTCCTATGGGCTGCACTGACCACTGGCCTCTCTTCTTGGGCTCTCAGCCTCAGGGTGTTAACACAACTGGGACGCCTCTACCCAATTCTAATTCTAATTATTTGAGGTGGCAGCCCAGCTGGGCCCTGCAACAGAACTGCATCCAAGCTCTGCTGCTCTCTTCTGGGAGATTCCAGGAGATTCCCTGGATTCTGGGCTACCTGGGGCTCCCGAGAGCTCATCAAAGGGGTCTGGGCACAAGAGGCATTGCAAGCCACCAAGACCAATTTCCACCCATGGCCCCAAGGGCCTCACCCAGTAGCTTGGGCAGAGCTGAAGGTTGTGGGAGCCCATGTCATTCTGCTGGGCACAGCAGGCAGGCAAGGCCAGGTCCAGCCACACTCACCTGCATAAGCTCCCATTCTGACTGGCACTGCTTGGCCTCCAGCTCCTCAATCAGTTCATCAAGAAGGGCGATGTCCCTGGACACTTGGTTGTCATATGTCTCCCAGACTTGGCCGATGGTCTGGCCCAGGTCCTCCAGCCAGGCCACAAAGAGCTGTTCTTGCTGCTTCAGAAACTGATATAACTGCTCCAACTGGTACTGGACTTTCTGCTTTGGGGTCTCAGTTAGTTTCTGGGAACAGGATAGGGAGGTATAGGGGTCTATGTGGTAAGGTGGATATATGTGTCTCAGGAATCCTCAGAATCTCACCCCCTAGAGGTGGACAAGAGGCATGCTTCCTCAGTCTCTTGGAGGCCTGAATTCCAGAGCAGGAGGCAAAATGGGCCAGAATCTTCCTCAACAGCTGAGGGTAGAAGGGGTCGACTCTTGAAAAATGCCCTAAAACTTTGTGTTATAGATTAGATTTTATTCCCTCCAACATCTTAACTCCCCAGGACCTGAGAATGTGATCTTATTTGGAAACAGGGTCTTTGCAGATGTCATTAGTTAAGATGAGCTCATACTGGGGTGGGGCAGGCCACTGGAGTGAGGACATTTGGGTACAGACACACAGAGAGAACACCATATGAAGAGACACAGGGGAAAGATGGACATCTACAAGCTGAGGAGAGAAGCCTGGAACATGTTCTTCCCTCATGGTCCTCAGAAATAACCAACCCTGCAAAAACCTTGATATCAGACTTCTAGCCTCCAGAACTGTGAGAAAATAAATTTCTGTGGTTTAAGCTACTTAGCTGGTGGTACTGTGATATGGCAGCCACAGGACACTAAGATACCTAGTATTACCTTCTTCCTTCCTTGAAAGCCACTGTGAGGATGACATATGCCTGGAGTCATAAATGGACAAGATTATGACCACCAAAGTCTCCAGAAGGGAAACTTCATTCCACTCCCTGTCTGCACCCTCCCCGAAGTGTTGGCATGCAGAAGGTTCTCAGTATGGCTCTGAATGACAGTGGTCAGTCTATTTATTTGAATATAAGTGAACTTGACTTACACTACCATTGCACACTGGTCAACTATTAAGCTCTTCTATCTCTCTGTTTCTCATCATCACTAGGAAGCTTCTTAATCAAGGTAAAGTGGCTCTAGGATACCTCTTCCTTCCTCCAAGGAGTGAGAGGGCCCTTCAGATCCACTAAGACTGAACTTGAGAAATCTCATCAATTTTGGCTCAAAAGGACAGCATTAACTTTAGTTATTTTGAACCAGAAACATCTCCTCACCTTTTGTTGTTGTTGATGATGGTAACTGACTTTTTTTTTTAAGGACAGGTCAGTTGTCTGGTTCAGTGGCCTATATTCTAAAATTATGTGATGATTTTGCTCATAATTAAATTCAGGCTAAGCATTTGGGCAAGAATACCATATATTTAAAGCTGTGGTCTTTCTAGCACATCCCATGAGGAGGCAAAGAATGTCCAGTTTGTCCATCATCATTATTGCGATACTAGGATTGGTCACATAGTTAAGGAGGGGTCTACTAGATCTCTCCATTGTAAATATACTTTATTTCTTTTATAATTATTAAGTAATTCATGGAGTGGTACTTAGTGTGTAAATATCCTGTACTCTAACGATCTTCTAAAAGTTTTAGCATTTGTTGATGATCTATGTCAGTGTCAGTTGTTATACTGGTGTTTGTATAATGGAAATTTCTAATTCAATGATTCTTCTATACTTGCTTCAGTTAGCATTCTGCTGTAAAGAAGAGCTTTTCCTTCCTTTTTCCTATAATTAAATTTTTCTTGATTACTGAAAGGAGAAAGAGAAGTGGTTCTGAAAACAGCATCTTGTTTCTGCAGGGGCCTGTGTTGCTATGAGTTTCTTAGGGAAGGCTGGACCCTCTTGTCTCCCTAGGTTTCCCTGAGCAGCCCAGGCTCCTGACATCCTCCTCAGGGGCATCCCTGACCTCTGATCCATCCACAAGTTCTAAGCCACCTGGGATTATAAGAAAGAGTTTTCATTTTACTACAATTCGGAGTTTCCCAAAAGTCAGATGCCTAGGCCAATGTCACCTCCTCTCATTCTGTCCCTTTTTATTTTCGCTGTTTCCCATTGTGGTGAGATGGGTCCCAATAGGAATTTGGAACCCAGAGAGGGAGTCGGGATCCAACCAATAGAAATGTATCAGCCAGATCAAGGCTCTGGGGTGGGTTCCTTAACTTGCAGGGAAAATGGAAGTAACTCATGAATCCAAAGAGGCTAAACACCAGCTTGACAGAAGAAGGCCAGTAATCTGTACTTACTGAAATCTGTGGCGTCACAAAACCACAGTTTTAAAGAAAATGTCTACTTTAGCCATTTGAATTTTAAAAGTCAATATGGTTTTTGTAAAAAAATAAAATGGACAACAACAACGATGATAAAAACAATACAGAGGAGAATTTAACGTTGGATCCCAACTGTCAGTGACAGACACTGGCATTAGTTTCTCTAAACCATTTTGTGGTATGAGAAAGTATGACAGTATCCTTGGAGATGCAGTTAGGCCTCCTCTGCAGGGACAGGCTTATCCTTTACCTCTCCCGCCTCCAAGAGCAGGTGATTCTAAATATGTGATCAGCTCTGCTTCCCTATGAACCTCAGGGACACTTGTTCACTCTAGGTTCCCTCCTCCCTTCTGCAGTGATGAGCCCAGGCAAGGTTCGGCCATAGAATGCCCTTGGCTTTACCAGGTAGTTTGCTGTGTCCTTATCCCCCCGAAGTCTCTGCTCCTCTCCATATTTTTTCAATTCTTTCAGATGCTCCAGCTGCTTCTGAATTTGCGCCTGGAAAAAGAACACTTGTTGAAGCTTAAACTTGGCTCCTGCCACCTTTAGTTGATGCCAGCTCTAGAAGGGAAAATATGCTTTGGGGAGTAAAGCTGAGGATGTTGCAGCCAAGAGCACAGGGAGGGTACCCAGGAAAAAGAAGAATGAATCCATCATACCAAGGGAAGCAAAGCCAAGAGAGAGATTCCTAATGACCTATGAGTACCTGGATTCTGCTATCCCTGAAGCTAGATTCTGTTGGACCTCTGAGTTACATAAGTGGATAAATTCTCTCTTTGCTGACTTGATTTGTATTGTGCTTTTGCCATTTACAGCTCAAGAATGCTAGCTCATGCACCAATCAGTAACAATGGAAAATGAAGCAAGCGTGTCTAAATGCCCAGCAGAGTAGGGCCCCCAGGCAGGAAGGCCTACCTTGTATTCCAGGGCAGCCTCTTCAATGGGGCGCACCTGATGGCCTCGGTGCTCTTGACTCAGGCTGCAGATGAGGCAGATGGGCTCTCCGTGGTCCTCACAGAAGAGCAGCTGGAACTGCTTCATGTGACGCTCACATTGTGGCAGGGGCTTGGGGCTCAAGCTAGCCTTCTGTGGGCCCTCTTGCTGCTTGCAGTGTCCAGAGTGCTTCCCTGTGAGTGAGGCTTGGTACCTGGGGCAGCTGGGTGAGTGAACACCGGGGACCTTGGGATCCCTAGAAGCAATGGAGCAGCTGCAGGAATCATGTGTACAGGTCCCACCAACCAGGTCTCCTTGGGCGCAGCAAAGGGTACACACAGACCTCCCTGGGGATATGGGAGTGGAAAAATCTCCTGAGTGACAAACCCAGGGTATTACAAAGGGGTAATACAAAAGCACAGCAGAGAGAGCCTATGCCTGAGACATATGAGTTCTCTTTTAGACTGCAGCTACCTCCTAGGTTGTCCTCCCCTATGTCCCCTCCAGTAAGGCCCTCCAACAATTCCCCTCCAACAAGCCCCTGTGACTGAGGGCCAAGGACTAGATCTCATGACAGTCCTGAGAGCTGGAATTCTTTTATCCTAAAGAAAGGTCTTTTGCTATAGATTCTATGCCTTCCTTCTGCACATACACTGATCTAGCAGGTGATATAAAGATAACAAAACATTCTGACCAATGTTTGCTTTGCCACTTAAAATCACTCAATCTGCTCATAACTCATGAAGGAATTCCCCAGGGACAGTGACTGGCTTATAGCTGGACTCCCAGCCTGTAGTAGAGTCCTTGGCACATGGTAAGCCTTTGGGAAGTATGTTGAATGAAGGCACAGACTGACCACTTCTCACACTCAGGTTCAGGAAGCATTAAATAAAAGTAAATACAGGAAGTTCATAAGACTGAAGGGTATAACCCACCATGATGATGTACAGCTATGACTATCTGTGCCCCAAGACCATAGCACAACTTTATAAAACAGAAATGACAAAAGATATAAGAATAGAAATATATTGAATCCATTAGTGCCCTCTCATTTCCTCTTTTCACCAGGTCCCAGGGATTTATATCCTGTGAGACTGCAAGAGGCCCCCAATAACCATTCTTCACTCCTACCCTTGTAATAGAATTGATCGCTGTTCATATGACTGCTTCTCCGCACCCTCCCCCAAAAAAGAAACTACATTTCTCAGCCTCCCTTTCAGTTAGGTATGGTTATTTGACTACATTCTGAAAAAAGGGATATAAAGGGAGCTCTCATGATCAATTTCTAGAAAATTTTGGAAACCTTCCCTAAGTAGTACTATTCTCCTTTGTCCATCTATCCTGCTGCATGGAATGAGGGTGCCACCATCTGAGATCATGAGTTTGAAAGTAAACTCTGTGGGGCAGAAAAACAGCAGAAGCCTGGGTTCCTGGCCCATGGAGCACCACATCTGTCTTGGATCACCTGTGCAACATTCATGTGAAAGAGGAACAAATTTCTACCTTATTTCAGTTACTGTTATTATAGTGTTTCTGTCATTCACAGCCCAACATAATCCTAATTTCTGCCTCCTTAGTAAAAGAGATCTAGGATTTTAGCCAACAGCTCTCCTCTTTGCCCAGAGAGAGGCAAATGGCAGAATTTGGATCCTATGACATGCTGCCATGGGGTTATTGGGAGAAGGGGATATTTTTACCCAGTCTTTCTCAGATGCTCAATCTGGAGTCCATGAAGCCCTGGGAATCTTAAAGAAGAACTTTAAAGTGTTTAAGAACTAAGCGAATTGATGTGACATTTTGTGAAGATGTGTACACATAGCTTTTGTTTTTCAGGATTCACAGCCTCCAAAAGATTCTCAGAGCTTTGGGACTGTAGGGGACACTCAGGGATCTGGTGACATAAATACAGTAGGGATAAAAGGTCACAAATCTTAAAGATGTCAAGTATTCTGGATTCTAGGGTCCTTTCTTACCTGAAGATGGAGGGATTTCTGGATTTGAAGGCTCATGGAGCACACTGCCTACCACCTCTCCCAAGGTTTTAAGAGTCTCTGGACCCTCAATTCCATTTTTCTCCGAAGGTCCTATAGATTCTGGATGCTCACAAGTCTTCTCCTCTTTAGCCAATGATATATTGGAAAATGTATTCCTGAATGCTCTCCCACCCAGGATCACGCAATGTTCTGAATTCCTGGAGCCTCTCTCTGGAGCCACAGCAGCCCCTACATCCAGAGTGGCCACTTCGCTGGGGGTGGCTGTTAAGTCTAGAGTCTCACTTCTCATTTTCTCTTGAGGAAAAAGAATGCTTGGATTGAGGGGTTCTCTCTCTCCCGAAGAAATGGTAAATTCAAGACTTTTGGGTCGCCTTTTTGAAGGTAAATGTGCTTCCGATAGCTTGCATTCTTTTCTTCCCAGGGACCCAAGTGACCCACTGGAGAGTCCTTGGAGCCTTCCTGCAGAGCTGGCATTCCTGCGTAGCCTGACACTCACATTGTTCCCCTTCTCCGCTTGCAGCTTGCTGGGCAATGCACTTCTCCTAGAAGACAGGATCGCACCCCTGGCCCCTGGCTTTCCCTGCATATCCGGGCCCTCCGAGCTCTTCTGATCTCTCCGTTTGCCCTGAGGCTTCTTCTGGGTCCCCCTCCCAGCTTCAGGCTGGCTGGCTGGTAGGCTCATTGCCCCATCACTACTTTGCCGCTGCCTGTCACCTTCTGGGTCATCTGGTATCCTCAGGTTCTTGAAATTATTCTCCCCAGAGAAACAAGACACTTCTGCACAGCTGGTGCCACTTTCTTGATTTGGATACTCTGAAAAGACAAGGAGACACAAAGGCATGAAAATGTTAGGTGCTCAGGGCCAGGGGCTGGGGGAAGAGAGAGGAGAGAGAATAGTCTCAGAAATCAAAGCAGTTTGGAACATTCTAGACAACAGCAGTCAATTACCATTAAATAATAACATACTAATTATTTGGTATCTATTTTTCAAATAGTCCTTTCAAACTTTTTAGGCAGGAAAACTTGTTTCCAATATAAAAATTCTAAAACCACAATTCTTCATACATAAGACAAATAAAAACCCTAGTTTATTGGTATAAATTTGTGTGCGATTATAGATGTACAAGACTCATTCATAAAATCAATCAATAAAGAAGAATTAACGTGTGGAAGCTAGACTTTTGTTGGTGAGCACACTGTAGTGTATCCAGATATTGAGTTATAATGTAATAATGGTTACTAACCATTGTTACATCAAAGAAATATCAAACAAACAAACAAACAAATAAATAAATGCTCCGAGGAAACAAAACTCAATTACAGTAGTAAGCAAGGGGAAGAACAGATGTATTCAGAATGGCAAAATAGTGGTAACAATCACTGAAGCTGGGTAATGAGTACAGAGAGGCTTCTTCATGGTTCCCTCTACTTCTGAGTATGTTTGAAAATCCATAATTAAACATTTAAAAGAAAGAAAACCTTCCATACAGAAGGGGACAGAACAGAATGTGTATCTGTCTCAATCTTGGCATTAGATATAGTTTAAAAAGTATATCTCTCTTGAAGATTTGTAAACAAAAGTGCCCTCTTTTAGGCTTCAGTCCAAATTCACATTATTCATGTAGTCCGTGAGTGTAGTGCAAACTCAAGAGAATAATTTCATTTGAAGAAGGTTCTAGGCGGCATTATCCTCAAACAATTAGAGTGAGCAAATGGACCTTTTACCGGAAAACTCAACTCAAAGCCAGGCCTCAAAGAATTCCCATACTACTGGATGATATATTAGAAACTTGTTAAGAGAGTAAATCTTAAAGGTTCTCAACTCACTGTATGAGAAGACGGATGTTAGCAGAACCTATGTGGTAATCATTTCACAATATATGTAAATCAAATCATCATGCTGTATGTCTGAAATTTATACAATGATGTATGTTAATTATTTCTCAATAAAGCTGGGAAAAAAGAATTAAGATGTTTGGCAAACGAATTTGAAATCTAATTATGAAGGACAGTTACAATTTCAGAAACTAATTTATTTATTTTTTCCCCACTTTGGTTTCATGAAGAAAATCCTAACTCATGCAGAAAAGTAAGTATAAATGGTAATTTTTTTAAAAAAACAGGTTGCCTAGAAATTTCAGGGTACTATTTAATTAAGCAGAAATGACAGGAAAGGCTTAATTCCAAGGTCTATATAAAAATAACCTGTACTTAGCACCTTAATTTTTGGTTTGAAGATGTTCTTATTAAAATTACTTTATAGTTGTTTAAAACACTTTGCTGTTGGTTTTGTAGGAAAACATGTTGCCAAAACTGGTACAAGAACTGGTGAGAACCCATGAAGCTGCTAGTAACCAGATTTGAAAATATGAAAAAGTAATTTGAAAATTCTATTCATCAGATTATTCCAGACTCAACTTATGGTTGGTTTAGTTCTATCACTCTTTCAAAGAATAGAGGATTTTTATGTCATTTAAACTATTCTATCACATAGAAACACAGGAAAAGTATTTCTAATGTATTCTTAAAGTAGAAATAGAAGAAAAATTCAAACTCCAAATATTTTTTAAACTCCAAATATTTTTATTAGGTACTCCCCCCAAAAATCTCAAAACACATCTAACAGCAGAAATCACATTCTTTGATTATAATATAATAAAATCAGAAAGTATGGCAAAAGGGTAGCAGAAGAAGAACTAGGAGAAATAAGGAAAAAAGAAAAAAGATGAAGAAAGAGGGAGAGAGAGAAGGAGAGAAAGAAAGAAGGAAGAGAGAGAGGGAGGGAAGGGAGGAAGGGAAAAAAGAAAGGAATGAAGTCTTCTTGAGAATTTTAAAATGCCTTTGTGAAATGTGTTAAAGAACTCAAAACTAAAATCAGGTGGATAACAATGAGAAGATTACCTATCAACCCTATTAATAAGATCAGTTAGCAGGCCCTTTTTGCTTACCCAGATACTCGTCTGTGCATAAGTGTTAATCACAAATGAAGTGAGGAATTCTCTACACACAGACATCTAGCTCCTACCTTTAATGATCCTTCCAAGTCAGAATCTCAGCCATCCCTCTTTTTCTTTTTAAGAGCCATTGGGAGCCTTAGTTTTATTAATTCAGCTCCAAAGACCAGAGCAGGGAAAAGGACTTGCTTGGCCAGAGTCACTAGTGTCATGGCACACCTGGGACTCCTAACCCCTAAGTCATAGTGCACTAGTCCGAACAGGCACTTGTTCTTGTACTTTCCATACCATCCCATAAATAGCCAGCAGTTACAATGGTAGAGAAGGGGGCATGGGGCCTGCTTACCTGGGCCAATTGCCTTGTGGAGCTCTTCTGCCAGGAGGTGCTGGTTGATGGCCTTCAGGACCTGCAGGGTCAGATGCACAGCACACTTTTCCCCATAGTGGTCGAGCAGCAGAGTGGCCAGCTTCACTGGCTTAGCTGTCTGGAGCTGACCCCTGGGTATCCGGGGTGGCACCTTCTCCAGGCTGATGTTCTGCAGCTTGAACTTGAACTTCTCAAGGTCATAGGGCACCAGCTCTTCCAGGGAGAACAACAGGTGGTCTCTAGGGGTCTTGGCCATAGCGTTGACCGAGAGAGGCTGGTGCCAGCTGTCTGGCTTCTGGGAGAAGAAAAAGCCCTCTGTCCTGGAACCCAGAGTATGAGTGAGACGAGGCAGCTTGTGAAATAACGGAAAAGGCACAGGAAATGCTCTGAGTTTTGGTGAGAAATGAGGCTATGGGAGTGTCATTGCTGGCTTGTGTTCTCTTTCTTGCCGATTCAGAGGCTTTTCCAGCTGGGAGATTCCTTGCCACACATGTGGTCCTCTAGTGCCCCAGCTCTCACCTCCAAGGGCTGGACTACAGAGCTGGTGGTAAGTCTGGGAGGGAGGTTCTGGGATTGGATTCCCATCTCTTGATCCTTGGGCAGGCTCTCAGATGCTTCCTTCTCTCCTCCTCCCAGGATTTGGGTGTGGAGGGTGGCAGCAGAGCCCCTGGTCCCACCCTGGAGAGGACTATGTTCAGCTCCTGTGGCCAATTGTTTTCTGCCAGACCCTTGGGGGTTTTTATTGACACTCCAGAGCCAATGGCAGGGGGAATAGGGGACAGCAAATATACCCCTGCGAGCTTTGCGGTTCCCTGCCCAAGAAGGCAGGCAAGGCCAGAAGGGCACTGCCAGGAGGCAAGCCCTGATATTGCCCCTGCTGATGCAGTTTCAGTTGTCTGGTACTTCCAGCAACACAAGGGCCCATAACGCCATGCCTGGAACCACCATCCTGATCTGTTTGTTCCCAGTGCTGACTTTACCCTGGCTTCCGAGTAGCATTCCCAGGAGAGGATGCCCATCTATGCACACTTACTGCACAAATATTCTGGATACCGTGCCAGGATGCTGGAGAAACAAGGTGAAAAAGACATGATGTCCTTTGGAGCTTACTGTCCAGTGTAGGGCCCCAGAGGAGGCTTCAAATTTGTATGTGGGGGTGAGCTGACTTCTTCCTCCGTTAACTGCTTCTGTCATTCTGCATACTCTAATTTTTATCCCCAACTTTTTGTTTTGAAAAGTTTCAAACTGACTGAAAAATTGAGAACATAGTACAATGAACACATATACCCTTTACCTAGATTAGCCAACTGTTTATATTTTATAGATTTGGTGATATTCTCCCCTTTCCTCACCTCTCCTCTTTCCCTCTCTCTCATGTTTTCATACACGCACTTTTTTTTTTTCATGAACCATTCGGATGGTTCTGAATTTGGATGAATTGAAAACATCATATCACTCCAAATACTCTAGATACCTTAAACACCCAGAACAAGGATACAAGTATATCATTTTAAGTAATAAGAATACAATCATCATACTCAGGAAATTTAATGTTGTTAAATAAAATTTTCCCATTTGTCTTGATAATGTCCTTTACAGCTTTTTTTTTTTTCAATCCAGGGTCCAATCAGAGATTGCTTTTAGTGAAATGTCTTTATAGTCTCCTTTCACACTTCTCTTGCCTTAAAAAAAAATTCTTTCACGACATTAATATTTTTGAAAAGTCCATTCCAATCAGAATGTCCCTCAGTTTAGATTTGTGTGATTGTCTCCTCATTATTAGACTGAAGGTACATTCAGGCATCCTTGAGATCTCACTACTATAAAAGTACATTTTTTCTTTGTAATTAATTAAGCAACCCAATTGTGTAGAAATTTCTGTTTTTCCCACAATCTTTCGCTTCATGGTTTAGCATTCATTGAAGATCCTTTTCTGAATCAATTGCTACAACGGTGGTTGCAAAATGGTGATATCTCTATCACTTAGTTGGCATCATTTGCAATCCTGGTTTAAACTTTGTCTTTCTCATGATATTTTTGGCTTACAGACATTTTGTTGATAATACAATTACCCTTCAATGGTCCTTACTCTGTGCCAAGCACAGTTTGCTTTATATATACATTATCTCCTAGAATTTCTGTAGCTCTCCATAGGGGCAGGATTCATTCTCTCCATTTACAGCCAGGATTAGTGACTTAGTGACTTGCCCAGAGCCAAGGTTCAAACCCACTCTGTTAGCCACTTTGCAATATTGTCTCCCTGTATGATAATAATTTATTTACTATGCATAACTAACTATAGATGTCATTTTTTTAGCTGTCCTGTGAAGTTCAAAATGGGCCATAGTGACCAGTCCCACAGGTCAGTGACAACATTCTGATGCCTGGCTGAACAAACAGCCCTGTGTGTGACCAGCCTGGGATCAAAGTTTCAATTAGTTCTGGTTGATTGAATTTAGCTTATTGTTCAATTGGCCCATGTGCTTTGTATTTTACAGAGTATTCAGCATTTTTGTTTTAATAGCTAATAACATCCAGTTCTCTGGATCCTGTTGAGAAAATAACCTCCCCAACCCAACATCTTCCCTAAAAAAATGGATGAATCAAAATGTAAATTTCTGGTGCAAATATCAAATTGTGAAATTCTCAGGTTGGGCCAGAAGACTGCTTGTTGACTGGAATGTCTCTGGGACCAGGACCCTTACAAAATTACAGAAAGACTCAACAACTGACGCAGAAACGATGAAATTGTGCAATGATGTGCAGTGTCCTTCGTGTTCCTTGGGTCCCTGACCCTGTCTGGACTAGCCAGGAAATTCCTCTAAGCTGAGACTAACTCAGTATGACAGAACTGGATAGGAAACAGGGCTTTCCAGTCTATAGCAGGTTCTTTTGCAATTGAAGTGGCAGCTTGTGCAACAGGCAATTTTGAGTCAGGTGCTTCTTGAAAAGTAGTGTTTTAATGCCACTGAAGCCTTTCTAGGTCAAGAGAAGCTCATAAAACTTCCATTTTTTGAGGTTCCAATGAGTTTTTAAAATGAAGAAACATGAAAATAGGATTATAGCTCTTGGGATGCATTTTAACTCTTTAACAAAGTGGGGTATTGCTGAACTATTTCTTGTACCTCTGTGACTGTATATATGCCCTTATTTGAGGACAACGTGATAAATCTAAATCAATGCAACTGCTGCAAAGGGTTCAGTCTTTGCTCTAATCCCAAGTAATATGCAGCTGAGACACCTCAGCCTTTATTCCATTCCTGGTCATGAGGGGTTTCACTTTCTAACACATTCATTTTTTCCATCATTTTTAGACTTTTAAATCAATATGTATTACTTTTTTTTTTATAATAAAAAGGTAGTTTTTAAAAAGTATTTTATAGTTAGCTTCGTTTCCAAGGTGCTACCAATCTTGTCCCTCCAACCATCATGATAAACGATGTCTATAAAGTAGTATTTAAATACATTACATATCTGCTATTGAGAAAATGGAAAGAACTAGGAAAATCATGGTAGAGTTCCTGTGTTAATCTGGAGTTGAAAATAATGGATCTCATTGTGACATGATCTCTTCCATGCCCCCTAGTAATCTGAATTTTAAGGGAGAAATCTGAGACTTTGATGGGCTAACCATTCAGGTCCAAGTGAATTTCCAGGGAATGAACCTCCCACTGGGAGACATAACTGTGTGTATAATACATACTTAGAACTGCCAAACCGAGGGCGAACTGAGTTTGGGACAACCTACAACCTCTTCAGCAGGATGGAAACAGGGAGAGGAAGCCAGCTTCCCCAAGTGGGATGCAGTAGGTGGCCTCGACCTGTCATGGTGGTGCAGTGATGGGATCTGAATAGGTTCCCAACCAGTTCACCAATGAGAGCTTCATTTGCAACATGGTAACATTAAGCAAGAAGCTTTATAAGCTAGAAAGTGTTATACACATTAATTCCTATTGTTAAATACATTTTTCTATGTACATTTTATAATTTTAACAACTGAACAAATTTCGTTCTACCACTATACTTATAGGGACCCTCCTAGGAGGCTGGCTTTGGGTATACAGTCACAGACCGCCAAAGGCTTACAAGTCAGTGAAGGAGGAAAACACAGTTGCCTGTTAGACGACAGCCATTCCTTAACCATACCCCTTCAGGTTCGGTTTACATAACCCTGTCCCCACATCCACCTCCCCGTCCTCTCATCTCCGCAGAGCTGACTCTTCTTGCCCGGGGCTTCTGTCATTCCGCTCACCACCTCGTATTGAAACTGTTCGTCAGTTTGGAAGCTGCACGAATTGGTGGGGAAATGTGGGACTCCAAGATCTAGAATCTGGGCAAGTTATTTGACTTCTCTGAGTTTGTTTCCTGTCAAATGGGTTGTTTCGGGAGTTCACTGAGAGAGAATGTACGCAAAAGTGCCTGGCACCGTGGGAAAGTGTCAACATCCTCCTTTGGTGTTTCAGCGCCTGGCACTTCGTGGGCGGTATCCCTGAAGGTGGACAGGAGATTCCCACCCCACCCCCCACCCCCCGTCACCACCAGGAGCCCCTCCGCCCACACTCCGCGGTTCTCGGCTTGGGGACAGGAAGGCGTCATGTTGGTTGGTGTCACCCTCAGCAGCACCTCCCTGGGGCAATGGCTCCAGAGGAGGAAGTAGCTTGGGTCAGCATGGGGTTTGTTTGCGGGAAGAGTGGCTCGAGGAAACAGGGGAAGTGTCATCGCAGGGCCCTGACAGGCAGGCAGGCGCAGGGATCAGCAGCAGCCTCGGTCTCCAGCGTCACGCCTACGCATGCGCGAGCGACTCTCTGAACTGCATCTCCCAGGGTCCCGGGAATATGCGGAACCAATCAGAAAGCCGGTGGCTGGGCTCACAGGGTCTACGTCTCCCAGAAGGCGCTGGGCTACCGCGCTGCTGATGGGGTTGGCATCCCCAACAACCTATACCTGTTTCTCTCCAGAGTGGTCGTGCGGCCAGCTCAGAGGAGGAGCAGTTGTCGCCCCTAGTATCCGAGCACGAACCCAGGAAGTAGAGTAGGCGTGGCCCCCTCAGAGTCGAGGGCTCGTGGCCTTGGGCGCCTTCCGGTTGCGCTAAAACCGTTTAGCCCCAAAGCCCTCCTGTCCTTATCAACCTGTAGACCTCGTTCACTCCTGTTTACAGCAGGTATTTACCGAATACCACATACTGTGCCAGAGGCGAGGATGGTCACTTTAGGCAGGATTCCTGCCCCAACGAGCTTATCTCACGAGAGGGTAGTAAACAATAGTTTCCAGTCAGGATAAGAGCCGCTAAACAACTGAGTCCTTTAATCCAGCATCAGCACTGGTGTCGTCTCAGTTTCCAAACACTGCCCCCGGGAACTCTAGAGTGCAGATTCTTAAACTTCTCTGTGTCATAATTCCTTTTGAAAAATCTAGTAAAATGCTATGTTCTATAGGGATAATTGTTTTGTTCAGAAAAGAGTACATTCATTTATCGTTTCGTATATGATTTCGGGGCGTTCGTGGACTTCCTGAAGTCCACCTGGGGGAACCTAGCAGGAGTCTCTAGGTATATACCCTCACATCAGCTAGAGAAGCCCCTGCATTTTAACTGTTTTGCATTATGTCCCCTTCAAGAAAGACTTCATTTGATCCAAGTGGACTGCAAGGGAAAAAAAGGAACCCCGAGCCAGATGGCCTATCTGTATTTCTAGTTCCAACATTCTATGTATGTCCTTCTCATCAAGACTACTTTCTAGTCTCAGGTGAACATAACCAGACTATTGACCTGCATGGTAGTGTGAGAGGCATCTTCTTACTTAAATCTTTGTCATTCTCCTGGAACATTCCTGCCTGCCACACTTGCCAACAACTTAAATGACTGTCACCAGGGGACTGGCTTGGTAAATTTTGGTGAATCCATTCTGTGGCCTATACTGCATCCATTGAAAACAGTGTGGTGGTTTTCCATGCACTAATGTGCAAAGATGGACAATATATATTATTAAATGAAAAGAGCATGTTTACAGAATAATTACAGAATAATTTCATGTAACAGAGAAATATTTTTTTAAATTTAAATATCTCAAGGAAGACTTAAGAAATTACATGGCAACCTGTAGAGAGTAGATTGGAGGTAGGGGTTGTGCTTTTTACTCTATGTTCTCTATACATTTTTGTGTTTTTTTTTTAAATGAGCATTTAAACATTTTATGACACATGAAACATACTCCATGAATATGTTCTCAGCGTAAAATAATAAGGCAAAACGGAAAACATAGCAAGCTAAATGTTAGATGAAGACTTTTATGTTTTGCTCAATATTTTTATAACAAAAAGTTAAGTAAAACCTCATTAACTGCAATGTTTACACTGGAGTGCAGAAGGTTAGGAAAATGGATTTTTAAAAGCAGATTGTGCTCTTAGGGAAACAAATGTCAAGTTTTTAAACAGATATGTAAGGTTTGCCAGTACTGCAGGGAACACAGCATAGACCCATCTCTAAAATAAACACACACATACATATACACATACTGCAGGATCAAGTTAATGTAGACATAGACGCTTTAAAAGAACATAAGTTCTCACGCCTTGACTCCCTTAAAGTTACAGAGCAGAAGCTAAAAATTTTAAAATATGATTGAGATAATCTGAAATGACTGAAAGGCCATTTACCCAAGAAAGCCTTAGTATTTGGCAGTGCCTTCACCCACAGGAGAGTAACCAAGCCGTTCATCTCAGCCAAACTCAGGTGGCATTTCTCCTAAAGTCCTGGAGAGGGCGCCCCCCACGTGGTCTCTAGGGCTGCTTCTGGAAGCACATTGATCGCCTCACTCCCATTCGCATCCCCAAGCACAGTACTTCTCAGAAGCCAGCTGCTGGAAACAATTCTTAATTGCTGCAGTTGGTAGTTAGAAGAAAAGAATTATATCAGTCAAAGCTAAAATTAGACATCAAAGACCACAGAAAACATTTTCCAAGGCTGATATGGTGGTGATGGGGGTATCGAAATACCAAAAATCATAGTTTTGGAACTGCAGTGGATGACACTTCTCAGTGAAACTAACATATATTGAGCACTTTTACCAAATATCATATGAGTGCTTTATATGGCTTCATAGCACAGACTCTTGGGTCGGACTGCCTGAGTGAGAATACTGTCTCTACAGTTAATCAGTTGTGTGACGCTGGCATGTGATGTACTGTCCCACTTATTTAGCCTTGAAAAAGAAGGAAATTCTAATACATGCTACAACATGAGTAAATGGATAAATCTTGAAAACATTATGCTAAGTGAAATAAGGCAGACACAAAAGGACAAATATCATGTGCTTCCACCTATATGAACTACCTAGAATAGTCAAATTAATAGAGACAGAAAGCAAAATAGTGATTACTAGGGGCTTGGAGGGAAGGGTAATAGAGAGTTATTATTTAATGAGTGGAGTTTAAATTTGGGATGATGAAAAAATTTTAGAGGTAGATGGTGGTGTTGGTTACACAACAATGTGAATACACTAATGCCACTGAATTCTTCACTTAACAATAGTTAAAATGGTAAATTTTATGTTATATATATTTTACAACCAAAAAACCTTTAAAAATGCACACAATCCTTGCTTCAATTATTCCATTTCTAGGACTCTATCCTAAAGAAGTTATTGAATGTACACAAAATTGTATTATTGGATGTTCCTTGCAGAATTGTTTCTTAAAGCAAGAATTGAAAACAATCTAAATTTCCATCAACAGAGGAGATAGTGCAGTTATAATACACTCATACTATGGCATACTGTGCAGCTGTTAGCAAAGACCTATTTATCTTGATCCAGGTGGATTTCAAAGGCACATTGTTAAGTTATAAAAAAAAATCTGGGAAAATATGTATCTAGATATAGATGTATAATGAATACATATGTAAGTATGTAAACACATCTCAGGAGACTAGTAGGATATACAGCCAACTCTTATCTATAAAAAAAAGAGAGTAAAAGTAAAGTGAGGGGCTGATAGAAAAGTTTCCTCATTTTCTTTGTATACATCTATATTCTTTGAATTTTGTGCAATGATTATTCATGTATTACTGTTCTGGTTATCTATTGATGCATAACAATAGATTGGTATAAAAACAATCTTTTTATTATGCGCATGATTTTGTGCTCAGGATTTTGAGTAGGTCACAGCAGAGACAACTCATGCCTGCTCCATGGCTGGAGCTTCAGATATCTGGAGATTGCTGGAATGGCTATAATCAACTGGAGCTTCAGATATCTGGAGATTGCTGGAATGGCTATAATCAACTGGGGTTATGTGCCTGGGGCCTTAATGCCAGCTGTCTGCAGGTGATTTCTTCGTTCTTCTCCTCTGTGTGTCTGCTAAGATTGGAATGTCCAAAATGGCTTCTTCAAGTGTATGTCTGGTGCCTGGGCCGGGCTGACTGAGCATCTTTCTCTCTCCATGTGCATAGCTTGGGCTTCCTCACAGCATGGCAGACTCGAGGTAATTAGATTTCTCAACTGGTGGCTGGTGTCCCCAGGGCTAGCGTTCCAAGAGGCCCTAGGTGGCAGCTTCACAACCTTTTATGAAGTCCCAGAAAGTTACTTCCATTTCATTCTATTGCCTAAGCAGGTCACTGAGACTGGCCTAGAATCAGGGGAAGAGGGCCAGACACCACCTCTCAATAAGAGAATTAAAAAAGAGATGGCAGCCATTTTTATCCTACCACACTTATATAATGCTAAAAATAAAAACTTTTAACACGAAACTCAACTTGATGTATGATTTACAGAGCACACCATGTCTTTCATCTCTTTCACCACTTGCTACAAATGTACAATCTCTTGGAAATTCTCTGCCAGGCCTGTTGCTTCTAAGTTTCTTATGCCATTCCTCAAATTAATGTCTAGACCAGTGGTTCTCAACTTTGGTTGCACATTAGAATCATCTGAGGAGCTTTAGAAAATCTTGATAGCCAGAAAAATCTCTAGGGGGTGGTACCCAGGTGCTATGGTCTAAATGTATATGTCCCCTCGAAATTTATATATTGAAATATCAATGCCTGAAGTGATGGAATTAGGAGGTGGGGCTGTTGGGAATTGCTTGATTATGAGGGTGGAACCCTCATTAATGGTATTAATCCTCTTTTAAAAGAGATCCCACAGAGCTCCCTACGCCTTTTCACAGTGTGAGAAAATGGAGATCGGCAGTCTTCACCATATAAGAGGGCATTCACTTGACCATACTGGCAGCCTGATTTTGGACTTCCAGCCTGCAGAACTGTGAGAAATAAATATCTGTAGCTTACAAGCTACCCAGGCTGTGGTATTTTGTTATAGCAGCTCTAATACATTCAGACACCAGGCATGAGAATTTTTTAAAGTTTCTGAGGTGATTCCAATGTACACAAAGCTGAGAATTAATGGTTTAGGTTATAACTGTTTTAGCACCAGTTCTTATTCTGGGGAGAAAAGATAATACCCCTAACTCAGTTGTTAAAACATTCAGATTGGGGGCTGATTAAACTGACTGTAAGTGCTAAGGAAGAGGCTAAGAGCTGAGCTCTCCTTCTACCTTGTTCCACATCTTTATGAGGGATTTGAGGAGAGGAGGCAGGGAGCCAGACGAGAAGGCTTAGTCTAAGCACTGTTCTTTTCTGAGTTTATTCAGCCCATATCCCTTGGCTAGAAATGAGAGGATTTCAGAAAAGGCACTCATTTCAGAATTAAAAGATCATGAAGTTTCCTGGAGGGCCTTGAGGATGGTTTTTTTGAGAATGTGAAGGTGACTGCAGGTGCAGGAGGGCAAAGTGTAATGTCTCTCATCCCTCACCACATTGTGATCCCATTGGGAGCAGATTTACCAGTCTATTCCTCAGTTTCCTTGATTTCAGCCTAGACAATACCCTCTACACTGTGAAAGAATTCCGGCAGATTCTGGAAGATAATTGCGAAAATCTTAATGTGACCCCTAGAGGTTCTCTCTGCTTTCAGGAAGACAACTATGGCATCTTAGGGAGGACTGTTTCAGCTAAAGAAAGGGACGAGTTCTCTCCTAGGTCCTTTAGCCTCCTATTTTTACTGCCAGCTTTAACAGCTAAGCAGCTATTAACAACTGCTTTTATAAAACCCATGGAACAGTTTTTGAAAAAAACCTTTTAACAGAGAAGAGGAAGTAAAAACAAAATCCAGGGAGGTAGAATGGGAAGCAACCTGAACACTTTTATCTCACTTCCCTTTCACGCAAGCACCAGAGATGCTTCCAAACATATAAAAGTACTAGAGAGGCCTAAGGCTCTTTTAGATTTATTGTCCATCTACAACCATGCCACCCTGAACGTGTCCGATCTCATCTGATCTCAGAAGCTAAGCAGGGTCGGGCCTAGTTAGTACTTGGATGGGAGACCATCTACGAATACTAAGTGCTGTAGGTGTTTTAAAAAAATGGATTTGTTGTCCTACAAATAGAACACTCATTTTCTAGAGCCTTTAGGATACTTAACAAGTTTTATCAAATATAAGTTTACAAGAAAACCTAAATGAACTTTCAAAGCAGAAATAGAATGAATTCCATTTTCTAATCAATGCAGTTAAACATTTTTCAGATATTTCTTGACAAGATTAACCACTTGACCAACTCTTGGCTTGAAGATGAAATAAATTAAAAACTGCAATGACAAACTATTTTGAAATCATAAATAAAGAGAATATTCTATATAAAAATGATGTCACCAAAGCTGTACTTAGAGGAAAACTCATAGTCCTTAATGGTTTTTATCATTAAACAACAAAGACTAGAAATAAAATACACTGATATTTATTGCAAGTTTATTTTGTATAGAGCCTATATTTAAATATATGTCACTTAATCTTTATAATACTTATGGGGGGGGCATTGAATTTTGTGCTTATCTTTTCAAAATACTCAGAAGTAGAACTAGGCATATCCATCACAATGTTCTATGTTTTTAGTTTCCAAGAGCTATCTTACATCTTTCTTGATTCAATGCTACACATTTATTAATATTTAGTATGTACAGAACACTTTAAGGGATGGAAATATGAATAACAGTTGTTCTCCACCCTGTAAAACTCCAGTCATGTGTGTGATGTTGATGTATGTACATTGGAAAGGCAAAGGATGATACAAGTCACAGTATGATTGTAACTAACCCTCCTAGCTAAGGTGAACTGTGATAAGTGCTAAAAATGAGGTCTAAACAAAGCACCTGGGGGCTCAGAAGAAAGTGATTCTGACTTGCAGTGCTTGCTGCCACAGTTCAGGGCCTGCATTATGAATATCTTCACAGCCTTGTTGAGGAGTTTGTGCTTTATTATCAAGGCAGCAGGAAACCTTTGGAGATTGTGTGTGTGTGTGTGTGTGTGTGTGTGTGTGTGTGTGTGTGTGTGAAGACTTTTATTTTTGATATAGCTATTTTGTTTTGCTTTGGTTTATTTGCCTTATTTTATGTTTTCATGGAGAAAGGGCAATATGTTTCAGATTAATAAAAATAAAATGCATTTTAAATGAAATGTCATTTACAGTCACTATTTTGTCTATGATTGGATTTCAAAACTAAGAGTGAATTCAAAAAGTAATGTGATACACTTAACAGCCATGGATCATAGGAAAGCTGTAGTCAAGTAAAGTGGGAAGAAACCAAAATGGTGGAGAGAAGCAAATAGCAAAGGCTTAAGGTGGCGGAAGCCTGGAAGCCAGAATATCCTAAGGTGAGCAGCATTTCAGAAAGACAGGAGCTGCCCATTTGTCTGCTTCCAGGCCAAAGAGCACAGACTTGAAAGTCTTAACACTAGATTACATCGAATGTCAATTCGAAAACCAGGCACAGACAACTGACTCCTTAAGTGCAAGGAAATCTCTAAGACCTAGGTAAGAACTGAACGCAGTTCTAAAGACAGAATCTAGTACTCATGAGAACTAAGACCAGGAGTAATAGGAGTTCTTTATCTGAGATTCAAATTTGTTTTTCTCTGTAATAGTCAAGGAGCCACCTATAACTGAGGACAAGAAAGTTTAAGAAAGTAGAATCAATAGTGGTCACAAGAGGGCATACTTACTTTCCTTAATTTACTTTTCACCAAACCCCTAAAATAGTGGCTCTTAATCCTTATGGTGGTTTTGAGAACTTGATGAAAGTCATGGATCCACTTCCTAGAAAATACATATACCCTTGCAGTTTTGTGTACAATATAAAAAGGTTTACAAAATCTCTAAATCTATCCATGTGACCCTGTAGAACAGTGATCCCTAACCTTTTTGGCACCAGGGACCAGTGCTCCTATGAGAATCTCATGCCTGATGATCTGAGGTGATGCGCTGGGGAGCAGCTACAAATACAGATGAAGCTTCGCTGGCTCTCCAGCTGTGCGGCCCAATCCTTAAACAGGCCACGGACTGGTACTGGTCCACAGCCTGGCGGTTGCGGGGAATTTGCTCCAGAACTTCATTAACCAATATGGTAGCTGCTAGGTGGCACTTAGCAACATTAGCTGCATTTTAAGTGCTCAATAGCCACCACTGCAGTAAGTTCTGTTGGACAGTGCTGCTCTAGAATTTCATAGACCCTAGGTTAAAAACGCCTGCCTCGAATGAACCCCAATAGATCTGCTGGCCTGTAACTCCACTCCCAAATACCAGCTATTTTCTGTCTGAATATAGATAGTCCTCAAAGAAATGGCAAGGAATATTAACAGTAATTTTGAGTAACTCTGAAAGTCCACCTATTTTTAAGTACCCATTAATAACCTAAAATCAAAGGGAACTTACATAGCAAATGATTCATCCTTCATTCTTCCCATCTCGAAGTATGTGTAGTTTTACACACATTCCCATACCCCCACGTCCTGCAATAATAATCCAAGTGACTTTTCTATGAGATAGGGTAAGGCTTCAGGAATTTGCTGTGCATTAATAACACTTAATATTAATTGAGTTCACACTGTTCTCTACTTTTGTAAGCATGCTACATATGTTAATTAGCTCATTTATTCCTCACCCGGTGTTATAAAATAAGTATAGAATTGTCCCCTCAAAACAGATGAGGGGACTGATGTTTGAGGCTTAGTGAGATTATTTTTCATATATTTTTTATATTTTAATTAGTTTCAAGTATATAGTACATTGGTTAGACATCTCTATAGTTAGTAAAATGATCCCAGTTGCTCCCTCCTTCCCGACCCTCCACCTAGCCAATGTATTAATGCTAATTGCAATCCTTATGCCATGCTTCCCATCCCAATGACCACCTATCAGCTACTAATTTGTACTTCTTTAGCCCTTCACTCCATTCTCCCAGCCCTCCAAACCTCCCTCCCCTCTATCCATCACCACATTGTCCACTATATTTATGAGTCTGTTTTTGATTAGTTTGTTCTTTTTATTCCTTAAATTCTGCATATAAGTGAAATCATATAGTGTTTATCTTTCTGTTTGACTTAAATACCTTCTATGTTCATCAATATCTTTTTCCATTCCCTTCCTTTTCATATGCAGAGGTCTTGTTTTCTTATCTTTTCAGCCACTCTATCTTTTGTTTGGAGCACTTAATTCTTTTCCATTTAAGGTACTTATTGATAGGAATGTAGTTGTTACCATTCTTTATTCCTGTTTTTGATACATACTTTTTTCTTCTTAAAGAAGTCCCTCCAACATTTCCTGTAATTCCGGCTTGGTGGTGATAAATTCCTTTAGTTTATTTTTGTCTAGGAAGCTCTTTATTTGTCCTTCAACTCTAAATGATAGCTTTGTTGGCTAAATTATTCTTGGTTGTATATCCTGGGTCTTCATCCTGTCGAATGTGTTTTGCCAAGCCCTTCTGTCCTGCATAGTTTCTTTTGAGAAATCAGCTGCCAGTCTTATGGGTGTTCCTTTATATGTAATTATTTGTTTTTCTCTTGCTGCTTTTAAAATTCTTTGTATTTAACCGTTGGCATTTTAATTATGATGTGTCTTGGTGTGGGCCTCTTTGGATCCCTGATTTTTGGAATCCTCTGAGCTTCCTGGGGTTTTATGTCCATTTCTTTCACCAGGTTAGGGAATTTTTCCATCATTATTTCTCCAAACAGCTGTTCAACATCTTGATTTTCTTCAGTTATGCTGATCAGACGAATATTTGGAGACTTAATAGTGTCCCGTATCCTCCTTAAATTATTTTTATAGTCTTGGTATCTTTTTTCTTGCCATTCTGAGTGTCCTGATTTGCTTTCCTGTCCTCTAGATACAGCATGTGATCCTCTTCTTTATTCACTTTGTTTATTCCTTTGTTTATTCCATTTAATATACTTCACATCTCAGATAAATGTTCTCCATTTTAGACTGGTTCCCTTTTATAATTTCCATTTCCATTTTTATCTCTTTGTTGGAGTTCTCTACATTTTCCAAAAGTTCATTGACCATCTTTATAACTAGTGTTTTGAACCCTGCCATCTGTTAGATTATTTGACTCCATTATATCTGGATCTCTGTTCCGTTCTGTCATTTGGTTTCTGCTTCTTTGTCTTCCCATTTTGGCTGCCTTTCCATGTCTGTTTCTATGTACTAAGAAAAACTCCTAAGTCTCCCAGTCTTATTAGTGTGAATTTGTGAAGTAGGTGTCCAGTTGGCACAGTCCTGAGAGTTCAGCTGCAGGCCAAATTTAGCCCAAGCCTCTACCCCTCCGGGGCCAAATCCATAGATGCCATGTTTATAGTTGCCTCAAAAGGTCACACCAGAAACTGAGGCCAGCTGCCTCTACCAGTGTGTCTTTGCAAGGAGCGTCTGACACACTGAGAATACACCTGGATGTGGCTTGAGTGGGGCCCGAGTTGGGGGAGGCAGGGTTTCAGGGAATTTTCTGGGTGGAGCGACCTTTGTTATCCAGTTTGACAACATATGGCAATGGCTGCGCTGTGTCTCCACACTGGGAGGTGGTAGGGCTCAACAGGGAACAATGGCTACCAATGGCACTTTTATACCTAGCGAGCTTTGCCTAGGTCTTCACTCCAACGATGTCTCCCTGTAAATCCCTGGTTCCTCCTGCATGAAGCCCACTCATCACTGGTGTTCAGAGCAAGCAGGTCCGTCACCAGAAAATCTGCTTGAGGACGTGGCCCCTTTAAGAGGCTTCTGCTGCTGCTGCTGCTGCCGCTGCCGCTGCCGCCGCTGCCACAGCCTCCGTTGAGATTTAATAACTTGTCTGAGATGACACAGTAAATGCCAGAAAACTGGTTATAAGCTTAGAGTATAGCCTCTTAAACATGAAAAATGGTCTTAGAGGACTCTAAGGTCACAAGGTTTTCTAAAATAGATCTGCTATACCTGCTCATGTATGTGAGGCCTCTGGGTCTGCATTTGCCACAACAGCTTGTGGTGGACCTTTTTTCCTGGCATGGAACAAGGGGGGGAAAAAAAAAAACCTCAGGACTCTTTCCACTCAGTCATTCAAAGTCAACCCTCTCCATCCCCACATCACTTCACCCTTTACCATTATGGGAGCCTGAACTTCAGCGACTGACTAGTTGTATGGTCTTGGACAAGTGACTTGGTGCCATTATCTGTAATAGTGTCTACTTCCTACAATTTCGTGTTGTGGAGATCTGGTGGCATGTAAGCAAGCGCTCAATAAATGGTACTGGTTGTCACGATTCACTCCTATGACGCTTCTGTCTCCTGAGTCCACGAGGCTGACAGTTGCTGGTGGGAATGGAGGAGCTGGGTGGACCCTGGCCATGGACACCTGCCTCACAGCTGGGCCGCCTTCCCACCACCTGCACATAGCCCTTAACTGTGCATGCCAGGGAACCGACCCTCCGGGTTTGCTTCCACTCGCCCCTCACGATGAAAGTCCACAGACGACCTAGGAGGGAGAAGAATAACGATCCCGTCTCCACAGGGCTGGACAATGAACTTGTCCCAGGCAAGTTAAAATCCGGTTTAAAATAGGAACCAGTGGCACGGGGCCGGGTCCCGAGCGGCCCTCCAGGGCGTCCAGCCACCCCAACTAAGATCCTGGCCAGGCAGGGGACCGCTTCCGGCCACCAGCCTCACGCCCCCAATACTACGCTGAATTAATGGTTTCCCGGTACCTCTGCCGCTGGGGCGCCTGCCCAGAGTAGAGGCGCAAGCGCAGTCGTGTGGACTGCAACTCCCGGCAGGCCCCGCGGGGATGCTGACCCGGGCGGAGCAGCTCCCTTTCCGGTCTTTCCGAGGCGCGGAGCTGGAGGTAGAGCAGTCTCCGGCTCATGGTCCTCCGAGACCGGCGGACGCAGTCAGGGCCCTCTCTTGCAATCCCAAGTAACCGGAGCGGGTAGAGACCTTTAAATCTGTCATGTTCGGGAAAGTGATTCTCAAACGTGTCTGTGGGTGAAGAATTTCTCGGGGAGGGGAGGATATTAACAATTCAGATTTCTTGGCCCACCCTGACACTGGCGCACTGAATTTCGCATGGCTTGAGGGTTTGTATTTTAGTAAGCTTCCGGGGAATTCTGACTCAGGTAGCCCGCCGGTCACACCCGTTTGGATATTATTTTCCACAAATCGATTTAGCACCCCCGTCCCCCACCCAATCCCAGGGACCTTTGGCGATTCGGGGCTCGCCGGATGGTCCCGCCTCTCGTTTCAAATCGGCCCTTCGCTCATCCCGTCCCTGCAGGCATTTCTCTTCCGGTTGTCGGCGGCGAATCTGTGGCGAGACCTGACCCAATGGGCGTTATAGTTCGCAGAACGTGACCCTCAAGTTGATTCCGAGCTGGCGCCGTTGGCTGTGGGTTCCTAACTCGCGCGCCGAAATTTCTGACGTGGGAGCTGAGAGCTCAGTCCTAAGTCTGCGACGAAACGAAAAGCGTGGCGCTCAGGTCCTGCCATAGGTCCTGGGGAGGGCTGGACAAGGTGCCGGCGTGATGGCGCCCGGGACCGACTGAGACCTAGGCGCCGGAAGCGGCTGCAGCCGGGCTGAAGCTGAGCTTTTCGCCCGGGACTTGAAGCTCCAGGTTCCCTGGCTCTTGCTGAGGCCGACCATCCCTGTACGGGGCCGGGAACGGGCGCGCCTTCCCGGGCGGGTGCAGCTGTTTTCGGGGGGTAAGGTACTCTGGGAGCCTGACAATGGCGTCGGGCCCGGGCTCCCAAGACCGGGAAGGGCTCCTGGTAGTGAAATTGGAAGAGGACTGCGCCTGGAGCCAGGAGCTGCTCCCGCCAGACCCAGGGCCTATCCCGGAGGCTTCCCACCTGCGCTTCAGAGGGTTTCGCTTCCAAGAGGCCGCTGGCCCCCGGGAAGCCTTCAGTCGGCTCCAGGAGCTTTGCCATGGGTGGCTGCGGCCTGAGTTGCGTACCAAGGAGCAGATCTTGGAGCTGCTGGTGCTGGAGCAGTTTCTAACCATCCTGCCCCAGGAAATCCAAAGCAGGGTGCAGGAGCTACGTCCGCAGAGCGGTGAGGAAGCAGTGACCCTTGTGGAAGATATGCAGAGAGAGCTTGGAAGACTGAGGCAAAAGGTGAGAAAAGAGCTGTTCTATCCGCGGTTTGGCCCCGGAACTGGAATAGCGTGCCGACCCAGTTCCACATACGAGTTTACTTGGTTTCCCTGGGTAAAGCCTTAAGTGGCCATGAAGGCTTTTTGTAGTTTAATTAGGAATATTCATCCCTCCAGATTTTACCCAATGAACAGAGTGAGTAGTGAAGAGTGCCTTGTTTTATATGGAGGCCGTGTCTCTGCATTAGTGTGAGTCCCTGAGTTAGCGCATAAGATTTAAATCGTCACTCTGTTCCATATAGTGTTATGACTTTGGGCAAGCTACTTAATGTTTTGGGCCTCAAATATGCCATTAGTAAAATGAAAATGATAAAATAGATTTCTAAGATTGCTTTGAGGGTTAGGGGGAGAGCAGCATGTTGTTTTGGTCACATTACTGGCTTATAGTTAGTGTTTAATATCTGTTAGCTGTTGTTATATTACCGCCAGCAATCTGGTCTCCTATGCAGAGCTGGATGGGGGATAATGGTGGACTTAGAAAACCAGTTTAGCACTGAGGCTCTGAGGGCATTTGCCCCCAGGACCACCCATGTTTAACTTATTCAGTAGTGAGAAATGGAAGCATCTAGAAAAGGTGAGGGAAAGCAAGAGGGAGTGAGGTGTGTCAGAAGAGCTGTATGGGTAAGGTGTGCTCTGGACGGGACTCTTCTCCCACCCACCCCCACCCCCTCACATGCATATGGGATCAGAAAAGCCTTTAGTGGAAACCATCCTTTTCTTTTGCTGGGTCCAAAGGTATCACCAGTGGTTCTCTGTTGAAGGCTTGCCTTCAGAATTCTGTACTAATTTACCTTTTTTGTGGGGCCCTGTTGTGATGATGAGTGATGTGGGTTGGTTCCCAGGTCACAAACCATGGGCGGGGAACAGAAGTGCTTTTGGAGGAGCCTTTGCCTCTGGAAACAGCACGAGAGTCACCGAGCTTCAAGCTGGAGCCAATGGAGATTGAGCGAAGCCCTGTCCCCAGGCTACAGGAGCTGCTAGGCCCCAGTCCTAAAAGGGACCCCCAGGCTGTAAAGGAGAGGGGTGAGGAACAGCTATCTGGGCAAGTGGGAGGGAGGAGGGGCTTCGGGGTTGCCCCTGACAACAGCAGGATGGCATACCACTGCCAAAGAGGGAATTTCTGGCCTCTGGGTTCTCAGAGTGGAATGAAAGACCTAGAAGTGGTGGTTGGGTTTGTCTAGGGTGGGAGGAGGGAGGGAGATTTTTCAGTAAGCCCTTCATGTGCTGAACAGACATTTAGAGCTAGATGAATGATTGAGGGATTGAATGCTGCAGACTACTGGTATTCTTTACCCTCACCCCAGCATTTAGGATGTCATTTTGGATATGGCTTTATTATGCCTTTTTTGCCTTCTTTTGTTCAGTGTTCACTCTCAGAGCAGAGATTGGGTGTTGGGGAATGGATACTGTGTTGTAATCATTGGGTTGCTAAGTATTAGGAATGCCATTCTCATCATAATTTCTATCACATTCAGCATTATCTGCTCCCTGGCTTTCTCTCTTTCCTTCTGAAGGAAACATGGAAGACAAGGAGATGACTGGGCCCCAGGTGATGTGAAAGTTCCCAATATCTCCCCCCCACACACCCCATTTTTCTCTAGTGGTGGTGGGGTCCTTGTGCCACTTAGAAAGGATCCTTTCTCTCTCACCAGCACGTCTCCCCTACCTTCTTTATTTGCCACCTCCTCACCTCACTCTTAGTCCTGGCACCCTTCTTTCCCTATGAAATGTGTCCTTGGCACCCCTGGGTTTTGCCCCTTTAACTCATGACTCTGGTTGAATTGTTCTTGGTGCCTCAGGGGCTAAAGGAGATCTTGTGCTGTTTCAGTTGCCTGAGAGCTTAGAGGACGTGGCTATGTACATCTCCCAGGAGGAGTGGGGGCATCAGGATCCTAGTAAGAGGGCCCTCTCCAGGGACACGGTGCAGGAGAGTTATGAGAATGTGGACTCATTGGGTAAGGACTTTTTTTCCAGGGATGAAGACTGAGCCATTTCTGACCAGGGTCTTGTCCCTTAGCCACTTGCCTCCTGGACGGAAGTTCTCAGTTTTTCCAAAAGACCTCTTTTTGTCTAAAATCTCCAGGAGTAGCATCAGTTAAACATTTTCACAGTGGCACACTTGGCACTTGGAGCTAGATGAATGGTTGAGCCCCAGCTACTAGAGCTGAAGGCAAGGAATCTGAGTCATAATGGACTTCCCAGAGCAGAACAAATGAAGTCCAGTGACTGCCCTCCCCCACCCGCTACATTACACACTTTCAGTGTTCTAGGATGCAGTAGAGCTCTGTTATTGATGCCTTGCAATTTTGAAGTGCTTATTCTTGACCTCACTTATGTTTTCTATGCTTCATTAGTATTTCTAGGCCTTTCCCAAAGACACAAATTTCAGGAGCAGTGGCATTAACAGTCTAGCTTAGCAGCCATCCCAGCCCCTAAAAATTTAGGAAGCGGGGAAGGCCTTGTGGAAATTTGGAAATGAATGTATATATCCAAAACTGGAACTAAATAAATTAAGAATAAATTAAGATGCATCTGTTTGTTGAACTGTTATGCAGAGATTTAAAATGAGGCCTATGAAATATAAAAACAGTTTTTTTAGGTGAAAAGTGTACAATAACATAGCATTTAGGTGGAGAGTGTAGAAGTATTGTTTAATTCCTTCAACTTTATGTATGAAAATTCTCATAATAAAAAGTTGGGGGAAGTTTTAAAACAACATAAGATACGAATATATTACAATTATGGCTACATTGAGGCACACACAGTAGAAGAGTCATACTGTACTTTGTTTTCATACACCAGATTTTCATAAACATAGCTGTTAGCTCACTTGCACTAATTTTTGCAAAGGGGTCACTGCTAGGTTTGGTTTCTTTCATTGGGACTTTCTTCAGGTTCCCCATCACTGTGCTGTGGCTTGGTGCCCTAAGTTGAGCACAGCTCTTTTAGTGTACATTAAGTAGGAAGAGAAGTTCAGATCACAAGTCTTAGAGCTAAACTGTTGTAAAGTCCATGTCTGCTGGAGTTGGAGTGAGATCTGATCATGTTTGTTGAATTGTTTTAATTACAAAAGCATATAGTCTCATTGTAAAAAAAAAAAAAAGCATAAAAGAGTAAAAAGAAAAAAGCTATTATCTCCCCTAATTTCTTTCTCTAGAGGTAACCACTGGGAACAGGTTAGTGTATATTACATTTAATTGCTGTCAGACTTATTGCACCCTCCATATTTACCTACTGAGGGCAGGGAACAAGACTAACTTTGTTTCCCCTGCTTAGTGGAGGAAAGTGATGATGTAGAAATCTGTTTCTTTCATTATGAATAGAGCCTCAGGTTCCCAGTCAGGAGCCCCTGAGCACCCAGGTGGAACAAGGAGGAAAACCATGGGATCCTAGTGTCCAGAGTTGCAAGGAGTGCCTGAGCCCCAGAAACCAAGCTCCAGGTAAGTAAGGAAGATGAGCCACCTGTCTAGCTGGCCTCCCCCTGTTGAGAGGGAAGTATTCAAGGATTTGGGTGTGGGGCTAGCCCATCACCACTGCCAGGGAGGTACATTGCTTCCTGTATGCCCACTTCCATCCTAGTGAGGCAAGTGAGGCACCCAGGGTACAAAATGAAAGGAAGCATTCACTCCTGGGCTCATTGCCTACCCTAGTCCCAGCCCTGCTCCATCCCACCCATTTCTGAAAGGCAGAAGCCAGAGACTCAGTTGAAGAAGGAGATGGGGGCCACTGCAAGGGAATTCAAGACTGGTCTGAGTCTGATTCCTAAGCAATGGTCCTACCTCTTATCCAGATGCCTCTCTAGACCACTTTCTCTGTATGGGGAAGACAGGAAACCGAGATAAAACCAGACTTTCTGGACTTCTGACCTACATGTAGTAACAAATGTAGGATTTCCTTTTCTCTGGGGTAGAAATAATGTAGAGGTTTGTTTTCTCTCACTCTGCCAGGGAAAGAGAAATTTGAGCACCAAGAAGAAAGTGCTTTGTCCGTTTCCCCTGAGAGCATCCATCCACAGGCACTGCTGCCTGGCCAGGCCGTAGGGAAGGTGCCCTGGAGTCCTGAGCAGGGATGGCCTGGGGACAGGGCAGAAAGGCATTGGGAGCCTCCCCCAGAGGATCGGATGGAGCAGTCTGTAGTAGGGGCCACAAGTTGCAGAGAAATGGGGCCACCAAAGCAACTGCAGCTGAAGAGGCTCCATTTATGTCCCTTGTGTGGCAAAAATTTCTCTAACAACTCAAATCTAATTAGGCATCAGAGAATACATGCAGCAGAAAGACTGTGTATGGGTGTGGAGTGCAGTGAAATCTTTGGTGGCAACCCACACTTCTTGTCACTACACAAAGCACACTTGGGAGAGGAGGCCCATAAATGCCTTGTGTGTGGAAAAAGCTTCAGTCAGAATACCCACCTGATTCGCCATCAGCGCACCCACACAGGTGAGAAGCCCTATCAATGTAAAGTATGTGGAAAAAGCTTCTCTTGCAACTCCAACCTCCACAGACACCAGAGAACACACACTGGTGAAAAGCCCTACAAGTGCCCTGAGTGTGGGGAGATCTTTGCTCATAGTTCCAACCTCCTTAGGCACAAGAGGATTCACACAGGAGAGAAACCCTATAAGTGTGCTGAGTGTGGGAAAAGTTTCTCTCGCAGTTCTCACCTTGTCATACATGAAAGAACTCATGAAAAAGAAAGGCTTTACTCCTTCTCCGAGTGTGGGGAAGCAATGAGTGACAGCACCCCCTTTCTTACAAATGGAACCCACAAGGCAGAGAAGAAACTCTTTGAATGTTTGACTTGTGGGAAAAGCTTCCGGCAGGGCATGCACCTCACCAGACATCAGAGAACGCACACTGGAGAAAAACCATATAAGTGTACTCTTTGTGGGGAAAACTTTTCTCATAGATCCAACTTAATCAGGCACCAGAGAATTCACACAGGAGAGAAACCCTATACCTGTCATGAGTGTGGAGATCGTTTCTCTCACAGCTCCAATCGGATTCGTCATCTGAGAACCCATACAGGAGAGAGACCCTATAAATGTTCCGAATGTGGAGAAAGCTTTTCTCGGAGTTCACGCCTTATGAGTCATCAGAGAACTCACACTGGATAGAAAGAATGGGATTTCATTTTGCCCCAGATAAGGTGCTATTCAGAGGGTCCTGTTGTTGAGAGCTAGTATTCCTTGCCAGCTCACCAAATCATGTGTGTTTTTTTTTTTTTTTTTAAAGTAATTACTATAAAGAGTAATGGGTGGGAGTGTGTGGGGGTCATTGGGTCATTGCAAAGGAGGTGCAGAGGCAGCAAAGGATTAGCATAAAAAAAATTCTTTTTGAACTAGTGAGGATGGCAAGTTTTTGAGTTAACCTGCTTAGGGCAGAATTCTCTATGAAGTCTCCTCTGTCTCAGGGTGCACCTACCTCCTTGGTATGTTTAACAAAATTGTAATTTGGATGCCTTACTGTGTGCAGTATCTTTCCCAGCAACTTTGGGAATCCATTTGATTTTCCGTTACTGCTTCCTTACTTAGGACATTCAGGAGCATTTGAACTCCTGAGGCCCTTGAGGCCAAAGAAGAGACTGAGTCTCCTGGGAAACCAGAATTAGGGCAAGGAAAGACTAGTGGTGGGTTGTAGCTCTCCTGAAGGCCCTGATAGGGAAGCCTCCACAGTGCCCCTCAGTGGCCTGACAGGAGGGCCCATTGGTAGGCCATGCATGTAAATGTTGCCTCAGACACAAAGGACCCAGAGACCTAAGGGAAATAGTAAGATGGAATTTTTATGTCAGCCTAGGAAATCGCAGAGGGAACCAGAGTCTGAATTAGTCTATCTTTTGCAGAGATCAAGACTTCCCCAACCTCTGTCAGAGAAGGATAAATAGCTCCGGAGTCCTCAGGGAGTTCCATGTTAGATGGGTTCCCTGGGAGACTTTGAAAATGTGGATCTTAAGGAAATTAGGAATCATGCCTTTCCCTGTTGGAAATATGTTTGGATAGTAATAAATATCTTAAAGAAACATGAAAGTGTGTGACTCTTTATTGAGGGCCTTTGTCCTGCCGTCCAGTGTTGATCTTTCTCCTATCTGCTTAGGTTAGAGGACTTGCTTTCTCTTTGTGGTCTTACTGGGTTGGTTTGGAAGGGTCCAACAATGGTAGCAGCATATAGGTTGAGGTAGGTAGGTGGTAGCACTGGCTAGCTCCAGGCTGGGACTACTATGTGGTAACAAAGGATCAAGCCCAGTGGCTGCTTGGGGTGATATTATAATGGTCTCCGAGGTTTTTTTTCCTTCTGTGGTATACAGCAGTAAAAGCGCCTTTGATTCTTTGTTTACAATGTTTATTTCTTGTGAAGTAGCTGAAAGAAGATCTGGCTATTCAAAGACAGGATATTTTGGTCTTGCAATGAGTCCCAGGAAAAGATGGTCCTGAGAGAACTGAGTTATTGCCCATTATTGGGGGGAAGATATGTGGGGAGGGCAAAATTATTAGGGGAAAGCATTATATTTTAGAATGAGGAATCAAGAATAGGAATTCTAGGAGTATGTGTCTGTGGGAGAGGTAGAATACCAGGAAGTATTCTAGAAGTAGGACATTCTGATGCCAGGAGAACATCAGGAAAATATCTAGCTGTTCTTTGGGAGGAGAAGATGAAACATTCCATTGGCAACCAGCTATCAAATATAGCAATTTTAAGTGAAGGAAACAACCCTATATGCTTCACCCCTTATCAGTCTTGTCTCAGCCCTGCCTCAGTTTGAGTTTCTCCTTGGTTTTCTGAGCCAATTTTTAAAAATCTTTTTAACCTTCTCATTTCCTTTCTCTTATCCACAAGAGGGCAGTGGTAGTGCGGGGGGAAAGGGGATGGGATTTTAGAAAGATTAATGTAGCAGCCACAGTGGTAGGGGCAGGACAGAGGTGATGTGGCTGTTGGTGCCATAAAATGGGTGGGTGGTATCAAGTTAACATTTTAATGCACATAGGCAACCTATGTGCATTGCTAATCTCACTAGAATGGAAAGCCCCCCTCCACTCTCCTTCCTCCCTCCCCCAGTAATATCACCCATGTAGATTTTATGATGTGGGCCAGCTAGCTGTTGGTGTTCCTACTTGGAGCATTGCAGCTTGAGGCTTAGAGCAACAAGGACCCCCAGGTATTTGCTCTTAGCACGAAAAAGACTTTCAAATAGGAGCCTCCACCTAGTCCCCAGTCTAGCTCCCTTTCTAGCAAATTTCAGATACTTAAACATTTAGAACAAGAGCCTGGCACAGAGAAAGTGCTCATCTATTTGTGCCATCTCTGGGCAGATAATACTAGCAAGATTTTCTTCCAAGCACCTGGTACTGAGATCAATATAAGACCACACTAGCAGGAACTTATGTCTGCTATTGACAGGCAGGATTGATGCCATCTTCCCTTGTAGTCATACATACAGGTCAGAGGCCCTCACTGCAGGCTCCCGTGAGGCCACTGCAAGGGATGGCCAAGTGTATACTTTTTTACATTCATATTTCTACATTACACACATACTTTTTCACATTATACTTTTCACCTTCTAGTCCCTTTGTAAAAAGAAACCATAACAGATTCCAGTTGGCTTTTATGTCAGAGGGAGAATGATAAAGACCCCTGCCCCCTCGGTCCAAATGGGCACAAAGAGATCTGGGAGATGTGGCCTGACCCTGAGCAATAGCCACACATCCTTGTAGCAAATGTAACACAGGAGACCAGAAGAAAGGCTGAGTGGAGAAACAGTAGTACATTTAAGCAATGTGAAAAAGCCTGTTAGAGGTAGACTGAAAAAGCAGAGACAGAAATAAGGACAAGGCCTGTAGCACCAGAGACTGGAAAAAGTGCTAAAACAAGCACTACATTGTTTATTTTCCCCCCAGAAAAACCCATCAGAAATCACTTTTTACTGCAATAATGAATTTATGGGTCTCAACATCATAATCGGAAATTTACTGTTGAATTATTACATTGTCAGCTGATAGAAGTTTGGAAGTCAAAATCACCACTGCTTTAATTTAAGCTGGTTGGCCAGCCAGAAACACATTGTAACTTGTAAATGTTTCACAAGCATATGAAAGAACGAAGTCATGTAAAAGGTCTTATTAATGTGTGTTACAGGAAGCCAACTAACAAATTTATTAGCAGTAGGAGACTTCCTGTCATGAGCTCAAGAATAGTAAGATGAATGAAAGTAAAAGTGCATTTATTAGAAGCATTTCTTTTATCCTTCAATCTAGTTTGCAAGAACTTCTAATTTAAACTTGATTTTCATTCTTGAAAGGGAGACTGATAATTTTTATGTAATTTTTACTAAGAAGGTCTAAGTCTTGCCTGACTGATGCGCAGTTAGGCAGTGGGAATGATCTAAGTAAATTCAACAATAACAAAATCGTTGATGAAAAATGACCACAAAAAATTCTGAAATCTTCCAGTTAATGCCCTCAATTCATCACTGAGACACCTTGAATGTCCCAGAAGCTTCAGTCACGTGAAACCAGGATCCAAACTTGACCCAGGAAGATGTTAAGATTTCCCTAGACAGAAAGGGTGGGGTTTATTTCTGAAATCTTGAGGTATGTTTTAGACATAATGAGGAACTGCGTTTGCGGTCTCCATCCCCAATTCCCCTCAAGGAAGGAAAACGCTCTAGAACCTGGGTGTGGTTTCCACTCCGAAAGTGAAGCTACTCTTGAGCGGATTCCCCGCTCCCCTGGGAGGGGCTCCAGCTTAACGTTTAGGAATCCTGCCCCAGCCATTGGGGTTTCTCGGAAGAACTGTAGTCCTCAGGAATGATTTCCAGAACCAAAGATTTAAGCCCTTTCTCAAGCTGCAGCAAAGCGAACAAGTCTGTGGCTCTCGCAGCTTAGCCTTCCGCGGGCATCGTGGACAGGGCGCCGCTTCCCTAGATCCGCCCGCATACCCCATTGGATTGATCTCACTGGAGACAACTCTCGAGAGGATCCCCAAAAGAACAAGGGGCTGATAGAGCCTCCTGACAACGCTTTCCACGCCCTCCGCCCAGGGCCTCGGGGCTGCCTCTGCACCCGCCCTCCGCTCTCAGCAGCACTTCCCCTAACGCCTACCCGCCACCAGCCACCAGCGCTGTTCCCAGAGAATGCGATCCTGCGTAGACACCCCGCCCCTCTGGCCACCACTCCATGGCTACATGGGCGGCTCCCTTCCTTCGAGGCCCGCGCTCCATCCGAGACCCCGCCCACCCCAGGCGCTCTGGCCCGCCGGCTGGAGCTCTATGGCCATGCCTGGCTGCATGCTCCCCGCAGACTCCAACTACCAAGGCTGAGCCTGGCCACTTAGCCGTAGGGCTTCCTTCTCAGTCCGCCAGAGCAGATACTGGCGGCGTGACAGCGCTCTCCGAATCCTCCCGTCCCTCAGGTGCGCGTGCGTCAGCCCGGGGCCAACAGCAGGGCTGGACGTCTGGGCAGGCTCTCTCCATCCAGCAAGAGGTGAGCGTAGAGCTGTGTGGGGATGGTTACCGGGAAGGGGGCGTCTCAGGGCCCCTAAGTCGGAGAGTCATCTCATTTTTGTTTCAGTTCGCAGTGGCTACAGGGTGGGGAAAGGATGGGAAGAGAACAGGAAAGGAAGGCAGGGACACCAAAGAGGTGCAGTCGTCCAGGCATGATGTGATGGCAGTCTGGGCCAGGACGCGAACAATGTGGACACTGTAGATGAGACATTCAGGAGGCAGAGGGGACAGGACTTTACGTGGGCCCAGTCCTAGGTCTGAAGTCCTAGCATGATCCCGAAGGGCATTGAAAATTTGGCCCCGACCTGTCTTTCCTGCCAGCTGCTCCTATAGCAAATATCCAGGGACCTAGCAGCTTCCCAGGGAGATGCACTCTCACACCGAAGAAACTGTACTCACATTTCCCTTTGTCCAGACTGCCCATTCCGTCCTCCCACCCCACTAAATTTTAAAGCCCAACTCAAAAGTCACACATGACCCTTTCAGATACTTTTGCTATCCAAGCACTCTCAAAGCCCTGTCTATGCTCAGCTTTTACATATCCAGCAGTGATTTGTTCCTATTCGTAATCTTTATAATTCAGGCCTAAATGCCCAATGCAATGCTCTTGTGCCTGGCATGGAAGAGCGATATGAAGTTTCCAGAATAAAGTGGTACTTTTGAAAAGGTTATGACTGCCGGTCATTTATTCTGGGAGTTTACTGCCAGAATAAGATATTTGATAGAGACTCAAAAGGAACTCTAGAGCTGTCCAGTATGCTCATCTTAACATCTCCTTCAAGATCTTCCACAAATCCATTCTACCCCATTTGGTATTCTTCTTAATACCAAAGCCTAAAATATGTTGACAGTAAGATATAAAATTGTATTTACAGTGTAATCTGCCTACTTTAAAAATACTTTAGCGTTAAGAGACACTATTGTTGGTCAATAGAATTTGAGTGCTTTTTATCTCTATATATACACACATATATATCATCAGCATGTTATTTCCACAATAAGAGGAAAACAAACACTAAATAGATGGTAACAGATTTAAGAAAGCAAAGCATGTCATACTATTAAACTGAAAACCAAATCCTTACCTTCTTAAAGGTAACTAGAACTAGTCAGAATATAGTTTTGTTATGTGCTGTGAATACATTAAGATAGAATTTAATGCTTTTCCCACATCCAGTTCATCTTAGATAATCTGGGACAGTAGTTCCTCATTATTCAGATCCTGGTCTAAAACAGAAAAATATGATACACTTATGCATTTAAAGAAACAAACTTATTGTTTACAAATCATATTTTTATTAATATATAAATGGGCATTGATATGCAAAATGAGGTCAGTTGATAAAAACAATGACAGTTCACAATAGGTCTACATCATATAACTGCAGAAATCTTTAAGCATAAAATCTAATTACTAGAACCAGAAGTTGAAGGCATACTGAAGGAATCCTTAATATTATGAAGCCTAGGTTTCAAAAAGCTACCAATTCTAGAATGAACTCTGCTCTGGAACTGTTTCTTGATTATTTCTTGTTGCATCTCTTTCAGTGTGAAATGGAACCTTTGATACTCAGGTGTGACATCAACAAAGTCAAGAAGGTAGTCCAAACTCTTTCTTACAGCAGATAACTTAAATTCAGCAGTCTGCTTCTCCATCCCTTCTCCTTTCTGAACAAGTTTCTTTGTAATCCCACTTTTTGATTTTGGGGGACTACCCTGTTCATCATCTCCATTTAACCACACACTATCACCATCCAGCTTGGTTTCCAACTCCCCACATTTCTCAAGAATTTGTCCATAATCCCCATCTTCTAATCCTTGAAGATCATATTCAGATTCCTTTTTGTAAAGAAGATTTTCCCATGCATTTGCTATAGTTATTTGTTTTACTTCATCCCAACTCTTTGCCCAGTTAAAAATTGCACTTTTTATGTTGTAGGTTTTAATCTTGGAAACTCCCCTTTCCCCTTTATCTTGCTCATCATCACTTTCTTCAAAAATTACAAGACTCTCTTCAAGTTGCTTCCACCTATAAAGTCGTTTGCAGCTTAAGATCACGCCTTGATTCATTGGCTGAATTAAGGTTGAAGTGTTATGGGGAAAGAACATGCATTTTATTCGACCATCTTCACTTATTAGCGATTCAGCAGAAGGGTGAACTGGGGAACTGTCCAGAAGTAACAAGGCCCTGACGTCCTCTTCATGGAATCTTAGAACATTAAGCTGAAAATGCCTGACCTCAGGAACAAAATTTTGAAAGAACCATTCTGAAAACAATTCTCTGGTGAACCAAACATCTTTACTAGGTTTATATATAACAGGTAATGTACTTGTGTCTTCTTTTACACTTTTGGGCAGCTTTGATTTTCCAATAATGATAGACTTTAACTTATGAGTTCCATCTGCATTTGCACATAAAAGAGCAGACAAGCACTCTTTGTTTATTTTCCTCCCTGGCAGGCAGATATCTTTTCTGCTTGCCTGAGTGTTTTCTGGCATTGACTTCCAAAAGAGGTCAGTCTCACCTCCACTGTATAGCTGAGCTAGACACAGTTTCTCCTCTTTGATAAGCATGGACAGTTTTTGTCGAAATGGCTCAACATTTTCTGAAACTGAACTTAGGACTTGTTCGGCACATACTTTTCGGTTCCCAATTGCATGCCTATTTCGAAATCGAAAAAGCCAACCAGTACTAGCTTTGAAGTCTGTTCGCCCAAAACACTGTGCAAACCTCTCTGCAGCAGACTGAAGTTCCACACCTCTAACAGGCACACCAGCTGAGCGTTTCTGTTGGTACCACATGTAGACTGCATCATCCACATCGCCATATTTGGCTCCTGTTGTCCTCTTTCTTTTCTCAGCCCCAACTAATGGCATGTCCTGCTTCAGTACAAAGTCCAAAATCAATTTCTTATTCTTTTTAATGTCATAAAATGTTGATTTACTGATTCCAAATTCATCCATTACACTTTTAAGAGATCGTCCAGCTTCAATCCTACTGAGAACCTTCATTTTCTCCTCCAAATTCAATGTTGTATATTTCCCTCTCTTATTCATACTGAATTTGGGTTCAAACAACCAACAGAAAAAGGAAAAGCCTTACTGAATTGGAAAAAAATTTAAAGACAAAACCAAAAAAAACCAAACTAGCTCAGAGCCCCAAGGGCACAGGCATTTGTACTGAAGGATAATGGGCTAAAAAGGATAAGGGCTCAAGACCAAAGTGCTAGTCTAGAGGTAAAGGTCTTATGAACTCAGAAACTGCCCCTGGCAAAGTCTTCTCTAGCTGTTGCTCCTGCAAGACGTGATGATCAGTTTTTAGAACCCCCCTGCTCTTCCTCTCCCTTGATAGATATAGCGGCACTAGTCGGGAACAAGAATACCTGCATACTCTCTGTAAGTGAACACAGGAAGAGACACAAAGAAAGATGTGCCCACAAGAACAGACCCAGATGAGAAAAATCTCAATAAAAGCAGTGCTTGTGTAAAGATGGGAGTATGAAAGCATCAAAGGCAAGTACAGAGTAATCCTGTGTAGCAGAGCTGCAGTGAGGCTTCTCTTTCCAAAGGACCTGATTTTATTTCACTGCCAGAAAAGAAAATGGTGCTCATATTGCTCTGTATTAATGTTCGCCAGGCAGCAGTCCATACAGCTAGATAAAAACTCCAAGCTACCCTGACACTGGGCTGTCTGGAGAACTGGAATTTGGTAACAGTTGTATAGAATCTTTACATGAAGAAGAAAGTAGTTTCTGTTGTCCATATGAATGAAATCCAACTTTTAATATATTCAATATAGCATTCTCAAGGACTAGCTTTAACTTGTTAACCAAGGTAATCTGTTAAGTATGTAAATAATTTGTTAGTGGCACTCTTCCACTTTCAGATCTTCCTTGTTTGTGTACGTCTGGTGTATTCTCAAGTGTTATTGTTTTTTCACTGAAATTGTTCCATATTTGAAATATTAGCAATTCTTAGAGGTGAGTCCAAAAGTTTTACAAATATTTTATGATAAATAAAAAATTTTAAAAGATCTTTCCTTTTGTTTTCCTAAATTTACATTAGGGTTTTAAATAACACAATTTTATATGTGAGACTTTATTTGGTTTCTCTTCAGTATGGATTATATTTAATTTGAACCAAGACTCAATTTTTCCAGTGCTTGTAGAAATTCAAAAAGTTTCTCTACTGGTGTTTCTGATCAATTGTTCCCATAAATCCTTCTGTTGGCAAACTCTTCTGTATCTCAGCTCCCTCAAATATTCCTTTCAGGTTCTCTGGTGCTGCCCAATTCCATTCCATGTTCTACTCTAGATTAATTTCATGGTTCTCATTCCAGATATACAATTTCATAGGAAGTAACAAAAACTGCCACTTTCTTCCATTCTAAGTGCTATGAAGAAAAAAAACACTATGTCAGAAATGAGGGAAATGATTAGTATTTCAGTTTTTCTCCCCTCCTTTAGGGCAGAGCTTGACTGCTTTCATTTGTTCCTCAACTATATAGAATTCTCACAAGCCTCTTATCTAAAGGAACCCAGAAGAATCCATTCAATTAGTTTTCCTCTAACATTTGTTGCAAGAACTAACAGCTTTATGGAGCACTAAGGGTATCATGAAAAAATATCACAGATAATAGGATGTGGAGCCAGTGACAGGCTAAGATCAAGCAACTTTGTGAAAGAGGCAGCTATAACTAAGGCAATACTAAATAATAACTATTATAAATGGAAAAAGAAGAATAAAAGTATTTGTCAGCCAATAGCAGCACCATCAAGTCCAGCCAGTCACCCAGCAAAAACATTCAGCCCACTACAGCAGTTATGTGATGTCTCAGAATAAATTCCATGTATTTGTTTTCATTGCTTCCCATCTGTGCATTCATCATTTCTCATACGGTGCCCAGGAAGAGGAAGGTGAAATCAAAAGGAAAAACTTAGGGGACTTTTACAGGCTCCACAGCAAGAGTTATGAACTATGACACCAAATTTCAATGAAAATCATCAGTGGCCCTCACTCACTATTCACCATTTTGTGACTCGCTTCCTCTTCTTCCTTTCACAGGGTCTCTTCTCACACTTTCTTCTGCCCATCTTCCCTAACCAACTCCCAACTCATGTTATGAATCAGGCCTGCCAATGACATCCGAGGGCACTGGTGGCAAAATTTCATTTATTCAATTTAATAAGTTCCAATTATATGCTTGGCTTTGGGCCAGATCATGATCTCAATGCTAAGAGCATTAATGTCCACTAGTTCTGAGAGGCTAGAAACTATAATGACTTGGAGAAAGTAAGTTCCAACCTGACTGAGATTCTAAGGAAATGAACATACTTTAAAATACATGCAAGTGACTTAGGCAGATACTTCTTGTTATCTCTTCTTTTATCCTTTTCTCTTACTCAAAAAAGATCAAGAACTATGCATCAAAGGAGTGTAACATCATTCTATCTAAAAACAAAAATAGTATAATGGCTGTTAATGGTCTCTTTTTCATTTCCATCTTAAACTTACCTCTAGATGAACTGCCCTGGAAAGAAGATCTGTCAAAAACCCTCAAATGATGTTCCAGGATGTACTTTATTAAGTGCAATCTCTTCACTTCCGTTCAAAGCACTTAGATCCACATGAACTTATTTTCTAACTTTCCCTAAATGTAGCCCAATTACACTTAGTAAAAATATACTAAAGATGTCACTGTACTCTTCCCAGCTTGTCAAGGCTTTGCTCTTACTTTTTCCTCTGCCCACACCCTGCTGCGGGCAAATCTCTCAAGGTCTTTTATGATTTTCCCCAACCGAAAATCAACTTCCATTTCCTTGGACTTTCTGCAGCTTTCAGATTATGCCCTACCTTTTCCTACCCTGTGTTACTGATAGCCATGAAATTGCCTTGGTCCTTTGCCAGATTTCTCAATTCAAAGGCATTGTCCTGCTGACTAACACTGGCTACACCTAGTAGACTTAATAATCCCTTGACTGGTAGAGGCTGACACTACGAAAACACTGATAACTGGAACATTAACAAACCGAAATAATCAAGATTCCTTTAAATATGATTCAGTAAATATGTACCTCGCCAGACACTGCAGGAGATACGAGATGAAAAGATTCCCATTCTCCAAGAAGCATGCTGCAGTGGAAAAAGGAAAACCGGGAGCCTAAATTCCCAGTCTAGAAGCTACCATTGGTAAATTATATGACTCTGAGCAAGTCACTTCTTAGCTTTCAATTTCTCTGTCATGGAGAACTATAAATGTAACCTATCTCACAGGTTAAAACCTACCTCACAAGAAAAAACAAAATCGTTGTGAGGAAAGCGCGGCCCAGAGAAGGGTACAGATTACTCAAGGCCGTTGATCCTGAGCGAGACATGCAGGCCTCCTCCTCGAGGAGACTGAGACGAACCCCGGGACGATGGCTCGTCCGGCTGGGCTGCAGGAAAGCCAAGATTACCGAGAGCGCGAAGGGGTGACCCTTACCGGCGGGACCCCCTATTACCAGGCCGCCCGCTGCTCAAAGACTACGCAGGAACCACCCGGACGCCTAACGTCTCACGATCCAGACCGCGAGACGGCGACAAACGCCGGCAAAGAGGCGCGCAGGACCCTTCTAGGCTCTGCGGCCTGTAGACTCTTTGGCATTAACTCTTTCGGGACCCACGGCCGAATCAGGCAGTACGCCAGTTTCTCCCGCGAAGCCTGAAGCCGCCGCAGTTGGACCTCAGGACTGCACGGAGCCCCCCCCGGAAGTACTCCACTTCCGCTTCCGGTAGCAGTGCGGCGGCGGGCGGGGGGGGCCTCAGACAAATGCGTAGGAACCCCACCAGTAGGGGGAGGGGTTCGGAGGGTTTTTGGTGGTGCTGGGCCTGCGCCCCTTTACCTCCCGTCCCGACTGGCGCCACGCTGAAAGCTGCGGCCGTTAAACAGCGATTCGAAGTACAGCGACTTGCAGTTGAGCGCGCGCGAGAGCGGCTTCCACAACCAGCTGTCGAGGTAACCAAGAAGCGGCTCCCTTTCGGCGTCGGCTCCGGAGAGCTCCCAGAGAGCCGCTGGCGGCAGCTCGGCGCTGCCGCAAGGTGTTTGGAGGCGAGGCAGCCATTTTTTGTAGCCGGGCGGCCGAAGCCTGCGGCGCGACTGTCTAGAGCAAGGCCGGCCGTGAGGCTACGGAGGCTACCTTTTCCTGGCCTGCGGCTGGAGCCCACTCGGACACTGCCGCTTGCTCAACGCTTAGGGGCGCTTATCTGCCGTCTAGACGCGGAGCAGGTAGTCATGTCCCTCTTCTCGCCTCCCCTGGCGTTTCCTTTGCGGGCTGATGTGACCGCGGGAGAACCGCAGTTCAGCATCAGACAGATCAGCTTTTGCTGATGCAAAATCATAGGACGCGACCCCGTGCATCCTGAGCCGGGATGGGCAGCAAAGAGCCAGCCGTTTGTGAATACCATGGCATCCCGGACAGAATCTCCATGCCGGTTCTCCTGCATCATCACTTCGGGAGAGTGAGACGCAGGAGGCTCTCCTCAGCCTCGCTTAGAGAGGTCTAATAGACCCTTAAAGAAATGTAAAGTCAGCAAAAGGGTCACCTAATCATCACCAACTGCCATTCTCTTCTTTTCTGCGACTTGATATTTGGATAAACATTTTATAAGGAAAGGTCGGGTGTAATTTTTCCTAGGTCAAATAAATTTAAAAATACAAGTATAAATCTTCTGCATAGAGCCCTTTATACATCTTGCAAAGAAGTGCCAAAGAAGAATGTTGGGCGTCTGGTACTTAATTGGGGGATACTTTCTGAAAAAAAAAAAAAAAAAGGCTACTTTTTTCCTAATTATTTCTTCTACTCTGGTCTCACTGTTTCAGCTCTCTTGCCAGTATTCATACAAGAATAGGAGAATCGCAAATGTTCCACAAAGTGAAGGTTTCTATCATAGGAAGATGAAAGGTCATAGAAGTTGCATCCTCTTTTGAAAGCAGAAGTCTAGGATGACATGTTAAAATTTAAGAAACTCAGAGTGTTCTTATCTGCCGTTGACATGGAGAAGATGGGATAGAAATTCATAAATGAAATCTTTGAATAATCCCCAAACCCCTTGCAGCCAGTGGGTGCCAATTTTCTTACCCACCAACCTTTCTTGTTTTATTATTGTTTTCTTGAGGCAAAGTCATCAGTTGGCATTTGTCTCCAATGAATAATATAAAGAAAAGGAGAGAATCAGAGGGCCTGGCAGTTGTTTCTAAAGGGAAAGCAAGGCATGATGTTTGCTGTTCATTTTTCTCTCATAAAAACTAGAAAGTTGTAAAGTTCATGTGACCTTCTTATTGACATGCACTTTTTTTTTTCTGCCCTCAGTGCCTTAGGAAGAAGATCCTTTTATTGATTTTGTTCCAGACAAGACTGAATTGTCAGAGGTGGTACTGGTGGTGTGTCCACCACAGCGAACTGTTCCAAGCAGAATGATGACAGTAGATCTGAAGGTGACTGAGTATCTGAACCCTCAGGTCAGGGCTCTGTGGGAGACCAAAGGACCTGTGACAGAGAGCTCCAGTCAGAGTAAGAAATGTATGGCACAAAAGGACAATCTCATTTCTGAGAGCTCTCGCCAGCACTTCCGGAGCTTCCACTATCATGAAGCTGCTGGACCCCGTGAGGCAGTTGGTCAACTTCAAGAATTATGCCGTCGGTGGCTGAGGCCAGAGATACACTCAAAAGAGCAGATCTTGGAACTGCTGGTGCTAGAGCAATTCCTGACCATTCTGCCGAAGGACACCCAGACCCGGATAAAGAAGCACCATCTACAAAGCATTGAGGAGGCTGTGGCCCTGGTAGACCACTTGCAGAGTGACTCTAGTCAAACAAGGAATGGGGTGAGAAGAAAGATTCCTGATACATTCAATGAAATAGGATGAAGATGGATATATGGAGGGTGGGGGCAGTTAATTGAGAAATAACATGAAATAGGTCAGTGACCTTAAGGGTATCTAAGGCAAGACCTGAAACTACAGACCCGAAGCAATAGTCATTCCACAGGTTTAGGTGATCCTGGCAGAGGCTTCCTTCGTCTTAGAGAAAAAGTTTTGCCCTATTTGGAGCCAGGATGTATGAGGGTAATAAGCCCAGGATGGCTTGGCCCGGGAGAGTTGATGAGGAAGGGGCAGATCCAGAAAAATTGAGGACATGTAGAGATCAAAGGAGAGGATAGTAAAAAGGAGAATCCAAATGAGGATTGCAGAGGAAAAAAAAAAGGGAAAGATTTGGAAGTCACAATAGGTGGCTGAGAGAAGAAAAATGCTGAGAGGTAGTGTCTTTCATACCATAGATAGACAAGAGCCTCCACTGCCCACCTTCAGTGGTTGGTCCTTGCCTCTGCTAGTGAGTGGGAATCCAGGGTATGCCACTTGGCATGTGGCAGCATATCACCTGGCTTCAGGGCAAGGCATATGGTTGGTGTCAAGATCATTTGGAAGGAGATTGAATCAGACTCTCCTCCGCTTTTCTTTTCCATTTCATCCTCATTCTCTGAAAACCTTTCCTGGCCTTTGGGAAAATGTGGTTGTCAAGAGAGTGCTTTTTAGTCAATTTCTTAATTTTTTGAGAAAAATAGAAGAAGAAACCACTGCAGTAGGAATCTAAGTGAGGAGAGAAAGGCTGTCAAGGCAGTGTGTGAGCAAGTGGCCTACGTGACCCTACTCATGGTCTGAGCTGGGGTCTGTGCAGAGGGGTGGGGGCTACTGTATTGGAGGGCTGGTAGTAGCCACACCTTTTTTCCTAGATTTTATGGATAGTTCTTTATGGAAAATTGGTGGCCCAATATCTTTGTCCTTCTGTCATTTCCTTTCCTTCACACTTCCCACAATCTGGGCTCTACAGTTTTCCCTCCATCTACCACCAACCCCCAAAACTAAAGTAAGTTCTGTGGTAACAAGGATGGAAATTATTTCTAGGTTGCAACCCATGAGCTGAGAAAGGAAGCAGTGCTCTTGGGAGAAACAGCAGAGGCCCGAGGCTTCAAACTGAAGCCAGCAGAGCCCCAGCCAGTGGGCATGTCCCAGGATGAAGAATTTTGGAATACATACCAGGGCGTACAAGAACAGCTGAGCAGAAAAACTCATAAAGAGACTGAGCCTGTGTTTGAGAGGGGTAAGGAGCTTCATGGTAATTTCTTTCTGCTGGGAGCTGTGACCATAGTTTGTTCTGCTAGAACATTGTGTGCTTTTTCTGGAGGCCCAGTGCTGTGGATCTACAAATCCAGTGATGCTAGCAATTATGACGCACCCGCCTCCCTGAAAGTGGTGTTAGAATAGACCAGCTGTGGGTGAAAGTGGGGGTTGGCCTAAGGTACAGAAATACCCAAACCACAATGCCGTGGTAATTACATCATAAAATGTTCCTTAGAAAAGTGGAAAGAATTGGGGGCACTTCATCATCATAAAATACTGGAGTTGGGACCAGAAATGAGCTCTCAGTAGCAGAATATAAACAATTTTGTAGCAGGAAAGAAATAATAAATGATTTTTGAAAACTACATTTATTGTACACTGGAGTCCCTGAGTACTTCATTTTCAAAATGTTTAATTTTTATCTAACTCAAAACAATTTATGTCATGCGAAGATAATAAAAAGAGTTTTTCTTTTATTAATTTCATTCATGGGAACTCGGGAAACTGTTCTAGGGGCTAGTAGATACTTGGTTCTTACTAGCATTGAGAAGGCTACTTGGAGGTATCACACTTAAAGGAGTCCCATCTCTACTGAAAGAATCAGGATCGTCTATATTTTAGAAATGCCCTCAGGATGTTCGTAGACGTGAGAGAAGTTTCCTATGGCTCTTTTCCACCCACAGTTGGGCCTGCTCACCAGATCCTAGCCTTTCCTGAGCAGACAAATGCCAAAGACTGGACAATGGCACCTGAGCTCGTCTTGCCTGAGTCCCAGGTGAGCTGAGTTTTCGAGCTGTTTAGCACTGTCTTTCCCTACTGCCCATGAGCCACACTGCCCTGCAGGTGCTCAGAGGCTTGTTAGCCCAGAGGTTTTCCCTGGGGAACTGGACACCTCCCAGGCTGTTTGCTGATCCCTTACCTGCTACCTTTTGGCTTTCTCTTTATCATATGTGCTGTTCATTCCTTCAGTGCCTAGCCTACCATGCAATTCAAGGGCCAAATAGTAGGGCTGCTTCTAAAGTGACAGGTACTGAGCTGAAGCCCATTCTCTGTTTTAGAGCTTGTTGACATTTGAAGAAGTGGCCGTGTATTTTTCCCAGGAAGAATGGGAGTTACTGGATCCCAGTCAGAAGGCCCTCTACAATGATGTAATGCAGAAAAACTATGAGACTGTCATCTCCCTAGGTAAAGATTCTCCCATTCTCTTTATGTAGTAGTTGAGTAATTGATCATGCTCTCATCTTACTGGGAATGCACTCCTGTGAGTGAGTCTCTGTTCCAGTAGCTAGTCAGCTCTCAACTTGATAGTATATGTGGAGAAAATGTGTATCCAAGTCACCTGGGAGCTTTTCCCAAGTGTATATGCTTATTTCTTATCCTAAAATTCTTGATCCCTCCCTCCTCTCTCCACTCCAAATATACTCCATTGTCTTTTTATTTCTATGAATTCTACGACCATTTTCCTAGTATTTCAGGCCAGAAAAGTTGGGTCATCCTTTAGTCTGATCTTGTCATCCCCTGCCATTAATGCATCCGGAGTTCTCTAGCTCTACCTTTACACCATAGCCTGAGTACACCCATGTCTTATCCTCTTATCCCATTAGTATTCTAGTCTAAGCAGTGACTTCTTTAACCAGGTTCACTTTAGTAGTTTTCTAACTGGTACCTCTGCCCTTCCATAGCCTGTTTTCCACAAAGCAGCCAGAGTCTTTTAAAAACTGATAAGGTCATTTCTTTGCTTCAGAACCTTACAATACCTTCTCACACATTCAGATTAATGTCCAAACTCCTTAGGAGGCGCATAGGCCCCTCCAAGGTCAGACCCTTACCTCCCTGTCATCTCTTGCCACTCGTGCCCTGGCTCCGTCCTCCTCAGCCACACTGATCTTCTGATGTTTCTTTAACTTGCTATGTTCACTTTTACCTTTTCATTTCATTTACCATACACACTGGACTCTCTGAGTATGGCATTTTCAAACACATTAAGTTTTGCCTGGGTGAGAGCAATTTATGTCATGTGAGGAAAAAGATGAGATTTCTTTTTATTGACCTCACTCATGAAAACAGGACAGTCAGTTGGGGAACTGGTTATAAGGGCAGAGAAAGCCACTCCTACATACCATGTAATACTTATAAAGGAGTCCCATCTCTACTGAAAGAATCAGGATCGTCTATATTTTAGAAATGCCCTCAGGATATTCATAGACATGAAGGAAGTTTCCTATGGCTCTTTTCCAGCCACAGCTGAGCCTGCTCACCAGACTCTAACCTTTCCTGAGCAGATAAACACCAAAGACTGGATAATGGCTCCTGAACTCTTCTTGCCTGAGTCCCAGGTGAGCTGAGCTTTCAAGCTGTTTAGCAACTGCCTTTCCCTACTGCCCATGAGCCACACTGCCCAGTAAGTACTCAGAGACATGTTAGCCCAGATGTTCTCCCTGGGGAACTGGATACCGCCCAGGCTGTTTGCTGATCCCTTGCCTTCTTCCTTTCTGCCTGCTTTCTTTAAAAAAATCATGTGCTGTTCATTCCTTCAGTGCCTTGCCTACCATGCAATTCAAGGGCCAAATAGTAGGGCTGCTTCTAAAGTGACAGGTACTGAGCTGAAGCCCATTCTCTGTTTTAGACCTTGCTGACATTTGAAGAAGTGGCTGTGTATTTTTCCCAGGAAGAATGGGAGTTACTAGATCCCAGTCAGAAGGCCTTCTGCAATGATATAATGCAGGAAAACTATGAGAGTGTCATCTCTCTAGGTAAAGATTCTCCCATTCTCTTTATGTAGAAGTTGAGTAATTGATCATGCTCTCATCTTACTGGGAATGCACCTCTGTGAGTGAGTCTCTGTCCCAGCAGCTAGTCGACTCTCAATTTGATGGTATGCGGAGGAAAGGTGTATCCAAGTCACCTGGGAGCTTTTCTTAAGTATACATTCTTTATCTACAATCTTGATCTCATTCTCATTTTTCCTTTAAAACTCTTATCCCTTTCTCATCTCAGTAAAGGGCAACTCCATTCAACCAGTTGTTCAGAACAAGAAACATTCTCATCATAACCAGCTGTTAATGAATCACTAGTCTCTTGGCTCTGTCTTCACGGTATAGCTTGAGTCCAACTATGTTTCATCTTCTTGTGATGTTAGCGTCCTAGTCTAAGCCAGGAGCATCTCAAACCAGATCCACTTCAGAATCTTTATAACTGGTACCTCCTGCCACCACTCTTGCCCTTTCATAGTCTCTTTTCCATGCAATAGGCAGAGTCTTTTAAAACCTGAGCAGATCATGTCATTTCCCTGTTTCAAAACCTTACGATGACTTCTCATCACATTCAGAATAATATCCAAACTTCTTTCCAAGGACCCTCCAGGATATGGCCTTGTCTTGCCTCCCTGCCCTCATCTCCTGCCACTCATGCCCTTGTTCAGCCCTTCTCATCCACACTGGTCTTGCTGTTTCTTCAACTTGCCATGCTCATTTTTACCTTCCCTATCCCTCTACCTGGCACATTTTTGTGCCACACGTCAAAACTCACCTTTAGGTCTGCTCAAATATCACTTGCTGAAAGATGCCTTCCATATACTCTTTTCTCACACAGCTTCACAGAAGCAGAATCTTAAATGCTCTCTTACTAAGCTTTAGTTTTTTAAAAAACATTTATCGGATGTGGTTCCATAGTGTAGCAGTTAGCATGTCTGCTTTACATGAAGAAGGTTCTAGGTTTGTGCCCCAGTGGAGCCATGGTCCATGGTCTACGGCCATGCCACCTTGAACAAGCCCTTCTGATCTCGGAAGCTAAGCAGGGTCGGGACTGGTTAGTACTTGGATGGTAGACTACCTATAAGAAGACCAGGTGTTGAAGGCATAAATAATAATAATAATAAATAAAAAACATCACTTCTTGAGATTTTGTTTATTGATGTTTGATTGTCTCACTGTCCCAGTAGAAGATAAGTTCTGTGAGATCAGGGGCATGCTGTAGCCACTCAATACATATTTGTTGAAAGACTGAATGCTGAATACTTCCCATACATACTTGGCAATTTGTATTTAGGAAAAGTCCACTGATTCTGGTCTGTTTCATCCAACAGGATGTGAACCAGTGAGCTATTGGAGTGGTAGAAATCCTTACAAGCCCAGTGTCTGGTGCTCTAGTGATAAATAAAAAAATTGCTGTAATTATGATAGGAATCACTTGTGTATATGATACCCAATCCACTGACCGTTGGCTCTGCTAGACCTGGTCTTATTCAGAGTGAGTCTTAAAGATTTAAGAGGATTAACCTGTATTCCATGCAACCTCTAGAGTTTGGTTCCACCTTGGTCAAATATGGGGTATTCTTGGTGGCAGAAGAGGGAGAACATGCCCATGGTTCCAACGCCCTCTGTCCTTTACATCAATCAAGCTAGGTTTATTTCTCATCCTCCACTTTGCTTCTCCACCTACAAGTGCAGTATAGTGTAAACCTGATGCCTGATATGAGCAACTAGTCATTTAACTATTTGGGGTAACTGTTAAAGTGTTCTTGGTTCTTAGTAAAATAGTCTGGAATTAGTGAACCATTGTTAAGTTACCAGTCGTTGACCTGAGTTTCTTCATTTACAGCCATATTTGTGCTTCCCAAACCTAAAGTGATCTCTTGTCTAGAGCAAGGGGAAGAGCCATGGGTCCAAGGATCCCCGAATTTAAAGAACAATGACAAGGAGCTGCCTACAGGTAAATACACCATGGGAAGAGGAGAAATGTGCCTTGATAGGAACCTTTGTAAGGGCTTAACATTTTAAGATTCTACTTACCTGTTTATTAAGAATCAGAGATCTTTGAATTTTTCTTTCCATTTCTGTGATTTTCTTGCTCTGCCATTCACTTGGCTGATTCTTACATTCATTCTAACAGGATTAAAGCTCAAAAATGACACTGAAAATCATGAGGCAATATGCCTTTCTGACTTAGAAATACAAGCACCAGGAGACATAATGTCAAAAAAGGCCAGAGCGAAAGTTCCCCAGAAAACAGCAGGCAAAGAAAATTATGGTGAGATGCACAGGATGGGGAAATGGCACCGAGATTTGCCAGCAAAGAAAAGAAAGAAACTTTCAACCTGGAAACAAGAGTTGCTGAAACTTATGGTTCGTCACAAGAAAGAACGTGCAGGAGAGAAGCCTTTTAAATGCCAGGAATGTGGGAAAAGCTTTCGAGTTAGCTCTGACCTTATTAAGCACCAAAGAATTCATACTGAAGAGAAACCGTATAAATGTCCACAGTGTGATAAGAGGTTTAGATGGAGTTCAGATCTTAATAAGCACTTAACAACACACCAAGGAATAAAACCATATAAATGCTCATGGTGTGGGAAAAGCTTCAGTCAAAATACAAATCTACACACACATCAAAGAACTCACACTGGAGAGAAGCCCTTTTCTTGTCATGAATGTGGGAAAAATTTTAGTCAGAATTCCCACCTGATTAAACACCGGAGAACCCACACAGGTGAGCAGCCTTATTCCTGTAGTGTATGCAGAAGAAACTTCAGCAGGCGGTCAAGCCTTCTTAGACATCAGAAACTCCACCAGTGAAAGGAAGATTGTCCAGTGTCTTCATTCTGAACAAATTCAAGTGGAGCTTGACCCTAAAGTTTATGAAAAAATACAGAATTATGAAGCATAAAGATTTTTCATCAGTGAAAAATTTGGAGACATAAACAGGTGTCCCAGAAAGGAATCAAGGTTGACTCTGCAGTACATGTATTTAAGTTGTACTACTTACCCTTTTTACTTAAACACTTCAGGGAATCCCTTAGCAAGAGAAGTATCTGAAGAACATTCTAAATAATAGAAAAAGCTGTTTGGGATTGTACCTGGCAATATAGCAAATATAGCTTCAAATAGCATATGCAGCCATGAATCAATTAGTCTTCAAAGGTCACAGAGGTAAATATTGTTGGTTTTACATTGATCTCCCCATCCCCTCTTTAAACACATGATAGAAATATTTGTACCATGGTCTTTCATAACGAAAGCAATAATATACTTGTTTCATTGCATGTCATTATCTTCAGGGTAGCAGGTTTCCAATTTCAATAGTCTCATGGGGGCAGAAATGAATTCTAATGTAAAGTTTTTAAGAACCAAATTGGATTATCTTGACATCGATTCCTCGAACTTTTTATGAATTGAATTAGCACAATATTTACTATGATGAAATCATATTTACTTCACCACTAGGGAATCTGCCAGACAACTAACTAATAATGCACTATCTTATGCTTCTTACTGGTGCTGTTTGAAAAAAGGAAAACATTTCTAATGAGATCAGATGGAAACGGGTTGGAATATTAGCCATGGAATATATGTTGGATGTAAAGAAGAATTTTCTGCAATAATAAATTAGATTGTTTTCTTTCCTCACGATGTTAGTAGGATAAAATAGCCATTAAAATTAGCACTTTCATGAGGCCTGAAAGAAAATTAATGAAAGTTCAGGATTAACTTCTCAGTTATTTGTTTGTGTGCTTTTTCATTTGACTTTTGTTTGTTAAGAATCAGGAGAGAGTTAAGTTTGAGAAGTGGAGCATGTACTGCAGTCAAGATTCTGTGGTTCACTGGCATGATGGCCTAGGAATCCAGTTAGCAGGAGACCAGCTTTCTAAAAGGAAAGTTTTGGGAACTGATGCTGAGTGGTTGGCAAAAGTTGGTGAACCCACATCTATTTTGGTTGTCTTACACTGTAAACTATTAAGCAGGAAGGGTCTACCAGCGTCTGTTTTCTCCAGCACACTATTTAGCAGTAGCCTTAGATAATAAGTTTGATAGACTGCTGAAAATCTCTGTAGGCTTCAGATTTTCTGATAACTCACGCTTTACAACAGTGACTCAAATGTGTTCCTGTTAGAGCTTGTAGGTAGTATCAGAAAAGGGGTTATATTATGTCTTCCAAATCTCTTATTTTATAAACAAGGAAGTTAAGCCTCAAAGAGATAGGTGGACTTTTTCAAGACCCCATAGCTAGTGGGTTTGTTGGCTGTCACTTGGCTTCATTAGACAGACTTGAAGACAGGTTTAACAGGACTGATTTGTATGTTATCTCTCCAGAACCAGCTTGGATGACATTGTATTATATCTATTTCCAGCTTATAAAACATTCTTGTTCCTTGATTGATTACTGAAACACTCTTAAGTCTCCATTTTCTCTATGAAATAGAGAAACACTCACCTCAGGGTTGATCTGAGGATCACAGGGATTCATGAAAGAAAAGCACCTACCAGCCTGGCCAACAGTAGATGCTCAGTCCATGTACATTTTTCTTTCCTTTTCCTGTGCTCCCTAGATATGTTGGGAGGACTGACTACATTAAAGAAGCAGATGCGTTTGTGGCTGTTGCAGCTCTTGAGTAGCTGAGCACTGGTGGTTGTTATGCTGACTTGATTTGGTCCATGGCTTCAGTGCCTTTTGGTGTAAGTCACCTGAGCTTTGGTCTTGTATGCTCAGCAAGATTTTACTTCCTTTCCCAAAATTAAATATACCAAGTATTATATCTTAAGCACAGCCAGCTCTGAAGCTCTGATCTACGTTATTCTCACTCAGCACCCTCAGCTTTAGAACCCTGGGACTCTGTCTTTTTTTCCCAAGATATGTGTGAATTTCTTGCTCGCACTGCATTCATTCATTTAATTTAATGAAGGTCTATTTTGTACCTAGGCTGTGTTCTAGACCTAGGATATAGTAGTGAACAAAAGACATCTTATCCTATGGGGCTTGTAGTCTTTTGAATAGTAAAATGGAGAATGGTTATGCATTTCTGCTTCTTGTAGTTAGACAGGGTTATGAGGTTTTGGTCAGTGGGTTGTGAGCAGAAGCCTCATTTCTGGGCTGAAGCATTTATTTGTTGGTACAAGACTCTGTATTGCTCTCTTTTCCTGCCTCAGTCATGGAAGCACATACAGAGAGAGGAGTCTTGAGATCAAACCAACCTGGAATGCTGAGTCCCTCACATGACTGATTAGCTGTTCTAGTGAATCCCTCAGATCTGTAATGTACCTTGTGGGAAAGAAAAATAAATTTTTGTGTTTAACCACTGAGGTGTTGGTGCTGTGTATTTTTACAGTATAACCTGGTTTGTCTTAATAGCAGTGGCTATTGTACGAGAGCTCTGGAGCCTTTTTTTTTTCCCCCATTCCACTTGGCCTTTGGCTCACAAGAGAAATCTAGATTCCTCTAGATGCGCCACTAAACTGATATATCACTGATGGGAACAGTGTAAGTGATTGGAGCTTTTAAGTCTGTAGATGATATTAAAGAAAGACTGGTTGCTAATGAGGGAACAAATCCTGGGTAGATCAGTTGTTCAAATGGACAAGGCAACCTCTCTTTCCTCTGTGGCCTTCTTCATTTTTCCTTGTTTTTCTCCCTGTGCTCCACTACCCACATGCACAAGATGTGTTTCTATTGATTAGTGGGCTAGGGAGAAGTAAGGGTTGCCTTTCATTCTTCATGTGACTGCATTAGACTTCAAGGAATGGTTTGGTAACTACCCTTGTACTTTCTGTGAGTTGTGCCTCAAAAAGCATGGGACCTCGGGTAGAAGCAAAATTTCCAGATTGGTGTAGAAAGAAAGGTAGCTGCTCTTCCTAGACAGTCAAGAAGAAGCTTGCGCAGAAAAGTAGGAACAAGACACTTCATTTGGTGAGAGAAGCCTCCAATGGGAATGTCCTATCTTAGGCAGTAACCAGCAGCACGATGTCTCACAACTACTTACGCTTGAAATGTGGGATGGATATGTGGAAGTTAGAAGGAACTTTTATAGGCTAGTAACAAGGATGAGAGCAGATTACTAAAAAAACTACCTAAAATCAAAATCTATTGAGGCTTGTTTTAAAAATGAACTCTGAGACGCAACCCTGTATTCACTCTCCAATGTTAGTATTAAAGGTCTCAGAAATATGTCCTCCATAACCAGATGACTTCTAGGACAGATCGAAAGTGCTTTCTTTTAGTCTGTTCATATAACAGTCTTAAGTGGCTCCAAGGTTGGTTCTGAGTGCTGGATCATTGACCAAGGCTAGCCCCCAAATCTTTGACCCCTTTTCTGCACTGTTGTAAGTGGCCACAGTGCGGGGACCATCCAAGACTCAGAGTTCTTTTTGCTTTTAAGTAGACTGGAACCTCAAGCTGATCTTGAGAACCTCAGCTATCTTTTAACTGGAGGATAACAACAGGAGAGCTTGGGATAAAACTAAAACTAAAACTGCTGGGGTTTTGGTCAATTTTTGGAACAATGAGTAGTTTAATTCCTCTGGCGAGCTTGCGAGAAAGGATGCTAAGCAGCCTTTTCTATAACTGGACAGTTGGGGTAACAAAAGATTTAAACTCCATAAAGGATTTTTTAAGCATGCACTGAGTCACTCCACTGACAAGTGCTTACTGAATACCTTCTGCAGTTTCCACTCTCATGTGTAATGGATCAAGGCTACCTGTTATTTTTCTTTCAGGGCCTTTGCCTCTAGTGCTTAGAGTAGATTATTTACTGAAAGTTTCCTCACATCCTTATTTGTGGTTTCTCTCCTGTATAGAGTCTGAAGCTCCCTCATGGAGGAAATGTTAAAGCTTTTCCTGCACTCTATATTTCTGTGGTTCTTTCCAAACAAGTATACAAGCATATTGTTACTGAATCTTTTCCACACTTGTCACTGTTACACTTCTCATGTGGGTTCAGTGGGGAGGAAGGCCAGAGCACCATTTGAAGCACCTACCAAACTTGCTGTATATGTAAGGTTTCCTTCGTGTGTAACTTCTCCAATGGGCAAGATACTGGGCCATACTGAAATGCTTTCCGCAGTCAGGCACCTATAAGGCTTTCCTCCTGTATGATTCACCCACATGTGATGCCTGTATTTGACTTAAAGCAGTTCCCCCATCTACCTTTCATGAGAAGAATTAAGCAAGCAAGCTCTTGCAATGAGTTTCAGATTTAGGAAAACTATCAGAATCACTTTTCATTTCTACCACAGTCAACGATTAATCTGAGTTGCACCAATATTAGCACTAACACACAAAAAATTTAAGCTTAACACCATTTGAATACACTGCACCTTTAAGGAAAAACTTAGAAAGCTTACTGTTGAATATTTTAAACCAATGGATATAATATTTCCAACATTATAATTTTCACAGCATTTGTTCATGACTTGTACCATTTCAAAACATTTGAAAAAAAAAGTGAAGAATCTTTAATGTTCAGGAAAAGTAAAATATTTTTAACTTTAGAAAAATCTTTAAAAAGTTTCAGTAACTTAAGGAATGATAGTTTCTTACACAGAGGAGTTAGGAAAATGATTTTTTTAAAAAATGTTTCATCCTTTAACTATGGTAAGTAAACATTACCCAGCATTAAAGCTATTTACCTTCCTAAAAGGAGAAGCTCATATTTCCAATCTTATTCTTCTTTGAATAAAGAGGTGCTTCTACAATATTCTCTTCTTGGGGCTCTGTAAAGATCCCACATTTCAAAATCCAGACTGGCACAGGGACTCTTTCTTCCCTTGACCTTCACTCATGCACTAGTCAGTCATATCTGCTCTTATTGAATCTTCAGTGTTGAGCACAAGACTGATAAGTTATAATATGTAATTAAAAATGAAAATGAAAATATATCAAATAGGAAAACTTGCCACAGCCACCTGAACATTAGCTTTGGTTACTCGGATCATCCCCTGGCTCACTAATCTCCCGTCTTCAGGAATTGAGTATTTAACAGACATATAATGGCCACGATACCAGTTTTGTTCTTTACTGGAAAGATGGAAAAGAGCATGCAGGTCCTGTGAAGGAGCACACAGAGAAATCATATGCTGGGAACATATAAATGTCTAAGGCTATTTTTCTGTCTGCATGAATGCTTAAGCCCAGAACTCAGGGAGCTTCACCCTGGAATAGAAAGACTGGATTCCATGTGCACCCCAGGAAAAGTATCCCAGCACCTATCTTGACAATGTCTGTTTTCCAGCACTTGCCAATAACAAGGGCCTGGATGCACAGAACCTAGGGGTCTTGCAAGGACTTGGCACCTCTCCTACGGACTCTCTCAACACTGAGCTATACAGAAAGATCTGGAAGGGACCTTAGAAATCTGGCTTTGTCATTGGGTCCCAGACTGGTTCTCAGAAAGAACCTCATTTTTTTTTTCTTCCAGATAACCCCTTGTAGTTAACCAGGGTGCTGTGCCCTCCAAAATCATTTCTAGTGTCTGTACACAGGCTAGGGCATGGTAACAGTCTCTCCTATAACCATCTTCTCTCAGGATCAAGGTGGCCTGGGACTTGCAGGTAACAGAAAAAGCTGTTCAATTTTGAATTCCCCTCAACAATGAATGAGAGTTCCTGTTGCTCCATATCCTTGTCAGCATTTGTTGTCAGTGTTTTTGGATTTTCACCATTCCGATAGTTGTATTGTGCTATCTCATCATTTTAACTTGCAATTCCCTAATGACATGATGTGGGGCATCTTTTCATATGCTTATTTATCATCTGTGTACCTTGTTTGGTGGGGTATCTGTTCAGATCTTTTGCCCATTTTTAAATCAGGTCATTTTCTTATTGTTGAGTTTTGAGAGTTCTTTGCATAATTTGTATAGCAGTCCTTTATCAGATGTGTCTTTTGCAAATATTTTCTCCCAGTCTGTAGCTTATCTTCTCATTCTTTTGACAGTATCTTTTGCAGAGCAGAAGTTTTTAATTTTAATGAAGTCCAGCTTATCAATTATTTCTTTCATGGATTGTACCGTTAGTGTTGTATCTAAAGTCACCACCAAACCCAAGGTCATGTAAGTTTTCTCCTGTGATATCTTATAGGAGTTTTATTATTTTGTGGTTTACGTTTAGGTTTTGAGTTAATTTTGTAAATTCCTCTGAGGGGTTGTAAAAGAGTGTAAAATCTATGTAGATTCTTTTTTTTTTTTTTTTGCGTGTATATGTCCAGTTGTTCTAGCACCATTTGTTGAAAAGGCTATCTTTTGTCCATTTTATTGCCTTTGCTCCTTTGTCAACAATCAATTCACCATATTTATATGATCTGTTTCTTGGCTCTCTAGTCTGTTTAAAGCTACATTAATCAAGATGGTGTGGTACTGTTGATATAGGCCTGCTCTTTCAACAGTACCACACCGTCTTGATTAATATAGCTTTAGAGTAAGTTGGTGCCCAGTAACGTCAGTCCTCCAACTTTGTTTTTCTTCTTTAATATTGTGTTGGCTATTCTGGGTCTTTTGCCTGTCCATTTATATTTTAAAATCAGTTTGTCAATATACACAAAATAACTTGCTGGGATTTTCGTTGAGATTCCATTCAATCTATAGATCAAGTTGAGAAGAACTGCCATCTTGAAAATACTGAATATTCGTATATATGAACATGGAATATCTCCACATTTAGTTAGTTCTTTGATTGCTTTCATCTTGTAGTTTTCTTCATTAGATCTTGTACATATTTTGTTAAATTTATACCTGAGTATTTTTTTGTCCTAATGTAGATCGTATTTATGTTTTTAATTTCAAATTCCAATTGTTCATTGTGGATATATAGGAAAATGATTGACATTTTAAAAAATTTTATTTTATTATTAGTTTCAAGTATACAGTACATTGGTTAGACAATTATATAGTTTAAAAAACGATCCCCTTAATTGTGCTTTCTCTCCTCTGGCTCTCCACCGAGCCATTACATTAATGCTAACTGCATTCCCTATGCTGTACTCCCCATCCCTGTGACTATCAACTACTAATTTGTATTTCTTTAACCCTTCACCCCATTCTCCCAGTCCCCCAACTCTCCTCACCAGATTGTCCTCTATATTTGTGAGTCTGCTTTTGATTAGTTTGTTCTTTTTGTTCCTTCGATTCTGCATATAAGCGAAATCATATGGTATTTATCTTTCTCTGTCTGACTTATTTCTCTCAGCATAATAACCTCTAGGTCCATCTATGTCATTGCAAATGGTAGGATTTCATTTTTTTAATGGCTGAGTAATATTCCATTGTATATACAAACCATAACTTCTTTATCCAATCGTCTGTTGATGGGCATTTAGGTTGCTTCCATATATTGGCTATTGTAAATTGTGCTGCCATGAACATAGGGGTGCATAGATCTTTACAAATTATTGTTTTGGATAAATACTCAGAAGTGCAATTGCTGGGTCGAAAGGTATATCCACATTTAATTTTTTGAGAAACCTCCAGACTGTTTTCCATAGTGGTTGTATCAGTTTGCAATCCCACCAACAGTGTATGAGAGTTCCCTTTTCTCCACATCCTCACAAACACTTGTTGTTCTTTGATTTATTGATGATAGCCATTCTGACAGGTGCGAAGTGATATCTCATTGTGGTTCTAATTTGCATTTCTCTGATGATTAGTGACTTTGAGTATCTTTTCATATGTATATTGGCCATCTGTATTTCCTTTTTGGAGAAGTATCTATTCAGGTCTTCTGCCCATTTTTTAACTGGATTGTTTGTTTTTCTGTTGTTGAGTTGTATGAATTCTTTATATATTTTGGATATTAACCTCTTATCAGATGTATCTTTTCCCATTCATTCGGTTGTCTTTTTGTTTTGTTGATGGTTTCCTTTGCTGTAAAAAAATCTTTAGTTTGATGTAGTCCCATTTGTTTATTTTTTCTTTTGTTTCCCTTGCCCAAGGAGGTAAAGTGATTTACTTTTGTATACTAATCTTGTAACCTGCCACTTTGCTACAAATGCTTTATTAGTTCCAGGAATTTTCTGTGAATTCTTTGGGGTTTTGTACATAGATGTTCATGTTATCTGTGAAAAAGGACAGTTTTATTTCTTCTTTTTTTTCTGTATGCTTTTTATTTTTGTTTATATCTTATTATATTATCTATGGCTTCTAGTATGATGTTTAAGAGAAGGGCTAAGAGGGGACACCCTTGCCTTGTTCTTGACCTTAATGGGAAAGCTTCTAGTTTCTCACAATTAAGTATGCTATTATTTGCAGGGGTTTTGTGGATTTTTTGGTAAATTTTTATATTAAGTTGAGGAAGTTCCCATCTATTTCTAGTTTGCTGAGAGTTTTTATCATGATGGGTGTTAGATCTTGTCAAATGCTTTTTCTGCATCTTCTGATATGATCATGTGATTTTTATTCTTTACATCATTGATACGATGGATTACATTAATTTATTGTTGAGTTTTGAACCAGACTTGCATACCTAGAATAAATTCCACTGTATAATTTTTATTATACATTGTCAGATTTAATTTGTTGATGTTTTGTTAAGGATTTCTTAATCTATATTTATGAGAGATGTTGGTTTATTGTTTCCTTATAATGTCTTATTCTTTTTTCTTTTTTTATATTAGAGTAATGCTTGCCTCACAGAATTCCTCATCACCACTCCTATCTACCGCAGGTACTTCTTGTCTTTTATTAAGCTAATCCTTTAGCTCTACAGACTACCCAGCTTTCTGATCTCTGACCATAGCTTTACACCTATATTGCAGTTTTAGAAGATATCATTCAGTGCCCTCTATTCTATTCCACTGGAAGCTTTACATGTGGGAAACTGCTTCTTTGCATCCATATTCCTTTTCCTCTCTCCCAACAACCCTGATTTCATTTGGAGATGTGAGCTTCCTGACCTTGGTTTCTAGGAGTGGAGAATGTGATCTAAACTAAGTTACTAAGAGGAGGAGTCCATCTCTCAGTTAGAATATGGCTCAAGGTTAGGCATATGACAGTAGGCTGGTCCCATCAGGACTTTTGTTGGAAATGCTAGAACAAATTCAGCTCTTGCTGGATGATACACATATAACCCAGTAGTCGTTGACAGTTTTCTTGATATTAGGAGAGACCTGAGCTTTAGCATGAAAGGTGGCATAGAAGGTAGAGCAAAATGATAAATATTTATCTTGGTGACACTGTTGAGTTGTCAGATCAAGCATCACCTGACAACTAGAACTGTCCTGGCCTTTCCAGCTACATTGAATCTATACATTTCCTTTTATTGTTTAAGCCAGTGTGAATAGGGTTTTCTATTCATTGTAACTGAAAGAATTCTAATACATAGAGTAATAAGCGATTTATGATATATGTAGGAGATGAACAATCCTTTTATATATACCAACTTTTAAGTTATTATGGAAATTATCAAACATACATAAAAGTAGAGACAATAATATGAGAGACCTCTAATAGGCTTCAACAGTTATAAACATTTTGTCAATTTTGTTTCATCTATCCCAGTTTATTGTTTCTATTTTGAGAGGGTTGTCTATTTGTTTTGGAGCATTTTAAAGCCAATCTCAGACATGATAACATTTCACCCATAAATAGTTTATAAGATATAAATAATTCTTGAAATCTCTGCCCTAAACCATCTTTGAGAAAGAATCCTCACTCAGCAGAGGCCTTCTCTCTCACAGGAGGCAAGGTTAATTGAGAACATGAGAGCTTCCTTTCCCTCCCTCAGAGCACAACCAGAACTTGACTGACACCTCTCAAGATGGCTTTGTAAGAGGACTCTCTTGGCCTCCTCCCCAGAGTATTCATTTATTCAATACTCTGGTTCAAAACTCAACAATAAATTAATGTAATCCATTAAACCAAAATGCCTTATAATGAGAGTGATCCAGAAAGGATGCTAGGTGTCTTTAAAGATCCCCAGAGCAACTCGTTAAGAAAAAACTACATGATTAACTGGTGTACTTTTAATGAGCCCCAGAGTGATTCACTCACTAAGAGTACAATGGCAACAGTTAATTGCTGGTTTCCTGGAAGCCACTAAAGAACAAAATAATAATAATAATTACCCTCTAGCATATTTAAATAGAGTATTTCCCAGGAGCGGAAACTCTTCTCATTTACCTACTTGCATTGGCTTTGGAATACTAAAAACATTAGAATTTCATTATAATTCACTTTATATTTACTAACATGGGTACAATAAAAAAGACAGATAATAACAAGTGTTATAATAGATGTGGAGAAATTGGAACCCTCATACACTGCTAATAGGAATGTTAAATGATTCAGCAATTGTAGAAAACATTTTGGTTGTCCTTCAAAAAGTTAAGCACAAAATTACCATTTGACCCAGCAATTTCACCCCTAAGTACATACTCAAGAGAAGTAAAAATTTATGTCCAAACTTTGTATATGAATGTACATAGTAGATTCACAATAGCCCAGAACTAGAAATGACTGAAGTGTCCATCAAATGATGAATGGATAAACAAATGTAGTATATTCATACAACAGAATAGTATTTAGCAGTAAAAAGAAATGAAGTTCTGATATATTCTACAACATGGCTGAACCTTGAAAACCTATTAAGTGAAAAGAGCCAGACACAAAACGTCCCATATACAAAATATCCAGAATAGGCAAATCCTTAGAGACAGAAAGTAGATTAGTGGTTTTCAGGGGCTGGGAGCTTCAGGAGTGTGGAAGGTAACTGCTAAAGGATATAGGGTTTCTTTATGTAGTGATGAAAATATTATGGAATTAAATAGTGGTGATGAATTGTGAATACACTAACAAAAACCTCTGAATTATATACTTTAAAATGGTGAATTTTATTTTATGTGACATATCTCAATTTAAAAATTAACTAAAAGGAACTAAAGCAAAGGTGATAGTTAGGCTTCCAGGTAAATAATAGTAGCAGGTGGGACAGGGAAAAAGAGTGTGGACAAGAAAAAAGAAAGATCGAGTAAAAACTTTGAAAAGAAAGAAATTTAGGAAGACTTCTGTGGATGCAGGGATTACATATCAGAGGGTAAAACCAATAATCGAGAGAAGGAAATAAAAGGTATAAGGATTGGAAAGGCAGAAGCAAAACAATTAGTATTGGGATTCCAGTTTGGGTAAGATAGTGTGTGCATGGTCACCTTTTCTTTCTCATGGAAAATAACTGTAAGATCTGGATAGAATGAATGGATCAGCTATTTGAGAACTTTGAAGAGTTAATAGCAGCAGGTGATTTGGAGAAGGACACCAGAATTCCAAGTACTACTGAAATGATTGTAGTTTACAATTTATTTTCTCTGATATCCTTTGATTTCAACTCAGCACAACTAGAAATCTGGAAGTGAGCACTGTAGTAAAGATGTAAACAAAAATACAACATTTATTAATGATAAGAAAACTAGGACTAGAATAGAACTTATAACATCCATAATTGAAAGGAAAAAGCAAAACTGTATTCACAGATGACATAAATTGTACTGCAGAAAATCCTAAGACCCTACAAAAATTTCTAGAATTAAGTACATTTCGTAAGACAACAGGATACAAGGTCAACAAACAAAATTAATTCTATTTTTATACACCGCAAGTGATATCATTTACAACAGCTTTAAAAAAATGAAAATCAAGGTATAAATCAACAAAACATACAGGTTATGTATGCTTAATCCATTGTTGGATTAAGTCAAAGAAGTCCTAAATAAATGGATAGACATGATGTTTATAAATTGGAAAGAATCAACATAGTAAAGATATCAGTTCTTCCCAGACTGATCAATAAATTTAGTGCAAAGTAGAAAAGTAAAGGAACTATAGTAGCCTAAACAGTTTTGAAATGTAAGCAAAAAATTTAAAGAATAACATCACTTATAAGAATTTCTCTAAAGCTACACTAATTGAAACAACAGGGTATTGGTAAAGAGATAGACACATAGACTAATGGAATATAATAAAGAGTCCAGAAATAGACCTAATAAATATGGCAAATTGATTTTTTGTAAGCAACTTTTTAATGAGGTGACATTTACACAAAATAAAATTAACTATTTTAAAGTGAACAGTTGAGTAGCATTTAGGACATTCACAATGTTGTGCAACCACCATTTCTAGTTTCAAAACATTTCCATCGCCCTCAAAGAAAACCCCGTACCCATAAGGCAGTTACTCTCCATCTATCCCTTTCCCTACAGTCCCTGGCAATCACAAACATGCTTATTGTCCCTATGAATTTATCTGTTCTGAACATTTAATATAAATGGAATCATACAATATGTGACCTTTGGGGCCTGGCTTTTTTCCAGTAAGCATAATGTTTTTGAGGTTCATTCACATTGTTGCATATGTCGGCACTAGTATTAATATACCACAATTTGTTTATCCATCCATCTGTTGATAGACAGTTGAATTACTACTTTTTTGGCTATTGTGAATAATGCTGCTATAAATATGCATACACAAGTATTCGAACACCTCTTTTCAAATCTTTTGGATATATACCTAAGAGTAGAACTTCATGGTCATGTATAATTCTATTTAATTTTTTAAGAACAGTCAAAGTTTTCTATAGTGACTGAACTATTTTACATTCCCACTATCCTACATATGATTTGCAAATATTTTTTCTCCTTCTGTAGATTTTCTTTTTACTTTCTTGATAATGTCCTTTTATACACATGATTTTAAAATTTTAATGAGGTCTAATGCATGTTTTTTCTTTTGTTGCTGTTGCATTTGGTGTCATACCTAAAATCCATTGCCAAATCCCAGGTCATGAATATTTACCTATATTTTTCTTCTAAAAGTTTTATAGTTTCAGCTCATACTTAGGTTGTGGATCCTTTTCATTAATTTTTGTGTATGGCATGAGGTAGAGTTCCCGGTTGAATCTTTTACATGTAGCTATCCAATTGTCCCCCCACCATTTGTTAACAAGACTGTTCTTTATTCCATTGAATAGTCTTGTAGCCCTCTTGAAACTCTGTTTGCCATAGATGTATGGGTTTATTTCTGAAGTCTCAATTCTATGCTAGTGGTCTGTATGTCTCTTTATGTCAGTACCACATTGTTTTGATTGCTTTAGATTTGCAGTATGTTCTGAAATTGGGAAATGTGAATCTTTCAACTTTTTTCTTTTTCAAGACTGTTTTGGCTAATCAGGGTTCCTTGTAATCCCATATGAATTTGAGGATGGGCTTTTCCATTTCTGCAAAAAAGACCATTGGAATTTTGATAGAGATTGAATCTGCAGATTGATTTGGAGAGTACTGCCATATTAACAATGATAAGTCTACCGGTCCATGAAGAGGGTGTCTTTCCTTTTATTTACGTTTTCCTTATTTTGACAATGTTTTGTAGTTTTCAATGTATAAGTCCTTCATCTCCTTGGTTAAGTTTTTACCTAGGTATTTTATTGTTTGGTTGCTGTTGGAAATGGGATTTTCTTAATTTCACTGAATTCATTTATTAGTTCTAATAGTTTTTATGTGGATTCTTTGGAATTTTCTATATATAGAATCATGTCTATGAATAGAGAAAGATTTACTTCTTTTTTTCTAATTTGAATGACTTGTATTTCTTGTTCTTGCCTATTTACTCTCTGTAGAACTTCCAGTATAATGCTAAATATCAGTGATACTGGACATCTTTATTTCATTTATGGTTTTAGGCAGAAAGCTCTTAGTCCTTCACCATTGAGTATGATGTTATCTGTGGGTTTTTAAAATAAATGCCCTTTATCATGTTGACATAGTTCTCTTCTTTTCCTAGTTTGTTGAGTATTTTTATCATGAAAGGGTGTTAGACTTTGTCAAATGCTTTTACTGCATCATTCAAATGATGATGTGTAGTATATTACATTTATAGTGTAGTATATTACACTAGTTGATTTTCTTATGTTGAACTACCCTTGCATTCCTGGGATAAATCTCACTATGTAGTCTAAGTATGTCATTGGGATTCAGTTTGTTAGTATTTGATTGAGGATTTTTACATTAGACATCCAAATGCAAAAAAATGAACCGCTGTCTAAACCTCACACTTTATACAGAAATTAACATTAATAAGTCATAGTCCTAAATGTAAAATCTAAAACTATATATCTTCCAGAACATAGGGAAAAATATTTGTGCCCTTGGAGTTAAACAAAGAGTTCTTAAACATGACACCAAAGCACAATGCATAAAAGAAAAAAAACTAATACAGTAGACTTTGTTTAAAAATTTTAAATTTCAAATGAAAGACACAGTTAAAATAGGAGAACTGCTTTGGAAAAGAGTCTGGTAATTCTTCAAAAGATTAAGCATCTATATCACCCAGCAATTCCAAAACTAGGTTTGTATCTGAAAGAAATTAAAATATATGTCCGCACAAGAACCTATTTGCAAATATTCACAGCAACATTATTCATAATATTATTCATAATAGCCCAAAGTGGAAACAATGCAAATGTCCATCAGAAATAAAAGGAATGAAGAACTGATTTATGCCATGACATGGGTAAACCGTGAAAACATTCTAATTGAAAGAAGCCAGTCATGAAGGACCAAATATTATAAGAATTCCTTTACATGAACTATCCAGATAGGTCAATCTAAACAGACAAAAAGTAGACTGTTGCCTAGAGCTATCATGGTTGTGGAAGGTTGGGTAAAAATGGTAATAGATATGAAATGTTTTTTGGGGGGGGTGATGAAAATGTTCTAAAATTGATTATGAAGATGTTTTATACAACTATGAATATACCAAAATCTATCAATTGTACACTTTAAATACATGAATTGTATGGTACATGAATCCATCAATAAAGCTATTATAAAAATAAGAATAAAAAAAACAAGCTATGAACTGGGGAAAAGTATTTGCAAATCACCTATCTGACAAAGGACTTGTATCTAGAATATGTGAAGATATCTCAAAGCTCAACAGTAAGTAAAGAATCTAATTTTTAAGTGGGCAGAAAATATAAACAGAAATTTCAACAGAAGATATGCAGATGGAAAATTAGCAAGTGAAAGATGTTCAAAAGCATTAGCTGTCAGAGAAATGAAATTAGAACCTCAATGAGATATCATTACATAGATATCAGAATGGCCAAAAAAAAAAAGTGGTGACAGCACCAAATGCTAACAAGAATGTGGAGAAACTGGATGACTCATACATTGCTGAAGGTAATATAAAATGATACAGCCTCTCCGAAAACACAGTTTTTAGTTTTTTCTAATACTAACCATGCAATTACCATACAACCCAGCAATTATAATCATGGACATTTATCTAGGAGAAATAAAAATTTATATTCACATAGGAGAATGATACACAAGTGTTCATAAACTATACAAAATGTTCATATTTGTTTAGCCAAAAACTGAAAATAGTCCAGATGTCTTTCAATGGGTAAATAGTTCAACAAACTGTGGTTTAACTATTTAAATATTATGGAATAATCCTCAGCAATGAAAAGAAATGAACTATTGATACATGTGAACATGCAACAAGTTGGATAAATCTCCAGTGAATTATGCTGAGTGATAAAAGCCAGTCCCAAGAGATTCCATGCTATATAGCTCTATTTATATTACATTTTTGAAATGAGAAAAGTTTACGAGTGGTGAACTGATTGCTGGTTACTAGGAGTTAAGGTGAGAGTGGGAGGTAGGTGAGTATAGTTATAAAAGGGCAACCTGAGGGATTCTTATGGTGATAAACTGTTCTGTTTCTTTTTTAAATTATTTTTAACATTTATTTGTTTGTCTGTTTATTTTTATTTTTTAAAAATTTCCCCCCTCTCCCATCCAGTCTGGTATGAACTGTTCTTTATCTTGATCGTAGTCCTGGATACACAGACCTATACACATGATAAAATTATAGAGAACTAAATACACACACATAAGTGCAAGTAAAACAGTAAAATTTTAATAATATTAGTGGGTTGTATCACAATTTCCTGTTTGTGAGACTGTACTATAGACTGTACTATAATTTCCTGTTTGTGAGACTGTACTATAGTTCAACTGAGAAAAACTTTGTATAGAATACACAGGATATCTCTATTATTTCTTGTAACTGCATGTAAATATACAATTATCTTACTAAAAATTTTAATTTAAAAATAGCGAAAAGTCACTTCACCAAAGAGGAGATAAGAACAAATAAGCACAAGAAAGGATGTCCAACATCACTACCTATTAAGGAGATGCAAATTAAAACAGGGATAAGATATTACTCCACATCTATTAAAATGGCTAAAATAAAAAATGTAATACCAAGTTGTAGCAAAGATACAGAGCAACTGCAGATGTCATACATCACTAGTGGGAATGCAAAATGATACCACCATTCTGAAAAATGGTTTGGGAATTTCCTATAAAGTTAAACATACTTAAAGTGTGACTTAGAAATTCCACTCCTGTGTATTTGCCTTAGAGAAATAAAAACACACCCTCACAAAAACCTGTACACAAATATTTATAGAAGCTCCCTTCATAATCACTATAAACAGGAAACAACCCAAATGCACCTCAATAGATGAACAAACCGTGGTACATTCATACAATAGAATATTACTCAAGAATAAAAGGAACAGGAAAAAAAACATTTTTTTAAAGAAAAAATACTTAAAAAAAAGGCGAAAGAAAAAAAAGGAGAGAAAAAATAAATAGGAACAAATTTTTGATACAGACAACTTGGATGAATCTCAAAAGCATTATAATGGTTCAAAAGGATACATACAGTGTAATTCCATTTATGCAATATTCTCAAAAAGAAAATTTATATTATATTCTCATCTCTGTAGGGATGAAGAACAGATCAATTGTTGCCAGGGTTAATTAATTGGGAAGGATGACTACTAAGGGATAGCAAGAGGGAGTTTTGAGGGCTGATTGAACTATTTTGTATCCCAAATATGGTAATTATTACATAAATCTATACATATGCTAAAATTCTTTTTAAAAAATCACTTTTACTGAAAGTAAAATTAAATAAAACTTTTACTATTGCAGATTATACAATTGCCTACAGTTATATAGAAAATCCAAGAGAATCAATGAACAAGTAAGTTCAGTATCTTCCTGGATATAAGGCCAATATATAAAATCAATTATATTCCTATATACCAGGAAAGTTATAACATATAACTTATAAAACTATTCAAAACTATTCCAAAAAAGTGAGGTATTCAAGGATCAATCTAACCAAAGATATGTGTAAAACCTTTGTGGAAAAAATATATCATACTCAAAAGATGTTAAAGAAGACCTAAATAAAAACACTGCTTATAGACGGTATGATTCAAGCTCATAAGAGTCAAATCTTCAGTTAATTTATAAATTCAGTGCAATTCCATTCAAAATACCAACAGGGCTTTTTGTGGAACCTGACAAAGCTGATGTTAAAATTTATATGACAGAACAAAAGGTCAAGAGTAGCCAAGACAGTTTGAAGAACAGCAAGATGCAGGAATTCAAGTCTTAGAGTTGTTTTGGGAGGAAATTAATATATTTATTGTTTCATCTTCTTCAGTGGTTATCATTCTATTTTCTGTTATGTCCCAATTTTGGTATTTTATCTTTCTCCAGACATTTAATAATTTCATCTAGATTTTCAAATTTATTGTTCTGTAGTTGCTTATAATATTTCTAGTCTTTTTAATTTTCTTTCTTGAAATTTGTATTTTATATTTTTTATATTCTAGTTTTTCATTATCAGCCTTATCAGAGGTTGAGTCTCATTAATCTTACCAATGAACTAACTTTAAGTTTTGTTATTGTTTCATATTTTACTGTTTTTTCCTTTTTATCGTTTTTTCCTTCTTGTATTTCTTTTTCCAACTTCTTGCAGCAAATGCTTGTTTTCTTATAAATTTTAAATTACAAAATAACAAAATATAGAAAGAAAACATTTAAATAGAATAATATAATGAACACCTGTGTACCTATTACCTACTTAGCTTAATAAATAAAACAAGTATAATTGATGATCAGACATACCACTTTTTTTCCCCGGTTTATTGAAGTATAATAGACAGTTGTTTGTACTTACATTGTACAATTAAATGAGGTTTTTTTCCAAGTATGGTTGGAAAAATATATTAGTTTCAGTTGTACAGCATATTAGTTTATATATTAGTTTCAGTTGTACAGCATAGTGATTAGAGATCTCTATAACTCACAAACTGATCACCCCACTAAATCTAGTACTCCTCTTCCCCCTTACATATTTATTACAACAAAATTAACTATTTTCCTTATGTAACATTTTATATCTCTATGTCTATTTTGTAATTGTCCATTTGTATTTCTTAATCCCTTGGGCCTTTTTCACCATCCCCCCGCCCCAACCTCCCTCCGATCTAGTATCCTCTAAATATTCTCTGTATCTCTGAGTTTATTTCCATTTTTGTTATTTTGTTCTTTAGATTCCACATGTATGTGAAATCGTGATATTTGTCTTTCTCTGACTTATTTCACTCAGTGCAATACCTCTAGGTCCATCAAGGTGATATCTTTTTCTATCCCTTTCCTTTCAGTCTGTGTGTGTCTTTTAATCTGAAGTGAGTCTCTTGTAGGCAGCATATGTAGGGGTCTTGTTTTCTTATCCATTCAGCCACACTACCTTTCCGTTGGAGCACTTAATTCTTTTCCATTTGAGGTACTTGTTGATAGGAATATAGTTATTACCATTCTTTATTCCTGTTTTTGATACATGTTTTTTCTTCTTAAAGAAATCCCTCCAACATTTCCTGTAATACTGGCTTGGTGTTGATAAATTCTGTTAGCTTACTTTTGTCTAGGAAGCTCTTTATCTGTCCTTCGACTCTAAATGATAGCTTTGCTAGATAAAGTATTCTTGGTTATAGATCCTGGGTTTTCATCATGTTGAATATTTTGTGCCAGGTCCTTCTGTACTGCATAGTTTCTTTTGAGAAATCAGCTGCCAATCTTATGGGTACTCTCCTGTAGGTACCTAGCTGCTTTTCTCTTGCTGCTTTTAAGATTCTCTCTTTGTATTTAAACTTTGGCATTTTAATTATGATGTGTCTAGGTGTGGGCCTCTTTGGCTTCCTCCTTCTTGGGACTCTGAGCTTCTTGAGGTTGTATGTCTATTTCCTTCACCAGGTTAGGGAAGTTTTCCATCATTATTTCTTCAAATAGCTCTTAATAGTCTTGGCTTATTTTTCTTGCCTTTCTGATTGAGTGTCTTTGGCTTCCCTATCCTCTATATCGGTGGTTCGATCCTCTTCTTTATCCACTCTGTTTATTCCCTCTAATATACTCTTCATCTCAGACAATGTGTCCTTCATTTCTAACTGGTTCTCTTTTATAATTTCCATTTCTATTTTTATGTTTTTTATCTCTTTGTAAGTTCTCACTGAATTCATCTACATTTCCCCTAAGTTCATTGAGTATCTTTATAACCAGTGTTTTGAACTCTGTATCTATTAGCTTGCTCGACTCCATTATTCCTGGATCTCTGTTCTGTTCTCTCATATGGTTTCTGCTTCTTTGTCTTCCCATTTTGACTGCCTTTCTGTGTTTTTTTCCTATGTACTAAGCAAAGCTCCTAAGCCTCCCAGTCTTATTAGCGTGGCTTTGTGTAGTAAGTATCCAGTGGCACAGTCCAGAGAGGGGTTCAGCTACAGGCCAAGTTTAGCCCTAGCCTGTGCCCTTCCAGGGCCACCTGTTAAGATTCAGCAAGCAATCCACAAGATGCTGTGCGTATAGTTGCCTCAAGAGGCCATGCCAGAAACTAAGGCCAACTGCCACCAGTGCGAGTCTTGGTACTGCTCAGCAAGGAGAACCAGACTTGCTGAGGACACACCTGGATGTGGCTTGTATGGGGCCACAAGTTGGGGGAGGCATAGTTTCAGGGAATCCTCTGGGCAGAGTGACCTTTGTTATCCAGTTCGGTGATATCTCAGCTATGGCGATGCTACATCTGCACAGTGTGGGCGAGCGGGGGAGAACTCAACAGGAACAACAGATACTGCCAGCACTTCTGCCTGGGAGAGAGCCTCGCCTCTGGCCCTTACTTCAACAACTCAGTGTACCCTTGCTCTGGTGCTCAGAGAAAGCAGGTCTGTCATCCTAGCTGGCACTAGTGCTCAGAGCCACCAGGTCCGTCACTGTGAGAGTACGCTCGCGAGCTCGGCCCCATTAGGAGGCATCTGCAGTTGCCCGCTGCAGCTGCCGTAGCCTCTGTCCCACTCAGCCTCTGTGACCAGGCAGTCTCGTGTCTTCTCCCCCTCCTACCTCTTACCGTTGCAGGTTGATGAATTATTTCTCTCCCTAGTTGTAGTGCTTCTGTTCATCTAGATCCTAGGCAATTTTGCTTGCTGTTTGTTCCGTGTTTCTGTCACAACTTTGATTTTGTCTCAAGAGGAGTGAACAAAGCCTCTATCATCTATGCCATTTTTTCCCCGCAGATCCTCCCACTTTGTATTCTTATTCTTCTCCCTCCATCCCCAGAGTTAATAACTATCATAAGTTTGGTGTTCGTTGTGATTTTTTTTGTAGTTCAGAGTAGTGACTCAGGAATTTAATTTCCTGAGTTCATAATTCAGCTCCACTTCTTGGTAACGGTGGCCTCAAACTATCTCACCTCTTCATTTCTCATTCTTCTATTTTGTAAATAAATTTACAAAATTCTTATATTTTGTAAAATGAAAGGCCTCCGTGTGATGTTTTTAAGAAAATTAATTAACATATATAAAATGCCTAGGACATCCTTGACTATATTGAAGCATTATGTAAGTGTATGTATGTTATTAATAAACAGCATAGAGCACTGTTTTGCATATTTAAATTTTTTATGTAAATATTTTATATCATAGGACTTTTATTCAGTTTTTCCATTTTAATATAGTTTTTTGAGATTTGTTTATGTTTAATCATGCAGTTCTAGTTTATTCATTTTAACTGTACAAACTACAATTTACGAGAGGAGAATTAAATAAAGATACAGTAGAAATAATAAGAATATAAATTTTAAAAATACCAATAAACTTGAAAATCTAGGCCAATGACTGCTGTATGTCTTGATCTTCCCCTTTTTGAATAAAGGTGTCAATTGGAATTATCCTGTCATCGTTCCATCAATGTATTTTTGGAGCATGTAGAACAACTAAGTTGGTTTTTTTTAGTTCTTAGGTCTTTAGATCAAGAGGAGCCGTATTCAGAACTGATGGAGAGACAATTACACGATCCTGACTTTGAGCCTATAGCCAAGGTTGGATAAGAGTTGTGGGATGTCCTTGGTGAAAGAATGGTTTATTTTCTATATAGTTCATAAGCACGTATTTGTGACCAGGAAAAAGACTATAGTAGATTTTGTTTTGCCCACAGTTCTTCCTTTCCTCCCTGACCTTGTCATGGTTCATTAGATGGCAGATACTTTCCCAACACTTTCACAGTGGGCTTGAACATATGACTTACTTTAGCCAGTGGAATAAGTGAAGAGATGACTGTGTGCCAGTTCTGAGCTGAGGCCTTAAGAAACATTACACATGTCCATTCCACCCCTGTTGTGCTTCTGCCACTGTTACAGGATGAGAGACACTTAGAGTATCCTGAACTCAACCTGCAGTCTGAAGAAGAGCCACCTCAGGTGAACTGCAGACCTGTGGGAAATATTTGTGGTCATAAGTACCTGAGATTTGGGAATGTTTTATTATGCAACAATAAAAAATATCCTTACTAACATAAGAGGAAAATAATCTGACTCATTTATACATCTAAAATAACCTTGATCCAACTACCATATAAGGAGAGCTCAAAACACAAATTTATAGGTCAACTTCATTTATACACATAGATCAAATATCCTAAAATAAAGTATTAGCTAACAAAATCTAACATATTAAAATATAACGTGCTTTTTTGCAATAAGTTTGCTGCTAGAACACAGGTGTCGTGAAAACCACTGCTAAATCTACGTCAAATGGGAAAGGAAAAGTCTCATCAACATTGTCATCATTAAACATGTAGATTCTGGCAAGTCTACTACTGGTCATCCAATCTACAAACGTGGTGGGAAAGACAAAAGAACTATTGAAAAATTTGAGAAGGAGGCTGTTGAGATGGGAAAGGGCTCTTTTGAGTATGCCTGGGTCTTGGATAAACTGAAAGGTCAACATGAGTATGGTATCACCAGTGATATCTCCCTGTGGAAATTCAAGCCCAGCAAGTATTATGTGATCATCATTGATGCCCTAGGACACACAGGCTTTATCAAAAACATGATTACAGGCACATCTCAGGCTGACTATGCTGTCCTGATTGTGCTGCTGCTGTTGGTGAATTTGAAGCAGATATCTCCAAGAATGGGCTAACCCGTGAGTATGCCCTTCTGGCTTACATATTGGGTGTGAAACAACTTCTCATTGATGTTAACAGAATGGATTCCACTGAGCCACCCTATAGCTAGAAGAGGTTCAAAGAAATTGTTAAGGAGGTCAGCACCTACATTAATAAAATTGGCTACAACCCTGACACAGTAGCATTTGTGCCAATTTCTGGTTGGAATGGTGACAACGTGCTGGAGCCAAGTGCTAACATGCCTTGTTTTAAGGAATGGAAAGTCACCTGTAAAGATGGCAATGTCAGTAGAACCACACTGATTGAAGCTCTGGATTTTATCCTGCCACCAATTTGTCCAACTGACAAACCTTAGTGTCTGCCTCTCCAGGACCGGTTGAGTGGAGACCAATGTTCTCAATCCTGATATGGTGGTCACTTTTGCTCTAGACAGCATTACAACTGAAGTAAAGTCTGTTGAAACCAATGTAGAGGAATAGAGAGCTAACTACCAGAAGCATGTATCCACACTAAGAAACATCATAATCAAATTGTTGAAATCCAAAGGTAAAGAAAACCTTGAAAGTAGCAAGAAAAAACTGACTCATCATGTTCAAGTGAAGCTCAATAGAACTAACAGTCTATTTGTTATCAGAAATTGTGGAGGAAAGAGGGCAGTGGGATGATATATTTTAAATTCTAAAAGAAAAAATTCTAATCCTTGTCAACTAAGAAATCTATACCCAGAAAAACTATTCTTCAATAACAAAGGGGAAATTAAGATATTGTAAGATAAACAAAAGCTAAGGGAACTTGTTGTTAGTAGACAAGAAATGCTAAAGGGAGTCCTTCAGGCTGAAAGAAGGCACACCAGACAATAACTCAAAAGCTACTTGAAGAAATATAGAACACCAATAGAGATAACTGTACAGTCATGTGTTGCTTAATGACAGTGATAATATCTGAGAAATGCATCATTATGCAATTCTGTTAGTGTGAGAACATCATAGAATGCACTTACACAAATCTAGATGCTACAGCCTTCTATACACCTAGGCTATATGGTATAGCCTATTGTTCCTGGGCTACAAACTTGTACAACATGTTACTGTACTGAATACTGTAGGCAATTGTAACACAATGGTAAGTATTTGGGTATCTAAACATATCTAATCATAGAAAAAGTACAGAAAAATACTGTATAAAAGATAAAAAATGATAACATACATAGGGCACTTACCATGAATGGAGCTTGTAGGACTGGAAGTTGCTCTGGGTGAGTCAGTGAATGAGTGGTGAGTGAATGTGAAGGCCTAGACATTACTATACACACTATAGGCTTAATAAGTATTTTCCCTGAGCCCTTCCACTTCCTTTTCACAGGGTCAGAAATAGGACATCAAAGCTGTTGTTGCTGCTCCATGAACAGGGATGTGGGCTGGATTGATTGGAAATAGCAAGAAGAAACTGGTTGAGTAAGACATAGATCACCATAATAGTTACTGTCAGGAGGGAGTGAAAGGTGGCCTGAGGATAAGTAGGAATAAGAAATCAAGATGGAGAGATAAAGGAACATAGAAGATTGTCGTGGAAATGTGGTTTTGGCTACTGCATGTTGGAGCAGTGGTTGGGTTAAGGAAATTTGTGGTAGTCATTTAAAAAGAGGGCATTTAACATGGAGAAGGTGTGAAACTGAAGACTCAATATTTTGACTTTGGAAATTTGTTTTTGGTTCTATTGATCTTACCTGGCACAAAGGGCTCTCTCTGGCATTTAATTGATGGAAGAAATAAAACTTATCTATGCTTTGTATTATTACAACTTGAAAATATTTCCAAAGTACAGGAATAGGCTGGCTCCACACTACCACAGAAAGCTTTTTCTAAAGATGAAGTGACACTTAATACTTATTAGGTTGCTCCTGTGGACCTGTGTCCACGTACAGGCCCTTAGGCCCTTAACAAAGAATTCATAGCAGTGTAATCTGAAGACCATCAAGCTAGATCTGGGATGGCTACAGTGCCCTCTGAATATATAGCACTGCGGGGACAGGCTCCTCTGTACTGAAACAGGTAAGTGGCTAACTGAATGTGATGTAATCTGTGCATTCAAAATTGAGGTGTTGTAAGAGAAAATCTATTACCAAACCCTACAGATATCTCTCCCATCAGAGAAAAAAAGTTCCTCCTGGACCACATATGCTTCCATTTCTCACAGGAAATTCAGCTTTCTTCTAATCTTATAGACCACCATCGTATATGTGGTCCATTGTTGACTGAAACATCATTATGCAGCACATGACTGTGTAGGCAAATATTAAAGTCAATATTCTTGTATTCTTGGTTTATAACTTTTTTTTCATTATGTGATTTAAAAGACAAGTGCATAAAATAATAACTATCAATCTGTGTTAATGGGAACACAATTATAAAGATGTAATTTATGGCAATAAATCATAAAGAAGAGGAGAAAGCTATATAAGGGGAAAGTTTTGTATACTAGTGAAACTAAGTATTAATTTAAAAATATTGATATAAGTTAAGATGTTTACTGTAATTCCCATGGTAACTACTAACTAAAAATCTTTAACAGTAAAAGAAATGAGAAGGGAATCAAAACAGTACACTAGAAAAAAATTAGTTAAACGCTAAAAGGGATGGTAATGGAAGAATTAGAAACAAAAAAGATATTATAAAATATTTAGAAAACAAATAGCAAGATGCTAGATGTAAGTTCTTAGTTATTCTTTGTAAGTTCTCAGCTAATTAAATTAAGTTAAACTCTCCAATTAAAAGGCATAGATAGATTTAAAAAACTACATGTTGTCTGTAAGAGACTCAATTTAGATTCAAAGATACAAATAAGTTGAAAATGAAAGAAAGAAAAAGTTGTTCCAGGCAAATATTTGCAAAATGGAGCTGTCATAGCTATATTAATATTAGACAATATAGACATTCAATCAAAAAATGTTATGAGACAAAGGACATTATATATTGTTAAAATGGTCAATCTGTCAAAAATACATAGCAAAAATATATCCATAAACCTAACAACATAACCCAAAAATATATGAAGGCAAAACTGACAGAATGGAGAAAAGGTCTACAATAATAGTTGGAGACTTCAATACCTTACTTTCAGTAATAGAACAACTAGACTGAAGATTAGCAAGCCAATAGAGTTCTTCAACAACACTATAATCCAACACCCAACAACAGTAAAATATACATTCTTATCAAGTGCACATGGACATTCTCCAGGATAGATCATATAGTAGGCAATGAAACGAGTAAGTAAAATGTAAAAGACTAAAATCATACAAGGTATCTTCCTCTGACCATGTGGAATAAAACTAGAAATAAATAACAAAAGGAAAACTGGAAAATTCACTAATGGGAATTAAATAACACACTCTTAAATGACCAATGGGTCAAAGAAAACATAAAAGAAATTACAAAATATTTTGACACGATTTAAGACAAAAACATAACATACCAAAACTTATGGGATGTAGCAAAATCAGTACTCAGAGAGAAATTTATAGCTGTAAGTACCTATATTTAAAAAGAAGAAGCATCTCAAATCAATAACTTAACCTTCTACTTTAAGGAGCTAGAAAAAGAAGAACAAACTAGCAGAAGTAAGGAAATAATTAAGATTAGAATGGAGGTAAATGAAACAAAAAATAGAAAAACAATAGAGGGGATTAACAGCATCAAACTGGTTCTTTGAAAAGATAAAAAATATTGACAAAATTTTAGCTGGACTAACCAAGGAAGAGAGAAGTTGTAAATTGCTAAAAATCAGAAATTAAAGTGAGGATATTACTTTTATGTTTCTTAGAAATATAAAATTATAAAATTGACTGAAGAAGAAATAGAAAATATGAATAGACCTGTAACATGTAAAAAGGTTGGGTGAGTAATCACAAACCTCCTTAGAAACAGAAGTCCAGGATCTGATGGCTTTACTGGTAAATTCTACCAAGCATGTAAAGAAGAACTGATGCTAAACTTACTCAAACTCTTCAAAAAATAGAAGAAGAAACATTTCCTCACTTAATCTATGAAGTCAGCATTACCATGATAACAAAAGACATCACAAGAAAAGATCGACATTCCTTGTGAATATAGATGCAAAAATCCTCAACAAAATGTGGTCTTTGTAATCCAATAAATCTGGTTTAAACCATTCTGCCATTTATTAGCTATTTGCCTTGGACAAGTTATCTAATACCTCTGAACCTTAGTTCCTCTTTTGTAAAACAGGAATAGTAATATCTGCCTGGTGTGGTTATTGCAATAATGTAAACTACTTAACATAGCATCTGGCACACAGCCCAAGCCAGCAAACAGTACTTATGATTATGAGAGACTTGCCTGAGAGAGGCCCATGGGATGGGAAGGCCCATCTTGCTCATCCCTGTACCCCACAAATACCTGACACACTGCCCATCCTCAGTGACTGTTCCTTGAATGACATGGTTTCTAAGTAAGCAGTTTAGAGGGTAATTTATCTTCTATAACATCTAATGACCTAATCAGCTTGACAGTCACCTTATGTGTGTTTATTTAGTTTTATTTTTAAGTGATCCCTCTTCACACAGTATAGTGTGATTATCTAAGAGTCATGCCCCTGAACCATGGTTTATGTTAGTGCCAGAGATATAGGGAATCCTTGTCTTCTCCTTCACCACCCCACCAAAAAAAAAAAAAAAAACACTCAAAGACAACATCTCCCAGATGATGAGTCAAAAATACTAACTTCTTCCGCATAAGATGGCCAAAGGAACATTGGAGTGACTGACCACTGTTTAACACTAAGCAAGTCATATAATCACTTGATGCTCACTTTATGTGGGATTTACTTGTCTACGAAGTAAGGATAAGACCACCTGCTCCATCGTCATAGAAAAAAATTTAAGAACTAAATTAGATCCTATGAAAGCACCTTGAAAAAGGATAAAATTATATAATTAGTAATTATTTAAGGAATGCAGTTATTCTTATTATTTCAATTAGTAATCTGTGTGTGGGGAGGGAATTGAGGTGAAAGATCCAGTCAGTTCTTGAGAGATGGCTTTTTTTCTGTGTTCTGGCCATGCCAGTGCTTTGCGCTAATTGCCGGTGGGGGATGGAGAGTCCCCCCTTGGGCTCTGCAGAATGAGCCAGAGCCAGTGCTCCTCAGAGGTCCAGGGCCAGCCCCAGGGTTAAAAGCCTGCACTTCCAGCTCATGGAGACGGGAGCGGTTGCACAGCCTCTTTTCTAATTTCATATTCTCTCTCCTACTTAGTCCACCAAGCGCCAGGGACAGCGTGGCAGATTCAGGTGGAATCCTAAAGCCAAAGGTATATTTCCATAAACAATCCCCAGATATTTATTTAATAGAGAATCCAAGGTATAGGAAAGAAAGGCAAAGACAGAAACAAGACGGGGAAAGGAAGAAACAGTTATGGGGGAAGGAGAGAAAAGGGAGAGTGTGGAATGACCTTTAAAAGCCACTGATTTTGGATTCTTCTTGCAGGAGAAAGGTTGGAAGTGATATGGTATTAGAGCCCCGAGCATATTTGTGACCTTCTCTACAGCTAAGAGAAGAGATAGGAAGGAAAACTGCAAAGGGGAGTTTTAAAACTACACATTAAGAATTTTTTAACAAAAGTCATCTCTAGAATGGCCCAGGAGAGAACCTGGAAAATTCTTAACCTAAACCGAAAAAAACCAAAAAAACAAAAAACATGTGCACAACCATGTCCTAGGAACAGAATCCTCAAGCAGAGGGTTGCAGAAGACTTATGTATAGCCTAGTGCTCTTGGGCAGGCAAATCTCTAAGCACATCTTTTTCTCTTGCCAAAGAATTTACCAATATTTTATCATGCTGAAATGTCAAAATATCCAATTACAATTTCTCTTGCTTTCAATTTAACACTATTTTTGCTTTTCATAAATAAAGAGAGCACCTGCTCTGCCGGCATGCATCTTTAAAATCCCATCATAATAGCGAAGACATTAGCTGGGGGTAAAAAAAACCCCTCCCTTTAACCACTTTTTAAACAAGTTGACGTCTTGGCCATTCTCCATAGGATCTATTTCCTCCTGCTTCCTTGTCTCTAAAAATCTGTACAGGCTCCTTGTCCTTTTTAAATTATCAGACAAATTAGGTAGAACGCTCCAATAAGAAACTGCATAGGCAGTACACAGCAGCAACCTTACTGCCTGGCCCTCATGTGGAAAACTCCTCTGTTCATTTTTTCATTTGGAGACACCCATTGCAAACTGCCTTCAGCGTGTGGAAAGATGTAACCTGGCAAGCTATTCCTGGAACAACTATTTTTAAATAACCTTCCTCATTCTGAGTTTTTAATGTTGAATTTTTATACATATTTGATGTACGCCCATGCGTTTAGCCCTTTTTTCTGTTTTATCTGCTCCTACGCCCATTAAAACTGCCACCTGAGCCAGGCTCATGATCCATGCAGCCAGGATTCTTTTCCCAGCAGTAGCAATTTTAAGGCACCTTGGTTGTCTGCCCTGATGTGAATGTCAAAAGTTAAGAGTCCCCTCCAGACAGTGTAGGTTCCTTTAATTTCTCTCTATAACCATGTTTCTTAAATTTCAATGTTTTAAACTGCGATGCCTGTTAGGAGTAATAATTCTATAAGTTTACTTTGAACTATGACATTTTAAAAAGTAAATTTATCAAGGAGACATTGGTTGATAAAATTATATAGGTTTCAAGTGTATAATTCAATAATATATCATATGTATATTGCATTGTGTGTTCACCACCCAAAATTAAATTTCCTTCTATCACCATATATTTGACCCCCTTTACCCTTATCTACCTCCTGCTTCCCCGCTTTCTCTCTAGTAACCACTCATTTGTGTTTATGAGTTTTTGTTTGTCTTGTTCATTTGTTGCTTTCAGTTTTATATCCCACATATGAATGAAGTCATATGGTTCTTCTTATTGGTTGTATATTTATATTTTTTTAAGATTCAAACCCCCCCACCTCTAATTCTTAAATTCTAAGATTTGGGGGTAAAATCTTGTTCATTCAATCAAGTACCTTAAATTTTTCTGATTGGAGAGGTTTTGATTGCATTCCACCTCTGACTTCATCCTTCTAGACAAAATGTGTTCTGTTGTGTGGTTCTTGCCTGCCTTATTACTACAATGTTATCCTACATTGAACACCTTATCTCCAATTACGACCAAGTCATCAAAAAAAGATTAACTTAGAACTTATGTGCAGGATAGTCAGGCACAAACTGAGCTCTCTGGAATATCACTGTCAACCATTTCCCAAATAAATGAAATATTTTTAAATAAAACATTTATAAAAACTTCTCTATCAGGATCAGGAATTTAAGATTAGGTTTGTTTGTTTTTATTTTTATGATTCTCTTTCATTTTATTGCTCAGGCTAATATTAAAGCAAGGCTTGAATTCTAAGAACCTGCACCCACATATGGGTAGTACCCACGGCTCAGGAACAATTTCTGTGATAAGAGAAAGCCCACTCCAAGTTTCAGATTTGCTGTGGCCAATCTGAAGACAAGTGGTCAATTGAGAACTATGAAATTTGGGAGAGGAATGGGCAGGAAACTGGGTGAAGGTAGGCAATTACAACATCTAGGATTGTCTTTAAGAAGTAAGTCTTAGCTGCTTTTCTCAATATCTTGAACATTTGAACCAAATTTACAGGCAGGCTGAGATGGGAACAAGCTATGCATCATATGAGTGATTTCTAAAAATCTTTCTGTACCCAAATAACCTCCATTAAAGAAGGTGGAAGGGCCTTGGTGCACCCTCTGAGTTCAATATTGTCCTCTCTTGGCTCCTCTTAAAATGCAAATATTTCTGGATCAATTTAACATTCCTAGATTACAAGAGAACATATCATCCACTTTAAGGAATGAAAACACCATGAAGTGCAATTGAGTTGCCAAATTCAACTTGAAATTATAATAATATTGGCTTGGGGAGTTCGTCAAACTCAGGCCGAGAATCTAGCTGGTATGGCATTTCCTCCTGAACTTTCTGCATGGTTGGGGTCAATAGCTACCTACTTTAGGTATAGCTTTTCCTTTTCCATTTGAGCTGGTTTATTCCTGGGCTAAAAACTGCACGTTATGCATAGAGTAGGAACTAAAAGAATTTCTGGCAACACTGAATGAATAGCCACAAAGTACCAGCCACCCAGAGACCAGACAACTCAGGGAAGAAGATGAGCAGTGTCTGTCTGTTTCTTTCCCCTGGAGGGATACAAGAGGACAAGCACTTCTATTAGCAGAAGGTAATGAGATGGATCTCAGGAAGAACTTCTGAATAGAAAAGTGAGCTGAGTATCAGATTGGTAACTTAGTTCTTCAGTAACCTTCAGTCCTAAATGAAAAGAATAAGCAGTAGCCTCTTCTTAAGGTGTTAGGTAGAGGTATAAAGGAGGGTTGAAAAGTCCTCTGAAATCCTTATCATCTCTAACTCAATAGAAGGACTCAATAGAAGGACCTAAAGAAACAATTAGAATAGATTTCCTTCCTGACTTCTTGGTGGAATCTAGCATCAGGAACTCCAGTATTTTGTTACTTATTGATGAATAGGATAGTTCTTGGGTTCTTTAGCTAAGATGTGTGGCCAAGTGGTCACTTCCTGGTTCACCAGAACCAGCTAAGCACATCTGCATACTTCCTTGAGTGCATCTCCCATCACTGGTTTTTGGGTGTGGCATCCATGGTTCATGTGGGACACATCATAGTCTAGAGAAAGAGGCAGAGCATTCACTCTCAATTTTCAGTGTCCACATAAAGACAGCTGACCCAAGGACTATTTTTGATTTCTTCACAAATCCTTTTATTTACTAGTCAAAGAATGTGAAAAGGCTTTGGTTTATGATCTTCAGAAAAGACTCAGTCTTGCCCGATGAAAGGAGATGGTAATTGGTATATTATCAAAAAGTGCTAATTTTTCTTCATTAGATAATAAGAATGACTCCATGGTTTAGAGGTGAGCATAGTGGTTGCATACCTCAAAAGATCAAGAATTTCCTTTGAAATCTTCTAGTTTCCTTTACTAAATATGGGTGCCCATTAAATAATTTAATCCCTATTTAAATAAACCCTGCCTATATCTTTAGCCTGTTCTACCTAAACTTACTTGGGCTTATGTGAAGTTTTGTTTGTTCAACTTGTATTTCCCCTTTAATCACATGTTCAGGTCTTCTGTATGTGGTGAAATATATTCACTCTCCATTCTTTCGATGATTTTATATACTTATCATGTTCTCCATCAAATTTCATCTTTCTAGATAAGGAGTTTTCATGTAGGAAGGGGATGAATATAGAAGAAAGGGGAGAAAAATTATCAGAAACTTCTGGGAAGACTTTCCAAATATAATAGGTCTGCTTCCTCCTTCCTGAACATATCAAAACCTTGACTAGGGAAATTTGTATTTTGAGAATTTCCTCATTTATTTCTAATGATAAACTCCCTCTACCCTGTTATATTTGCTGTGTTGAACTGAAGAGCCATAAACTTTTTGTCCTTCATAATGCACTTCCTTTATTTCTGTGATAGCTCATGTTTGACATTCAGATGGAATAAAGTTTCCATTTGTTGCGGGACTGACCATGGTTGGGATTGCAATGAAAGTTTACAACCATAAAAATTAAGTTGGGACTTAACTGTGAAAGCTGGAGAACTAACAGACCCTCCTTGCTGCAGATCAACTATACAATAGCTTCTTCTTCACTTGCTTTCTCCCAGTGGTTTTCCCTGGAGATTCTCCAGAGTGACTAAAGGCAACCAGAGATGAAAGGAGCTAACAACAACACCTTGGATGGCTTCATTCTGATGGGTGTATCTGACCATCCCCAGCTGGAGATGATCTTTTTCATAGTCATCCTCTTTTCTTACTTGGTGACCCTATTTGGGAACTCAACCATCATTCTGCTTTCCTGCCTGGATGCCCGGCTCCACACACCCATGTACTTCTTCCTCAGCAACCTTTCCTCCCTGGACCTTGCCTTTACTACTAGCTCAGTTCCCCAAATGCTGATCAACTTATGGGGACCAGACAAGACCATCAGCTATGGTGGCTGTGTGACCCAACTCTATGTTTTCCTCTGGCTAGGGGCTACTGAGTGCATCCTGCTTGTGGTGATGGCATTTGACCGCTACATGGCAATTTGCCGGCCCCTGCACTATTCCACCACCATGAACCCTCGGCTCTGCTGGCTACTAGCTGCCATTGCCTGGTTGGGTGGCTTGGGCAACTCTGTGATCCAGTCAACATTCACTTTGCAGCTCCCATTGTGTGGGCACCGGAGGGTGGATAACTTCCTGTGTGAGGTGCCGGCCATGATCAAACTGGCCTGTGGAGACATGAGTCTCAATGAGGCTGTGCTCAACGGCATCTGCACCTTCTTCACTGCTGTCCCACTAAGCATCATCCTGATCTCCTACTGCTACATAGCTCAGGCAGTGCTGAAGATACCCTCGGCTGAGGGACGGAGAAAGGCCTTCAACACGTGCCTCTCTCATCTGGTGGTAGTGCTCCTCTTCTACGGCTCAGCTATCTATGGGTATCTGCTTCCAGGTAAGACCAGCAACCAGGGCCAGGGAAAATTCATTTCCCTCTTTTACTCTGTACTCACACCCATGGTGAACCCTCTCATCTATACTCTGAGGAACAAGGAAGTGAAGAGGGCACTGAGGAGGCTGCTGGGGAAGAGAAGGGAGGTCAACTAAGAAAAGGGAAAACTCCATTGTTTACTGCCTCTGCATCTCTGCACATTCTCATTCTCTCTCCAGCCAGGTAAATATGAGGAATACTAACCCCAGTACAACCAAGGGATATTCCCAACAACCCTAAGCTGTTTGGACGTGATTAATGTTATTTCTAATGTTCTACATTTATTTACCAAAAATCTTACCATGGGCTCAGATAACAGGGCAGATGTGTTATCAACAGCTCAGAAGCTGTTGACTTAGCACAGACCTAGCTCACAGTATCTGTTGTCTATGTGTTACTTATTACATATTTATAACATGTAATATATATTACATATTTACTTATTATTGTATTTCTAGAGAATTCTGTACTTTTCTAAAGAAATCACTTCCATTTGCAGTATCATATATAATGTTACTATATTTTATAAAATCAAATCAGGTATTATTAACTTCAAATGACAATTCAAACAATTCATTTTTGTACCCTATTCATCCACCATCTTCACACATATCTCTTTGTCTCTTCTCAGTATTTCAGTCTATCCACCCATATTCCATTCACATGTTCTTCTGTCATCTTGTTTACCCTCTCCTTTATGTCTTATTCTGTTTTCCTTTCTACCTCATCTAATATTTAATGAGAAAAGGTAGGAAAGACCATTTCATTTCATTTCCAGCCAAAAGGATTCCTTGATATAGTTTTGTTTAAATTATCCCCCCAACAAGTCCCAGCCATCCTTTGCTACCAGTGCTTGGATATGCTAGTATGGTCAGTAGATTATGGGATGCTCTGAGATTCTGTAAGCAAGTTTAAGAGCCCAAGAAAGATCATCCACATATAAAGCATATCCTCTGCCTCAAGATCTAGTCTTTCAGCCATAAAGTTCCTAGAACTCATTAATCAGTCCAATTCTAATTGGAATTAGAATACCAATATGCAATTCTGCACATTACTTGAGGTGCTAAGGGAATCTGCTCCTGCTATCACATTTCATTTACTCTTTCTCCAGAGAAGCTGGGTTAATATGAGAAAGTTGCTTGGAAACTACATTACCAGAGAAAAGGAAATCAATAGGTTTTAGAGCTAGTTTCTAAAGAGTTTTTAGCTTTGTGCCACCATAGCACCTACATGAATGCCTCATACATAGTAGATGCTCAATAAACACTTAGTGAACTGGCAAACCTCATGAGTCCCCTTTTTTCACAGTAGGAACTAAATTTGTCAAATGAACCATTTTCATGTTTGCCACTTTGGAGCCATCCCGTTCTTTGGGCAATGCTGAACAATGACAAATTTCTCCTTTTCCACATTTCTATAATGCCCCCTAAAGACATCTTGTCCCATTCTGCATTTATTTTTCCACTTGCAGGTTAGAGCCATGATCTACTTGCTCAATTCATTACACAGTAATACTCAAGTGTCTCTAGGACTACCTGACTAGTGGCATTATCTTGGTGAATTTGTCAATACGGAGTCTTGCAGGCTCAGATTGTTTATTGATCAGCACACTCCGATTAGATGAAGTTCTCAGGAGATAGAAAGCAATGACCAAGCTCCTAAAGCTGATATATAAACTAGAATATCAGTTGATTAGTTTATGATAACTGTAACTGCCAAGAAGACTGAGTGATCATATCCTCTAGTTAATTCATTTAAGTTGCAAGATACCTTGGAAGAAAATAGGTATTCTTCAAACAATTTGGAGTTCTGCAGAGTCTCCCTATGGAAAGTAGAGGACCTTTTGAATCTAACATAGTTAGAGGAGTGGTTGAGACACAGAATTAGAGGGAGGAGAAAAAGCATGGGGCATGAATGCATCGTGGGGATCACACTTGACATCAAAATGCACACATGTTCATGTTCCATTCTTAATGGTGTGCATGAAACAAAGTCAAAAATTGGGAGAAAGCAATTAAATGTGAGGAAATATCCTTGTTATTAAGGGCTTTGAAGTTCTATTTGCAGGGTTACAGAAGAAAAAGCATGTTCGGTGTCTAATTCAAATGGAAATTCAAAAAATGAAAAACAAACACCAAGGCCTATAGAAGGTTCACCAATCTTAGTGAAACAGAAATGTATTTGAATATGCTAGTCTGGTCTGTAAATTTAAGAGCATTTAAGAGCCTGTATCACAGAGCCCTTCAATACAGGCTATCTAGAATACTTGAACCAAATGACCAAATTTGGAACCTGCCAAATGAAGGAAGTCAATCCTTTTTTCTGAATTTACAGCCTTCAGGCTCAATTTCATGGCTGTGGTATAGGAGATGATGGAATAAAGGAGTTGGTGAAAAATAGGATTTGAAACGTGACATTGGTGTTCACTTTAGCAGCATGTATACTAAAATTAGACCAATACAGAGAAGATTAGCATGGCCCCTGTACAAGGGATGACATGTGAATTCATGAAGCATTTCATATTTTAGGGACTACATCAAACTAAAATTTTTTGTATAGCAAAAGAAACCATCAACAAAATGAAAAGACAACCTACTGAATGAGAGAAGATATTCACCAATGATACATCTGATAAGGGGTTAATGTCCAAAATTTATAAAGAACTTATACAACTCAATACCAAAAAAAAATCCAATTAAAACGTGAGCAGAGGACTCAAATAGACATTTCTCCCAAGAGGATATACAGGTGGCCAACAGACATATGAAAAGATGCTCAAGGTCACTAATCATCAGAGAAATGCAAATAAAAACCACAGGAGATATCAAGTCACACCTGTCAGAATGGCTATCATCAATAAATCAACAAACAACAAATGTTGGCAAGGATGTGGAGAAAAGAGAATCCTTGTGTCCTCTTGGTGAGAATGCAAATTCGTGCGGCACTGTGGAAAACTGTATGGAGGTTCTTCAAAAAATTAAAAATAGAACTACCTTCTGGGTACTTATGTGAAGAAACTGAAAACACTAATTCAAAAAGATAAGTGCACTCCTATGTACACGGCAGCATTATTTCCAATAGTCAAGACATGGAAGCAACCTAAGTGCCCATCGATAGATGATTGGATAAAGATGTTGTGGTACATATATTTCAGTAAACCCAGGAAAAAAGAAAAGAAGTTTTGATACTTATATATAATAGAATATTACTTGGCCATAAAAAAGAATGAAATCTTACCATTTGCAACAACTTGGATGGACCTAGAGGGTATTATGCTAAGTGAAATAAGTCAGACAGAGAAAGACAAATACTATATGATCTCATTTGTATGTGGAATCTAAAGAATAAAATAAACAAACAAAACAGAAACAGACTCATAGATACAGAGAAGAAACATGGGTGCCAGATGGAAGGGAGATTGAGAGGCTGGATGAAAAGGTGAAGGGATTAAAAAGTATAAATTGGTATTTATGAAATAGTCATGGGGATATAAAGTACAGCATAAGGAATACAGTCAATAATATTATAATAGCTATGTATAGTGTCAGGTGGGTACTAGACTAATCGGGGGGGATTACTTATTAAATTATGTAAATGTCTAACCACTATGCTGTACAACTGAAACTGATATATAACAATCTTGAGTGTCAACTGTAATTGAAAAAGAAAAAAAAAGGGACTTTGGTTTGGTGAGCTTATGCTCTAGTATGTGAGCTCTAAATTATAGACTAATTTGGAAGCTCCATTAATGATTTGGTGAAAAGGTCCAGTTTATTTGACTATATCAATGATTTGACTGTATCAGTTTCGCTGAATGCTTTCCATGAGCTAGGTTATGATCTAAACTTTTTACATGAGTTAACTCATTTCTCCCAACAATCTATATCATCCTCATTTTAAGATGAGAATATTGGATTGCAACAGGAAGCTTGCTCAAGAACACACAGTGGTAGGGCTGGGAAGCAAACTCAAGTGCTCTTGACTCTAAAGCTTGTGCTTTTTCAAAATATACTTTTTCTTTTTTGAAATAATCACAAACTTACAGAAAAGTTGGAAGCATGATACAAAGGACATTTCTCCCTGAATCGTTTGAGAGTAAGCTGACAACTTCAAGCTCTGTCTTCCTCAAATATCTTAGCTTGTATCTCTAAGAAACAAGGGCATTTTCCTACAATATCACAATATAGCCATCAAAATTACTAAGTGAACATTAACACATGATATTGCCTAATTCTAAGACCCCATTCAACTTTTGCCAGTGGTTCTAATGTCTTTCATAGCAAAAATATTCTGTTCAGAATCTCACACATTTCACTTAATCGTCATCTCCTTTTAGTCTCTGTCAGTCTGAAATTGTTCCTCAGTCTGTTCTAAACTTTCATGACCCTGAAACTTTTAAAGATCATTTTCCAGCTATTTTATAGAACATCCCTCAGTTTGAGTTGTTCATAATTAAATTCAGGTTATGCATCTTTGGCAGGAATACCACAGAACTGATGTTGCATTCTTCTCATTGTAACCTATCAGAAGGTGCTATGCACTGAATTGTGTCCCCCATCACAAATTCATATGTTGATGTCCTAAACCCCAATGTGACTGTATTTGGAAACAGGGCTTTTAGGAGGTAATTAGGGTTAAGTGGTATAACAGGGTGGGCCCCTAGTCTAACATGATTGCTGACCTTATAAGAAGAAAAGAGATCTTTCTCCATCTGCATTAAGAGGAAAGGATGTGTGGACAAAGTGGCCCGCTGCAAGCCAGAAAAGAGACCTCACCAGAAACTGAATTCTGATGGAAACTTATCTTGGACTTTCCAGCCTCCGGACTGTGAGAAAATTATTTACAGTTGATTAACTCATCCAGTCTATGGCATTTTGTTATGGCAGCCTGAGCAGAATAAGACAGGTGGTATATATTTCAATTTGTCCAAATAATAATGTTTCTTGGATCACTAAATTAAAGTGGTATCTGCCAGGCTTTTCCATTATTTTCCACTTCATAATCAATAAGTATTTTATGGGGAAGTACTCTGAAACTACATAAATATCTAGTTACTAATTAATCTCAATTTATTCATTTATTTCTTTACATCTTACAGAATCAAGTTTTCCTATTTCATTCAATGGCTTATAACTTGTTACTATAATCATATTGTTGCCCCTTCTTTGATCAGTGGGAGCTCATTCAAGCTGACCTTTGTGTTTTTCTTACTTGCCCCCATAGTCTTTCAGCATTTCCTTCCTATCTGGAACCACAAGATGTTCTATGCTTATCTTTTAATAACCCTGACACAGCCCAGCCATTTTGTCAAGAAGCCCTGGTTACTTGTAGTGGAAAATGGTATTTAGAAATCAATTTCTAGTTACTGAGTGTCCTCATTACTATTGGGGTGAACTGGTCCCAGGTAATCTCTGTAGACAGAGGTGGGATACAGATAAGACACGTATAAATACAGGCATAGACAGAGACGCTTATTTATTTCTATCAGAAAATTTAAAAGTCTAATAATATCAAGTATTGACATGTAAAAATATGTATTTATATAAAACACATATTTCTGACTTTCCACAATACACACACACAACAGGTTTTTTTACAGTTATTTTTGTCCATGAGTTTTATTCCATTAGGGATGCAATCAATAAACAGTTTTAAAAAGTTTTCCTACACATTAGAAATAACCAGGTGGAATGAAGATCTTACTGACAAAAGAAACAAAAATAAAATAAATTCCTGGAAATTAATTTTAGAAATGTTCAGGACCTATATAAACAAAACTATTAGACTTTACTAAAATTGTCCTAAGTTGATAAAAATATACATCTCCAATTTTTGTGTTGGGAGAAGAAAAGTGACTTTGGTTTGGTGACTTTAAGCTCTAGTATCTTTGTGATGTATCCCAAAGATAGTATTGATTCTTTTTTTGGTCGTTGGGAGAGGAAGGGAGTAGAGACAAGAAGAGCAAAGACGTTAAATTAAAAGGGACACTCTTATTAAAGGAGATGCTTAGACCCCAACAACTGTGACAAGCACACGGCCAGCATTGTTTTTTTCATTGTTGTCGTTTCCACATTTGCAAAAACGGTGTGAGCCCAGCCGGGTTTGGTACAAGGACCCATCCAGTAATAAAAGAAAAAGTGCCTTGCAAACAGAACAGCAATAAACCAATAGGAAAAACTGACAAACGCCCAGATCCAGGACCCTAGTTCCCAAAGAGCATTATTGGTCCCAGTGGATTACGGAGAAAGAATTCTATTTACTCACTGGCAAGGCCTGCTGTCGACTACCAGATGGCGACGGCGGCCCTTTAATGTAAGAACGCGAGCCACTCTTTCGGCCTTAGCACTTGCGCGTGCGCCTGGCCTTTCTGTGGTCTGCGCTTGCCCCGCGGCCCCTTTCGGCCTACCGCGAATGGTGACGTGGTAGGTGAGCAGCGGTTATGAAGCAGTCTTTTACTGGCTAGAGGATCTAGCGATGCCTCTCCGTCCTTTACCGTGCCCTTCCCTCTGGCGACTCCTAGTGGCCATGGACCAGGACCTCCTTCCTCAGTCTAAGGAGGCGTGGAAACGTGGTGGCCCGGAGTGTCGGCCCAGTGGCTATTCGGAGCTCTACCCGTTCAGTTTCCTGGTGACGAGTCCTTTGAACGGCTTTGAACCTCTTGAACTTGCAGTTTACGCTAGTAAAACAGTCGTTCACTGGGGCCTATTGCGTCCTTGTGAGCCCTTGTGCTGGGCGATGGGGACACGAAGACAACTCAGGCACTCCTCTTGCCCTCAGCTCCCAAACTGGTGGAGTAGATAAACCCACCAGAAACAAATTCTGGTGTTAGGTGGAATAAGATAAGGCTCCCTGAGACAGACTTACAGGCAGGGCTGAGGGGTTCAAAGCATTGGGAGGCCTCCAGAAGGTGGTGGTGGTGGTGGTGTTACTTGTCCTCATTGTAAAAGTAGAAATTCTCCAGTTTCAGGGAGGTGGTATCTCCAGGCGCCAGTCCCCAGGGAGAGCAGTAACTCAGTTACAGGGAGGTGATATCTCCAGGCGTCAGCCCCAGGAGAAGCGCAGCATTCCAAGGTGAAGATGATAAAACTGTCTATTAGGCCCTGTTTGATCTGAGAGTCCCCCCGATACATTTATCTTTGTACGAAATGTTAACGGCTAACTTCTGCTTCTTGTAATCTGCTTATTCAAGGATGTAGTAGTAGGCTTTATAAGCTGCCTCCTCTGGAAGCTCGGGGCTGATTTCCTCTAACCCTGCGTGATAGAGAGTCAGTCGCCGGCCGGCTAATAAAGGCTCATAATTAATCTCAATTGGCTCCATGGGTCTTAGAATCATTCGCGCCATAACACTCGTCCCATGGATTTCTTGCCTTCTTCGGTGTTGCACTCCTTGAGAACATAAAATTTTTCCTTATTTCTACATTTCTAATGCCTAGACTCAAGTGTGCCCTTCCTATTCTTGTTAAGAGGGGTAGACACTGGCAGCCCTTCGTATTCAGTGTCTACCTGAAAGAATGAACCAGGCTTTGAATCTTAGGAAGGAAATGTTGAGTGGGCAAAGGCACTAGGGCTGGAAACCACAGAACCTGTTCCAGGACCTGGGACCAGTTCACCTGTGCTGGATTGTAGACTGTGTATAGGATAGTGGGCAATGAGGCTGGAGAGAGGGATTGAGCCTTGAATGCCAGGGAGAGCCTTGCAAGTTGGGACACCTTGGCTTATTTCAGAAGCAGTAGGAAGTCTTGAAGGCTTTTGAGCAGAGCAGTTATACAATTGGATTAGATTTGCAGAAAGTCAAGGCAGCCAGCTCTGTTCTGTAGGAAGACCAGGTGGACAGATGGAAGATTCTCATACCAACCCGGTCTAATGGTATGTCTCTAAAGAAGGGGTTCTCAACCATGGGCCATTTTGCCCCTTAAAGACCTTTGACAACGTGTGGAGTCAATTTTGTCAACACTGGGGGATGCTACTGACATCTAGTGGTGAAAACCAGGGATTCAGCTAAACATCCTGCAACGCACAGGATACAACTCGCGGCCCTCAGCAACAAAGACCTGTCCAGCCCAAAATGTCAATAGTGCCAAGGTTCAGAAATCCTGCCCTAGAGTGTCGGTAATGGAAATGGACTGAAGACCGCATCAAAAACATATTAGCCAGAGGCCACTCTTAGTCTCCTTTGGTATTTATAATGCTTAAGCGCTTGATACCCAGTTAACCAGGTCTCATGAACCCAGCCTTCGTATTTTTTCACCCATTCAATCATTTGCCAAATATTTATTTAGTGCCAAGCATTATTCCAGGTGCTGTGATTCAGCAATGAACAAATCAAATTCCATGCTATCCAAGAACCTTACATTTTTTTAGGGGATGACAGACATTAATCCTATAAATGTCACAACAAAACTACTCTAACAGAAATTGTTAGCCAAAAAGAGTAATGAGAATGAAAGACTGAAGAAATTAAAGATTCTCAAATTGATTTGACCTGTATTCCAAGTTCTTTTACTCTAGTCACTATGCAAGTCATTTAACCTATGATAGCAGGTATGCATTGGGGCTATGAGGAAACACAGACTTAACTTGCAATTCTCAGTAAATCATAAAGTTGTGAAAAACTCCATAGATGCTGCTAGAATGGCAAGTGAATGGGCAATGCTCAAGCAGCTTCAGGAGCACAGCTTCCTCCAGGTGCCAGAGCAGGATGGCACCAAGTTCAAAACTTTCAGATTAACTCCCTTACCACAGGAAGTGGCGAAGTTACTTGTCCTGTTTTCCACAAGAAAAGAATTCTCAGTTTTTCTCTTTATCTCTACCTAGAACCAGGCCAAATGAGAGCAATGGGACTGCAAGAAGGCTGGAGCTGATAATGGGGCAAGCGAGGATTTGCCTGTAATGAAGTGAGTACTGTGGTTCAAGATCCCAGAAGTCCTGGGCTGTTCTCAAACTGACTGGTACGATAGCCCCCTCAAAGGAGAGGCATAGAAGAGGTGGCAAGAGGAAAGAAGAGTGAGGTAAGGAGGCTTGAGGGACTCAAATCTTCTTTTTGGTTGTGAGCACCCATCTACCACCTTCGGCTGAGGAACCACAATAGGTATGTGAGAAGGTTGACAATCAGTAAATAGGCTTTGCCCTACTTCTCTGGGTTGTAGTGAGAACGTTTGATCCATTCTATGGGAAGTGGTTATGAATCCTTGGAAAACAGGAATAGTCAATTGAAAAATTATATGAATTAGTTGAAATGTTTCAGAGAGGGAAGGAGGTATAGAAACTATGTGTAGAACACCAGTAGTCAATTTACAGGGGAGAAAACCTACCTTTTAAAAACACATTCGAAGGGCTGAACCAAACCAGGCAGGTAATGCTGCATATCAGAGGAAAGTTATAGATTTGTGGCTGTTGGCATTTACTACAGTCTACTCCATGTTTATTTTCAAGTGGATAGTGCATTGTCAGGCTGCTTTAGGCAATGAGAGGTAGACTCTAAGGTAACATATGGTAATGATGGGAAGCAGCTATCATATATGGTGTTAAGAAAATATAAGGAAAAAGTTATGTTTATCAGAACTTGGAAGCTTGGAAGGGAGGCTATGCAGAGCTGAGATTCAGATCTTGGAGGCTGGAGACAACTTGATGCTGCCTGATTGGAGCTAGTATTTCTCAGGGGTCCAGTGAGACTAGTTCTGGAAGATAAAGTGCCTACTTCTTTTACAGCTCTCTCTCTCTCTCTCTCTCTCTCTCTCTCTATGTATATATCTCTACTATAACCACACACACACACACACACACACACATATATACACACACACACATATATACACACACATATGTGTGCATATATATACACACACATGTATACACATGTATATATGTATGTATGTATGTATTCCTCCTACAATACCTGCTATATTGTAGGCAATCAAATATTTTGTGAATGAATAAATGAATTATTCTCCAGTTCTTACTTATCTAGTCTAGACTATTAAGAGTAGTTAACAGGCAAGTCAGTTATTTGTTGGGAGCTCTAAATTTTGAGAGCTCTAGTACTTTGTTCCTTTCTCTGCTCAGCAGACTAGAAGATAAAGCAATTTGGAGGGTGGAGGCAACCTAAAAATGCAAGGAGGTCGACAGTTACATCCCAGTTTCCCTGTCCATAGCAGACCCAGGTGTGGAAGTTGCATGTTAGTGAGGCCTGGTTGAGTGTCTCCACTTCCTTACCACTTCCATTGACTTGCACAGGCTCTCCTCATTTATCAAATCTAACTTCTTGGATATCATAGCCAAAGCCCTTCAATAATTGATCCACCCTCAGGCTGTCTGCTTCCCCACTGTGAATCTCCAATGAAGTCAGGCTGTCCCAAATAGGTCACATTCAAACCTACCTCTACGCAGGGTCTTCAAAGATGTTAATTTTTGGTTCTGTGTACAGCAGAGGTAAGTATGTGTCTCTGGGAACTGGCCAGCATAGCTTGTTCTAAGGGCCATGCTCAAAGACAGAGTATGCAGGGAAATGTAGGGTGGCCCCAGCAAGGCTTAAACCCAGGAAACACTGAAGTATATTTTCTGCCCTGCCTTTGCCTCTTCTTTCCCAACATTTAGAAAATTTTTTTTTCTTCTCTTTAAGGTAGAATGTACATTTTTCTTTTCTCATATTTAATTCCTCAATGAAGCTCAGCCAGAGGCCATGTCACTTGCTTTTCACCATAAGTTATCCAAGGTACTAACATTGTCCATGTATAAAGTACCCTCCTTTTATCTATGGAGATTTCACAAAGGCTTAAATACCTATGCCTTGTTCTGGATCACTACATTTTAACATTGGTTCTTAGTGCTCCTCACACTCACCCTGCCTTTCGCCTGCAGTCAGACCCTCCTACAGTCGCTCTATTTTCTTTACATTTGTGATCTCTCATCTTGGTGAAAGCCCAACCCTTCCCACCCCATTCTATTTCTTCTCTCCCCATTTCCTGCCCCTTATTCCTTCTCTGTATGTGCTACTGCCCTGAAGCAGATTCTGTACATCTTCTTCAGGACTCTGCAGGCTTCTACATGACTGTTAAATTTGTAATGGAGAAAATTATAACCATGGGCCAGGGAAGTGGAGGGAGAAACACCTTTATTTTCATCAGAAATAGTAATGTTTGTAATCTTTAGAAACCGCTTACTATAAGAGACAAGAAGCCAGGAACGAGTGGGGGTGATGGTGAGATAAGAAATCTTACAAAGATTAAACCAGATGTTACATTTGCTAAGGATCACTTGCTTTGATTTACTATTACTCAGTGGCTTAACCTATCTTTCATTTCCTTTGCTCCCTTTTCAGTGGTCACTGTTTTACAGAGTAGTGATCTGCCCTGAAGGTAGTAGTGATACAAAATAGTAGGTGCCTAGAGCTCAGCTGTTGGGTTAGAACAGAGCCATGCTGTTAAACTTCTAGATGTGCTCCCCATGAGAGGGAAAATTTCTTCTAACATGGCCCAGAAACAGTTCTCAGGCATCCAGTGGCCCATTCTCTGTTCACACCAAGGATACTCTAATTTTCTGGCAGGATTTATGGGTCCTATAGCCTCTGCCCTTGTAAGCAAAATTGACGTCCACAGTGAGACAAGACTGGAATCAGAAGCAGAGATGGGAAGAGGGTTCAGCATTCTTAGGCTGATTCCTATTCCCAGACATGGTACTTGAGATCCAGTTGTCAATAAGTTTACTGCTAATCCAGGGTGTGGCTAGTAGAACTCTCCACAGCAGAAGGAAGCTCTGAGAAACACATGTTGATCTAAGGAATTGATGCGTCAGGTTTCTTACACACTCAGCACATCTCTTCCTTCCTGTGATGTATCTCTTTTATGTGTACCCCCTGAGGGCAGATGAGGCAGCATTCTTAATCTTTTCTCACACTGAGCACTTGTAAGGCTTTTCCCCAACATGACTTTTCTGGTGGGCACGGAAGTAGAAACTGTTGTTGAAGCTTTTCCCACACTGTGCACACTTGTATAGGCTCTCCCTGGTATGGACTCACTGGTGAGTGCTAAACTAGGAACTGGTGTTGAACTGGTGTTGAATCCCACAGACAGTGCATTGATAAGGCTTCTTCCCAGTGTGAGGCCTCTAGTGAACAATGAGGCTAGAGCTTCAGTTGAAGCTTCTCCCACATTCCCCATATGGGTAGGGTCTCTCTGCCATGTGAGTTCTTAGGTGGGCAGTGAAGTTGGAGTGCTCACTGAAGCCTTTCTCACATTCACTGCACTTGTAAGGCTTCCCTCCTGTGTGGATTCTGATACCAAACAAGCTAAGAACTTCAGATAAAGCTTTTCCCACATTCATGATGTAAATATTTAGAAGCTTTTTCCAGTTCTAGGGATGGCTGGTGGTGAGGAGGGAGAATTCTGAGAACACTTTCTCTCATAGAGGGGGTGAGTCCAGATCTTCTTGCTGGTCCAAAGTCTCTGGTGACTCATCTCCTGAGATGGGGTTCTCTCCTCCCTGTTCCCTGGAGAATGTCTGTGTTGCTTTCTTAACACTCTCTCATCCTCCCAGCCTGTTTTCAGCTCAGAGTGCCAGAACACTCTCCACTAGACTTTCTCCGTATAGCCATGTTCATGTCTACTTCTGAATCATCCCATTTTGGATTTTTTATTTAATCCCATTCTTGATCTCGAAACCTGAAAAAATAAAATTACACTGGATTGTGGAGAAGGAAAATAATGGAATGAGAAAGGAGTTACACAACAGAGAAGAAATACCTAACTGGAATTCTTCATGTGATTCAGTCTTCTGCTAAGTTTTATTTTTCAATTAACATTTTAACCTCCAATTTCTGTGATCACATGTTAATACACCTTAACTACACCTACTTTTCTTCTGTTCTGTCTCTTTTTGGATATTCTGACACAATGATAAAACTGAGGGAAGGAATTAAGCTTTATGTCATTTGTCAGTCTGTCTGTATGTGTATTCTCAATTCTTGAATGGTCTATAATCTAGTAGCAGCATAATAAAAGACCATCTTGAGACTGACTAGCCAGCTCAAACAAGGAGAGCAAGTTTCTGAGTATTTGGGAAGCACAGGCAGAGGTTATGAAGAGAAGATCATTGGTGGAGAAGGAGGGAAGGGGAGAAAGTCTGGGCTCAAAGCCTAATTGGCAATCTAAAAAGCTCATTAAGTGAAATTCCATGGGGGAAAAAATGATATGAATTCTTTGAAAGAAGCTGGTAAATGCAAAATCAGGACACCTGATTGCAAGAGAAATAATCCTTAAACACCATAAAAAGTGAAACCCTGTGGCCTATGTAAGGTCCGTCTTCAAGATGATGACATGGCCAGGAGCAGAAACAACTCCCTCTTGATTGCTTGGGCAATGGTCTGTGTTGGGAGCTGAGCTAACTTGGTGAGCTTTGAGATAAGTGGCACTAAACTATTTTAAACACTCGGTGTTTTCCAAGAAGGGAGTTGTAAGAACTTCATTGTTTTGTAGAATGAGTAATTTGGCTGACCTTGGGTCTTGACTGCTGTTTTCTCATTGCGATGCTATAAGTAGTGTGTTTTAAATAAACTCGGGGACACAGACACAGACACAGACACAGACACAGACACAGCTTGAATCTGTGATCCCTCCTGCAATTCTGTCTGTCTTCTTTCTTTTCCTCAGTCCACGCTCCCCCTTTTAGGTACCCTCAATTACTTCGTCGGCTGGCTCCGACAGGTCTGTATATGGATATCCCCATCCTTTGACCATCAGAGCCAAGGATCTTATCGAGTTTGTTTGCGAACAGGACTAGTAGAGTCAAATGTCCTAACTTCATGGCCAGGAATCCTGAAGTCCTTTTCATTCCTGGCTGTGCCATCTCCAATGCACCTTCTACAACTTGTATAGACTCCCATTATGATAACTCATCTCTCCAGACTCCCTATCATTCCTTCATGGCCAAGGAAAGCAGATTATATGCTTCTGAACTTGGTGCTCTGGGATCCCCAGAAAGATCCACTCCTGGAGTTGTTTTGCTCCAGCCTTGTAGATCTGACTGCTCTGCTGATAGGTTTGGAGTTTTTCAAAAAACTGAAAAGTATTGAGAATGGCCTGGAGTGTCTTGTTCTCGTTATAGCCCCACTGCACATGTTCTGCAGGGAGGAAAAAAACCACAGTGCTAGATCAGTAAAGACCAGATACAGCAGTGCAGGGGGGTTTTAGTAGCCCAAAATGTTATATCCTAGTTTCTCAAACTATGCCACAAAGCTACCATCATTCCTAGAAGATATCTCCCTGTGGGCTTTTTTCGTAAAACAAAAACATTCAGTGTAGTAGGTAAGACATCTCCTCCAGCTGAGAAGGACTGTAGACAACTTACGAAAGCTGCCACTTCTATTTCTCTTTGATTATCCCAAATCCCACGCATTTCCCCTGAGAGATGAGTCATGGTAAAGACAGTGCTCACCTGTCTCCATAATGGGGGAATCCCTGAGGTCATGTAGTCCCATAAGAGGAAATGATGAACAGATAAAAGCAAAGATTCAAAGGAGAGAAGAGCTGGTTATAGAAGACTTCTGCCTACTCCCACCTCTGATGCCTGAGTACCCCCTCAGTGTGCCCATTTCCATCTGTTATATCTCTTCTCATCCTTGCAGAAGCAAGAAACTACATTACGGCAGTTACTATTCCAAAGGGAGAATAAGCTGTTAACGCCTGAGAATAGCAGTTCAAGCTAGATGGCGATTTGAGAACCCTACACCCAACTGAGGCCTAGCATCTCCTCAAAGGGGTGGCATCTGGGCCAGTTGGTGGGGACTTATTTTCTCAGAACTGTCTCAGCAAGTGCATTCTGATTATATCTGGTCATGATGCTCTGAAGGGCACACAGCCTCTATCATCACCTCCTCTACTCCAGTCTCTCCGAGCCACCATTATCTGATGCCAAAGTTACACCGGAGCCGCCTCCCTGGTCTTCTTGATTCCACTCTTGATCTCCTACAGTCTGATCTCAGCCCGGCAGTCAAAGTGACCCTCTTCCTTTTTCATTCAATTTAACTAACATGTATTGAATGCCTACTGTACTATTTTATGAGAAACGGAAATAACAACATGACATGGATCCTGCCTTTAAGGAGGCCAGTCCTCTACAAGTTCCTGTAGCAAAAGGGGATATAAACAAATGTTTAAGTGCCAAATAAATCTAAATGTTCAAAGTGATCATTTTTACACTATTTCTCATCTGCTCAGTACCCTGCAAAGCTACCCTTTTTAACCCTAAAAGTCAGTGTCCTTTAAGGCCTCAAAGCCTATCTTAGTGATTCTCAAATTTCTGTGAAAAAGCAGGGATTTTTTGTTTAAAGTACTGTAAAAATGTGGTAGGATAATGCAGCAATATTAAAGTACTGTAAACATTTTTAAACACTCTCAATTGCAGTAGTAGCAGTAGTCACTACTACTACTACTGCCCTATGCGATCTGGCTCGTGAATCTTGTTTATTACTCATCTCTCAATCTGCAGTAGATCACACTGGCCTTATTGCCCAGCCTTGCTCCAGCCTCAGAGCCTCTGCCCTGTCTCTTAATACTCTTTTCCCAGAGAGCCACATGGCTCATTCCTTCTCCTTCAAGTCTTTGTTCAAATGCCATTTTCTCAACAAAGACTACCCTGACAACTCACGTGAAAGATGCAACCCATCCTCTGACCCTGAACTCCTGATTACTCTTATTCTGCTCCATTACCCTGCAGCTGCAATGGAACCTGATTCCCAGACTAATAGGACAACCTTTGAATTCGCACAGTGATACCTGCTAGGATGTCACCCACCTTCCACAGAGAATACTCATTCCCCTGGGCAATATCACCTTCATTCTTTTTATGTTCTATTGGCAAAATCTCGATATAATACCTACTCCAACAATTCACTACTTTGGTGAAAGAAAGGTACCTGACTTTGGCTTTCCAATTTCACAACTCAAGACAAAATCCCTTGGGTTATCAGACAATATAAGGGTTCGGGTGCTACTTTTCCCTATATGTAACCTGCACATGGCCAAATGAATGGCTTTACATTGGGTACCCACTATAGCTTTTATCCCAGCATACCCCCAAAAGTGAGGGACCAGGATTCATCTTCAATTTATAGCAGGAAGACAAGCCCCAGTGTGAGAGAGTAGTTTGCTTATAGGTGATCAGGACCAGGACATATGCAGAGAGGTCCCCATCCAAGTGGCTCTGGAGTAGGCTGTAGGTGCCAGGGCTCCAAGTTTCCTGGACTAGCTGTTTACTGTTGGATTTGTAGTTGTCTGAGTCCTCCATTGTGTCCTTGCACCCCACCTCCTTCTGGGCTTTGGCTTGGCCCTTTGGCCAAATCCGTGCATCACCAAGTGCAGTCAGTTCCACTTTTTAGAATGTCTCTTGCATCGGTCCTCATTCCATCTCTGTACTCTCCAGCCTGTTCCAGGACACTATGCTGTCTGAACTGGGCAACTGTCATCACCTCTTAACTGGCTGCCCTGCATCCTCTCTGCTGCTGGACCCTCTAATTCATTCTCTCTACACGGAACCCAGTAGAATTTTTTTAAATGTAAGATAATATCCGTCCCTATTAACCCTCTTCGGTGGCTTCCCACTGCACGTAGACTATAATCCAGACTTCTTTTCGCAGCCTGAAAGGCTCTGCATGATTTGGCTCCTGACTTCCTCTATCAACACCTCTCACACCACTCTCTCCCTTGATTCTGATGTTCTAGCCACAAACTTTTCCTTCTTTCTCAAACATGCGAAGTCATCTCACAACTGAGACTCTTGAGTGTGTGTGCCCTCTGCCTGGATTGCTCTCCTCTCAGCATAACCAACTCCTCTGTCTCGCGTCTCAGCTCAGATATCTTCTCTGAGACGACTTGGCCCACCACCGTTCTCCCTCAGGCCATTCTCTATAAGGGCACTTGGCTCATTCCTCCAGAGCTTTCCATATAAACGGCTCTAACGCCTCATAGAGCAAAACCGCAAGAGGGCGACAGCCACGGGCCAAGCCCTCGTGCAGGCCATTCTAGGCCATTGGGCGTCTAGACTCGATGGTGTTAACGGTGCTGCCGGGCTAAACCCGTACGGAAACAGCTTCCACCCAGAGGTCTTGAGCTGTGGTCCTTGCGGACTCCGCGGACCTACGCGGAGCCGGCCAGGAAGTGCTGTACTTCCGCTTCCGTCGGAGCGCGGACTTCTGACTGCGGCGTAGCAACGGCCGCAGGTGGGTGAGAGCGATTGACAGACCTGTGCTTGTGTGGCATCTGCACCTCCGCCCTCTTGGCCCTTTTCTGAAATTCGCTGGGTGTAGAGTTACGCCCTTTAAGTGTCAGCCCGCTGGTCGGTGCCTTGTATTTGAGCCCGAGGAAGGAGCAGTTTTCATGAAGCCCAGATGTTCCAGGTAACCAAAAAGCGGCTCCCCTTCGGCGTCTACTGTGCAGCGCCTGAGAGCCGCTGTCTGCTGCAGGGCCGTTGGAGGCGAGGCGGCCATTATTTTCGAGGCCAGCCGTCAGGTTCCGGAGACCACTTTTCCGCTCTTTGTACAGATAGCACCTGGCCTGTACAGATACCCTGGGCGAGAGTCCGCTCGAATACCGCTCGCTTGAACAGTGCTTACGGGTGCCTGTCTGCTGTCCAGTAACGTCCACCTGTCGCCTCCGCTGGGGTTTCCTTCGCGGGCTGATGTAACCTCCGGAGAACCGGCAGCTCAGTGCCAGAGAGATTAGCTTCTGCTGATGCAAAAGCATGGGACGCGTTCCCGTGCTGCCTGAGCCGGGGTGCGCAGCAATGAATCAGCCATTAGTGAATACCGTGGCATCCCGGACAGAATCTCGGTGCGGGTTCCCCTGCATCACTTCAGGGAAAGTGAGGCGTATAAGGCTCTCCTCAGCCTCGCTTGGAAATCTTGTAGACCCTCAAAGAAATGTAAAGTCAGCAAAAGGGTTACCTTAATTTTCTCAGCAACTGCCATCCTCTCCTTTTCTGCGACTGGATATTTGGATAAACATTTTGTGAAGAAAGGTCGACTGTAATTTTTCCTAGGTCAAGTAAACAAATATAAAAATATAGGTATAATTTTTCTGCATAGCGCCCTTTATACGTCTTGTGAAGAAGTACCAAAGAAGAACTTTGATCATCTAATTACTTAATTGGGGGATGCTTTCTGAGAAGAAAGGGCTGCTTTTTTTCCCTAATGTTTTTTCTCCTGTTCTGGTCTCACTGTCTCAGTTCTCCTGCCAGTATTCAAACAAGGAATGGAGACTCTCTAATGTTCCATCAAGTGAAGGCTTCCATCTTCTCAAGAATTCTCTTGGGTCTTAGAAGTTGTATCTTCTTACTAAAGGCGAAGACTAGGGTGATGTCAAAATGTAAGAGAAACTCAAAATGCTCTCCTAATCGTCTTTTGACATGCAGAAGATAGGATAGAAAGCACATAAATGAAATTTTTGGATAATCCTCAAACTCTCTACAGCCAGTGGGTGTCAATTTTCTTACCCACCAATCTTTTGTGAAACTTTTTTTTATTAAGGCGGACTCATCCATTGGCATTTATTTTCAGTCAGCTGTGCTGTAGTTAATGTTAAGAAAAGGAGAGAAAGGATCTCACAATTGCTTTTTAAAGAGATGAGAAAGTGGAATGTTTTCTGTTCATTTTTCATTCATAGAAAATAGTAAAGTAAGTTTATGTGACTTTCTTACTTACTGACATGCACTTTTTTTCTGCCCTCAGTACCTTAAGAAGAAAATCCTTTTTGTTCCAGACCATACTGAGTCTCAATGGTGGTCCTAGTTGCGTGTCCACAGGAACAGATTGTTGCAGAGCAGAATGATAACGGTAGGTCTGAAGGTGGCCAAGTATTTATTTGAACCATGAGGTCAGGGTTTTCTGGGAGACCAAGGGGTCTATGATATAGAGTTCTAGTCACAGTAAGAAATGTACCACACGAGCTGACAGTCACAGTCTCAAGAGTCTTGCTAGCACTTCTGAAGCTTCCACCATTACGAAGTAGGTGGATGGACCCTGTGAGGCTATTGGCTAACTTCAATAATTACACTGTCAGTGGCTGAGACTAGATGTCTACTGACAAGAGCATATCTTAGAATTGCTGGTGCTTGAGCCGTTCCTGACCATACTGCCTGGGTATGCCCAGACCCAGTTAAAGAAACACCATCTGTAGAGGAGGCTGTGGCCCTGGTAGACCACTTGTAGAGTGAATCTGGTCAAATAAGGAATGGGGTGGGAAGAAAGATTCCTGTTATAAACAATGAAATAGGATAAAGATAGATATATATTGGGGTTGGAGGCAGTTAATTGAGAAATAAGGTAAAATAGGTTAATGATCTGTTGTTCATTAAAGCTATCTAAGGCAGGACCTGAAACCACAGATCCGAAGCAATAGTTATTCCAAAGTTTAGGTGATTCTGGCAGAGGTTTTCCTGGCCTTAGAGAAAAGGTTGCTTTTTGGCCTCTTTGGAACCCGAGTGTATGTATTGAAGGTAATATGCCTAATCTGGCTTGGCCTAGGAGATGGGTCTTAGTTTTTAGAAACAAATAAAGAGCAACAAGGAGTTGGAGAGAGAGGGGCAGATTCATTTAAGTGAGAACATGTAGAAACCAAAGGAGAGGATAGTAAAAAGAGAAACCAGACAGCATGGGAAGATTGCAGAGGAAGAAAGAGGAGAAAGAAAAAAGAGAAACAAAGATTTGGAAATCCCAACAGGTGGCTGAGAGAAGAAAGATGCTGAGAGATAGTGTCCTTCATACCATAGACAAGAGTCTCCACTGCCCACCCTCAGTGGTTGGTCCTTGGCTCTTCTGGTGAGTAAGAATCAGGGTATGCCATTGGGCATGTGGCAGCACATCACCTGGCTTCATGCCTGTGAAGAATACAGGGCATATGTTTGGTGCTGAGATCATTTGGAGGGAGGTTGAAGCCAAACTCTACTCTCCTTTTCTTTTCCATTTCATCATCATTCTCTGAAAACCATTCCTGGCCCTTGGGAAAATGTGGTTGTCAAGAGAGTGTTTTTTAGTCAATTTCTTAATTTTTTGAGAAAAATAGAGGAAACCACTGCTGCAGGGATCTAAGTGAAAGGAGAAAGGCTGTCAAGGCAGCGTGAGAGCAAGTGGCCTATGCAGCCCTACTCGTGGTCTGAGCTGGGGTCTGTGTAGAGGCGTGGGGGCCACTGTATTGGAGGGCTGGTAGTAGCAACACTTTTTTTTTCCTTTTACCCTAAATGTTCTAGATTTTATGGATAGTTCTTTATGGAAAATTGGTGGCCCAATATCTTTAAGTCTTTCTGTCATTTCCTTTAGTGTCTCACACTTCCCACAATCTGGGCTCTATAATTTTTTTTCATCTACCACCAACCCCCAAAACTAAAGTAAGTTCTTTGGTAACAAGGATGGAAATTATTTCTAGGTTGCAGCCCATGAGCTGGGAAAGGAAGCAGTGCTCTTGGGAGAAACAGCAGAGGCCCGAGGCTTCAAGCTGAAGCCAGCAGAGCCCCAACCAGTGGGCATGTCCCAGGATGAAGAATTTTGGAATACATACCAGGGTGTACAAGAACAGCTGAGCAGAAAAACTCATAAAGAGACTGAGCCTGTGTTTGAGAGGGGTAAGGAGCTTCATCGTAATTTCTTTCTGCTGAGACCTGTGACCATAGTTTGTTCAGACAGAACATTGTATGCTTTTTCTGGAGGCCCAGCTTTGTGGATCTGCAAATACAGCCATGTTAGCAATTATGATACGCCTGCCCCCCTGAAAGTAATGTTAGAATAGACCAGCTATGGGTGAAAGTAGGGGTTGGCCTAAGGTACAGAAATACTCAAACCACAGTGCCATGGTAATTACATTATGAAATCTTCCTTAGAAAAGTGAGAAGAGTGAGGGACCTCATCCTTATAAAATATGGAAGGAATTGGGGTCAGAAATTTGCTGTCAGTGGCAGAATGTGAACACAATTGGCAGACTGTGAACAGAGTCTATACAGCAGGAAAAAAATAACAAATGATAAAAAACAACATCTACTGTATACTGGAGTCCTGAGTACTTTCTTTTTTTTTTTTTTGAGTCAAAAGGAAAGTTTATTAGAAAAGGGATAACACTCCACAGAGTATGGTCTCCTCTCAGAGGCAGAGAGTGAGAGACAGAGTAAAGGCAGAGGCACAGTGGGAATAGAGACGAGGACAGTGAGAGACAATAAAGGCACTGAGAAGAGGCTAAGAGAAGCTAGGAAAGATAATGAGAAGGGGCTGAGTACTTTATTTTTAAAACATTTGTTTTACCTCACTCAGAACAATTTATGTCATGAGAGGATAATAAAAAGGGTTTTTTAAAATTTTACTCATGAAAGCTGGGAAAGCCATTGTAAGGCTGGTAGATACTTGGTTTTTATTAATAGTGAAAAGGCCACTTCCTGGCACCACACACCTTTGTAAAGGTTTCTCGTGTCTAAGTATCAGGATCTTCTATATTTTTGAAATGAGCTCAGGATGTTTACAGAAGGAGGAGAAATTTCCTATGGCTCTTTTCCACCTACAGCCGGGCCTGCTCACCAGATCCTAGCCTTTCCTGAGCAGACAAACACCAAAGACTGGACAATGGCACCTGAGCTCATCTTGCCTGAGTCTCAGGTGAGCTGAGCTTTCGAGCTGTTTAGCGCTGCCTTTCCCTGCTGCCCATGAACCACACTGCCCAGCAGGTGCTCAGAGGCATGTTAGCCCAGAGATTCTCCCTGGGGTACTGGACACCTCCCAGGCTGTTTGCTTACCTCCTTTCTTTCTCCTTTCTCACTTTTTCAAAAATCATGTGCTGTTCATTCCTTCAGTGCCTGGCCTACCATGCAGGTCATAGGTCAGATGGTAGGGCTGCATCTGGAGTGGCAAGTGCTGAGCTAAAGCCCATTCTCTTTTTTAGAGCTTATTGGCATTTGAAGAAGTGGCTGTGTATTTTTCCCAGGAAGAATGGGAGTTACTGGATCCCAGTCAGAGGGCCCTCTACAATGATGTAATGCAGGAAAACTATGAGACTGTCATCTCTCTAGGTAAAGATTCTCCCCTTGCCTTTACTTAAAAGTTATCAGTCATGTTCTTGTCTTACTTGGAATGCACCCAGTGTCTGTTTTCGTAGCTGTTTGGTTCACAACTAGAATGGTGCAGGCTGGGGTAAGGTCAATGCAGATCACTTGAGAGCTTTTTCCAAGTACACATTTCTTATTCTACATAGAATTCTTGATCTCTTTTCTCTCTTCCCCGCCAAACTTCCTGTTTTCATATGCTTCTTGTCTCATAAAGGGTACCTCCATTCACTTATGTGCAAGAAAAATACACCATCCTTTACTCTGATTTGGCCATGATACCCCAGTACTAATGCATTACTAGTCCTCTTGACTTCATCTTCAATGGCCCGAGTCCAGCTATTTATTACCTCTTGCCCTCTTAGCCTCATAGTCTAAGCCAGTGGCATCTCAAAACAAATCCACCTCAGTTTTTTCCTAACTGGTGCCTCTTACCACCACTCTAGACCTTACACAGTCTGTTTATCATGCAGCAGCCACAGTCTTTTAAAACCTGATCAGATAGTGACATTTGTCTAATTTAAAACCTTATGATGACATCTCATCACATTCAGAATAAAATCCAAACTTCTCCTTACCAAAGACCTTCCAAGACATGGCCTCTCTTTACCTACCTACCCTCATCTCCTGCCACTTGTGCCCTCGTTCAGCCCTTCTCATCTACACTGGTCTTGCTGTTTCTTCAACTTGCTATGCACATTTCTACCTTCCCCTTCTCTCTACCTGGCAAATTTTTCTGCCACATGTCAAAACTCTTTACCTTTAGGTCTACTCAAATATCACTTCCTCAAAGCTGCCTTCCATATACCTTTTTCTCACACAGCTTCACAGAAGCAGAGTCTTAAATTCTCTCTTATCTTGCTCTAGTTTTTTTAAAAAACATCACTTCTGCGATTTTATTTGTTTATTGATGTTTGATTGTCTCACTGTCCCAGTAGAAGATAAGTTCTGTGAGATCAGGGGACTTTGGCTTGTTCTTCACTGTATGCCTAGTTCACAGAGAGTGCCTGGCATGCCGTAGCCACTCAGTACATATTTGTTGAAAGACTGAATGCTGAATACTTCCCATACATACTTGGCAGTTTGTATTTAGGAAAAGTCCACTAAGTGATTCTGGTCTGTTTCATCCAAAAGGATGTAAACCAGTGAGCTATAGGAGTGGTAGAAATTCTTACAAGCCTAGTGTCTGGTTCTCTGGTGATAAATAAAAAGTTGCTGTAATTATGATAGGAATCACTTGTGTATATGATACCCAACCCACTGACCATTGGCTCTGCTAGACATGGTCTTATTCAGAGTGAGTCCTAAAGATTTAATAGGACCAACCTATATTCCATGCAGCCTCTAGAGTTTGGTTCCACCTTGATCAAATATGGGGTATTCTTGGTGGCTGAAGAGAGAGAACATGCACATGGTTCGCATGCCCTCTGTCCTTTACATCAATCAAGCTAGGCTTATTTCTCATTCTCCACTTTGCATCTCCACTTACAAATGCAGTATAGCGTGAACCTGATGCATCATTTATCATTTAACTATTTGTGGTAACAAACTGTAAAAGTGTTCTTTGTTTTTACTGAAATAGGCTAGAATTAGTGAATCATTGTTAAGTTGCCTGTCTTTGACCTGAGTTTTTTCATTTCACAGCTATATTTGTGCTTCCCAAACCTAAAGTGATCTCCTGTCTAGAGCAAGGGGAAGAGCCATGCGTTCAAGGATCCCCGAATTTCAAGGACAGTCCTGGAGCACTGTCTATGGGTAAATACTCCATGGGAGGAGGAGAAATGTGCCTTGATAGGAACCTTTTTAAGGGCTTAACATTTTAAGATTCTATTTATCTATATTTTAAAAATCAGTGATCTTTGAATTTTTCTCTCCATTCCTGTGATTTTCTTGCTCTGCCACACAGTTGGTTGATTTTTATGTTTATTCCAACAGGGCTAAAGCTGAAAAATGACACTGAAAATCATCAGTCGATATGCCTTTCTGGTTTAGAAATTCAAGCACCAGGAGACTTAATATCAAAAACAGCCAGAGTGAATGTTCTCCAGAAAACAACAGGCAAAGAGAATTATGTTGAAGTGCACAAGATGGGGAAATGGCACCAAGATTTGCCAATGAATAAAAGAGAGAAACTTGTAACCTGGAGACAAGAGCTGCTGAAACTTGTGGATCGTCACAAGAAAGAACGTGCAGGAGAGAAGCCTTTTAAATGCCAGGAATGTGGGAAAAGCTTCCGAGTTAGCTCTGACCTCATAAAGCACCAAAGGATTCACACTGAAGAGAAACCATATAAATGTCCACAGTGTGATAAGAGGTTTAGATGGAGTTCAGATCTTAATAAGCATTTAACAACACACCAAGGAATAAAACCATATAAATGCTCATGGTGTGAGAAAAGCTTTGGTCAGACTTCAAATCTTCATACACATCAAAGAACTCACACTGGAGAAAAGCCCTTTACATGTTATGAATGTGGAAAAAAATTCAGTCAGAACTCCCACCTTATTAAACACCAGAAAACCCACCTGTAGATAATGCAGGATAAACTTAAGCAGGGAGTCAAACCTTAGACACCAGAAACTCAGCTTGTGAAAGGAGGCTTATCCAGTGTCCTCAATCTGAACAAATTCACCAAGTGGAGTTTGACCCTAAAGTTGATGAAAAAATACAAAATTATGAAGCATGAAGAATTTTCATCAGTGGAAAATTTGGAGATAGAAACATCATGTATCGCAGAAAGGAATCAAGGTAGATTCTGCAGGGGATGCACTAAAGTTTTACTACAATTTTTATTTAAAACCTTCAGGGAAGTCCTTAGCAAGAGAGATATTCTAAGACCATTCTAAATAATGGAAAAACTATTTTGGAATTGTACCTGGCCAAATAGCCAATTTGGCTTCAAATAACAAATGCAGCCATGAATCAATCAGTCTTCTATAGTCACAGAGGTAAATATTGTTGATCTTGCATTGATTTCGTCACCTCCTGTTAAATACATGATAAAACCATTTGTAGCATGTTCTTTCATTACAAAAATAATAATATATTTCATACCATTGTCTTCAAGTTAGGCTTAGCAACATCAGTAGTCTCTTGGGGGCAGAAATGAATTCAGATGTAAAGTTTTCCAAGAACCAAATTGAATTTTCTTTCATTCTCTTGTCCTTGGACATCATGTGAGTTCCATCTTGAACTTTTTAGCAGCTTCACCTCTTGAATCATATTAGCACAGTTTTTACTATGATGAAACCATATTTACTTCACCACTAAGGAATCTAGATAACTAATAATGTACTATCTTATACCTCTCGTTGGTGATGTTTGAAAAAGGGAAGACATTTCTAATGAAATCATATGGAAGCGAGTTGGAAGTTTTAGCCACGGAATATATATTGGATATAAAGATGACTTTACCGCAATAAGTTTCCTCTGTTTCCTTTCCTTACAATGTCAATAGGATAAAACAGCTATAAAAATTAGTACTTTCCTGAGCGCCCCCCCCCACAAATTAATGAGAGTTTAGGATCAACTCATGTTTTTTTTGTTTTGTTCTTTGCTTATTAATTTGGGTTTTGTTATTTGCCGTTATTAAGAACATGGAGAGAGTTGTGTTTCAGAATTGGAGCTTGTGCTACAGGCAGGATTCTGTGGTTCACTGGGCATGGTGACCTTAAAATTCAGTCAACTAGAAACCAAGTTTCCAAAAAATAAAGGTTTTGGAACAGATGCCGAATGGTGGGCAAAATTCGACAAATCCACATCTATGTTGGTTGTTTTACACTGTAAACTGTAAAGCTGGCAGGATCTACCAGTGACTGTTTTCTTCAGTATACCATTTAGGTGACAAGTTTGATAGACTGCTGAAAATTTCTATAGGCTGTGGATTTTCTAATAACTCACTTTATTTACAACAGTGACTCATGTATTCCTGTCAGAGCTTTTAGGTAGTATCAGAAAAGGAGTTAAATGATCTCTTCTAAATCTCTTATTTTATAAACAAGGAAGTTAAGTCTCAAAGAGATACAGAGACTTTTTCAAGACCCCATATCTAGTGGGTCTGTTGGCTGTGACTTAGCTTCATTAGACAGGCCTGAAGTCAGGCTTAGCAGGACTGATTTGTGTGTTATTCCTACAGAGCCAGCCTGGATGACATCGTATTGTATCTATAGCCTATGAAACATTCCTGCTTTTTGACTAGTTATTGAAACACTCTTAAGTCTCCGTTTTCTCTGTGAAATGGAGAAAACACCTCAGAGTTGATCTGAGAATCACAGGGATTCATAAAAGAAAAGTACCAGCTTAGCCACAAGTAGATACTCAAAGTGTATTTCTTTCCCTTTTCCATACCCCCAGATAATGTGGAAAGGACTGACTACCTTAAAGGAGCAGATGGCATTTGTGGCTCTTGCAGGTCCTTTGAGGAGCTCAGCACTGGTGGTGGTTATGCTGACTTGATTTTGTCCAGTGCTTTATAAGTCACCTAGGCAGTTGGTCTGGCTTTCTCAGTGGTGTCTTATTTTCTTGCTCAAAATAAGCTATACCAAATATTATTTCTTAATCAGGGCCAGCTCTGAATCTCTAGTCTGCATAGCTCTTAACCAACACCCTCAGCCTTAGAACCCTGGGACTCTTGTCTTCCCTCCCAAGATATGTGCAGTTTTCTTGCTGGCCCTACATTCATTTAATGAGAGCCTATTATGTGCCCAGGCACTGTTCTAGACTGAGGATGTAGTAATGAACAAAAGAAAAAATGCATACCATCAAGGAGCTTGTATTCTAGTGAACAGTAAAAAGAATAGTTATGCTTTTCTACTCCTTGCAGTTAGGGTCATGAGATCATTTTGCTCATTGGGTAGTGAGTAGAACCTCAATTCTTGGCTGAAGCATTTATTTGTTGGTGCAAGACTCTCTAGTGCTGTCTTTTCCTTCCTCGATCATGGAGGCATATACAGAGGAAGGAACCATGAGATCAAACCAGTCTGCAATGCTGAGTTCCCACATAGCGGGACAGCTGTTCTGGAGAGTCCCCCGATTTATAATGGACTTCGCGGGAACAAGATATAAACTTTTGTGTTTAACCACTGAGGTACTGGTGCTGTGTGTTTCTGCAGCATAACCTGGCCATTTTCAAAAAGTGCAAGGTTTTGGTGGCCACAGTCATCTTCTTAGTCTCCATGGGCTAAGTCCTTGTCACCTGAGGCTATATTGGCAAAGCTAGCCAAGGATATGTAAAGCCACAGAGAAGCAAAGGCTTTGGAACCTGAAATTCCCATGTCATAGTAGTAGACTACTTTTTAGGACAGTCACCTAAATCTAGCCTAAGAACAGCTACTTCCCTTATCCTCTTATAATTACACCCATACTCTACTCTCTCATCTACAACCTGAGGAACAAAAACCTTAAGGGTGCACTGAAGAAGTTTCCAGGTGGCTGAGAAGACAGTCACTAGGGCTACTGAGAAGCACTACTCCGCCGTTGCCACTAGGGCTACTGAGAAGCACTACTCCGCCGTTGCCTCTTTTCATAGTGAGACTCTGTAACTCATGTCAATGTAGCCATCTAGGTATACCCTGCCCTCTGAATAGTGAGGCAGCAAGATAACCTTAGAAAGGTCATGACACTAGGAGTCAAGACACTGAGCATTTTGTTATACTAGCTGTGGTAGTCAGTGGACCTAACAGTCCGTTTCACCATCTGTAAAATGAATATAATAGCCAGCAGGAACTTTGTAACAATCAAAATAGATGATGTATGTGGGTATCTTTAGAGAAACTGCTCAGTGTTACACTTAATCAAAGACGGAATATGTTACCTAAGGAGGTATATTATCTATTTCACATCCCAGCTCCCTCCATTTATATCTCGATGGAGTACTATGCCTTCAGTGTGCAACCAGAGTCTTCATAAATGATGAATGGATGAAGGGGGACCAGAACAAAGTTAGAAGACCACAAAGAAACTTCCAGGGTTCTTTCTGTCATGCACACCCCAATCCATTAGCTTTGAAAATCCAACTGGAATAATTCAATCCAGAATACCATGCAGCATGAGAAAATCAGGAAGGCATTTGAATGTCCATCAAAGGGGAAATGATTGAAGATTGAATATGTTATAGTACATTCCTAAATGCAGTAGTTAAAAAAAGAAAAAGATGAGGTCAATATATTGAAACAAAAAATTGAAAGTAAAGTAAATGGGCAAAAATACAGACTGAATTCCAGAAAGATCTACACAATAATCTTTATGTCCTCTGGAGAGGGAGTGGTGTTTGGGAGATAAGAGACTTCATTGTTGGGTGAGAATGTTTTACAGTACCTATGCAGTATTTTTAAGTAAAAAGGAGATAAAATGGGTTAGAAGCAAGTTTCAGTCCTACTTCTGTCAGTCACTTAAACTTTGTCCCAGTTTCCTTGTCTGGAGGATGAAATAGTAATATTGAGTTCATAAGATTCAATATTATTAGGCTTGGGAATGTGGTAGCTGGGAGTGTCAGTCCTGATGCCCTTCAGGGATCCCAGATGTTCATTTACCAGGTGTGGACTCTCTTGAAAGGCTCTGGGCCTCTTGCCCTTTTGGTTTATGACAGAGGTCCTCAATTCTCAGGCGGGGCCGTGGACCAGTACTGGTCCATGGCCTGTTAGGAACGGGGTGTACAGCAGGATGTGAGTGGCTGGTGAGAAAGCGAAGCTTATCTGTATTTGTAGTCGCTCCCCAGCACTAGCATCAGCGCCTCAGCTCCACCTTAGATCATCAGGCATTAGATTCTCATAGGAGCATGGGTTCCTGGTGCCAAAAAGTTGGGGACCGCTGGTTTACAATAATAAAACAGTCGTTCACTGAGGTCTATTGTGTCCTTGTGAGCCCTTGTGCTGGGTGGTGGGAACACGAAGATAGCTCAAGCATTCCTCTGGCCCTCAGCTCCCAAACTGGTGGAGTAGATAAACCCACCAGACACACATTCTGGTATTAGGTGGAATAAGATAAGGCATCCTGAGACAGACTTACAGACAGGGCTGAGGAGTTCAAAGCATTGGGAGGCCTCCAGAAGGTGCTGGTGGTGTTACCGGTCCTCGTCCCATGGGTTTCTTGCCTTCTTCAATGGTGTGCTCCTTGAGAACATAAAAATTTTCCTTATTTCTACATTTCTAATGCCTAGAGTCAGGTGTACCCTTCCTATTCTTGTTAAGATGGGTGGAGACAGGCAGCCCTTCGTATTCAGTGTCTACCTGAAAGAATGAACCAGGCTTTGAATCTTAGGAAGGAAATGTTGAGTGGGCAAAGGCACTAAGAATAGAAAGCACAGAGCCTGTTCCAGGACCTGGGACCAGTACACCTGTGCTGGATTGTAGACTGTGTATAGGATAGTGGGCAATGAGGCTGGAGAGAGGGGTTGAGCCTTGAATGCCAGGGAGAGCCTTGCAAGTTGGGACACCTTGGCTTATTTCAGAAGCAGTAGGAAGTCTTGAAGGCTTTTGAGCAGAGCAGTTATACAGTTGGATTAGATTTGCAGAAAGTCAAGGCAGCCAGCTCTGTTCTATAGGAAGACCAGGTGGACAGATGGAAGATTCTTATACCAACTCAGTCTAATGATATGTCCCTAGAGGAGTTCTCAACCATGGGCCATTTTGCCCCTTAAAGACCTTTGACAATGTGTGGAGTCAATTTTGTCACCACTGGGGGATGCTACTGACATCTAGTAGGTGGAAGCCAGGGATTCAGCTAAACATCTTGCAATGCACAGGATACCACTAGTGGCCCTCACAACAAAGACCTGTCAAGCCCAAAATGTCAATAGTGCCAAGGTTCAGAAATCCTGCCCTAGAGTGTCAGTAATGGAAATGGACTGAAGACAGCGTCAGAAAAATTTCAGCCAGAGGCCACTCTTAGTCTCCTTTGGTATTTATAATGCTTAAGTGCTTGACACCCAGTCAGTTAATCAGGTCTCATGAGCCCAGTCTTCCTCGTATTTTTTCACCCATTCAATCATTTGCCAAATATTTATTTAGCGCCAAGCATTATTCCAGGTGCTGTGATTCAGCAATGAACAAATCAAATTCCATGCTGTCCAAGAACCTTACATATTTCAGGGGATGGCAGACATTAATCCTATAAATATATGTCACAACAAAACTGCCCTGATGGTATTGTTACCAAATTTAAGGTGTTCGCCGTTTGAAGGTTCTACTCAGGAATGATATGTGGTTGTTGTTAGGTATTTTTATCTACTTGTAGCAAGTATAGGAGACAGGATTTACATCTAAAGCTCTGTCTCCCTGAAGGGAGGTTTAGCTATTGCTAATGTACACTATTTGGTTGATCACCCTATTTGGTTGATTTCTTCTTTGCAATTGGCTACACATATAAGGTTGAGTTTCTGTCAAGGTGATCCTCTTACAGCTACATCTGCAAAATACTGTGCTACATTTGAACATTTATCAAGAATAGCATTTAGGGGGTGGCTCCATAGTATAGTGGTTAGTGCGTCTGCTTTACACACAGAAGATCCTGGGTTTGCACCTCAGGTGGAGCCATGGACCATACCCTGGGTGAGCCAGACCCCCCGAAAGCGCCAGGGGCACCAGGCCCTGAGTGCACACTACAAGCGTGTGGGAGGTGACATCCTGCCTTCAGAGATCCAATTCTTAAGGAGAAATGGCAACATCCATAGGTCAGGGTGGAGGGAAATTAAAGAAGTGGGGGGAGGAAGAATAGCATTTAATACGAACCACCCAGACCTTAGGACCTTTGTCCTATGTAACAAATCCTCTTTGAGATTTTTCACTGCTCATTCTTGAGGGAATAGAGACGAGGGTCATACTTTTGTAACTGCTTTCTGCTGAACATGGTCAGAATATGTCTTTGAGTTAGAGGACTGAAAATTTCTGGCTGCCTGATTTATGAAAGTCTTGGTGTTCCCTAGGTTCTGGGATTCCTAAAAACAGGAGTGCATAATCAGACTTATTGGACGTAACTTGTCTTTTGAAGAGTAGCTTGAGGTCAGGTTTACAGGAGTACTGTAGATCTGGTTCCTTGTTCTTGCTGGGTGGTATGGCTGGCTTCACTCCAGAGTGATGTATCCAGGAAGGTATATCTTATAGTTTTAAGAGAAGAACTGAGTTGTTACTAACACCTAATGAGGACCTCTCTGTATTGGGTTTAGATGATCTTGTGGGGATCCTGATTTCCAGGTTTTTAAATATTCCCAGTTCCCTGGATTATATATGTTAGCTTAGTATCTTTTGGTGTGGATAAAATCACATTAGATTTCAGTTTTGAGTTACCTTTCCTAATTGGGTAATATGCTTCTATAAATGGGTCCAGACATTCTAAAATTTGGGAGGAGCCCAGAAAGGGTCTACCATACATAAGTTCTAAAGGACTAAATTTCAGCATTCCTGTAGGTGCTGTCATGATCCAGGTCAGGGCAGTTGGTAGTAATTTAAGTCAGGTCTTATGGGGGCTTTTTTGGCACAGTTTGGCCTGGGTATTTTCTAGCTTTTGATTACATCATTCTGTTTTTTCTCAGGACTATGGTCTCCATGAAGAATGTAAGACCCACCTAATTTGGAGAGCCATTCTACTCTCTTTATTAGAGCTGCTGTGAAAGCCGACCCATTGTCACTTTGAAAGGTCCTGGGGAGTCCAAACCTAGGTATTATTTCCTTAAGCAGTGCTTTTACAACTTCTTTGCTCCTTTCAGTTTGCCATGGGATTGCTTCAGTCCATCCAGTAAAGGTATCTACTAACACTAATAAATATTTGAATCCTCTGGGAGCAGGGGCATTACTGTAGTCTACCTGCTAATTTTTTCCAAGCAACCTTTCCTGGGCCTGGTAGCAGAGTTCTGGTATATGCATTATTCTTTGTGTGCTGTACACAGCTAGCCATGACATTGTTAATGACTCCTCTGATACCCAGGGTCACTCTTACCCGATCTAACCATTCACAGGGTGCTTCCTTTCCATAGTATATGGAATCACGGGCTTCTTTTACTATTTTCCAAGCTCGCCTGTGAGGAACAAATATCTTTTTGTGTTCATTTATCTCTGTGGGTATAGGTGCCTGGTCTTCTAGGACCTGATTGAATAGGTAAAGGATATGACAGCTGTTTTGATCCTATCTGACATGTCAGAGACTAAAAGAATTTCTTTGTGTCCAGCTTTCCCAACACCCCTTTGTGTACTGTCTTAAGCATTCTTTCAATCTTTCTTAACATATATAAATGCTCCACTGCAGCTTGGAAAACACCCTTGATCAACTAGGTTTGTCTTTCTTAAAATAGGAGTTCCTCAACCTATTGCCCCTCAGAATTTTCTGGAGAGCATTGCTAAATTGTTCTTCAGTTTATTCTGATGTGTGACCAAGAGTGGAAACCTCTGCTTTCAACCTTACCCATACATTCTAACAAGAATATTTGTTTCCTTGATTTTGAGGTAAAACCTTACCTCTGAAAGAGTGTATCACCTCCTACCCAAATGCCATCGATTCTTTGCTTTCTCTGTCCTCTGTTATCACATGTGTGGTAAAATTTCCAAAATCATACCTGCTAGAAATTGATAATCCCCAACCTCTTATCCTTCAGAGGAAGAAAAGCAGTGAAAGTCTTCTATATGAATAGATTTGGGGAAGGTCACGTATTCAAACAGCCTACAAAACATGCTTCAATTGTGGCTCATAGATAATTCTTCCCATATAACCCCAAGCATATATCTTTACACCATTAGCCATAGATAGACTGGCCCCGAGTCCCACAGCCAAACCTTTGCCTCTCAGTCTTGCTCATCCCAGATCACCTCCGCTGGAAACCATGAGCCTCCTCAGTGAAGGTGGTGAGGCCTGTCTGATGGGAACCTCACCAGCATTCAGGAAACTGCTGGGGTGCCTTCATGAGTTCCACCCTGGCTGCAGATGCTTCAGAAAGTACACTCCTTGGATGGAAGCAGGGTATGAGTTTTGGAGGAGAAGCTTGAATGCGATTAGTAACAGATGAAATGCTGCAACTTGAGGAAGCAAAGAAGCTGCACTTAGAAAATAATGCCTCCCGAATCTACACTAGATTGCACACCTCAAGCAAAGCTACCTTGGACAGGACAGACATAATTTCTTCCCACTGACACACTTGTTACATTTTTAAATTTATATAAGCACTTAATTTCTTTAAAATAGACAAATCCATTTCTGGAGAAAGTAACCCAAGGGGCTGAATTTGGGGATCGAATCTGAGGTTCCTATAGCTTGCACATTTACATATAAGATAAACAAGGCAACGTAAAAGTACATGCAAAGAACAAAATCCAACTCCTGTAGAACAGAACCAATAACCTCTAGCCCACCGAAAACACTATCCGTGACACAAGGTTTCCTGACAACCAGACAGCCAGACCAGAAGTCATCATCTAAGGATGTCTTGGATTGCCCTGCAGGCGTTCCTCAACTTTCCAGAGTTTGACCTAGGTTGGGCCCTGAATCCAATGTCTGGGAGACAGTTCCTATGTCAACAAGCTGAAACCAAGCATGCACCAGAAATGATACTATCCTTTAGACAACCTGATACCCCAAACTGGAATAGAAGCACTAATTAAAGTGACCACAGGGCTGACCTATCTGCCTACCTTCCAGTCCACTGAACAGAACAGGTTTGGGTGGCCACTCCACTGTTAGGTCTGGTCAGGCAGCGGTTCAGGTAGTTAGCACCAAGCTGGAATTTCCTATAGAATAGATCCTCCATCCGGTGGAGATGCAGGCAAGTAAATCCCAGACAAGCTGCCATTGCTGACTGCTTCACCCAGTGTTCACACCAGGCTGAGAGAGAGACTTTTTAGGAGGATTCTACAAGAATCACCAAATTTGTTACCGAACTCAAGGGATGTTCTACTCAAGAATGAGTGCTTGAAGTGTTCAACTCAAGAACTAGACGTGGTTGTTATTAGGTAGTTTTATTTACTTGCAGCAAGTAAAGGAGACGGGATTCACATCCAAAGCTCTTGCCTCCTTGAGCGTGGTGTGGCCATTGCTTATATACACTATTTGGTTGATTTCTTCTTTACAGTTGGCTACATTTACAAGGTTGAGTTCCCCCCAAGCTCATCCTCTTTACAACTACATCTGCAAAATACTGTGCTACATTTTAACATTTAGCAAAAATAGCAATTAGTAAGAACTACACAGAACTTGAGACCCTTGTCTCATGTAACAGTGTAAGGTCACCACTCTGAAGTCTCACAAAAATTGTTAGCCAGAAAGTTAAGAGTGAGGCTAGTAATTAAAGGTTTTCATATTAATTTGGCCCATGTTCAAAATCCAGCTCCTTTCTCTAGTCACCGTGCAAGTTACTTAACCTATGATAACAGGTACATATTGGGGCTATGAGGAAACACAGACTTAACTTGCAACTCTCAGTTAATCATAAAGTTATGAAAACTCCACAGGTGTTGCTATAATGGGGAATGCCCAAGCAGCTTCAGGAGCACAGCTTTTTCCAGATGCCAAAGCAGGGCACTAAGTTCAAAATCTTTCAGGTTAACTCCCCTACCACAGGGAGTGGTGAGGTTACTTGTCCTGTGTTCTTTACAAGAAAAAGATGCTCAACCCTTCTCTTTGTCTCTACCCAGAACGAAGCCAAGGATGAGTAGCAGGACCGTGAGGCTGTAGCTGATAATGGTGAAAGTGAGGATTCATCTTTGACCAAGTGAACAATGAAATGCTCACTGTAGTTCAGGATCCCTGAAGTCCTGGGCTGTTCCCAAACCGATAAGGTGATCCCCTCACAGGAGAGGCATATAAGAGGTGGCAAGAGGAAAGGAGAGTGGGGTAAGGAGGCTTGAGGGACCCAGTTCTTTTGGCTGTGAGCATCCATCTACCATCTTAGGCTGAGGAACCACAATAGATATGTGAGGTTGACAATCAGTAAGTAGGCTTTGCCCTACTTCTCTGGGTTGTAGCGAGAATATTTGATCCATTCTATGGGAAGTGGTTATGAATCCTTGGAAAAAAGGAATATTGTCAATTAAACAATTGAATCAATTAGTTAAAATGTTTCGGCGAGGGAAGGAAGTAAAGAAACTATATGTAGAGCCCCAGTAGTTATTTTACAGGGGTAAAACCTGTGTTAATGCACATCTGAAGGGCTGAACCAAACCAAGTGGGTAATTTTACACATTGGCATTATCTATAAATTTGTGGGTGTAAACTTTTGTAAAACCTACTTCAAATTCATTCTCAATGTGTTATTAGGCTGCATTAGGTAATGGGAAGTAGACATGTAGGTAACAGAAATGGTAACTGTACAAAACAGCTACTACACATGGGGTTGAGAGAATACAGGGAAAAGTTGACCAGAATTTGGAAGCTTGATAGGCCCTGAAGCACTGGCATTCGGATCGTGGGGGGTTGGTAGCCAAGTAGTGCTGCCTGATTGGCACTGTTATTTCCAAGGGGCCCATTAGTATGGTTCAGGATGGTTGTATATTTTGTTCACTTCTTTATATCTACCTCCTACTATAATACCTGGTACATTACGGATGATCAAATTAATTCCTAAATAAATGTGTTCTCTAATTCTTATCCATCTACTCCAGACCATTAAGAGTAGCTCACAGGCAAGGGTTGTGAGATCTAGTACTCAATGTTCCTTCTTCTGCCCAGCAGACAAGAGAATAAAGCAAATTAGAGGTGAAGGCAACTTGAAAATGCCAGTTCTCTAGTTGCATCCCAGTTTCCCTGGCCACAGAAGACCCAGGAGTGGGAGTTGCATGCTAGTGAGGCATGATCTCCAATTCCTTAGCATTTGTATTGACTTTCAGTGGCTCTCCTCATTTATCAAATCTAACTTCTTGGATATCATAACCAAAGCCCTTCAGTAATTGATCCACCCCAGGGCTGTGTCCTTCTTCCCCACCATGAATCTCCAATGAAGCCAGGCTGTCCCAAACATTCTTTACCTTTACTCAGGACCTTCAAAGATGTTAATTTTTGATTTTTTGTAGAGCAGAGGTAAGTATGTGTCTCTGGGAACTGGCCAGCATACCTTGTCCTAAGGGCCATGTTCAAGGACAGCATATGCAGGAAAATGTAGAGTGGCCCCAGCAAGGTTTAAACTGAGGAAACACTGAAGTATATTCTCTGTCCTGCCTTTACTTCTCTTTCCTGTTTAGAAAAAAAAAATTTCTTGTCTTTAAGGTAGAATGTCACTTGCTTTTCACCGTAAGTTATCCAAGATACTAACATTGTCAGTGTATGGGCCAAGAGTCATGTATAATGTACCCTCCTTTTAGTACTTTTTATTCGTGGAGATTTCAAAAAGGCTTAAATACCTATGCCTTGTACTGGATCACCTTTTAACATTGGTTCTTAGGGCCCCTCACACTCACCCTGCCTTTCACCTGCAGTCAGAGCCTCCTGCAGTCCCTCAATTTTTCTTACGCCTGTGATCTCTCTTCTCAGTGAAGGCTCAAACCCTTCCCACCTTATTCTATTCCTTCTCTCCCATTTCCTGCCCCTTATTCCTTCTCTGTATGTGCTACTGCCCTGAAGCAGGTGCTACATTTAGATCTTCTTCAGGACCTTGCAGGCTTCTACGTGAGTGTTAAGTTTCTAATGGAGAAAATTACAACCAAAGACCAAGGAAGTGGAGGGAGAAACATCTTTATTTTCATCAGAAATAGTAATGCTTAGAAACTTGTAGAAACTGATTATAAGAGACAAGAAACCAGGAACGAGTGAGGGTGATGGTGAAATAAGAAATCTTACAAAGATTAAACCAGATGTTACACTCGCTAAGGATCACTTGCTTTGATTTACTATTACTCAATGGCTTAACCTGTCTTTCATTTCTTTTGCTCCCTTTTCAGTGGTGGCTGTGTTACAGAGTAGTGATCGATCCTCCCTGAAGGTAGCAGTAGTACAAAATAGTAGGTGCCTAGAGCTCAACTGTTGGTTTAGAACAGAGCCATGCTGTTAAACTTCTAGATGTGCTCCCCATGAGAGGGAAAATTTCTTCTAACATGGCCCAGAAACAGTTCTCACAGTTCTCAGGCATCCAGTGACCCATTCTCTGTTCACACCTAGGATACCCTAATTTCTTGGCAGGATTTATGGGTCCTGTAGCCTCTGCCCTTGTAAGCAAAATTAAAGTCCACAGTGAGACAAGACTCTGGAATCAGAGGCAGAGATGGGAAGAGGGTTCAGCATTCTTAGGCTGATTCCTATTCCCAGACATGGTACTTGAGAACCAGTTGTCAATAAGTTTACTGCTAATCCAGGGTGTGGCTAGTAAAACTCTCGCAGCAGAAGGAAGCTCTGAGAAACACATGTCGATTTAGGGAACTGAGGTGTCCAGTTTCCTACACACTCAGCACATCTCTTCCTGTGATAGATCTCTTGTGTGTACTTCCTGATGGCGGATGAGTGCGGCATTCTTAGTGAAACTTTTCTCTCACTGAGAGCACTTGTAAGGCTGTTCTCCAGTGTGGGTTTTCTGGTGGGCACTGAAGTGCTTGCTATTGTTGAAGCTTTTCCCACACTGCACACACTTGTATAGGCTCTCCCCTGTATGGACACGCCGGTGAATGCTAAACTGGGCACTGGTGTTGAATCTCTTCCCACAGACAGTGCACTGACAAGGCTTCTTTCCAGTGTGAGGCCTCTGGTGAACAATGAGGCTAGAGCTCTGGTTGAAGCTTCTCCCACATTCCCCACCGTGTAAGTTCTTAGTTGGGCAGTGAGGTTGGAATGCTCGCTGAAGCCTTTCTCACATTCACTGCTCTTGTAAGGCTTCCCTCCTGTGTGGATTCTCTGATACCAAACAAGATAAGAACCTCAGTTAAAGCTTTTCCCACATTTGTGATGATATTTAGAAGCTTTTTCCAGTTCTGGGGCTGGCTGGTGGTGAGGAGGGAGAACTCTGAGAGCACTTTCTCCCACAGAGGGGAAGAGTCCAGGCCTTCTTCCTGGTCCAAAGTCTCTGGTGACTTATCCTCTCTTGAGATGGGGTTCTCTCCTCACTCTTCCCTGTAGAATGTCTGTGTTGCCTTCTCAACACTCTCACCCTCCCAGCCTGTTTTCGGCTCAGAGTGCCAGAACACTTCTCCACGAGACTTTCTCCATATACCCATGTTCATGTCTACTTCTGAACCTTCCCATTTTGGATTACCTTTTTTAATCCCATTCTTGATCTCGAAACCTGAAAGAATAAAATTACACTGGATTGTGGAGAAGGAAAATAATGGAATGAGGAAAGAGTGACATTTAAACCACAACAGAGAAGAAATACCTAACTGGAATTCACGTGATTCAGTCTTCTGCTAATTAAAAGGCTAAGTTTTATTTTCCAATTAATATTTTAACCTCCAATTTTTGTGATCATAGGTAAATATACCTTAATTCAACCTACTTTTCTCTTATTCTGTCTCTTTTGGGATATTCTGACACAATGAAAAAACTGAGGGAAAGAGTTATGCTTTATGTCATTTGTCTGTCTGTCTATAGGTGTATTCTCAATTCTTAAATGGCCTATTTTCTGGGAGTAGAATCATAAAAGGCCATCCTGAGACTAGCCAGCTCTAACAAGAAGAAAGCAAGTTTCTAAGTGTCTGGTTATGAAAAGAAGACCAGTGGTGGAGAAGGAGGCAAGAGAAGAAAGTCTGGGCTCGAGTCCAAACCAGCAATCTAAGGAAGCACATTAAGTGGAATTCCATGGGGGAAAAATGACACAGACTCTTCGAAAGAAACTGGTAAATGCTAAATCGGGAACTCAGCTGCAAGGGAAATAATCCTTAAACACCATGAAAACCTAAAGTCCTTGGCCTATATAAGGTCATTCATCAACATGATGATAAGATCAGGAGCAAAAACAGCTCCCTCTTGATCGCTAGGGTAATGTCCTGTATGTGGACTTTACCATCCTTTGACCATCCTCAAACTATGCCACATTTAGTTGCCACGATTCCTGGAAGATATCTCACTGTGGGCTTTTTTTCCTAAAACAAAAACATTCAGTGTAATAAGCAAGACATCCCCTCCAACTGAGGAGTGCAGACGACTTACAAAAGCTACCACTTCTATTTCTCTTTAATTATCCTGAATCTCTGAATTTCCCCTGAGAGATGAATCACAGTAAGGACAGTGCTCACCTGTATCCATAATGGTGGGAATCCCGGAGGTCATATGGTCACATAAGAGGAAATGATGAACAGAGGAGACTTGGATAGAAGCAAAGATTCAAAGGAGAGAAGAGCTAGTTATAGAAGACTTTTGCCTACACCCACCTCTGATGCCTGAGTACCCACTCAGTGTGCCCATTTCCATCTGTTATATCTCTTCTCATCCTTGCAGAAGCAAGAAACTATATTACAGCAGTTATTATTCCAAAGGGAGAATAAGCTATTAATGCCTGAGAATAGCAGTTTAGGCTAGATGGCGATTCGAGAACCCTACACCCAACTGAGGCCTAGCATCCATCCCCTCAAAGGGGTGGCATCTGGGCCAGTTGGTGGGGGCTTATTTTCTCAGAGCTGTCTCAGCAAGTGCATTCTGATTATATCTGGTCATGATGCTCTGAAGGGCACAGAGCCTCTATCATCACCTCCTCTACTCCAGTCTCTCCGAGCCACCATTATCTGATGCCAAAGTTACACCGGAGCCGCCTCCCTGGTCTTCTTGATTCCACTCTTGATCTCCTACAGTCTGATCTCAGCCCGGCAGTCAAAGTGACCCTCTTCCTTTTTCATTCAATTCAAACTAACACGTATTGAATGCCTACCGTACTATTTTATGAGAAATGGAAATATCAACATGACATGGATCCTGACTTCAAGGAGGGTAGTCCTCTACGAGTCTCTGTAGCAAAAAAAAAAAGAGATGAAATTTTAAGTAGAGTTAAGTGCCAAATAAACTGAAATATCTAAAGTGGCCATATTAAAACTATTTCTTCTCTACTCAGAACCCTGCAAGTATACCCCTTATAACTCTGAAAATCAATGTCCTTTATGTAGGGCCTCAAGGTCTATCTTAGTGATTCTCAAATTTCTGTGAAAAAGCAGGGGTTTTTTTTTTGTTTAAAGTACTATAAAAATACAGTAGGATAGTGCAACAATATTAAAATGCTGTAAACATTTTTAAACACTCTCAATTGCAGTTCCCATCACTTCTACTACTACTGCCCTATGCAATGTGGCTCATGAATCTTGTTTATTACTCATCTTCTCTCATTCTGCAGATCACACTGGCCTTCTTGCCAAGTCTTGCTCCACCATGAGCCTCTGCACTGACTATTCCCTCTGTCTCTTAATACTCTTTCCCCAGAGAGCCACACGGCTCATTCCTTCTCCTTCGAGTCTTTGATCAAATGCCATTTTCTCAATAAGGACTACCCTGACAACTCACACAAAAGATGGAACGCATCCTCTAGCGTTGAACTCCTGATTACTCTTATTCTGCTCCATTACCAGCTGCAATGGAACCTGATTCCCAGACTAATAGGACAACCTTTGAATTCACACAGTGGTACCTGCTAGGATATCATCCACCTTCCACAGAGAATACTCATTCCCCTGGGCAATATCACCTTCATTCTTTTATGTTCTATTGGCAAAATCTCGATATAACATCTACTCCAACAATTCACTACTTTGGTGAAAGAAAGGTACCTGATTTTGGCTTTCCAATTTCACAACTCAAGACAAAATCCCTTGGGTTATCAGACAATATAAGGGTTCAGGTGCTACTTTTCCCTATATGTAACCTGCACATGGCCAAATGAGTGGCTTTATGTTGGGTACCCACCGTAGCTTTTATCCCAGCATATCCCCAAAAGTGAGGGACCAGGATCCATCTTCAGTTTATAGCAGGAAGACAAGCCCCAGTTTGGGAGAGCAGTTTGCTTATAGGTGATCAGGACCAGAACAGTTGTGCAGAAAGGTCCTTACCCAAGTGGCTCCGGAGTAGGCTGTAGGTGCCGGGGTGGCTCCAAGTTTCCTGGACTGGCTGCTTGCTTTGGATTTGTAGCTGTCTGAGGCCTCCAATGTGTCCTCATTCCTCACTTATTTCTGTTTCCATGGGCCTTGGCTTGGCCTTTTGGCCTCAACTGTCCTGTCTGCCAAGGTCCTAGAACTGGAGGACCCCTGTGAGGCCAGCAGAGCTTTCATCTCCTGCAAGGCACAGGGCCGAGACTTCCTCTTCCTTGACAGCAACTGGCCCAGAACTTCTCAGCTTCGTTTGACACTGCTCCAGAGCCCAGTGGAAACATTCACACAAGAGTTTGGTAACTTCCCTGTATAGCTGGCTGCTTTGCTATGCACTTGGAGTTTCTTATAAAACCGAGGCTCACTGAGAACAAGACAGGAAAGTTCTGATTTCATCAGCAACCAAGGACATGCCTGCTATTTTCCTATCTGCCAATTCCAGCTGTTTTGTGTCACCCTTGATTTTTTCTTTCTCCTTTTGCTGGTGTCTTATGGACTTCCACTGCAGTCTCACTTGTAGAAATCTCAGAACTCTTCTTCACTCTGCAGGAGTGAATATCTGGGGTGCTGTGTGTTTTCTCTGATCCAGCCCAGAGATGACATTCGGACCATGAACGGGAAACCCTGCACGTGAAGAAGCAGGGAGGAGATATCAAGGACAAAGCCTACTGCAGAGAACTTGTCTCTGAATCTGATGGTCAGGAAGGCTTCTCTGAGGAGGAGTAGCCCAGAGAGGGCCGAACTGATATGAGAAAGGGAAAAGATCTGTACTGAGACTGAAAAAGGGCTCTTGGAGCTTCTGAAGGGCCTAGGCATAGACGTGGACTGTCACGGTTAGGTTGTGTTGGTTTTTAATCTCTGTCACTCAGGACATCACAGCTGTCTGTGAACACATGTCCATTCATTTCTCACCTGTTCATCACGCGGTCTGTGCCTCACCGTTTGCTGTTTCCTGCTCTGTTTTTCTTGTTGTCTCTGTTTCCCTTCCCCCTCTTGCCCTCTCCACTCTCTTTGTTCCTACTTCTTTCAGTCTCCCACCCCCTCCCTTATTCTTGCTCACTGTCACACATACTGTCCATACTTATCGTGAATCCTCTGACTCCCTTGCTTTCCTTTTCTTTCAGTCTCTGTGTCCCTCTCTATGACTTCCTTTCTCTGTGTCTCTGTCTCAGTCTTTCTTTCTCTGTTTCTCTTTGTCTCGCTTACACTCAGTATTTTCCTGTTTATTTCCTTCTTTCCCTCTACCTAACAGGGTCCCCACTGCATCTATCTGTCTCTTTCCTTCTAGGTTCTTTTGGACTCTCTCTCCTTGAACAACTGAACACATCCACTCTGGAACTAGAGAGAATACAGATCCTTACTTAGCGAGATGTTTCTGTTATTCTTCTGTGTAACACCCCTGAACTGGGCCCTCTGCAAGTCCAAGGTGTGTGCATCCTTCCTGATAGAAGGATACGCTCTGTCTTCAAATTGACTGGCCCCTATAATAACACTGGGGTCTGCTGCTACTGATAAAATAGGACCATTCTAGCCTGGGGTAGGGCAGAGACAGGACTACAGTCATCAGGTCAGGGACAAAGCAAGGCAAAGGAGATCAGGCCCCCAGGGGAAAGATAGGTTTGGATAAGCAGCCATATGATGACGTCAGAGTGGAGAGAATGAGAAAATAACCCAAGATAAGTGTACTAAACCACATAAAAGTCTTTCTGGCATCTCTGGGAAAGAATGAGTTTTAGAGTGAGAATGAGTGCGAGGTGAAATGGGAACTTCAAGAAACAAAAGGTATCAACCACAGCTCACCTGGATCTCAGCGGTCCAGAGCACAGCACCTGTCTTCTGGTCTTGAAGACCTCTCTTCAAGGGACAATTGCTGGCAGCCTCTGGAGGAAGCCAGTCTGGGGGAGAAATAGCCTCTGTTAGAGGGCAGCTTCCACATAACAGACACACAGAGCAGAAGTTCTGAGTAGGGTCCCTGGGCAAGCAGCATCAGCAGTACCTGGAAACCTATCACAATACATATTCCCGGGCCCTACCTCAGATCTACTGAATCAGAAACTCTGGGGGTGATGCCTAGGAATCTGTTTTAATAGGCCCTCAGATAAATCTGAGGTATACTCAAATTTGAGGACGACTGCCATAGCCGATGGCTTCTCTGTGTATGCAGAAGTTCCAGATTTTTCTTGGCATAATAGTTTTTTTTTTTAAGGTTTTTTTTTTCATTCTTAAGAAATATGTGGACATTATAAAAAGAATAATTTTGAGAGACTAATGGTAGGCGGGAATCTCACATAACCCTGCCATCCAGAGATAACCAAGTACTCTTAAAAACACCACAGTCAGGCGCTGTAAGAGTAAACAAAACAAAACAAAACAAAACAAAACACCACGGTAACTTAAAAATTTTTTCAGACCAAGATAGAATGGCTGTATTGTTTACCAGACTCCCATCTTCAAGAAATCTACAAAGGGATGGTTCATTTTGATGACCTATTAATGGATCTTCAGAGGACATTCAGAGGTCTGTGACCCTGGGAAGGTTAAAACACTTGGGATCTGAGCAGCATGCAGGCACAGTGAATGAAAGGAGCAGACCTGGAACACAAGAAGTCCTGCCCACCTATACTCACAGACCCCAGAGCCTCAGAAATCACATACCAGAGAGGGTACAGATGTTCCCAGAGATTAAAAGGAAGTAAATGCTAAGTGACAAAGTTTAAAAAGATATTGACAGAATATTTATATTCCTTAAAAAATACAAAAGCAAATAAACCTCTTAGGATTTTCCATTCCATCAGCAGAAGCTTGCCGATATAAACAGCATGAAGACACCATCTTTTCCTCCAGGATTTGAGTTATTTAAAGATGAGTTAGCTTTTAAAATTTATTTAGTGGCCTTTTGAACCATGCTTCTCTTGCCCAGGCCCACTTTCACATCTGGAAGTGTACTTTCCCTTTCTAATAAAGCTTTTCTTTTCTGCTGTAAAATAAACAAACAAACAAATAAATAAATTTATTTATTTATTTAGCAAATTATAATGGCAGCTTTCAATTAAGCAGAAAAGGCAACACTGGCCTTTAGGCTATCTAGAAATGTATGGAGCCAAAGTGCTTCACAGAGACTTATAAAGATAAAGCCTTGGTCTGTCAATGCAATGGAATATTACTCAGCCATGAAAAAGGAATGAAGTAGTGATACATGCTAAATGAAAGAGGCCAGGCACAAGAGGTCACAGATTGTAGGATTCCAATGCTATGAAATGTCCAGACTAACAAATCCATAGAGAACAAGGAACAACTCCTCAGTGGGTACAAGGTTTCCTTTGGGAGATGAAATATTTTGGAACAAGATAGAGGTGGTGATTGTGCAACATTTTTAATGTACCGAATATCACTGAATTGTTCACTTGAAAGTGGCTAATTTTATGTTATGTGAATTTCACCTAAATTAAAATATTTTTTTAAAATAAAATTTGCGTCTAAAAAAATTGAGACAAGTAAAAACAATAGAGCTTTGGAAGAAGGGCAAAAATAATAGGAGAGATGCATTCTAGAAGAGATTAAACTGGATGGAGCAGGGATTTTAATGTCTTCAAATACATGAAGAATGGCTATGCAGAGGTGAGGGTAAACATGTCCACCTTAATAGAACTTATTCAGAAGTAACAGAATTAGATTGTAATAAAAGAGAATTTGGCTAACACATAGAGCATGTCCACCCTATTTATATGCTATTAACATCAACTAATTTGAAATCTTATTTTGTGGATATAATTCAAAGGCCTTTATTCTGGAACCCAGGAGCCAACTCAAGCTCAGACCTGTATTTCCCATTGATAATTATTTCTCCTCCTCCTCAGGTGAAGGCGGAGGCTTCTACTTACCTTTAGACTGTTCCCGTGGTCTTTGCTGCGAGCTCTGTGACCCCTTCAAAGTATGTTCCTCTGGATAAACTTCCTGTTTCAGGTGGGATCTCAGTGATTCTCTGGTTGCTCCTAAAGGGGCTGTCTCCTCGAGGAGCACTTTCAAGTCCTTTCCAGAACCCAGGACCTGAGATGGAGTATTAGTCATAAACTGGACTTTACAACCCCTTAGAGTGGCATTAGAAGAGGATGTGAGACACAGGGCAGCAGAAGAGAAATATTCTCAGAGCTACTGTTAAAAAAGTGAAAATGAATAGAATTTAGTCACAATCACTTGGTCTTGAGTGATAAGATCACCTATATGAAAGCACCTAGCAGAGGCTGACACACCAGAAGTGCTAAAAGTGATATACATTTGTTAGAAGTGAGAACATCAGCTTCCAATTTAGAAAGCTCCTGTGATTTCTGCATAACTGCCATTTCCTCTCCCACCAAATCTGTGTATCACCAAGTGCAGTTTCACCTTCAGAATGTCTCTTGCATTGGTCCTCATTCCATCTCTGTTCTCCAGCCTGTTCCAGGACCCTATACTGTCTGAACTGAGCAACTGTCATCACCTCTTTAACTGGCTGCCCTGCATCCTCTCTGCTGCTGGACCCTCTAATCCATTCTCTCTCCACGGAATCCAGTAGATTTTTTAAAAATGTAAAATAACCGTCCCTGTTAACACTCTTCACTGGCTTCTCACTGCACGTAGACTATAATCCAGACTCCTTTTCGCAGCCTGAAAGGCTCTACATGATGAGGCTACTGCTTTTTTCTCACCACCTCTCACATCACTCTTCTCCTTGATTCTGAAGCTCTAGCCACAAACACTGCCCTCTTTCTCAAACATGCAAGTCCTCTCCCAACTAAAGCTCTTGAGTGTGCTGTGCCCCCTGCCTGGATTGCTGTCCTCTCAGTTCTTGACACAGCTCCTGCCCCCTCACAGCTCAAATGTTCCCTCAGAAGGCTTACCCCACTACCTGTCTCCCCCAGTCATCTCTATCAGATCACCTTGCTCATTCCTGCAGAGCACCTATCTGAAACTATCTTTATTCATTTGCTTATTATTTGTTCCCTCGTGGAATGCATGATCCAGTAGGCCATGGACCATGCCTGTCTTGTTCACTGTAAAATCCCCGATATCTGGCATATTATAGACACTTAAAATCTTTTTTCTTTCAGAGCCATCTTCCTTCTTTAAATCCCAAGCTTGTACCTTGTCCTTAAATGCTTGAGGAGAGGTACTGAGAGACAACTGAGTCCTGAGAAACAGTATCAACCTGTTACCTCTTCTTACCTCCACTTCTTTCTCCCTCCTTCACTTTCATGATTGGTTTCAAATAGCTGTTTTAACCTTTACATTCCTATCCTATTTTCATTCTAGAGATCATCAACAAGGGGAACTAAGGCCAGGATGACTACTAGCATATAGGGTTTCCCAGTCTATTTAGTTCTCACCAAATTCTAACTTCATACATGTGCTCCTACCTGCCCTTCTTCATTTTAGTTATCAATAGTCCCAATCCCATGGATTTTAAACTAACTTCCTTAATTCCTAATCTAACACATCGCCACTACACTGCTCTTCTCTCTCCAAATTATGTCAAAACTACTCGGTCCTACAAAATTTCATCTGCATCCCCCTTCACCTCTCTCCCTGCCACAGCCACGTGTATATCCTGCCCTCCTCACTGTGAAACACAAGCACCCACTATTCCAGCCATGCAGACTCGGCACCCAGAAAGCTGCTTCGGCTCAGACCACAGACGTACTCAGGCTACAGCATTCCTCTGATCGATACTCCTCTGTTACTCTATGCTTCTCCTAGACTTCTGTTTTGGATTTTAGCTGTCTTCCTTCTAACAAACCTCCTGCAATCAAAGCCCTCATGTTATTTTTCCTTCTCCTGAGCCTTTCACACTTCCCTTCTCCCAAAATATATGACAGTTACACTGATCAGATCTCAGACCTGATCCATATCTCCCAAGAGGATATTTTGTAATTCTCATCACTGTCTCTAACTGACCAGCTAATCCAGGCAGCAAGGACCAGCACTCTGTACCTTAGTGTACCACCCATGGCACTCTGCCCTCCAGGAACCTTTTAGCAAGAGAGATTAGATTTTAATTCATCTCTAACTTCCCTTACCTCTCAAGTGAAGGATAGTTGTCCTTTCCCTGACCTTGTTTTAAGTAACTTTTCTGAGTGTTACTAGCACTTTAATTACGGACTCTAAATATTCATTGAATGTCTAAGTTATTTCAGTAAATGTTAAATTCTTCCCATAGACTAAAGGCACAGGACCAACTCAAGATAGCTAATACTTTCTGGTGGGTGGCAGAGGGCTAATGGGCATTTCTCAACTAAGAGCCTCTCCAGCAACTGGATTCCTGTGCTCCTCACCCCAACTTCTTGATAACCAAAACCACAAGGTTCTGTCTTCCCTTTCTCACCTGTTGCTCAGGTACTCTCTGTACATCCTCAACCAGAACCACAGCTTCATCACCATTTTCTGGATGCTGCTTCCTCATCCAGGTCTGGATCTCCTCTGGCAAGATAGTGAGAAACTGCTCCAAAACCAGCAGCTCCAGAATTTGCTTTTTGAGTGTGTCTTAGGCTTTAGCCACTGACAACAGAGTTCCCAGAGTAAGCTAAAAGCTTCATGGGGGCCAGCTACCTTCCTGGTAGCAGAACTGCCTGAAGCACTGTCGGGAAGCTTTGTAATCAGGGCTGTTGCTATGGAGGGCTGTCCATGTCTAGAGTCCTAGCTTGGAGATGGCTATGACTGGGGACTCCTTGTTGCAGCCATCATTTGCTTGACAAACTAGCTCACTGGTTGCCACTTCTACCCTGGAGGTCAGATTCCATATCTTTACCTGTCACTAGGAGTAGTTTCTCCTGGATACCAGTGAAAGCAGTGTCTTTTCTGGAATCAGAGTCATTAGAGTAACATAAATGTGCAGACTCACGGTTGAAAAAAGTTCAACTTTGAAGGAAGAATGGAAAAGACAGCATAAAACTGTCTCACATTCCTTCTCTCTGCTTCTTGTGATTTATTTCTATCCTTTCCCTTTATTCCCTCCACAATCCAAGCTAAGGATCCAGAGCACTAGAAATATAAATATATTTTTCTCCCCAGCCAGATTTCTGTCTGCTAATGAATTCTCCAAACTACTTTTCACAGTGTAGTCCAGCTCTTCTTCCTCATAGTCCCCACATGCCTGAGTCTTGTCTCTGCCCTCTCTTATGGTTAAGGAGCCTGGACCAAGGCCAGTTGTGAGTGCCTATTGATTAACCTTCTTCATCACTACGACTTCCTCGTCCTTACCACCACCACCACACACACATTGTGATTGATAAATGATTATTCTGGTCTTCTGTATGCTACGTCCTCCCCACCCCTCACCCCCCAGCATTCTTTCCCCACTTCCAATAGCAGCATCTTTTTCCTTTTTAAAAGGGCTCCTCTCTATTCCTTTGGCTCTGGTGGGGCTATTCATTACAGTACCCTTCTCTCTACCCCATCTGAGAAAGGGTAGGCTTGTCAACGTTTTGTGAGTTTTTACATACAGATGGGATGGGAGAAGTTCCAAATTTTCTGGGAATTGCTAAATTGGGAGGATGTAAGGCTGAAGCTATTTGCAATTAGGTCCCATTCAACATTCCACTTCTCCACCAAAGGGGTGAGCCTATTTATAGGAGTAAGATATTTACTTAAAAAATGGATTCCGGTTGGCTTTTTTTTCAAAGAACTTGAACTGCCTTCATTTATATTCTCTTTACATGTCAATGCGGCAGGAGGGACGAAAGATAGAAGAATCAAAGGTATTGTTAACTGTTTTTGTTTTAACAAAAAAAAAAGGTGCATCACATAGCATAACTTCTCAGCAGCAAGGCCGGGTCGAGAACCTGTACCCCTTGACTTACACATTTTCGTACATCCCGCACTTTATCTGAAAAATAATAAATGATATCCTAGTTTCACGCAGAAAGCGGAGCCGGCACTCCTCTTGACTCCTGATATCCCATTCATAATTTTAAAATTCTGGTATCTCAAAAACGTGTTTCCATCTGGCAATGATCCACTCAGCGGAGAGTAGGATGAAAATGGGGGCTGGACTGATTCATTTTCACTCGGCAAGGATGCACTGGTACTCCTAGAGCACTACTCGGTGCTAAGTTAGATACTGTGGCTGAAGTGGCGTAGGACAACATCCGCAGGTTCCTGCTTCAGCGATACAGGGATGAGATGAACAGGATCCAAAGTCAGAGGGAGTCCTGGCTCCGGCACAGAGATCGGAACTTGGCCTGGCCGACTTGTGTGGGCCGAGGGCAGCGGGGCGCAGAAAGGTGACCGTGGAGCGTGCGAAGGAGGTCTGGGCCTGGCCGGACAGCCCCGCAAAGACTCCTGGCGGCAAGAGGCCCCAGGCTGGCACAGGGCCCAGCCGCCAGCCCCCGGCTAGGAACAAGCAGAACATTCACCAGAGGACTCCCTAGACTTGCTCAACCGCCGGGCCGGAAGTCAGCGGTACGAACCCAGGCGCTAGCACTCCCTCTGCGCATGCTCACAAGCCATACTACTGGACTACAACTCCCAGGGTGCAGTACGACGACGGAGCGCCGTTCCCGGACAACGTCGACAGGTCCAGCAGTCAATAGACGAGAGAGCTCGCCCTCGAGAAGGCAATCCTTCTGGGAAGGAGGGGGCTCTCCTGTGGCGTAGCCCCTTGGCCGCTAGTGGGAGTGTCCGCGAAAAGAGGCTTCTGCCCCGCCCTCAGGCTGGCTCCTGGGTTCCGGTTCCCTGGTCCCCAGAGAGGTGAGTCCGCTGCAGGTGGGCGTGGGGTGCGGGGCTCTTAGCAACGCTGGCATCCCAGGCGCCAGCCTGGGCTCTAACCCGGCCACGAAGTTGAGCCGCGCACGGGAGTACGCGAGCTTCTCCAAGCCCAGGGTCAGCTGGTACGCGGGGCCCGAGCCGGGCGCTTTCGGTTGCGCGGAGCGGCTGGGCCTGCGAATCTTCGGGAGTGAGCCGCGGTGCCTCCGTCTACATTGCTCGCAAACAGGAGGCTTCTGCAAATTCCCAACCCCCGACGTGCGCCGCGGCCTGTCTGGGCTCACCTTCGAGCTCCCGGCGTGATGCTGGAGGGTCGCCCTAACCAGGACGCGGGAGAGTTGGTGCAGGCTACCTGTCTGACAACTTGAACTTTTCCTAGGGATTCCTGTCAGCCTCCTAGGTTATATTGCACATTTTTTCTGAGACCTCGTGTTCTTCTCGCTGAAATAAAAACAGTATTTCTCCCAGTTTCTTTTTAGGACGGTATGACTTTTCTCCTTTGCAAGACAGTTCTAGAAACTGGTGGAAAGATAGATTCGTCCCACTCCCAGGGACTGTGTTGTCTGCATGTGTTTGGTGTCAAGGCTAGCTAATTAGAAGGCCCTGTCTGCATCCTGTCCTCCTCAACATCCTCAGAGGAGCTCCGTTTCTAGCATCTTTCTAGCATTCAGAAAGACTTCTCCAGGGCCATGATCCCTCAGGCTTGAGCTGTTTGCAAGGAGAGAGAAGCTGTCTCCTGAGCCCCAAAATGGCGGCTAAGATGGAGATAACTTTGAGCTCGCAGTCCCACATTCAGGCTTCCTCCAAGCAAGAGAGACACATCATAACAAAGCTAGAAGAGAAACGGGGGCCGGCTCTGCAAAAAGACTGTCCCGATCCTGAGCTCTCGCGCCAGAGCTTTAGACGGTTTTGTTATCAGGAGGTGTCTGGACCCCAAGAGGCACTCTTCCGGCTCCGACAGCTCTGCCGTCAGTGGCTGCAGCCCGAGGTGCACACCAAGGAGCAGATTTTGGAGCTGCTAGTGCTGGAGCAATTTCTGAACATCCTGCCCCCGGAGATCCAGGGTCGGGTCAGGCATCGATGTCCAATGAGCAGCAAGGAGATGGTGACTCTGGTGGAAGATTTTCACAGAGCAGCCAAAAGACCAAAGCAGTGGGTAAGGAGGGTCTTCTCTTGTGGTCCCCAGGATTTATTTTTCATCTGGATAGTGTTAGGTCTCTGGATACCTTCCTAGTTAGAGTCCACAAATGAACCAGATGACTTCAAACATGTCTTCTGGCCTCTGTTTGAGAACATCCCCCACCCCCAGATGTACCAGGTTTTCAGAAAACCCAACTAGTGGCACTCCAGTGAGGAAGTAGAGAATCAAGTAAGGTTCTTGCATCTTTGCTGACAAATCTCCCCCCATTCATTCCTCTTAAAGTTTTCCAACCATCGGGATTCTTAGCAGACAGTATTATCCTGTTGGGTAAGAGTTTGATTTGGGGTGAACTTCATTGGACCTTGTTCCAGTGAAGTGTCTTGCATCTTGCCTTTGGATCAGGAAGTCACAGCTCAATTGGCTAGTATTCTTTCCAACCCCCACTCCCAAGTCAGCCTAGTCATGGCCTAGGTAGGAAGTAAACAACCATGTGCTTTGGGGAATGGAAGCAGTTAAGGAATGGGTTAGTGCAGTCCTCTTAGAGCCCTGCTACCATAGTGCTTCCTAATCCTACAGAGCCTGTTTCCAGCAGAGGTAGGGAGGCAGGTGGACATAGGATGAGAATCTGCTGAGCCAATGCCATGACTGACCCTGATGTTTGTGCCTATTCTCTTATGACTTTGACCCCAGGCCTTGAGAAAGGCCCAAGCTTTAGGGGCATCTACTCAAGAAATATTGGCTGATTTGAAGCAGCCTCATTTTGGTCATTCTGCATGTCCTTCCTTGTGCTTCCTTTGAGAGTTTTAGCGGTCTCTATCAAAGATGCCCTCCAGGCCGTTATCAGGAATTCCCAGGGTGAACGGGTCATTACTGAGTAGTGAGAGGTCAATCCGCCCTCAGTCAGTCCTTGAGCTGCGCTCTGATGCATGGGTCTTGTTCCTAGGTGGCTGTTTGTATGCAAGGGCAGAAGGTGCTCTTGGAAAAAACTGGATCTCAGCTTGGAGAACAGGAACTGCCAGATTTTCAACTGCAAACTCCTAGGAGATATTCTAGGGAGAGCTGTCTGGAGGAGGAGCCTTCTCAGGCAGGACCTCAGGACCAGCTGAGCCCCCATCACTGGGAAAAATCTCCACTCCTCCTGGAGCCAGCCTCCAAATTTCCTGGGACAGGTAAACACTATGTGCCTCCTCTCTCCCTCTCATCAGTCCTTCATCTCCATCAAACTGTTCATGGTTCCGAAAAGCCATAGACCAGGTGTTGGTTTTTTTAATTTTATATGCAGTAGTGGATCTTTATTCTCTAACAGATTGCACTAATTAGAATGATAGTGATACAATACATAAGAAGTATGTTTTTATTTTCTGTTAATGATTATTTGACAATCCAATGCACAACAAGACTATTCTAGTGCCTCTTTTTTATTCTGTTCAAGCTTCCTATAGTGAAGATGAATCCAAAATGACCACTGATGAACATCCATGCAATCTATAGCTGTGTTTCATCGCTTAAAATGGTCCGAAAAGCCCCACTCATTATTTTCTGCCTCTTTTTCCTCCTCTGACATTGTCTATGCTTTAAACTTTTGTATTTCCTTCCCTATCTATCTCTGGTACAATGCCAGTATAATTTCTGACTGCTCTACATAGTCCTGTGATTGCTAAGACTGACAGTGACACTTTGGCTAGTCTTGGTGATGTGAATACAGGATACAGTCAGCAGGTCAGAGAATAGAGTTACAAAACGAGAGCCTTGATTCTTAAGATTTGCTACGTTAATGGAACATTTTGGTTTGGTTATTCTTGGATCTCAGGAATGGAGAAGAACTGAGCCATCCAATAGAAAAGCATTGTGACCCTGGCTGAGGTCCTGCCTATATGGTCCTGAAGAAAGTGGACCACACACACTCCTTTCTCCTGGCTCGGCAGAGGCAGCTGGGTTTGTGCAGTCTGTTTCTCCTTTCGTTTGATACCTGAGACGGTAGATTCTCATGCTTCTCATCCCTAAGATCCAGCAGTGCCTTCTTTCAGAGCTGTACTGTCCAGTACAGTTGCCATGAGTCACATGTAACTATTTAAATTTTAATTTATTCTTTTGAGCCACGCTTCTCTCGCTCAGGCCCGCTTCCACGTCTGGAAGTGTACTTTCCCTTCTATAAAGCTTTTCTTTTCTGCTGTAAAAAAAAAAAAAAATTATTTATTTATTGAAGTATAATTCACATACTATAAAATTCACTCTTTGAAAGCATACAGTTCAGTAGTTTTTAGTTTATTCACACACTGTGCAACTATCACCACTATCTAATTTCTGCATATTTCATGACCTAAAAAAGAAATCCCCATCTATTAGCAGTCACTCTCCATCCCTCCCTCTCTACTCCCTGGCGGCCACTGTCTACTTCTTGTCTCTGGATTTGCCAATTCTGGACATTTCATTGTCCAGAATCATACAATGTATGCTCTTTTTGACTGGCTTCTTTCACTTATAATGTTTTCAGGGTTCATCCATGTGGTAGAGTGTGTCAGTACATCATTCCTTTCAGTGGCCAAATGATATTCTATTAGTGGACATTTGTTTATTCATCAGTTGGTGGACATTTGGGTTGTTTTCACCTTTGGCTATTATGAATCATGTTGCTATGAATATTTGTGTACAAGTTTTTCTGTGAACATGTTTTTGTTTCTCTTGGCTATGGAGTGGAATTTCTGGATCATACAGTAACTATGTTTAACCTTTTGAGGAAATGCCAGACTGTTTTCCAAAGTGACTGTGCCATTTTACATTCCCACCAACAGTCTATGAGGATTCCAATTTCTTTACATCTTTGCTAACACTTGTTATTGTTGATCTTTTTGATTATAGCCATTCTATTAGGCGTGAAGTATCTCATGGAGGTTTGAGTTATCTCCCTAATGACTAATAATGTTGAGCATCTTTTCATTTGCTTATTCGCCAATTGTATATATTCTTTGGAGAAATGTCTAGTCAGATCCTTTGCTCATTTTCAAATTGAGTTTATCTTTTTGTTGTTTTAACAGTTCTTTATAATTTGCAAGTATTTTCTCTTATGGTTTGTCTTTTTACTTTCTTGATAGTGTTCTTTGAAATGTTTTTAATTTTGATGAAATCCAGTTTACCTATTTTTTCTTTGTTTGCTTGTGTTTTTGTGACATCTAAAATATCATTGCCTAATTTGAAGTTAGAAAGATGTACACCTATGTTTTGTTAAAGAGAGATTGTTTTAGCTCTTACATTTAGGTCTTTGATCCATTTTGAGTTAATTTTTGTATATACTGGTAGGGATACAACTTCATTCTTTTGCATGTGGAAATTCAGTTGTCCCAGCACCATTTATTGAAACAACTATTCTTTCCCCATTGAATTATCTTGACAACCTTGTTGAAAAGCAATAACCATAATTGTATGGACTGCTTATTTAAATCTGAATTTAAATTAATTTAAAATAAGTAAAATTTAAAATTCAGTTTCTCAGTCACACTAGCCACATTCCAAGTACTCAATAGCCACATGTGGCTAGTGGCTTCCATATTGAATAGGGTATGTACACCTGCACACACACACACATACACACAGAAATATATTGCCCATTTAGCAGGAATTCTATGGGACAGCACAGCTCTAGATCCTCCAACTTGCTCACAGGCCATTCCAGCTCTTTTCTATCCTGATCCTCAGTCCTGGTGGTCAGAAGTTGAGGAGTTTCTGTAATTAGTATACATATCTAACCCATATTCCAGTTTTCAAATACAAATGCTGTTAACATTGTAAGGAAAGAAAATGCCACATTCACTAGACTTACCATTATTTGAAGAAATGGTGATGGTCATTCAATGTCCGTGTAAGAGAGAAATACATTTGCAATGTTGAAATTCCAGCTCTCTTCCTTATTTTCATTCCTTAGTTGATACTCAGACCTTATGGGTTTGTTTTTATTTCTACTTTCCAAAACCTTTCCCTAAAGGTAGGAAGGAAAGAGGAGGTTGGAGAACTTGGTTCCTAACTGTAGTTTGAATCAGAATTACTCCAGGAGTCTTTCAGCTGTGCATATTTTCAGGTCCTATCCCCCCAGAGATTCTGACTCAGCATCCATGGTTATGCAGGGGCAGCCTGCTTATTTGGCAAGTCTCCCAAATGAGTCTAATGCAAGTTGCCAGTGGAGGACCATACTTTGAGAAACCTTGCAGTGCATTTCATAACTCTTTTGCTGAGATTCTTTCACAAAGCCCAGAAAATGAAATATATTCTTTCTAATTATAGAGGCCCCCAGAATGAAAAGTGAGAACAAGGAAAATCCCCAACAGGAGGGGACTAAAGGAACAAAGCCATGTGCAATGTCAGCTGGCAGATCCAAAGGAAGTGGTCTGCAGAGTCCTGAACCAAGAGGGGCTAATATAAGTGAATCCCGGTTGTCACGGAGGCAGGTCAGCACCCCAAATGCTCAAAAGCCATTCTCTCAATACCAGAGACATTGCAGGGAACTGGAATACATCAGCAGCCCTTTAAAAAGCCACCCACTGAGAGAGCTGAAGAAAAGCAAAGGAAGTAAAAGAAGCCTAAGCAATCGTTTGCAACGTCTTGGTCACCAACCAACATGCTCAGCGAAGAAACCTTACAAATGTGATGACTGTGGGAAAAGCTTCACATGGAATTCAGAACTGAAAAGACACAAGCGAGTCCACACAGGGGAAAGACCCTACACATGTGGAGAGTGTGGAAACTGCTTTGGGCGACAGTCAACCCTGAAACTTCACCAGCGGATTCATACTGGAGAGAAGCCATACCAGTGTGGCCAGTGTGGGAAAAGCTTTCGCCAGAGCTCAAACCTTCATCAGCATCACAGACTGCACCATGGGGACTGAAAGCAGGGCTTTGTTCTTTCTGTTCAGAAGGAAGGTATTTGTGTTTCTCCTTCCCCTTAATTGCATGTAAATCACAAAGACTGTGACTTACAAGGAAAGCAGGAGGTCCCTGAGGAATGATGGTGCACATTTCACTGGTGAGGAGTCCCAGGAGAAACTGCTGGGGACATGACCGTGCATGGTGACAAGGTGAAGAAATGGCAGATCTGGGCATTGGGTGAAAGAGAAGTGGGGTCTCTGCTGGACAGCGGGATATAACTACTGAGGGAGAACCAGGATGATCCTGCAAGTGCCCCCACCCCATGTTCAGTCTTCCCTGCACTGCTTTATTTATCCTCAAGGGTAAATTCTATATATAGTTATACATCTGCTGTTATACCAGATAATCTTTATCATGCACACACTTCTTTAATAAAGATGGGTGACCCACAAGAATTTCAAGGCAAAAGTTCATTGGACTATAACCCCACTAATATTCCTCCTATAATTCCTGGCTGTTCATAACAAACAAACAAAACACTTGAAGGGAAAGTACAAACATGTTTGTACGAGAAGAGAGTTTCCAGGTAATTAGTACTTTTACCAAAATAAACACGTGTACACACACACACACACACACAGACACACACACACTGAGGGGTCTTTTTCGATCAAAGTACTTTTGATTTAGGCAAAAATTCTACACAGTTGCTGCAAGCCCATCTAAGCAGTAGGGAAAAGCAACAAGAAGAAGCAAGGAGTTGGTATAGACTGCTAAGGAGATGTCAGAGGGAATCCTTACTACTCCTTTCTCACTTAGGCCAGTAGTTTTAAGAATAGCAAAATGACTGAGCTGATAAAAATGTTCTAAAACTGGATTATTTCAATATGTTTACTAAAATCATTGGAATAGGTTAATTGTATATGTAATTTAAACCTCAGCAAAGCTTCTAAAAGTGACAAAATATACTTATATAAAATTTAAGGTCCTTAAACTGGGCATGAGAGAGCATCCAATCCCATCCCTTCATCTCTCAAAGTAGATATTAAAACCCAATCAGTATACAATTCTTAGTCACTCTGGGCAAGCCAGCCCTTCTCGGTTTAGAGAAAACTTGGTGGATGGGTACACTACCTCAAGCAGGAAACGGGTAGGTAGCATCTTCCTAAAGCATCTATATTCTTAGTTCACTGCCAGTCACATCAAGCCTGTGGCTTGTGCTGTCCCCTCCTACCCACCCCCCAAAATACCATATTCCTCTTTACAGCAGAGGGACAAGTACACACACATGTATCCCTGCCCTCGAGGTCTTTGCACACACCTGTCCCTTTGCCCTTAGTACCTGCCAACCCTCCCACACACACACACACAAACACACATTCCCTTCTTCCTCCCTCATCTCACAAGAGTTGCCTGCTCTGCAAAACTTTTTCTGACAAGTTCTAGGCAGTTTAGACTTAATGGTGTGTCACTCTCTGCTCCATTCCACACACCAGTGGTGCTCAAACTGGGAACAAATTTGCCTCCCAAAGGACATTTGGTAATGTCTGGAAACACTGCTGGTTTTTAAGACTCCGGGGAAGGGAGGGTAGCTCCTGGCCTCTAGTGGGTGGAGACAAGGATATGGCTAAATGTCCTACAGTGCACAGCATGGTCTCCACAACAATCAGCGGGTCCAAAATGTCAACAGTTGAGGGACCGTACCATACACGATAAAAGCTCTTTAAGGACAAGAACTTTGTTTTTCTGTCATTTTAGCTTTTGGATTTAGCCCCTACCCAGCCAAAAGAAATAGATGTCAGTAATTGAAGAGCTGAGGGCCCCTACTTTACCCTCAGGGCCCATTTCTGCCTGAATCAAAGATCTTGGTGACAGTCTATTGAATCCAGTCACCCTGGCCAAAGCCTCTTTAGTGCAGAGATGGACTTAATGGAAGCCCAATGTCCTTCCTCCTCGTTTTTGGTGACCCTGTAGACTCTAATCCATGGTTCGCTTCCCAACAATGTTAGGTGTTAGAAGAGTTTATCTTCCTTTTTAGGTCTGTACCTTACCTCACTCCTGTCTGCTTCCTCTCACTGGTCAGAGCCTCTTGGTTTATCATTCTGTTCCTACTTCACCCCACCCCTTTTTCCATACCAATTTCACTGTTGTTTCTTAATAACATCCCTAATCCTATTATCAGCTTCTTATCAGTGCTGTAATAGATGACCACAAATTTAGTGATTTGAAACAACACAAACATCTCATAGTTCAGGAGGGCAGAAGTCTGAAATCAGTTTCACTGAGCCACAATCAAGGTGTAAGCAAGGGTAGTTCCTTCTGGAGGCTCTCAGCGGGGTGAATCTGTTTCCTTGTTTTTTCAGCTTCTCGTGGCTACTTGTATTCCTTGGCTTGTGGCCCCTTTCTCCATCTTCAAATCACAACCCTCCAGTCTCTGTCACCACATCACCTTCTCCTCTGGCTCTGACCCTTCAGCCTCCCTCTTATAAGGACCATTAGGATTATATTAGATAATCGAAAATAATCTCCCCAACTCAAGATCCTTAATCATATCTTCAAAATCCCTTTTGCTCGTGAGTTATTCACAGGTTCCAGGGATTAGAATTTGGACACATCTGGGGGCCATGATTTAGCCCACCACACCTATATGAATCAACTTAAAGACCTCCTAAAAGCAAAGACACATAGATTTCCACTTATTTATAAGAGTTGGGACAGGAACTCTTCCTTAAATAAGAGCTTTGTTTGCTTGGTTTGTTTAAAGAACCTATGTATTTTTTCCTCTTCTGATTACAAAATCAGTAATTGCTGAATCTTAATGTCTTTGGGTAACTGTTCAACTGTGGACCTTGAATAAACATGACAAGATAACCACTCTGAATATCACTCATTCCCAAAAGGTAATGCTCCCTCACCTCCCCCAGCCCAGTTTTCTTTTGGCAGATAAGGCTCAACTCCAGGTGAGGAGTGCCCATGTGGGTCTGAGGCATGGAAGAAGACCCCCTGGGCACTCAGCCACATATGCAGGTTTATACTCAATTCTTCAGATGTAGGGTTGCCCCCACCCCCATCCCCTCACCCATGCGTGGTTCCACCAGAGGGCCTCAGCACAAAACACTGACCTGCTACTTTAATAAGCTAACCCATATATGAAAATAATCTTTCTCCTCTGTGTGCAGCCCTCACCCATGGAACAATCTGTAAGGTCCACCATCTTGTCTGGGTTTGTCTTGTTTCTTACCCACGAGGGGGTGGGATGGCTGCTACTCAGGTAATTTGGTCCTCTGGTTACCCCCAGGGAGACAGGGAGAAGGGAAGCATCCGTGCATAGGTGGAGATTTCTGGACCTCACAGATTTCTCTAAAAAGCATTTTCCAGTGATAGCAGATAAGGACTGGTAAAACCCATTCACGATACCATCATCACCCTCAACAAAATTAATAACTACCAAATACCATCCAATAAACTGTCAAAATTTCCCCAGATGTTTCTAAAACAAAAATGCTACTTCTTACAGCTATATTGAGATGTATTTCACGTACCATAAAATTCATCCATATAAAGTATACAGTTCAATAATTAACAGCATATTCACGGAGTTTTACAACCATCACCGCAATCTAATATTAGAACATTTTCAGTAGCCTAAAGGAAACCCTGTCATCATTAGCAGTCAATCCCCATCCCTGCGCCTGCTTGAGCCCCCCTTTTTTTACTCAGCACAATATCTTTTATGATCTGTCCATGTTATAGCATGTACCAGTACTTTATATTTTATTGTACGGCTAGACCACATTTTGTTTATCCATTCCTCAGCTGATGAATATTTGGATTGTTTCCACCTTTTGGCTATTACTAATAATGCTGCTTTGAGCATTCGTGTACAAGTTTTTCTGTGAACATATGTTTTCATTTTTCTTGGGTATATACCTAGAAGGGAAGTTCTGAGTCAAATGTTGACTATGTTTAACCATGTGAGTAACTGACAGACTATTTTCCACCGGGTCTGTTCCACTCTACATCTCCACCAGTGTGTGAGGGTTCTCATTTCTCCACATCCTTGTCAACACTTGTTATTATCTGTCTTTTTGATTACAGCCATGCTAGTGGATATGAAGTGGTGTCTCATTGTGGTTTTGATTTACATTTCCCTGATGGTTAACGATGTTGGGCAACTTTTCATGTGCTTACTGGCCCTTTGTGTATCTTCTTTGGAGAAATGAATGTTTTAAAACTATGCTGTTTTAAAACTGGGTTGTCTTTTTTATTGTTGAGTTGTAAGAGTTCTTTATGTATTTTGGAATCAAGTCCTTATCAGATATATGACTTGCAAATATTTTCTCCCATTCTACAGTAATATACTTTTTTGCATAATTGTAATACATCTCTTTAAAGTAGCTGTCACCTGCCAAAATACAAAAGTGACCAATACAGTCACAATTCCTGAATAGTGATTAAAACCGTGATTAAAAAATAGTGATTAAATAGTGTTCTCCAAATGTCATCCCTGGATCTAGAAATTCATTCGGGACCAAATAAGGGCAGAGCCAGCTAGAGGAACCCCAAGAACCTATCTTGTTCCTGGGGGGTGACTTGGGCTTAGTCAGATTGGAGGCAGCTCCGTAAACAAACCAGAGGAGTGGACTTTGTACTAAGCTAAGACCAAGGGATGATTTTGTACTCAGCTCTGTCATTCTCCAGCTCCTAGGCCTGGATGTGTCACTTAAATTTGCCAGGCCTTTTTCCTTCACTGGAAATAGGAAGCTCTCTTTTGCCTAACCACACATGACTGGCGAAGTGAACACATCTACGTGAAAGCGTTTTGTTTTCTGGGAAGTGTCATATAAAAGGAAGATAAATTATGCATCAAGTAAAACTGAGCATGGACGTGGTTCCATAGTATAGCGGTTAGCATGTCTGCTTTACACGCAGAAGGTCCTGGGATCACGCCCCAGTGGATCATGGTCCATGGTCTACAGCCATGCCACCCTGAACAAGCCCAATGTCTGATCTTGGAAGCTAAGCAGGGTCAGGCCTGGTTAGTACTTGGATGGGAGACCACCTAGGAAGACCAGGTGCTATAGGCATAAATAATAATAATAATAATAATAATAATAATAATAATAATAAATAAAATAAAGTAAAACTGAGCATCTTGAAATCTCTGCCTGTCAGCAATTCAAATCCAAATACTTATGCCTGGAATAAGTAGAGACCTCAGGGATTCGAGGGAGGAGATGGTATGTTTTCCTAGATTTGGCTTACACTGGCCACAGTAGAGAATATCCTGGAAAGGGAGAAAAATTTCTCCAAAGGGCTGTTTATGAATAAAATTGGTATCCTAGAAAGACGTGCCCCAAAGCAGATACACTCCCTTTTTCCATGGTCCTAATGCTACTCCTTACTTTTTTTTCCATTGGCTTTTTAAAATTTATTTTTTGTTGTGGTGGTGGTAAAATATACATAACCTAAAAATTACCATTTAAACTATTTAAAGTGTACAATTCAGTGGCGTTAAGTACTTTCACATTGTTGTGCAGCCATCATTCCACTTTCTGTCTCTATGAAGTTGCCTACTCTAGGTACCTCATAAGTGGAATCATACAGTATTTGTCTTTTTGTAACTAGCTTATTTCTCTTAGTATAATGTCCTCAGGTTTCATTCATGTTGTAGCATGTGTCTGAATTTATTTTTTAAAGCTGAATAATATTCCATTGTATGGAGCCTATTTTGTTAACCATTCATTTGTCAATGGACTTTGGGGTCGTTTCCACCTTTTGCCCATTGTGAATAATGTGCTCTTTACTTTTTATGAATACATTATTTTCAAAAACCCAATGAAAAGTTTGTCAGAGGGCCCAGAGTCTTATGAGAGTGGCACCATACATTAGTGTTCCCACAGTACCTTCAAGCAGGAATAGGTATAGAGGTCTAGGGAAGGGCTTGCCCTAGGAGATGGGAGCAAAGGGTTAGGGGCAAGGAGACCCACGTGGTAGAGGGAGAGCATCCCCAAGGGGAGCAGCTTTAGGGCAGGCAGACCATCCAAAGATGGTTACAAATTAGGGCTCACCTGGGTCCCACTGGGAGATGTCAGGACAAAGGTATGGGCCATGGGCATGGGGGCGGGAGGCAGGAGGAAACACCTGTACTGAGAATTCAGCCTTGTGGGGAGAGGGCAGGAGCAGTGAGCTTTCATCAAGAGGGAAGGCCTGAGTTGATGGATTCTGAGCGTGACACAATCTTAGGAAATGGCAGAGCCCAGGAAGTGACACTGCAAAGAACTATTGTTCATGTGGAGTGTGGGTGTTCAGTCTGAAGACAATGTCCTGAGGAAGGTTTTAAGGCCCTTGTTTTACCTTTTAGAGAACTCTAAGAAAGGAGCATCTGGAGGCAGTTCAGCATAACCAAGTGTTTTAGTTTGCGCAGGCTGCCATAACAAAATACCATAGACTCAGTGGCTTATAAACAACAGATGTTAATTTCTCACAGTTCTGGAGTCTTGGAACTCTAAGATCAAGATGTCAGCATGATTAGGTGACATGATGAGAGCCCTCTTCCTGGTCTTCTCTGTGTCCTCACATGGTGGGAGGGGCAAGTGAGCTCTCTGGGGTCACTTTTATAAGGCTATAATCCCATTCCTGAGGGCTCTACCCTCAAGACCTAGGTACCTCCCAAAGACCCCACCTCCTAATACCATCATCTTTGGGAGTTAGGATTTCAGTATATGAATTGAGGTGGGGGTGTAGGGTCACAGACATTCAGAGCATAGCACCAAGTGTGCATGAATGTTGGCTTTGGACAGACCTAGATCCAATCCTGGCTCTAGCTCCCCTTTCAAATCTGTTCCTTCAACTTTATAAGGTTTAAATGAGAGGATCTAAGTTATGTGCTTCCAACATGGTGAGTACCCTAGCATTAGTATTCTAAAGCAAAGGTTCCGCAAAGCATAAATGCCTTATTCCTCAAGAGGCTTTGTCCCTCCTCGGGGTGGCTCTCATAGGTCTGGTCCAGCCACCACTAGAAGTGTAGTCCAATGAGCAAGTCTGCACCCTCCACAGCAAAACTGGGAGGGTGATCAAGTCTGCTTCTGACTACCCCACATTTCTCTTTACAAATATTTTCAAAATCATAACCTATTGCTGGAAGAAAAACCAAGATTGTCAATATTCTACCTGTTGCATAGATCCCTCTACCACACCCTAATAGACTGTCATCCAAGATCTTGTTAGATATTTTCATAGGTGGGAAACTTGCCACTTTACAAGGTGCAACATTTCATTTGGGGGCTGTCGTCATTGTTTTAAGTTCTAAGATGCTGGACTTTCAGCCTGTATACAGGCCTTTACCTCCGGGGCCCTGCTTGCTTCTGTGAATACCTTGGAAAGGTGATGGGCATGAGGGGGGTCATGTTATAGCCTCTAGAATACCCTACATGAAGGCTTGGCAAAAATTCATCAGTCTTAACTTCTTTGCAGGGATGGAGTCCACCAGGGAGGTGTGTTTTCAGGATGAAGGCGAAGTAAAACATTTGAGGATCCAGACATCTCTGGAGAGCATGCCCCTGTATGTCTAGTTCTGAGGCATATACAGCACTGAGCAGGATAATTCCCTAGGAAAGAGGTTCTGTTCTAGAAGAGGACAGTAAGAGTCCTCTTTGTGGAGTAATCAGAGGTTATAGATCACAAAAGAAGTCAGATATGTGCCCTTAGGAAAGGGATATCGGAGCCAAGGAGAAAGTTCTCTCTGATGGAGAAGTTTGCTTGTAGAGAGTAGGGGACCTCCTGAGGCAGGTGGAGAGGATAGGACAGTTGTATCTCAAAAGACTATTCATCCTAGCTGGGCTGACAAGATGAGCATGAAGTGTTTCAGGACCAGGATCGTGGATGTCTAGGTTGGATTCCCACCCATCAGGGTGGTGTCTTTTATCAGGAGGCTTTCCAGTTCTGGGAGATGGGGAGGTCCAGGGCACCCCAGTTTACAGCCATCTTAGGGCTTAGGGAACAGCCCCATACGAGCTGGGATTAGACCTAGGTACGTCACTCTGTCTCTCTGAAAAGTGTGGTTGGGCATCTGGGTCCTTCAATTTCTGGCTGTTTTTCCCTGGAAAGATAGTACAGAGGTGAGCAGGAAAAGCTTATGATACATGGGGTCAGCTGAGACCCTTGTAAGGTTCTCCACTGGAGGTTTCAGCCCACTGCCCTATCCCCTTAACAGAAGTCCCCAACCAATAAACTCCAGGTCATTGTGTAGCCCCCAGCTCTCCTCAGAAGAAAATGGGTTCCCAGACCTTCCTAGTCAAGTGAAATCCCTCTTAGTGTAATGTACCTCTTCTCTATAGCCCTTACCATAGCTGCAATGTCACCCTCCTTTGTGTTAAAGCATCTCTCAAAAGTTTAGAAAAACTGTAAACTCATGAGACAAGAGGTCTCTCCACAAACCTACCAACCTTCAGGTCACCCAGTCACCCCACCAAATCGTTACTTATGCCTCCCAAATCTGTCTCAAAGTCTTCCCTTCTTCCTCATTCCTATGACCCCTACTACATGTCCTCATCTCCCACTAGCTCTATTACAACAACTTCATGAACGTCTGATGTATCCGGATGGTCCCAATCCACGACATTTTACTGCAGATTTATCCCTACAACGCAGATCACATGGAAACCCTGTCTCTGCCTTCCTGTCTCACTGCCGAACCAGGGTGCCTTTCACCCGGGGGTGGCCCATTGGGATGCAGATGGCCGCCAAACTGGCCCAAGGAGCAGAAAGCCGAGGGCCTTGTCTCCTCTGCCGGGCTTGGAACATGCTTGGTGAATTGGGTACAGGCACCTGCATGTAGAGGTTGAGTTTGAGGGGTGGGACCTTGACAGGAAGTACTTTGTTCATTCCTCTCTGATTGGGCTGTCCATGCCCAACCTGAGGAAGCCTTGTCTCCTATTGCCTGACATAAATGTCATTGTGAAGAGGGGCCGGGTCACTGTGGAACCCTCTGGGAAATGGAGTTCTAACTGCATCCCGCTCCACTGGGAGGCGTCTCGTACGCTTGCTTGCTGGGGACTTTAGGCCTGAAGCTAAAAAGCTGTCCTGAAGGTTCATTCATTAAATTCGTTCACTCTTGTGACAAATATTTATTGAATGCCTACCGTGCTCCAGGCACCATAAGGTGCTTGGGGTACTATGGTGAGACCAGACAATGTGCATGCTATCTTAGAAAGCCCAGTCAGAAGGGGGAAATAGACATGAATAAAATAAACAAATATGAAACTGCAATGATGACTACTAAGAAAGAAACTTAAACAGTCATCTTGAAATATGAATGACTGGGGAAGGCTGAACTTGAAAAAAGAAGGTCAGGGCCCTCCAGCATTCTCCTGTCAGCACAGTCACTCAATGACAGTAATTATTCCTCAGAGATACACCTACAGACTCTCCCTTCACTCTTACACGATTTGAGGTGGACTTCATGATTAGTCTTTGGCATTTGAGAAAACTGAGACTAGGTCATTTTCTGGTGTTTGCACAAAACATAGGAAGCTGGGTGAATTTACAGCACACTCTCGACAATGCATCTTAGACTCCTACTTCCCAACATATCCTACAATCCAGTCCCATTTTCTGCATATGTAAAATGATGATAATGGTGAAATAATCCAGGAAAAGTGTATAGCACAGGAGGGCCTGGCACATAAGTACTTGACTAGTGCTAGCCATTTTCTTCACTACTCTAATCATCTGATTATCTACTTTGATTTATGTTACTTTTGACCCCAACACCCAATCTCTCTTCTTCTTACAGTATCCTAAGTAACCCTTAGAGAGTTACATTTTCCATCACACTTCAGCCATGTGATTTTGCTGGGGCTGACCCCAACTACAGCTCCAGGAGAGACATGCAAACCAGGCCTGGCCAGTCTGCTCTATATGGCCACAGAGGTTAGCTTAGGGATGGGCTCATGAGTCAAATAAGTCAAATGACACTTCTAACTGAAATGTGGACCTGCTGGCTAAGTCCTTTGTCTTCCATGGTATTCAAGGTGTCAGCAGTTCCCTCTCTTCGAATTTCCTGGGCAGCCTAGTGGTGTAGCACCATTCTGCCCACCCTGGGCCCTTGTCCCTGAGGGGACTTCTAGGGTGGAAACAGCACAGCAATGATGTTACTGGGCTAGGTACCCTCTGGGCCACTGATGTAAGCTACTATGAATACTAACACTAACTCCCAGAAGGTTCAAGGCAGTAAGATGTAGACCCAATTTGTTCAAGTCTTCTCCTCTGTTGCATTGAAAAATTTGGACGTTATCAGACAATGGGAAGCCAGTGGAAGATGTCACATTGGATGGTGACATAATCAGATGTGCTGGTTGTGCTGGCAGAAAACAAGAGTGGTATGACAGGATAAAGAGCTATTTCAGTAATCCCAGGTGAGTACTGCTAAATAGGGTAGAGACAGTGGAGGCAGAAGTTGTCAGGTTTGAGAGACATTTTTGAGAAGCAACAGGACTTGATGGAATGGATGAGTATTGGAAGAAGATGGACTGTTGTTGGTAGCGTGAGCAATTGTGTGGATTTGGCGCCTCATACTGGAGGCAAACAAATCATGGGCTTAAAAGCATGAGTTCGATTTGGGGCATGTTTGGATGCCTCAGAGACATCTAAAGTAAGATCTCTCGTAGGCACTTGAATATAGAGATCTAGGGAGCAGGGGAGGAGAAATCTGGGCTAGATATAAAGTGAAGTCTTTGTAGTCATGGAAATGGCTAAGTTCAATGGGGGCAGGGGACCATATACTCAGAAGAGCCCAAGATACACAAGCAGCATGTTAGAATTCTGCTGCGGGGCACACAGAAAACAGATGAGGAGGCTGGCGCTGGTTCTAGAGAGAAGATACTCCACCCAGGGCAACTGAGAAGCACAAAGCAACAAGCCTTTCAACACGCCAGAGACACACAGGCAGCTTCGCATTGCCAAAGCGTGGGTAGGGCCCAGCAGGTAGTGCAGGATTCCTTCTCCGGTTCCGTGCCTACAGTTGCAGGACGGATTCGGGCTGGCCATCGACAGTCAAACCGGCGTTACCATCCCGCTGATGCACAGAAAGAGGGCTGAGGAAACCCCTCGGCAAATGCTTTAGCCCTCGCGGTTGACTTCTGTTGAGACAGCCTCAGGAGGGTGATGGGGGTCGGAGCCCAGTGGAGCCTGCTAGCGGAACCTCCCAAGGAGGGAGCCGGAAGTGAGCGCATGACTTTCGGTTCCTAGCTTTGCAGGCCGCTCTAGCGTACCTCATCTCATCTCGTTGACATTTCCGCCGGCATGAGGGGATGGAGGAAGATCGTGGGCTGGGGGACCTCTCCAGCTCCAGCCTGTGCCAAGCTTTCAGAGTACGCTACTCAGCTCATCCCCATCTCCCACCCCCTGCTCCACGCGGCGACCCAAGCGGGCAGTCGCTGCCCTTCGTACCTGGAGGAACCAGGTCCTGTACCTCCGCCATGGGGCAAACACGGGAAGGGAACTAAAGGTCAAGTGCTGTCTCTCGGAACTGCGCTGAAATTTACTTGAGTTACGGGGAACAAACGACTTTAGCGCCATTATTAAATGGCTCGAAGTCACTTTCTCCAAATCACAATCCCGCAAGTCTTCAAAATTCACGTAATTACCATCGAAAATCACTTAAGTGTAAAAAAAAAAAAGTTCCAACTCATTACGATCATCATAAAAAAAAGCATTTATTAGATGTCAAATTGTACATCAGAAAGACATTATCACTGCCTAGTAAGAGCTTGAAATCTAGAGCTAAGTTTGATGAAAATACATCAAAACCAGTAAAAACATAAACAGTACAAGTGCATTCAATAAACATACTTCTGAGGTATCCGAACGAACTAGAGATTGCAGTATATTCTCAGGTTTCTGTAAATATACTTAGGTCATATTCCCACCCTCCCCAGACTGTTAATACAAGTAGGATGTCAAAAAATAAAAGACAAAACACCTGAAGTCAAATGGGCCTGAAAAGATGGGTAGTCATACTATAATCAGATCAATAGCACTCTAAATCTACAAAACTAAAACATGAATATACACACTTCTAGTTACTTTTTAAACAGATGGTCAAAGCAAAAACATTTTCTTATTGAAATTCTATAGGGATAACAAGTTTAATGAACAATTCAAAATAGACTGCTCAGATAAACTATAACCTACTTTGTACATACGTGCAGTGAATTTGCAGGTTACTTTGAGCAAAATCTGTGTCAGATTGTATGACATGCTACACTCATTACATCAGTGCCAATTAATTATATCAGGAGTCGGACTCAAAACAGCATTCACTGTGAAATGTCATTTGCTTTTAGTTTTAACTCCCTGAATTACTGAGTTAGTCATTTTCTATGTTAAATGGGGAGATGCAAATAGACTATTACCTATTACAACAAAGTTCTAAACAAAACTTTGAGTCCAACTGTTTCAAGAGTAACAACTAGATTCCATAATTTAATTACAAAATGTAAACCGTTGACACCTGAATTCTGTTGGAGTAATACTGTTTTCATCAATGATGGCTATTACAGGCCCTAATATTCTGGCAATCACATTAAGAACTTGTTTGGTACACATTTTCAACACTCCATCAACAAAAAAACAAGAAATTTGTTCACCAATTTCTTCAGTACAAAGTTTTCACTCTGCATAGTGTGTCAACATCCATGCTGCAACAAATGTAGTGAACCAATCATTCATACCAATAAGCTCCTGCATGTAGTTTTTCATGCCTATATTAACTTTTATCCAGTATTTGTTCATACTAACATGGTAGGCTAATACTTCTGACAATGTGTGGAACCTATCTTCATCAGTTGATACTGTAAACAGGAGGGTGAAAAGCTATAATTATTGAAAAAACAGCATGGAGCTTACTGGTGGACACTGACCTTTTCAACTACTTGGGCTCTCAGAGCAGCCTGAATTACATCAAGGTTTAGGTGTAAGTATACAATATGGCAGCAACTGAAAATATGCCTTTCACAGTAACACTCAGGGCTTTAAATTTTTCTGCATGGCAATCATTAACACTATCAAAGAGGCAATTACACTCATATTTATATTAATGTTTTTGTAAAAGTGCTATTTTTCTAATCTTATGGAGATTTGGCATAATCTTCTAAAATCTGGAAAATAAAGAAAAATGTAAAACCTGAAGTTAATTGTGAAAGTGACTTTCCATATTGAGGTGCAGAGAGCATTTTTGGCATAAATCTCACCTTTTCCTATACTTTCTTAGGAGCAAAGGAAAGAATGATGGCTACCATCTTTTGTCAGCCCCATTCTATCCAAGCACCTTCTCAAATGATCTTTCCTACTTCTTTCTGCAGCAACTCTGCTAATGGCCTCTTTCCCCAACTAACTCTTCAGTCAACTGAACTATGAGAGCCTCTAACATGTGCTGATGAAGCACTGTGCCAGCTGCTCCCACCGAAGGCAGAAGCAGAACAGGGAGACAGTGCTTTTTGATATTTAGCAAAGATCATTATATCCAGAGCCAGCTGATAAGAAATCTAACTGGAGACCATCTTTCTACACAATTCTGAGAACCTCGAAGAGACCTGCTAAAGAAAAACCTCAAGATCTTGCTTTTTTAAGACCCTGAAATCCTGGCGGACTGGTGTCCTGTATCTTTAGAGACATCAGAAACAAAGAGTGAAGTGTGACCTTGACATGTTGAGCACAGGGTCTCAACTGGATCCACAAACAAGAAACTAGCAAGAACAACAAAAGGGAAAAGGAGTGGGTAAGCTGTGTTAAGGCTATTGGTTTCCATTTTCCTTACTCATCAACAGCATCTTCCTGCCTCAAACCAATGTTAAGAGCTTCCAGCAATAGCCAGCATATTTCTGAATATTCACTCCTCTGCGGTTCTGTAGAAAGACCACATCTTCAAGGTACTACTTTCCATCCACTTAGTCCTACTGCTCATGAGGTTTCCCAGTGAGAATCCCATTTTAGTAAGTGCTGTACATATACACTATTTAAATAGAATAAGACCATTCTTACATCCCAATCAAAAGCCTACTTAAATGCTGTTTTGCTGACAGGTACACAATTTTGCTTTAAAAAGAAATTCTGTATGAACATATATTTACAAGACTGACTGGTTCTTTAACAATAACCGTTCCACAACAATATTGTGCTCCAATATTTATGTCTCAGCAGTATCTAAAGACCTATGTATTATCAAGTATTTTGGTTAAACTCTAACAATTCCTATATGTCTCTTCTTTGGAGAGGAAGGAATTTTTCTTTTAAACCAAAATCCAACTAAAACTATATGGACTGTACTCTGTAGAGTTTGTAATCTCTGATCTGATCATAGGGATGAGTTTGAATTTGAAGTCCTGGAGAGTCTTTCTGTTGTTTTATAACCATTCGTGTAAGTCAGGCTTGGGATAAAGCACAAAGGGAATACGAACCTGTCCTAGGATGCATGTGTACAGGGTAGCCTCCATCCTTACTCACCTGTCTCAGCCTTCTCGGATGTTTGTGGTATTAACATGTAAAATGAATGCTAACATATAACACAAGTGTCACAGAATGCACAGCCTTCAGTGTCAGAAAGACCTAAGGCTAAATGCCAGCTTCAGCACATTGCTATTTTTGTGACTTGAGCAAGGTACTGACTTTACCCTCCATGGGCTTCAGTTTTCTCATTTATGAAATGATAGTCCTGTCACATATTTATTCTGAAGATTAAATTACATAATATACCTAAAGTGCTTAGCATGCTCACTAAATAGCAAGGCTGGTAATATTATGCTTCAGTAGAAACTTGGAAGTAAATCCTCTTAGAGGAGAAAGTATCTTTCCCTTGATCAAATCCAGGCACCAGAAGGGCTATTGTCAGAGTGCCAAAATTTCTTGCAAACACTTGAATCACAACGGCCAACAGCATCAGATCTAAGAACAGGAACACCATGGATGCTAATAGCCATTATGACACCAACTAGTCCTCCCATTTGGGAACTTTTCACACAAAGGGAAAAAAAGCTTCTAAACCCTTCTAGAAATTCATGAGTAAAACAATAACAATCTCATACAAATATTACATTGAGAGTAATAGCAAAAACAAGTATAACACAGATATTAAAGTACTTAACTTTCCTAGATACTATATCTGCAGAACTGGCAAAAAAATAAATTCTCTAAAATTCACTTAGAAACCATGTAAACAAAATTAAATAACCTTCATTTTAATGAAAGTTGAATTTTAAAAAAATTATCATTTTCCAACTCGTACAAATGAAATTTAAACAGTAATTAATCAGAATCCTGGCTTCACTCACTAGCTGTAACATTGTTTATGCTTCAACTATAAAATAGAAATCATAGTGCCTAAATCAAGGGTGTAGTGAAAATTAAATGACATATTATTACATGGAATGTATGTAAAGTGCTTAGCACAATGCCTGGCACATAAAGGGTAACTGTTTCCCAATTTTTAGTATACCGAAAAACACAAGCATTAATGAAAATTTGCTATATTTACATGATGTTTTTCGAATGAGTTCGCTGATGAGTAATGAGATGTATATTCAACTTGAAACTTTTTCCACACACAGAACATTTAAAAGGTTCCTCTCTTGCGTGGCTCTCCTGGTGGCATGCAAGGTCTGAATCCAAAATAAAACTTTTTCCACGTGTCTTGCATTTATGGGACTTTTCCTCCTTATGAATGTTCTGATGGGAAATAAGCTCAGACATATGAAGAAAGGTCATCATACATTCAGGACATTTTAAGGGTTTGGACTTTGAAAACAAAAGTAAGTTTTCCCTACAATCACTGCAGTATTCAGAGTTGTCCTGGTGGTCCTTCTCAGGGAGGGAAAGATGTGAGGGCTGCCTGAAGCATTTCGTACACTGAATATACTGGTATTGGGTAGCTGATGTGTGCAAAGCCACCTCATGCTTCTCATGCAAAGCAAGATTTGTTTTCTGACCAAAATATTTACCAGAGTTGGTACATTCATAGGCTTTTTTGGCATCGTGGGTTTTCAGATGCTGTGACAATCCAGGGGGACATGTAAAACCTTTCCCACGTATGCCACATGTGTAGGCTTTCTCTTTAATGTGGACATTCATGTGCCGAGAGAGATATGACTGCTGGCGGAAGCTGCTACTGCACTCAGAACACTTATAAGGCCTCTTGCCGATATGGATTCTCCTGTGTGACCTCAGGTTGGCTCTATGGTTGAAAATCTTCCCACGGGCATCACATTTATGCTTTTTCTCTCCTGAATGAGTTTTCTGATGCAAAACAAGGTAGGAATTATCATTGAAGCTTTGGTCACACTCAGGACACTTATATGAATTTCTGGCTTCTTCGTGGGGAAATTCGAGAATTTCAGAAAGTGCTTTGGTTCCTAAACACTGAGATAGTTCTATTAAGGGGGTGTGGTTTTCAATGGTAACTAAAAGGCTTATGAACCTTTTCTTGTAAGCAGAAGTTCCACCTGATATTTTGCTTTCAAGGACTCCATCCTCAGAGGATTTTTCTGGGTAACAGACAAGGGGCACAGCAGTGGAGTATTTTTCTAGGGGAAGCTCATCAATTCCCATAGATTTTAGATTTAGCTGCTGATTATTCTCAATCTTGCCTCCCCTCCCTGTTGATAAAAACAAAACATAACAAAACATAAAAAACATCCTGAAGTGGTACTGAGGAAAGAACAAGCTAAGTTCACATAAGACTGAGAAATTGTAGATACTTTATCCTATAACTCAGAAATTGATAGTCTACAAAACTGGGAGCCAAGTGACTTTCCAAAGGATCTAGTTCTAGATGAGCCTGTGAGGGGAAGAATCGGAAAATAGCTACAACTAAGTCAGGTCATTTTATTGTCACCAAGAGAGTTCTCCAAAATTTCTTTACCTTTCATCAAGGAAAGATCAAGGTAGAGCTGCTATACAAACCACAGTGAAATAATAACCGGTCTCATTGCTAGGATGGATAATAAAACTTGGGCCTGCCAAAAAGCACTTCTTTTTAATATTTTTCCAAACATTCTTAATTTATAAAGCCAATATATCAATACAAAAGTGGTCATTCCTTCCAAAGAAGCAATCCTGTGATTGCCCTAGCTCGCTGCCTGAAAAGGGTTTCTGGGCTGCAGTGCATTGTGTAGGAATCCAGACAGTACCCAATGGTTTTGTTGATTTGAGGAGACCAAGTTCAGCAATGCCAACATGGCTACAATTTGACAGCAAAGTATCAGAGAAGAAGCATGGGTCCAAGCAGAGAGTTCTAGGTATCTAGATGGGGTCCGCTTAAGACCATGGCTAAATACTAATCTGAAAGTACACATAAAAAAACTACCCCAGGCCAGGGAAAGAACCATTAAAAAAGAATAGACAGAACAATCTCCAGAGTTCACATAACAGTTCAATAGTTCATGTTCCCACCAACCAAAGTGGAAAGACTCCTCCCACCTCCCCACTCCGCGCCGTATACATAGGGCACTGGGCAGTATCCTCAGAAAGACAAAGCCTCAGCAGCTGGCCAAATCAGCCCTAGGCTAAAGGTTGCTATGAATATACCCTCACAAAGCAAAAAACAAACCTTGAAAGGATCGTATTGATCTCAAATAACTTAAATACACCCCACGACAAAGACCAAAACATTTTTAAAAATACAACAAAAGCCAGCATCCAACAACATAAAACTCACAATGTCCAGCATCCAATCAAAAATTACCAGGCATGTAAAAAATCAGAAAAATATGATCCATATCTAGGAGCAAAATCAATCTACAGAAACAGACCTAGAAATGACACAGATGATAAAACTAGTAGAATGTTACTCACTATTATAAATATACTTCATATATACAAGAAAGTAGAGGAAAACATGAACATGAAGGCAGAAGCAGTTATGGGATAAAATATCAATTATGGGATAGTCTCAAATAGTCAACCCTAGTCAGGGATAAAAGCTACTCAATTACAGAAACATTTCTGCATAGAGTTCCCCTTAGGTGAGAAAGGCATAGCACCCTCTTGAGAATAAATCAATTTCTAATCTTCAGCAAGTGATAGTAACCTATACTATATATTATGGGATTTAACAAGTCAAATTGTGAATTGACTGTAACAAATATTTGGGAAGATAACCAGGTACTGCCATGTCTCATGCAAAACCACAGCTACAGTATTAGACGGGATTTTTATCTTTTAAAAGTCATCTCATCCTTTAAAAATTGCGCTGTCATGCAGGTTCTTATAACATCCACATCAATCACCCAGGGATAGGTCCTGCTCCCCGACACCAACACGTGGATGAGACATGAAATCCTAATCATAGGACTGACCAAAATTCCAAAATGCAAAAAAAATAATTGCCTTACCCATCAAGGCCATACCCTCGAAACACTCCGGTGTGGTGTCTCTGCTGAGGGACCTCAGGGCAGGGTGCAGACTCACACTTTCCTCTTGAGAAAAATACACAGCCAGATCCTCAAAGAGCATTGGTCCCTGAAACAAAGAGAGCCCGCCTCAGGACAAGAGGCCCAAATGCAACCTCTTCAGTCTAGGAAGGCCAAGAAGAGATAGAAACATCAGATGAAAGGGAGGAAAGGGCTTGGTGTAAAAGGTTCCTGAGAGCTGGGGATGGGGGAATGGGGTATAAATGGATTCTAAGGGCTGATGGTGGGAATCAGGAAGGAGGTAGTAAAAATAGACATAATTTCTGAGGCAGTGGTATAAGGACCAAGATGGTAAACTGTGAGAAGTTCCAGAAAAGACTACTAGAAAAGATGAGGGAACAACTGTGGAGAACATTAAGTATGCTCTAAGGGACAGAAGACTGAGCAGCCCAGGAATAATCACGAAAGGGATAGGGATTCCAGTATTCTCTCAACAACCTTCCCTTTGCTAGTCCCTCTTCTTCTGCCATATGACACTCATTCCTAAGCTCACTGTAGCATCACATCCAGGCCTATTCCTCCATCTCTAAGTTTACCAGTCCTATAAATCAACGTAACTTCAGTGTGATTAAGAATCACCTGGGATTTTTGTTTGTGTTTATCAACAGGTGTGGAATGAAGTCTAGAAATCTGTAATTTGAGCAGAAGACATTTTGAAGTACTCTGTTACAAACTTCTATGGGCCCTGCTCCCAGGTGGTGGTTCTGAAAGTAAGAATTTGATAAGCCATTTTTCCTTAGTGCCTGGCCTAGGAGTGAAGACAGCTTGGTGAAAGGGCTATTTGAAGATCAGAGGCCTTCCCATCACGTAGGGCATACCTTCTTCTAAAGGAGGCCAGAGGCCAGAAATGGCGACCGAAACTTGGACCGCGAAAAGAGACCGGGTCTTACCTGGGCCCCAACTGTCTGGAGCGGGGACGCCATCTCGCGGGGCGGGAGTGCCTTCTTCAGGACGCCAAAGGGACTTCGGGATAGAGCTGGGAAGAACGAGAATAGTCCTTAGAAGGCCAGTTCGGCTGTGAAGCTCCTCCATGCATCCTCAGGTTCCCTCATTTCCCCAACGACTCCTCTCTCCGGCCCAGCCACAAAAGGGCCTAACTCAGGGCCGGCTGGTCCCCAGTTACCGCTCAGGAACTAATGATCTTAGAAAACCTCCCGCTACCCAGGCAGGAGCAGCAGGAAGTGAACCCTAATCGAGACTCAAGACCACAAACCGCCACCACCGTAAGCATCCCACAAACACAACCTTCCCAATGCTGGAGCTGACCCGAAAGCCGGAAGAAACGGTCACCCGCTTACATATACGCAGCCCTGCCCTGTGATTGGCCACCGTGACCGCGGGAAACAGTTCTTCTCGCGTGTTGACCAACGAACCCGTGGCTCGCAGGGCATGCTGGGAGACGTAGTTTTCTTTCCGGTCTCCCAAGCAAGCATTTCCGGTTCCGCTGCCTGGGTCTCCCTGGTGAGCTCTGTGCCGGCCAACCGGATGAAGTAGAGTGTTACGATGACTCTGGAGGGATGTAATGTTTCAGGGAAGAAGGAAATTAAGAAGACAGGGAGACTCCAGAACCTGAAAGATTATCGATACCGAAACTTGGGTCCAGCCGGGGTGAGGTGAATGAGTGGCCATGAGTGCGGGACCTAGTCTTGGCCTGAGTAGTCCGCTGTGTCTTCTGGCGCTGACTGTGGGTACATGAAATGTAAAGGGTTGTCTTCCGCGTGGACAGAGTTCAGATCGGCTTAGGCTGGGTTGCTAGCCTCCGACCCAGTGTATTGGAGCATTGAGCCCCGCGGCTGCAGCCCAACTGAAATCAGGCTCAGAGCCATCGATTTCCATCGTCCGGACTTTGTATGCTTCCTAATACTTCACGTTCGACCTGCCCCAGTGCCACATATTTTCCACGTTGACACTGGGTGCTGTGGTGTAGGGATTTGGAATTTAAAAATTGAACCCCTTCCCCAAGTTCTGCCACTAATTCTTGGGTTCTCCTGGCCAAAATACAACTTTGCTTTCTTAAACTTCAAAGAGCTCAGCCTCTCCTTAGAATTTCAAAGAAGTTTTCAGTTTACAGAGGTGTTTGTTTGAAAAAACAAGGGTGATAGGTGCCTTAATAGAAAATTCTGAGTGAGTCTCAATATATTTTCTTTTTCTAGTGCCAGGCGTGTGCCTTTAGTTAAAAAGTTACTTAAGGAATGGTTGCATGGTTATTGAAAAAAACGTTATCAAAACTCACAAAATAACTTTTGGGATTTGGTGGAATATCAGGATAGTTTCCACCTCAGGTAACTGAAAATCCAACAAAACCATGTTCAAATGTAAGGCAGTTACAGGTTTGTTAATTCAGTGGTTCAATGACACCAGCAAGGTCTCAATGCTTTCATATTTCTCCTGTGCCATCCTTGGCATGTTGATGGAGGTAACAATGCATTGTGTTTTGTACCTGTGCTAAACCAGCCATTATCAAGAGTAAAAAGACTACTTACCATAATTGGCTTTGACCAATCATGGTTCACTGTGGGAAGGACTCAGCCTCTCTTTACCACCTACTTGCACAAAATCAGGCCTCTCTTGGAAAAGAAAAAGAATAGATGTCAGGTAACTAACAGTATCTGTCAAAGTGACATCTGTAGACAATTAGTAAGACTTAGGCCTTGTGGGAATGGGTCACAAAAGATGTATCTGGGGGTCCCAGGAGTTAGGAGAAAGGTGTTTAAAGGACAGGTGTAGGAATGATAAACTTCCCTACAGGATAAGCCAATCCAAAGCATAAATGGTTAAGAAGAACTAACAGCCTGGTATATATTGGTCTAAACCAAAAGCGTGGCCATCACAGAGTCACTGTGTTGCTCAAGTAGTCCCCTTTCCCCTCTTCCCTGTATGTACATTTAATGGTATTCTCTTTTCAGGTATGTCTCATTTAGGGCTGAGATTCTCCTAATTGTGATTTTTGGCCCTTTCACCAAAAATGAAAGGCTCTCATGACCCTTTCCTTTGAACCATGTTCTCATTATTACAGACAGATAAAACAGCTTCCAGTAGCTAGAAATAAAGCCTATGGTATAAACTGAATGGCTAACCAGAGAGAGAGGATTACCTCTGAAATGGAAGAGGAAATAAAATCTTCCCTAGACCTTCAAACTACCAAACTAAGTAGATCGAGAAAGAAGCTTGAAAACTTGATCTTGATAAAAGTAAAGAGATAAGATATAATATCTAAGGTATACCAAGACTAAAAAGTAAGACCAAGTTATATGCCTAACTTGATTTATAAAAATCAGAGATGTTCAACTATATATCTATTATATGTTCAAGCAAAATATTTTAATCATCAAAACTTTTAAAATCCTTCTGCCACAACCTTTTGACAAGTTTCTTCATTATAGCCTTTAACATGACGATAACAATAATCTGTACGTTTTAATGTTCTCTGCTGAGGGACCTCTGCTGAGGGACCTCAGCAGAGAACATTAAAACGTACAGATTATTGTTATCGTCAAACATCTACTTTCTCTCTGAAGATCACATTATCTTTTTTAAAATTAAAAATAAATTATTATTATTTAAAACACAGTATATGTGCATTTTTATTTTATTTTTTATTTTTTTAGAAAAAGTAAGATTTATTGAAAGGACATTTTAGAAGGAGACAGGCCATGCTGGGGAAGGCTGCAGGCCTGTGGAATTTGGGAGGTGAAGAGACAAGACTGTATGCCCAAAGGGAAGAGTGGGTTTTCAGAAAGCAAGGAGAGCTGTAACAACCAGTATATGTGCATTTTAGAAATTTAGAAAATGCAGATAAGAAAAAAAGAGAAAATAAAGGCACCACATTTGTACCACTCAGATATTACCACTGTTTACTCCTCAGTATATATATATTTTTTCCTTGGTAATTTAAAACTTGATTTCCAGAATTAATTGTTTAGTGGGTCGGGTATTTTTAATACTCCCAGGTGGTACTGCTTTTTAGGGTCCATTACTTACAAATATGTATGTCTCTGGTTCTTACGGCCTTTAGTGTATCCTTCATGAGATGTTATTATTAATGGGAAATTGGCAGGACCTTCTCACGGTGTACTAGTGGAGTCTAGAGAAGCAAGTTTATCTTTTTTCCCAGCATCAACAAGGGGCTTTTCTCACAGATATCCAGAATGCCTGACTGAGCAGTTAAAAAGCTAGGTTCACTAGTACCTAGTCTCTAATTAAGGGAACGATGGCTGCAGTTCATACCTGCAGGATTTAATTTACCAAGAACAAGAGGCTCTCATGATTTTTAAACTAGGATCACCTCTAGCTGGGCAGCAGTTCCTTCATCAGAAAGAAGCCCGGGGCTCTAAAATGTACCCTGAATACATTAATCCCATTGCCAGAAACTGGCTTTGCTCCATGTCAATTCTAGCAGAATTCTTTTTTAGCTGCAGAGGCTAGGGATGCATCCAAAGAGTACGGACCTACTGATACTGATTATAGAATAGAATGGAAACTACAACCAGAGAATCCTGGAGGGCAATGAGATATACAGAAAATTCAGGTTAGACACAGAGAGGGTGGAGAAGAAACAAAGGCTTGTATAGTATGTAAGAGAACTACATTTTTCCCAGAGGGCCCATCAGATTGAGAGCTGAGATCAGGGGTTTAATTGAGACAACTAGCCTAGGACTTACAGAGAGAGCTGGCTAGGAATGAAGTGATGGCCTTGCCTCTTTCTCCCCTGTAGCATACAGAAAGGCAGTTCCTAAAGGAATGAGGCACTGAGCCAGCCAGAGTGGAGAAAAGAGTTCCAGGGTGTCAGTCAAAGCCCACTATGTCCTGCTGTGTATGATGCTGTCATAGAGAAACCTACTCAAATGAAATCCATTTTCTTAGTCAATATTTTTTAAGTTATTAATACTGAACAATAGAGAGGATTTAGTGAATCAAGTGTTTTTATACTGCTAGTAAGTGGGTAAATCAATATATTCTTTTATAAAGTAATTTGTTCATACTGTATGCGTCATGATATTTAAAACTCTTCATACCATTTGTCCCTGTAAATCTAATTCTTAAAAATCATCTGTATTAATTGGGCATCTGGTTTCACTAACTATACAAAGAGACCAAAAATAATATTGGCTTAAACAAATAGAAATATATTTTTCTCTCACATATAACCCAACCTAGTATGACAGCTGTGCTCTTGAAAGTTGTTAGGAACTCAGGATCCTTCTGATTTGTGCTCCATTGTCCTTAGGGTGTTTTCTTTTATGGCTTTAGTCCATTATGGCGTGTTACCACATCTGCATTGCAGCCAGCAGCAAGAGGAAAGAGAGGGCATGTTCGTTCTTTTTCAGGGCAGAACTTAGAGGTTGCACCTGTCACTTCTCTTCATAGTCCATTAGCTAGAACTTAGTCACATGGTCCCATAACCACATAGCTCAAGGGAGGCTAGGAAGCATTGTATGTGTTTATTCTGAGTTGTCAATGCCCATCTAAAAAGAACAAATTCTATTACAATGAGGGAGAAGGAAAAAGTAGACATAGAGGGCAACTGGCAGTAAGTGCCATGTTATCCTAAGGAAATACGTTGAAAATGGAAAAAGATGAATGGAAATGTATGGAAAACTGTGAAGAAGTTAATTTCAAAATTATTTACAGTAGAGAAAAATTGGAAAAGATATAATGTCTAAGTTTTTTTCCTCTTTCCCAGGAGGAAATATTGTAGCCAATTAAGATATTTATAAGGAGTTTTTAATTACATGGAAATGCTTCCATTATAAGTTTAAAAATGAGATATAAAATTGTATATAAAATGCCATTATAATTATTAAAATTATAATAGACATACTAATGGTGAGTGGTTATCTTTGGATGATGAGCCAAGGGTAAGTTTTTCTTCTTTATACTTTTCTTTTTCTTATTTGTTAAAGTAAGTACATATTTCTTCCATAATTATCAGAGTAATTAAGCCAAGGCTCTGGATTTAGATTTCCTGGGTTGAAATTGCTCCTAACAGCCCTAACATCTTAGATTAATCATTTAACCTCTATAAGCCTCAGATTCCATATCTGCAAAATAGAAGTAATGATTATAACTACCTCACATGATTGTTGGGATGATTAAATGAGATAATATGTTACACAACATTTAGCATAAAAGAAGTGCTCAAAAAGTAGAGCTTTATAATTGAAAAGGTTTTAAATAAAATTATATATTGGTGCTTTTGCAATCAGATACATCAGTGTAGTCCACATAATGCTTCCTACAGTGAGGTGTTTCCCAAGAACTTGGAAGAGGGCAATAATGCTGGATTTTGAAAATTAAACTGAGAAAATGGTGATAAAATCCTATTTCTGTAGACATCAGTAAGCTTAAGCAAAGCCTAGAAAGTTAATCAAGGTATGATTTATGGACCTGAAAAGGAATGTATTTACAGGGGGCCTAGTTTGAAGAGTCAGCAGGAGTCTGGCAGCTCTTACAGCATGGCTCAGACACAAGGAACACTGGACTTGTGGGATAAGCATTCCTGACACTAGAGAAGAGTCTGTTGTGTTGTACTGTAGCCTGAGTAAAAGAGCTCCCTAAAGATTCTCCATTTTCCTTCCTTTTATACCCTGCTCACCAAGAACTTTCTGGTTGGCAATCTAGTGTCCCAAGGAACACTAATAGAGGAAGAAGTGTCCAGAACAGGGATACATGTATTCCAACGACTCTTAATAAACAAGTAAACAAGCATTTGGAAGCATTTGGTTTAAGCCTCAATCTTTTGTGAGTTTGACTGGTAAGTCCAGTTTCAGAGTACACTGACAATATAAGTGGAGACCCAGACCGTCCCAATATACTGGCCTGGCTCTCTGAGTCCAGGCTAAATGGCTACAAGTTCTGCAAAATAAGAATAATGATTGTAACTATCTCTACCACCTCTGTCATGGGTATCATCTTTGGTGATCCAAGTCATACACTTGCATCATTTTACAACAAAAGGAAATTTCTTTGGAAACAGAATATTTGGATCTTGGTTGTACTGGCTTTGATCCATGCAAATGTTAATAAACCTTTCAGAATCATGAGTCAGAATAATCTACTCCGCTTCAAGCCAGTGTCATGGAGCCTTTCTCTTTTCCTGGGAGTGCTCCCAAGGTGGTCCAGCATCCTCTTAGAGCAGATGCTGGTTAGCAAGCTGGCTGTCTACAGGGCTTGCCATGAAATGACTTGTTCACAATCTGTTTGCGGAACTGTGGAAAAATGTTTTCAGGGTCTTCCTGGAAAGGCTGCTTTTAGAAACTCAACTGTCCTCCTTGGTGAGGGAGGAAAATTAGGATCCAAGAGAAGGCATCATGGCTTTAAATGATGAACTTGTTTGTATCTTGGCTATCATCCTTCATGGTGCCTCTGGAGAGAAAAGCTTCATTCTGCATGCTATAAAGGCCTGGTGGGTGGGTGTTTTTCATCATCTGTAAAATGAGACAACAATACCTACCTTTCAGGGTTGTTGGGAAAGTAAATGAGGACAGGACATTCAGGAAGGACTGTAGTAAAGTATGTAGCATGTAGCAGACACTTATCAAATATATGTTCACTCACATGTCATTGTAAATACCTCTGTTGAAATCTTTATCAAAGCATTTTGTGAGCACACATCTCCTCAAAGGCAGAGAATGTATTTCAGTAACCATTATACCCACGGCTCCTGGCATAGTGCTTGGATCCCTGTGAGGGAAAAAGGAAGGAAAACAATCTGCTATCCAAGTGCAGCCCTCATCTCACTCATACTCGCTCTTTATTTATAAAAATGTCATATTGCTTGTTCTTATAAATAAGACCCCTGAGAAGATCCCAGACACTGGTAGAAATGGTTACCTGGAGAACTCTGGTACTTAGAGTCAGAGGGAGAGAAACTTACTTTTCCACATATCCTTTTGTTCTGCTTTTTAAAATTTACCACGGACATGCATATTTCTTTAAAAATGCTCATGTCAGAAAATCCCCCAGGTTAAATCAAAGTATCATCTGTAAACATCTGTAAAACTCATATAAAAAGAAACATAAATGATTAATAAAATAGGAAAAAGTGATCATACTTATTAAGAAATAACACATCAAAATAGATCTTTTTCACCTAGATTGCAGAGAAGTAAGGAATAATACCCCCATATTGGTGAGGTTGTGTGGGACAGGAGCCTTTTCACTCTTGGTGTGAGAATAAACTAGTAAGATCTTTCTGGCAGGCAATGTGGGGTTTGTTTCCAAATTGAAAACCAACATTCTAGGAATTTTCCCTACAGGAATAATTGAAACGTGTGCAGGTTTCTGTATAAGGCTATTAGTGCAATACTGTTTATAACCCGAATGTCTGAGTATTGGTGGGTAAACTTGATCACCAGTCCCTGCTGTCCCCTCACCCCAACCCCAGTCCATCTACTGATGGAGCAGCGAGTAAGGCCCTAGGCAGTACAATCACCCAGGTTGGTGTAAGAGAGCAGTACCTGACTTTGTTCCCCTGTAGGCCAGCTGAGAGCCTGGGGACAAGATGGGAGAGCTGAAAATTAATATGCCTTAATTTTTGGAGCGATCTTGGCCTTGGATATTCATGGAACAGCAGAAAAAGTTAATTCTTATTTGTTACAGTATGTATTACTTCATAATTAGCAGAGTAACTAAGCCAAGGCTCTGGAAGGGTAGAGTCTGCCCATGTGTATGGTAGCTTGCTGCTCTGCCTGGCCCACAGAAGCCTGATTATCTCCCTATCTCTAAAGCTAGAAGAGGGTTCTGCACCTGAGGAGGCAAGAATTGAGGGTTTTTCTTTTAAGTGCTCCATAAAGGGCTGCCTCTACTCAGCATCTTGGCTAGACTACAGGAGTAGAGACTGCTGGCTTTGCCCACTGGTAGTGCCTCTAGGTATCTCTCTGCTTGACCATGGCCAGAGGGTAAAAAGACCCAGGAGCAGGCAATAGAAAAGTAATAATACACCTGAAGAGATCTTGCAGCCAGAGGGAGGAGGAGCGGGCAGAACTCTTAGAATAGGCCATTCCTGATGAGACAGAACTTCTGGAAGTGACAAATGACAGCTTTGCCCCAATACAATAACTGGAGGAGATGTGATTGTAGCAAAACTTTCTTGAACTGAAAAGCATGTTTTTTGTTGTTGTTGTTGTTTTGTTTTTTTAAGTTCAATAGATAAATTGAAGGAGAGGCTGGTTATCACAGAGCCAGTGGTCTGTTAGATGATGTGGAAGAAATATCTCAAAACATACCAGAGAGAGAAAAAGGACCCAAGAATGCAAAGACTAGGAGAACCAATCAGTACTGAGCTCGGTCCTGATTAGACCTTTTCTGAACCAATCCCTGTAACCAGCAGATGTCTCTCCCACTTACTGAGTTATCTGAGCCAATCAGGGAGCCAAGGAGAATGTGCTGACTCTAATTGGATAGGTCAATTAGGGACCATTTGTGGGGTGGAGTCAATATCACCCACACAGTGGGAGAGGCTTTATTATTATTATTTTTTAAGAGGACAGCTACCTTGAATATCCCTTGTAAAACCGTGGCACCTAACTGAAACAATTGTCCTGAAGATAAATGAGATCCTGTGTAAGATGCTTAACACAGTGCCTGGCTCATAGTGAGCCCTGGGAAAGTAATGATCATTATTACTTTCTCATTTGTGTTTTAAAAGAGTGTTTATAAAGTTCTAATGGATATATATGCCCTTCTCAGTTTTGACAGTTCATCTTAAACTCATCTTAACCTCATCTGTACACTGAACCCTAGAACCAACAGAATATTATTACTCTGTCATCACCTAGGCAGTACTTCTCAAACTTTAATATGCATATAAATCACCTAGGGATCCTACTAAATGCAGATTCTCAGTTAAAAGCAAATTCCGATTCAGTCAATCTGGGTGAGGCCTGAGGTTCTGCATTTTTAACAACCTCGCAGGTGATGCTGATGCTCTTGGATCACACTTTGAGTAGCAAAGACCTACATAAGGTTTGTCTCTCGTGTGATTGAAGGGGCTTAACCTGCATCCATGGATGACAACATGGGGAAAGGGAAAAAAAAGAAGACAAGGAAGGAAAGCAATTTCCTTTTTTAAATCCATCTTTTTATTTAAAAATGTTCAAACCTTCTGAGAATTTGAAAGAATAATGTAGTAAACACCTATGTACCTTTCACCGAGTTTCACCAATTTTAACATTTAAGCAATTTCCTTTTGAGGACAAGTTGCCTACATCATTTTCCCTCTTGTCTATTGGTAAAAACTTTGGCATATAACCTCACCTTGCCCAAAGGAGACCAAGAAATACAAACCTAGCTTGACAGCTATTTGCCTACTATAGGGGGTGAGGTTGTGTTACTACAAGATATGATAAAGCAGTTATTTAAAAAAAAAAAATGGAGGAGGGGGAGTGGCACAATGGACACGAGGGGACAATTAGCCACCTCTGACACACTAATTCACCAAATCTTGTAACCAGTCGTTCTCTTCAAAATGAATTCTGAAGAGATTGGATCTAAATCTGCAGCCCAACACTAGAAAGTCTGTAGACGTGAAAATATGCATTTTACACACCTCCCTCCCTCTTGACTGTCCTGTTATTTATCTTGCTGTATTGTGTGGATCTAATTAATCTTTTTTTTTTGCAACAAGTTTAATTATAAATAATAACGACACACTAAACATAATTGTGCAGAGTGCTCAAAGTGTTCTGAATGGGCCTAAACACTATTCACCATAGCATCTTTGCTTACAGTAGCATGTTTGCAGTACTTAAACCCGTAACTCTACAGTTGTAAATAGTATATTAATTTTCGTTTTGTCCAAATGATTTTTCAGCCTTCTTAAAAAGTAGGAACTTGCAGAAACTGTTACAAAAAGGAAATATACAGGTTGCTTTACACGAATCAGGATTCTGAAAATCACAACACGTATTACGTACACAATAGATGATCTATTCCTTGTTATACTACTCTTGATCCATTTATACCAATTACTTCTAAAACTTCTAATCTCTTTATGTAACTTTTCTGTTAAAATGTTAAAAAGATCGTGCTCTTAACATTTCTAACATATTGTTATTTTATTCAGACCGCTTTAATCTATGATAACGTTTATTTTCTTGGATATGAACTAAATCCTTTAGGGGTTGATCATTACAGCCCTGGACTCTAAGCAGGTCTTTCTTATGCCATTCATTGGCTTTGTGGACCAGTTTATGTTATTTGAAGGCAAAGAATAAATACCTGCTTTAAGGTTAACATCAGATATTAACACGGTTCCCTAGATCTTGTGATATAGACCCTTCTGCAACTTGAGGGCAACTGACACCTGCCAATTTACATAGCGACAGCCCTAAACGGCCTTTCTGCAAAAACGGGCCTCTGGCTGCTGGCGGATGTCCGACGCTAGGCGGGGTGGCGTGGTCACCAGCCGGGGTTGGTCACTCAGTCACGCTTCCCTGGCTCAACACCCCGCAGTCGCTGTGGAAGGACAGGCCCGAGCTCCAAACCCAAACTAGGGGAACGTTAGCCGAGAAGTGGGGGCTATGAGCAATTCTCGTCTTTGGAAGCCTCCCGTAGGGCTCTCAGGCTCCCATCTTGGCGCCTCCGCCAGTAGTTACAACTTCACCGACTCCCTGCAGACGCGCCTCGACTACCCCATTGGTGTCTCAGCCTCTCTGCCGCCCGGCTTCGCGCGAGAGGTGCCCGCTCCTAAGATGGCGCCCTCGGCCTCTGAGAGGTGGCGTCCCACGTGGGTGTCAGTGGCCAATGGGCTTGCAGCCTAGGCCTCCGGTCGGCGACGGGAGGCGGAAGTGCTGTGGGCCACCGCCTCCGTCCCGGCTGCGGCCCCTACTGGTTACATAACTCCGTTGCGGGTTCCGCGCGGCCCCACTTCCGGCTCCCTGAAACCACAGGATGCACTGATCCCCACGACGCCGTCTGCTGCCGCCGGCTCCCGCCTGAGGTGGGGTCCCTCAGGCTCGGTTTGTGGTGGAAGCGCCGAACCGGGGTCGGGGCAGGAGTCATGAGGGGGGAGGAGGAACAGTTCGGGCTGGGATGGGCGGGAGCCGAGTTAAGGGTTGGCCAGGGGCTCAGGATCCCCGAGGCTGTCCTGGTGGGGCGCGAGCCGGCCGGGCTGGTGGAGGGAGTCTGGGGCCCACACCAGCTGGTGCCCAAACCTCTCCGTGGGTTTCAGGGCGGCCACTGAGCTCGCGCCGAGGAGGGGTGAGGAGGGGGCCGCAGGGTGAGGAGGGGCGCGGTTCCCAGTGTTAGGTAGGACTCGGCCCTTTAACCTGAGGCGCCTGGGTGCCAGGCCCCTGGACGAGTTGCTGGGGGAATTTAGACCTGCCCCTCGCTATCCGCCTTGTCTCACTTGAGATAAAGGGCTAGGCTTTTTCACAGTTGAGCGATTTGCCCCTGCCTCGCCTGGCCCACCTCTGCTTTTGGTTACTTGTTGCGCGAATTGTAGTTACTTTGCCGACTTGTTTGCCCTGTGAACTGAAAGCCTGGGTCTCTGTCTTGGTCGTCCCTGCGTCTTACTCCCTCCCCTGTAGTAAAATAAATCAATTCCGCACGTTTCCGGTAGTTTACAGATGGGCCATGCAGACCCACACTAACTCTGACTTCTTCTGCTGAACTGGACACTTCTCGAGGAATAGAGGGAATCTGTAACTTCTGCAGTTTGTCCCCCTGGGAAATTTTTGAGGGAAGCTGTGAACCTTTTCTGGACAACTAACAACTAAATATCTGTGTGCGCAGCGGGTGACAGAGCCAAGGACCTGATGTGAAGTTAGGAGTTACTTTTCAGTAAATGCGGACATTAGCTGTTTCACTGATCTGTTTTCACTTAGCCGCGTCCTTGAGCCATTCGATTTTGTTACTCATTTGTCCTGAAGGTAAGGATAACAGCCCCACACAGTAGTTCGCCATGTTACCTGGAGTGGTTGGTCATTGGAGTATCAGAACTGGAGAGAACATTGGTGGTTGCGGATGTTTTACCAGAAAACTGAAGGCAGAAAACCTCTAGTTAATGTTTAACTGACTGAACCGGGAAAGTTATTCCTGGTCACCTACAGAAATACCACAATCCCCTTAGCACTTTGTATTGTAGAGATAAATGACAGAAGTTCTTTGGCCAGTAGTACCAGCCTGCGAGGAGGAAAGAAGGAGAGTTTTGACTATCATTGAATTAAAAGAGTCTGAAAGCAAAAACAAACAGAAAAATTCATGTTTTACTCCCTTCCCCCTGCGCATTGAGAATCCTTGAATTGCATTAAGCACAGTTAGAGAAGATGGGATTAAAGACTAGAAGAAACTCAAGGGTGGCTGAAATATAAGTCCAAGTCATCTTTCCAAATGGCAGTGCACATAGGTCTTCATCTCTCCTATTCCAGGATTTTGTACCCATCAGAATTAATGTGCATATTGGCCCTATGAGAATGCAGTGTGCATGAGATTTGTCTCTGGGCCATGGTTTGCTGGAGTTCCACCTCACTGAACTTGCAGACATGTGGATTTCAATGAAGACAGTTAAAACCTATAAGAAACAGAAGTCAGGGCATGGTGTGGTGTTAACTGGCCAGAATAAAAAATATAGACACTTTTTTAAAAGGTCTGCGTGTATCCTATCTTTAGCCTCTCCCAGTTGTATCTTGCAGAGACTTTGTCACCATGTTTATTTTAACCACACCTACTAGCAGATTTGGGATATGATTTGTTGAAGTTGCTAAGCAACAGCATGGCCTCTTGCCCTGGATGGTTGGAGATTTGAAAGGTAAAAAAAAAAAATACTTAAATCTGAACTGAGAAGGGTGATTCTGTTATTGCTGGCTGAGTGTTCTGCCCCTAAGACTCTTGGAGCCTCAATGTACCTGTTAGCAGCAGTTTTGGCTTCTCACAGCTTGAGGTGTACTTAGACCAAGTGGGCATATCATCCGTTGCCAGAGCCATGGGGAACACAGTGTAGGAAGATTCCTCAGAGCCTCTGAGTTCAGGGCAGTGCATGTCTTCTGTCTGCTGAAATAGTCCAGAGGTCTCACTTTGTTGGAGATAGCTCTCCTATTGGAATAGAAAGCTGGCTGCTTATCAGATAGTGTCTTCCCTTAAATGCTGGCTCCTCCATCTCTACATCTTATCTTCAATCTCCATTATCTTTCCATGACAACTTCTAGAAGGAATCTACAATGTCCTCATGGTTTTTCCATCTCATTTCCTTGTTTGTATAAAGCAAGCTTGAGGTATAGACTCTGCATTGAAGTTGGTTTTGCTTATGTCCATATGCAGTGTTTTTAAGTAAAATGCTGACCTGCAAAACAATGCTGGAACTTCTGGGTCTTTTCTGGCTAAGTTTAAATGATAAATTTGATTCAGCAACTATTTGTAAATGTCTTTAACTCTGGAATCAGGCCTCTTTTCCTAAATATTCTTTTTAGCATGACTGTGGATAGGAATGAGCTGGCAGACCAGCTCAGAGTTGTCTAAGGCCCAGCTATCTAACAGTGTTCATTAAAGAGAAACATATGTGTTTGAAAAGCCAATATGCATATAGGAGGGTTCATATTCTGCTACAAACCTTAAGGCATCTGCTCGATGCTTGTGAAGTCATCGGAGAGGGTTCTAAACAGAGAGCCAGAGCTTTCTACAGGAAGTGGTTTGGGGTTCATGTAAACAGGTGAACTAGTGCTCAGTGGAGCCTGAGCGCCCCACTATGGAGGCTGGTGAACACATGACAGTCACCCTAGGGTGGCCACAGCTCTGAACCGAGATGGTCAGGTGGTAAGGGTGGGGGATTGTAACAGCAAGTGAGGGCTAGTCTCCCATCTCATCCTGTCAATGTCTCAGATTCCCCATCTCTTCACCTAAAACCCACTTCCTGCTCAGCGAAGGGCCAAACACTCTGAATAATGATGGCAAGAACCACCTATGAGTGTGACAACTTGGAAAATTTTTAATGTTTCTTCAAATTATAAGCAAAATGAATATCAATTTTGCCCCAAAATAAACTTTCAGTGCCACCTTTAAACCCCATGCCCTTGGAGTAGCATGATATTTTGTACATTGATGCTGGAAGTAAACATTCTAAACACAATTTCATAGTTGTAAAGAAGGAAGGAGGAGGTGGTTATGGAAAGGGACACAGAACAGGTGTTTGAGAAAAACTTTGTTCCCTTGACTTATACAGGAAGACCAAAAAAGTATTTGTCATCTTTAACAGACCACATTAGAAACAGAAATTCTTCTAGTTCTTTTTCTTGTTGAGTAGTTATTGTTTAAAATCAAGTTGTGATTCTTTTTTGTTTCCTGCATTCCTGAAACAGGGTCTGTTTGGGCAACGAAGTATTGAAATTTGAGCCCATCTTGAAAATAACAGAAGAAAGTAATTTCATTTTGGGATACGTTACTATAACAATATTTTCATCATTTCTGTAGTTCATGGGAGTGATTCTGGATACCTTTTTCAAACTCGTTTCTTTTTGGAAGATGACTCCTTCTGACTCTAGTTGTAAACTATTCAGAAAGTCTTGCTAGTCAGGTATTTGCTCCTCTTTATACTCATTTTCAAATTACTTTGCTTCTCCTCTGGCCTCCCATTTTAACCTTTTTCATTGAAATATACATACAGAAAAGTACACTGCTTGAGAATGGTCATGGCATGAACATACCTGTACAACCACACCCCAGAAGAGCCTTCAGGCCCCTTACTAGACAAGCCCTCTCTATTAAAAAAAAAAAAAAAAAAAAAAAAAAATTTCTTGTAGGAAATACAAGAAACCATTAAAGTCCTTTTATGGAGGATAGGGTGAGTGGGGAATTCTTAGTTTTTGCTTTATATTTATTGCATGTAAATATAAAGGAATGTTCTTTTTAAACATTTTTAAAGTGGTTATCTTAAAACAAATATTTTTAAGTTGAATTTTATATAGCTGCTAAAATTGCTTTTTAATGATTATACAGGAACCCTTTAAAATATTTTTACAAGTCTGTTCTGGGTCTTTATCCACACCATCTCTTCTTTGCTTCATTACACCTGTTTATTTCTGGCATCAGTGCACAAACTGTCATGCTATTCCAAAGGTATAGAGTTTAAAAGTTGACACTAAGAGTCTGTTTTGGGGTAAAATGGGTAATCATTCTACTTATAATTTGAAGAGACACTGTAAAATTTCCAAGTTAGGACTAATTAAAATTAGCCCAATGAATTTTTTAAATATAAAAATGTGTTCTTAATTTTTACATACTACTTGAAAGTCTTTTTTTCTGATAATAAAAACAACCCAAATTCATTGTTTAAAAAAAAAGAAAAAGCTCTGATGCAAAAGTGAATGGCATAGAACACAGACATCTGCCATAACTCCAGAGGCAAATGCTGGCAGGTCGAATTAATTGTCAAAAAATCAGTTTTGTTATAAAAATTAACCTCATGATTAAGTGTTAATTTATACCAAATTTGACCCACGTTTATATTTCACATCTATTTAACTCTGAAGGATCTTAAGTGTAAACCCAGAGAAGCAGAGACTAAAAATCATAAAGCAAACAAACAAGAAAAACCCCAGCATAGCGAGATGAAAAAAGGGAAGGAAGCCTAGGAGAACTGGTTTGCTGAAGGGGTAGGAGCAAGGGGGCTGGCAGGTTTTCTGAAACCTGATTTCTCTGTTGTACTTTTTCCTTTCAAATTGAGTAGCTGCCTGTTTATTTCGCCCGCTCCCTCCCCCCAAGCAATGTGAGAGTTTCTTGTAGCCATTGAAGTTCTCTGGAAGAACAGACTTGCTCTTGGTTTTGAGACTTAGGCAGAGTCTATTCTTGGGTGTTGGTCAAGAATGCCACTTAAAAACAGACATTTTACTACCCTTTGATACCCAACCTCCCCCCCGCCCAATCTAGTCTATACAGGTGATTTTGTTGTTTGATTTGTTTTTAAACTAAACTGGTTTACTCACTGGATCTGAATTTACAAATTATATTCTGACTGTGCCATGTCACACAGCTTCCTACCAAGATCCCAGCTTAAAAAGCCACAAGGCAAAGGGGCTTCTTGACCAGGCCATCCTTACAGCCCATCCAGTTCATGACCCACTTGTCTCCACTTTGAGCTGCGTCTTTCTGTGTAAGCTGGCAGCACAGGATCACCTGTGCCCTCATTTTCTATTCCAGGAAGATGAGACTTGTCCGAGTTTTCAGGCAAGGTGTCCACGGGATCTGTCTGTTCTTGGCTTCATGTCTCTGGCCTCCAGTTCAATGACTCCTCTTACTCCCAGGTCCTGTTCTTCCCTCTGTTCTTCCTTTTCACCTGTTTTTTCTCTACATCTTTGTCTCTCAAAACATGGGCTGTTGTTCTCCAATTCCAACACTGACCTAGTAGGGTCACAAAAGGCAAACAGTCCTTTGGCAACCCATGCACAGTCCAGTCCTCATTCAGTATAGAGACCCTCTGGTCCTCAGCTGCTCTGGTCTAGGTCCTTAGAACAACCAGTGGATTCTCTTGGACTGACATGACCAATATCTTTGATAGAAGCATCAAGGATTGCAGGTGGCATAGATGCCAATGGCTCCAGACCATGTGCTTTGCTTTGAGTCATTTTACTGCGGACATGAAGTAAAACATTTTTAATGAAGAGGTGCCACTAAGTATAAAGAGTTGCCAACGTCCTTTATAGAGACAGAAAGTGGAATGATGGTTGCTGGAGGCTGGAGTTAATGTTTAATGGAGACAGAGTTTCAGTTGGGGAAGATGAAAAAGTTCTGGAGATGATGGTCATTGGTGACCATCATTGGTGATGGTTGCACAATAGTGTGAATGTACTTAATGCCACTGACCTGCACACTTAAAAATGATAAACCATTTCTGTATTTAGGTAATGGTGCAGGAAAGCACACACTCTGGCCCCCCTAGATGTACACCTCCTTATAATTAGAGGTTTCTGACTATGTTCATTGCTGTACTTCAGTACCTAGAGCAGGGCCTGGATTTTCAGTAAAATTTTGGTAAATAAAAGATTAGATGGGTTCTCATTATGAAATTTAGGGGATGATGGAACTTTTGGCCTAAAAGAAAGCGAGGTCTGGACCTGGGACCATGCCAGAACAACCTGTCATTTTATTTTAAAATTGAGATATAATTAACATGCGGCCAAGTGTTCAGTTCTTAAGTGAGCAGATCTTTACATTCGACGACCACTAAAGGAGATATAGAACATTGTCATCGCCCCAGCAAGTTGCCTTACACCCCTTCTTAGTGACACCCTTAACCACTTTCTGATTTCTGTCACCATCGATTCCCTTAGCAGTTTCCAAATTTCATACATATGGAATCCTCCAGTATCATCAATTGTGCTTGAAGAGATGTGATTTAATGGTATGCGATGAGTATACAGGCTCCTCTTGGAGAACGATTGGTTGGGTTTTAAGAAGGAGACTGTTTGGAACTAGAGTGCTGGCTGATTGTTTCTTGTCACCCTGTAAATTAATCACGTTCCTCCTACGATGAGGTTTTGGAAGGATCCCAGGCTGCCATGGAGACAGCTCACTGCCCCCACCAGCAGCTGTTCGCTTCAGCAGATGAGCCATTAAAAGCACTCACTGTTTCCCTCATTCTCCCTTTTTAGCCGTTGACCCATTTTACTGATGAGCAAGGAAGGCAGCATCATTTTCTCTACCTTCCATCCTAAATGCACTAGCTTGGAGTTTATTGTTGGATTTTTCAAGCTGATAAACCTGATGTCTGCAGAATTTCACATTCCTGAGGGCCTTGTGATCTTTAATTCTTGGGCCATGGGGGAATGTATGCTAACCTTCCCGTGTTCTTCACTTAGGAAGAAGCTTGAAGTGCCTGCGGAAGACCAGGGTGATGCTTTGTCATAGGGTAAAGGGAGCTGGGCTCCAGAAAGGGATCGACCAACATGTGAACGGTAGAGAATCAGAGGAGGTAGATTCCTGAGGAAGGGATGTGAATTTCAGAGAGGGGAAGCTGTTGGTTTGTTGTTACTGGAGCAGAAGGTAGGGGCAAGAATAAAGCAAGAAGTTGGCAACAAATGTGGTATTGCAGGTGTTTACATCGAAGGGAAAGAAGGTGGCAGGAGGCTTGTCCAAGAGAGGGTGCACGTGGAGTGTTTACAGCCCATTGGAGGGGAGTTTGTGCAAAAAATGTTGGAGAAGATGGTGCTTGGACCAGGGAGGGAGGAGATGTAGAGCTGGGCCAGGAATTGGGGTGGCCCTTTGGAAGTGGCCATCTCATTTGTCTTCCCAGTGACAGATAAGAAAGCTGAAGCATGGAGGGACACAGAGACGTCTCAATGGACATCAGAGCTGGGATTTGAACTATAGTCATGGTGATTACACCATCCTTGAAGGGTCTGGGAGCATGTGGAGGGCACAGCGTCCAGAGCACAAGCAGAGGTTGGACTATTCTCAGCAAGGAAGAAAGATCCTTTGGAATCAGTAGGAGTGAAAGATGAGGAGGAAGAAAAGGTTCTAGGGGTGATGGAGGGTGCAGTGGGGTCATGCCTGGTCTGAATACTGGAAATCTGCTGAGGTCAAGAGTAGAATCCAGAGCACTACTTAAGCTACTAAGAGGATAGGGTGGTTTTTAGAAGTTAAGTGTAGCTTGTCTAGGACCAAGAAGCAGTGCCTTTGAAGAAGAGAGAGGCCCTGTAGACCTGGGACAGCAGGGCCTAGTCTACAAAGGAGAGGAATCTCCAGCAAATAGGGTTGTTTCTGGCTTCTTACCTGGGATGGGAGTAGAGGGCCCCTTGGTATCATGATAGTGCCAGAGAAACCCCTCCAGAAACTGGAACAATTCCATTCTGAGCCCCCCAGAGTCATTTGAATCTCCGGCACTTAGCAGGGGGATGGAAAATGCTGCTAAGGACTTTGGGGATATCTTGACAGCCATTCTTCTGCTGTCACTCCGTCCCTCTGACCAAGCCCACAGAAAAGTACTTGGGAAGTATCATGAGTTAGGGAATACCCAGATATCCAGACACCACCCCTTTCCAGCCAGAGAAGGCAAGTTAAGAGATGGCCTAGACCCTACCTCCTGGGGACCCGGCTGTTAGCCAGGCCCGCTAGGGTGGGGTTGAGGGTGCTCCGGGGAAGAAGAGGCTGAAGTTCAGGGAGCCTGGTGAAAGGTACAAACTCACAGAGAAGAGGAAGAACCGTCAGCCAAGGCCGACCTGGTAGCTACTTCTAGATTTGGGCCAATTTTAATATTTTATATTCAAGGGGGGAAAAAGCGGTCTTTGGTATAGAGACCAAGGAGATCATTTCAACACAGAAGAAAGATGAGGCTTGTAGACAGCCTCAAGAGGATGAGGTTTGGGGAAGGAGAAAGAAAAGACCAAGAGGTGAGTCAGCAGGCCCTTCATTTGGGTCTTGGAGAATCTGGCTTCTGCCCCTCCTTGAATTGATCTACTCACCCACCTTGTAAAGGCCAAGGACAGGACACAGACCCAGGAAACCCAGGGAAGAACTCTCACTACAAACCTCACCTTTGCAGCTTCATGTTTTAACTTAAAAACGAGTGAATTTTGTCTTCTCCTTTAAGTACATCCCTGCAGTTGTAATATAGATGCATCATTGTGTTTGTCGGGAAATATATCAAGAGATGGCCTATACATCTGTGGCTTCGGTGCCTATACCACCAGCACCCCAGGGCTCAGAATGGAACAGAGAGCTCTGGCCTTGCCTACTGGTACCTATTCTCTAGTGAGTCTCAGAATTCTTGTCCCTTGAGCCCCAAGGGTAGCTCATAGCAGTAGATCAGTACATGGTGGAAGGTTCCATATGGATAAGCAGTGTCCCCAGAGGTGCTGGATCTGGGTCCGCTGGCCCACTCCCTCAGCAGTGGACCAGCCACTTGGCTATAGCAGCCTGCATTGCCACCATCTCTTAACCTGCCTTCTCTGGCAACATTCCTTTCTCTCACCAGCACATGGGCGCCAGATCCTCCTTTTCCCGTGCCTTCCTGCCCACTTCTCCACCCTGTTAGTTGGGCTGGGACAGTTTAGGCACTATAATAGGCTGCTTTCTCACTTAGTTAAATATGATGTGTTTCTATTTTTAAATCAAACCATCTAAAGAACTGGACTTCGAAAACATGAAAATACTTTTATAGGGTTGTGAGACTCCATAAATAGCTGTGTGTCTTGGAGCCCAGTGTTTTTCTTAAAAGTTGAACAGGGAACAAATCCTGCCTCTTTGGTCAAGAGCATTATCGAGGGGAAAACTTCATAAATTCCAGGACAGAAGAGACACTCACTTATTATGGATCTCTCCTTTCGTTGTCAAACATCAATGTAGAGTGTTTTTTTAATCTTTTAAAATCAACTTTTTTAAAGTTTAATATACATATAAGAAAATGCACCCAATAATTTTTAACATGTGTATATATGTGTTTGTGTGTGTAACTACCACCATTAACATATAGAACATTTCCATCCCCTCAGGAAGTGTCCCACCCCCAGCCTCTTTGCAGTCTGTCCTCTGCCGCAGGCAACTATAGAGGTCAAGGCCTTGCATTTTAGCACTTGCTGGTCAGCGGCTCTAGCTCCTCAGGTGCCTCAGGTCTACCTGTGGCTATCCAGACCCTGCCAGGCTCTGCCAGCTGGTTTTGGCAGATGCCTGCACTTGTCCTGCCAGCTGTGGTGAAGTGACTGCTGAGACTGAGCTGTTGGCGTCCTGTCCTGCAGCTCCTTTCCGTGGGAGCTCAGAGCACATTTGCTGTTGGTTGAGAAAAGTGAGTCACAGCTGATGAGGAACCTGAAGCTCTGTGGAGGGTGATGAGGGCAGTCAGTCATGTCACCCTGTTTCTGTGGCTGGCTTGAGCTTGTCAAGCCCCAGACGAACCACTGGAGCCACTTTTCCAGGGAATAGACAATATGGAGTTTCCTGGCACAGGTCAAGCATTGGGGCTGAAAGTCGATTTGAGATTCATTCAGTAATCTCTGGTTTGTGTTGATTTCCCAGCTTGGGGAAATCTGAGTGTGATTTCTTCTTTCTCAAAATCATCTAAGTAGCTACTCCATGAAAACTTGTGGACAACATACACGTGCTTGTTGAGACTTGATGACATGGTCAGTTCTTACGTGCTCCAAGCCAATGACAGGTTGTTTTTATCCCCCTTGAATATAAAACGTTAAAATTGGCCCAAATCTAGAAGAAGCTACCAGGTCGGCCTTGGCTGGCAGTTCTTCCTCTTCTCTGTGAGTTTGTACCTCCCACCAGGCTCCCTGAACTTCAGCCTCTTCCTCCCCAGAGCTCCCTCAACCCCACCCTAGCGGGCTTGGCTAATAGCCGGGTCCCCAGGAGGTAGAGTCTAGGCCAGCTCCATTGAAGGAGCCCTACCATGGGGCACCAACATGAGTCTCTATATTTTGACTTGTAGGCTAGAAAGCTTCTGATTCTGGAGTCTACTATGACTTCCTCCAAAAGGAATCTTTTTTTTATCCATTTGCTTATAAAAGTATCTTCCCTCTCAGAATTAAGGTGTTTTGTTTTTTTTTTTTTTTGGTTTGGTTTTTAACAGCTTTATTGGGGGATGTAATCCACACGCCATACATTTCACCCGTTCAAAGTGTACTATTCATTGCTTCTAGTGTATTCACAGAGCTGTGCATCTATCACCATATTTAATTTCAAGATGCTTTGACCACTCCTGAAAGAAACCACACACTCTTAACCATCACCTTCCAATCCTCCCAACCATAGACAGCCACTGATCTATTGTCTGTCCCTATGAATTTGCCAATTCTGGACATTTCATATAAATGAGATCGTAAGATATATGGCCTTTTGTGACTGGCTTATCTCATTCAGCCTCATATTTTCAGTGTTCATTCACATTGTAGCATGTGTCAGTACTAAATAGCCACTGCATGATTAGACTACAATTTATGGGTCCAGTCATCCATTGATGCACATTCAGATTGCTTCCACACGAGGGCTGGTTTTTGATGAGCTTGTAGTAGATTCCCACTTGTACTCCCTTGCTCAATTTAGAGCAGGGATTGTGTCCTCACTGGGGTGTTGAGCATTATTTTTATTGGTCATCTTGTTTGGCCATGAAGATTAAGCAGGTATTTGGGTTCGTTCTCCAGAATTTTCCCTAGAAGTGGTTGCAATGAGAGGAGGGCCTTGGCTCAGGAGCCTTCTCTGGAAAGACTGCACTAAGGGATAGGCCTTGTCCTTGGCCTGGGATAAGTAGGGTTGTTGACTTTGTCCCAAAGACTGAAGGTTTTGGGAAGGCCTTCCTGCCTTTCCCACTTTTCTTGGTCCTGAAGGAAAGGGAAGGGTGTTGCCCCAAACTGGCCCTGTAGTTGGTACCTAGCATTTTGGGCAGCTTTGAGTACGGCTCTTAAAATAGTGCCCTGCATCCCTGAACTACACAGTGAGTGTCTACATTATCACTCTTTAAAACCTCAATGGAGTTTGAAGATTGGTTAACATCGGTGGTACCCAAGCAGTGTTCCCTGCCCTCATAACACTCTGAACCAGGCATCTGACCCACCTGGGAGGCAGAGTGCTTGGCGTGAGCCAGCCATGATTTGCTGAGAACTTGCTATTCTCAGTGAGGAGGCATGAAGAGGCCATGGCACTGCTTCCCAAAGCTCTTGATTAGGACACCAGAGGCTTTTAAATTAGTCCTCTGGAAAACCTGCTGTCCATATCTGAAACAGCCTCTGTGTAGAAGTTTGATTGGTTATTGGTTAATTTTAATTAGAAACTTTTTCAAACATCCACTTGGTATACCCATCCAATTCAATAGTTATTAACGTTTTGCCACTTTTGCTCCAATTGAATTAAATTCCAGAACATTCTGTCATTTGACCCCTGTATATCCAGTGTGCATCTCTTAAGGAATATGGACATTTTCTGTATAACCACAATATTCTCATACTTAACAATGTTAACAACACCTTCAGTTGCTGCTTTCAGAGAGTGTTTGTTTGTTCATGGTATCTACTGCCTTTGTCAGGGAAGAGAGAGTCGCCCACGTGGTAGGGGTTATGCAGAAACCTCCAGGGAAGCGGTGCTTTGTACTGGGGAATGTGCTGTGCTGTGCTCCATCCTGCCTTTGGTGGGTGGATCCCTTGAACCCATACAGTCATGTTCTGTGGAATGAAACAGCCTTTTACCCAGAACGACTGAAGAGTTGCATCCTAGCCAGTGACTGCTAGGATATATTTTAGACAGGGATGACTCATAAAACTCAGGAGTTGCCATTTTTGGTTGACCAGTCCATTTCCCAAGAAGTAGCCGGCCACTTAGGAGGCATGAGGTCACACTCACCAGAAAGTCCAGGGCACCTTCGGGGCAGGGAGCTGGAGCAGCAGCTGTGGAATGGGGTGCTGAGCACTGGAACAGCACTGCTGCGTAGGAACTAGATAATCAAGCTGTTTACAAGACATCAGGCCAGGCAGCATCTCGGTTTCTGAAGGTACATCCCAGTGAAAAGAAAAAAACAGGTGACCTGGGAAGCTCAGATTTGCCAAGTTTGGGGGTATTTTTTGTTGTTTGGTTGGTGCTTTGGTTTTGTTTTATGTTTGGAGCTGAGAACTCAAATAAGCCCAGTGCAGTAGCTGTGGCCTGCCCTTTCTCAATAGGCCTCTCATGCTAACTTTTGCGATGGCCTGTGTCCCTTGTTTTGTTATCCCTGCCTGGAGAGAGACTTGTCTGGGTCAGCTCAGCTCTCAGAGGTTCTGTCAAGATAGTGCATCCAGAGACGAGCCCTGTCCCCTTCTAAGTGACTAGTGTTCTCTAGCAGGATGCCTGCTGAGGACACTGCTCCTTTCTAAAGGTGCATGTACCTCAGCTTCTTCTTGACCCAGGGCCTCTCTGGATCCACCAGGCCTCAGGCAGGAACACACCCATATCTTGTCTTGAACAGCTCTGTTCCATCCCTCTCAGAGCCCCTTGGAATGCAGGCCAGGGGATGGCGGTTGATGCTGCCAGCAGTGTCACAGGAGGGGCCCCGCCTTGCAGACATCATGTGGGCAGTGTGCAGGCACTGGCTGAAAACAGAGAAAGGAAGAGAAAGCAGGTCTCTTCTCATTTCAGCTCTTAAGTCATGCCGTGCAGAAGGTCATGTGAAGGTAGCACGGTCCCCACCCCTTGGGTGAAGTCTGGTGTGTTCTAGAAATACAGAGCCTGAGGTAGCCCCAGCCATGCAGTTCCTGCAGTACTTCCTCCTCCTCTTGCCTCCCCACCCACCCCATATGTCTGCTTCAAGGTCACCAAGGTCACGGTGATGTAACTTGCGGACCTGACCTCTAAAGCCTCCACCCGAGATGATTCCCCTTAGGTGGGCTGGTGCCATGAAGGGGGCACAGCAGCAGACCTGTCATTACCCAGCTTGAGGGGCTCCTGCTCTCAGCCTGACTGCCCAGCAGCACTTGGTCCTGACAGGGGGAGGCAGCGGGGGAGGAGTGCCAGCCCATGGCCAGCCCTCAAAGGAGCTAAGCCAGGGTTGTGTCCAGGGCTCAGAGGCTGAACAGCTGCCCCCCTGGGCCTGTTGTCAAGCCTCAGGGTAGATTTCAGCTGCTGGCAGATGGCAAGTCAGAACATGGCCTTCCTGGGGACCCTCACAGTAATGCCCGAAGTCGTGGGAGAATCAGGCACAAGCAGGGGTCAGGGGAACAGGTGACCATGAAGAATTGCCAAAGGCACTTCATTTGGGCTCGCTGAACAGTAAAGGCAAACTATCTGGTCCTTTGACCTTTGGGCATCAACAGGACTCTTGTGGTGCCCAGTCACAGAACTATAGTTTCCAGAGTAAGTTTAAGCAAATAAAAACTACCCTTTAGGGCCCCCAACCACAATGTTTATTATTTAAAATTTCAAATGCATAGTAGAAAAAATTAATGTATGAACAATAAGTTCCTGTAATATATCTTACCTGCCACCTAGATTCAACAGTTAATAATATTTTGTCATATTTGCTTCCTAAGTAGCTGAACATTTTTTTGGACCATTTAAAGTTAGTTTTAGACCTCTTGATGCTTCCCTCCAAAATATTTCAGCATCCTAAGACTTTCCACGTAACCACTATACCCTTTCACATCTAAGATAATAATTTCATAATATCTGCTATCCCGCCCATAATTAAATTTCCACAAAATGTTGTTTTGACTTATTTTTTCTGGTAGGAGTTTACACATCACATATTTGGTTGTAGGTCTCCTTGTCTCTTTTAGTCTGCTTTAATTTTTTTAACGATACTTACTCTTCGAAGAGACCAGGCTAGTCTTCTTATAGAAGGTCACCATTCTGTGTGTTTGACTGTTGAACTTATGCCTGTGTGCCGGATATTATCTATGGTTGTGAAGTTAGGTCTGGAGGCACATTTAGCTTCAGGCCCAGCATTTTAGGCAGGAACCTGAGGGCTTCATGGATTTCTCAAGCATGGCACTGGTCAGAGAGGCTAGCCTCCATCACTGAGGGAGTATGACTGTGGGATCTTGAGGTTGAAAGGTGAGGCTTTTCCTGGGTGATCATTAAGTCCTGGAAGTGAAGGTGCTTTGCCTCCATGCCCCACAACTGCTCCCCAACACCCTCCAGTGGAGAGTTAAAAGCCTTTGATGAATCTTGCTTGTCTAGGTTATTTCCATCAGTAGTTCCAAAGTGGTGACTTTCCAGTTCTATCATTTTTTCGTTTATTGGCTGTTGTTCTTCTATAGAAAGGATTTTTCCTCAGCCATCAAAGATAAATGGAACTGCACAGTTCCTCCTAAAAAAGATGGGGTAAATGCACTATCCTTTGCCTTTTGTTACCAGCTTTCAATATAAAGAAAAAAGGCTCCTATATTCCCCTTTGTCAGTCCAGCACTTGGCCTTGCTTCCTGCTTTCCTTTAACTGGAACAAGGGCAGCTGCTCCATCCGTAACCTGGACCGTATGTAGTTTCCTGATTCAAAATAGTTGTCGGCAACTCCTGACCCCTGATTTGAACTTCCGGTGTTTCATAAAGTCTCTTTTTTTCCTGCTCACAAGCCTTTATCTGCTGGATAGGAGAGAAATGAGCCATCCAGCAAGCACCACTTCTCCTGGAAGTTCAGCAGGTCATTGGCCCCTGCCCCAGCTGTTCTGAAGGAGACCAAGGCCTGGGCTGCTGAGCCACATCTGCCATTGGCAGCCACTGGCCTAGGTCAGGAGAAGTCAGGCTGGCGGGGCCATGTGCATTATGTTGTGGAGAAACAGTGACATGAGGGGGATAAGAGACTGGCCGGAGGGAGTGGCACTCAGGAGGTAGCTCAGAGGGGCCAAGAGGAAGGAGAGAGAAAACTGACCAGAGACGGGCCGACCTCTGGGGCTTGGCATCCCCCATGAGCAGCAAGGGGAACCTGGGTCCTCATCTTGTCAGCCTTTCCTGAGCTTTGTTTTCCTTGTCTGCAAAATGGGGGCAACTGCGACACCTGGTGCAAGGGATTATTGTGAGGGATAGAAATGCAACATGCAGTTACTAAAGGGACTGCCATCCCTGGGGGATGGCATTAGTCTTCCTGTCTTTCCTGCCTCACAGGTTCAGGGGAGAAGAGGGAAGTGAATGGGGTGTGGTGGGTTCACTGGGCTGGTGAGGTGGTTTGGCCACCCTCCTGATGCCACCTCCCTCCCTACAGGTGTGAATGACAGAGGTGGTGCCATCCAGCGCCCTCAGCGAGGTCAGCTTGCGCCTCCTCTGCCACGATGACATAGACACCGTGAAACATCTGTGTGGTGACTGGTTCCCCATTGAGTAAGTTAAACAGCACCCACTGCCCCCAGTTGCAGATTGGGGGGGTGGTTGGGGAACTAATGAGGGGAATGCACACTAATCTGCAGTGCTGAAGCTGGCAAGCTTGTGTGAAGGTAAGGATGGCCTGGAGGTGCTGTGGTAGCCCTGAGTCACCTTGCCTGTCGGTGAATCCCATGCCCTGCTCCGTGATGGCCATTGGGCCCCATCCACTTCACTGTATTCCTTGAAGAGTCACCAAAAGGGCTTTGCTGAGAAAATAATTACAAAGATGTTCAATGCAGTGCTATTTATAATTCAGGAATTGAGAAGCAGCTTAAGTATCTTTTTAAGAGTAAGAAATTGGTTATATACATGAGGGTTTGTATATAATACAAAAATGCAGTATTATTTAGCGAGGTAAATATCTGTCGTTGACATATTTGTTGACAATGAGGTTTTTTTTACTAGATATTAAATGAAAAAAGCAGACTAGAAAATAGTATGTATCACAATTTCACTTTCACTTAAAAGCATGCACAAGGTAAAAGCTTATGAAGATATGTACCATTTAACAAAGTGTTTTTGGTAGTTTGGGTATGTAGTTTATTAGTATGTACAAGTTCGTCTGATTTTGCTTGTCTGTATTTCCTTTAATTTTTTGTAATATGCACATAGAGCTTTTGTCATGAGAAAAATAGGTATAAACTTCTAAAAATTAAAAATAAACAAGATCCTGCTAAACATCATATTCCATGAGTCTTAACATTAGATTTTACCCACTACAGGTAGGAAGAGAGAGAAGGGGTGCCCTTTACATCTCTGATGGGAATATGAATTATCACAGCTTTCTGAGGATATGGGCTAGCAGTGGCTTCATGGGTTAAAATGTAAACTCTTCTTCAGCCCAGCAGTTGCACTGCTGGAAAGTAATCTAGTAAATATGTAGATTTGACCCTGCCAAGGGCCACTTGGGCCAGGCTGGAGCCACACTGGGCCATGGACTCTGGGCTTCCCCAGGTGCCCTGGCCTGCTGGCCTGCCTCTGCTTGCAGCTTCCAAGGCCTGAGGCCTCAGCTTCCAAAGACTGAGAGTGAACGCAGTCACTTTGGGTTATGTGCTGGCAGCTTCATGTCCTGGCTGCCTCACCAGGCCAGCAGAGCACTCTTGGGGTCAGAAGATAGTAGTGTGACCAGTTGAAGAGCTTGTGTGATGCTCTGGCCCAATAGAGCCTTCTGGTGAGTGGTCAGTGGCTTCTGTGGAGCACCCCCAAGTAGAGCACCTCTCCACTGTGTCACCACAAGGGTCCAGCACCCTTCTCCAGCTTTTGGTCTCAAAAAAAGGCAGCTGGGCTGACCTGTTATGTCCCAAGTTAAACAAACCCATAGACCCATAACGCCCCAGGAACCTCATTCCTCTCAACAAGTCTCCTTGACCAGGGCTGAATAATCTGTCTTTCATCACTGCATCCTGGGGCTTTGCATGAATTGTTCTCTTCCCTGTTCCCCTCGGGCTACCAGGGGTCATCAGCTGCCTCTCTAGGCACGGCTCTTGCAGAGACAGTATCATGGGAGGTTTTTTTCCTCTTTCATCTCTACATTTTGTAAAATCATTTTCCCATCAGAAATTCCTAGTCCTCTCTGACCTGATTACCACCTTAAGAAGATGATTCACTGAGAATGATACACTTTGGTGGTGGAGACTGAGTGGTGGACAGGCTCCTTACCAACCCTGGTGCAGTGGAGAGAGCAGCCTCGAGTCCCTTGTGGGTCCACTGTCTGTGTTAAGCAGGACATTAGTTGGACTTGACCTTTGGCAGGTTCACCTGAGTTTGTTCTCCTCAGGTACCCAGACTCATGGTATCGTGACATCACCTCCAACAAGAAGTTCTTTTCCCTTGCTGCGACCTACAGGGGCGCCATCGTGGGAATGATAGTAGCTGAAATAAAAAGTAGGACCAAGATACACAAGGAGGTAAGCGTGTGCGGCGGTGATGGGGCTGTGGGGCCTTGTGACAGAATCCACTGCCTGCTCTGTGGCCGTTTCTCTTTAAGAGGCCAGACCGTGTATGAGATTCATACCCAATTGGTTTCTTTCTGTTTATATGTGATGCAGCCATATGTGCATTAAATAGCAAGTCCTAACCACAAGCTTCTAACAACTGTCCTTTTGAAGTTAGGAGGGACATAAATGGTTCACTGAAAACACGCAGAGTTGTAAGGGACTGCGATTTGTATTGGTTGCAGTGTCACAGAAACTGCTAACACTGCTGTGGTTTGTTGAAGGAAATGCTAAGTTTCAGTTAGAGGTTAGTGAAAATAAAAATAATTTCTTTTCATTCAACTTCATAGACTCCTCCGAGATCTATCTGTCTAAGAACCCCTGAGAGTCTGTGTTAGCAAGCCTCACTCTAAATGTAAAATGTGAGGCCATGGACACAAATACATTGTTCCATATGGTTGACTTGAGTCAGGATTCTGCCTAATAATTTTGGTCATCTTAGAGACTGAGTAGCATTTACCACATGGTTACTTACTCCAGGGAGGGGAAAAAAAGCCACAGACAACTGGCATATTGTTCTATCCTTTTTCCTGAGGCTATTTCTCTAAAAGTGGAAAAAGGATGTCTCTCCCTTTTAAAGACCTGATCCACTCAAGCCTCCCCTAATTTGCCTATAATTAGATTCTGGCAAAATTGGTTTCTTTTAAGAGTAACTTTTCTGTCCTAGCTTCCTTCTGAGCTTTTTTCTTCCATTTATCAGTGCTAAGGTAAAGCAAAACAGAAAGAAATATTGATGTTTTCAGCAAACGTCAGTATCCTTTTGATCTTTCTTCTTTATCCCGGACAAACTGCCCCTCCTGTCCACCTCTCCACCCCACTCCACAAAGCTTGTTCCCTGAAGTCCCCTCCAAGCAGTTCTTCCTGCTTGTCGCCAGTGACTGTCCACATATGTGGTAACTAGATCTCCATGCTCCTTTGAATGTGTTGGTTGTCCCTTGAGGACAGAGATGGGGACCCTTTCCTTCTGCTCCACGGGTGTCAGGAGAGGGAGCCTTTGTGTTCTGACACTTTCTCGGGCTCTGCTGAGAGGCTGAATGAATTCAGCACTGGAGAAAGAAAGCAGGGCCTGTTAGAAGACATCTGCCAGGGAACAAAGTACTCACCTCACCTCGCTGACCCTTCCATGGGCTTCAAGTAACGAGAGCAGTAAGGTTGCTTGGCTCCCTGAGACTGATTGGCAAGTTTGCCTGTGTCCAGCTTAGCTGTGGTGTGGAGTGCTGGGGCCCAGGCCAGGAGAGTGGGGAGCAGGGACAGGGACAAGCTGATCCACGCCCAGCACACAGGAGCCACACAGGAGCCAAGTTGCCAAGCATCCTTTCAGTGGAGGAGAATCCGCATAGCTTTCTTTATGAGGTAGAAGAACATCATGGTGATTGAATTCACAACTCTCCCAGTGCAGGACTCCATCTCTGGGAACATCTAGGGTTGGCAGGCCATGGCATGTCACTCTGCCTGTCAGGGACAGCAGAGGGGCCATCCAAACTCTCTACCCTCTTTACTCCAAGACCTCCTGAGGACAGTAGAGGATCCTTTAATTAAATCTTTCAAACTTTGTGTTTATCCCGCTGTTTGGTCTCTTGGTGTGTCAGCTGACATATTTGAGTACCACTAAGTGCCCATGTAGCACAGTTGTTTCCTTTTCACCACCATAGCTTCATCTGTTTGTGTCATTGTCCTTCCTTGTCTGGTCTACCACCTATTCCAAAGAGAAGTGACTTTTTGTGAGTGTTCTTATTTTAGCAGTTTTTAGCAGAAGGGCCCACACCTTCTTGCTTTCATGGGGTAATGGTGACTCTTCATTACCCTCTGTTCTATTCCCTGGCCCTGTATCCCCATAGGTGTTGTGACCAGGGGAGTGGGCACATGAGATGTGTTCTGCAGTGAGACCGGGCACCTTGACTGTGAACTTGACTTTATTTCTGACTTTTTCTTTAGGATGGAGATATTCTAGCCTCCAACTTCTCTGTTGACACACAAGTTGCATACATTCTAAGTCTTGGAGTAGTGAAGGAGTTCAGAAAGCACGGCATAGGTAAGGGGCAGCTGAGCTCATGGTTTCTGGTACATACACCCTCCCACCCATAACCAAGTCATTTCCCACATCCTGATGATTCTCACCCATCAATATTCCCCAGTCTCTCCTCTACCCTTCCTCTCTCTGTCTTGAGTCAGACCTTACTTCTCTCTTCCCAACAGATCTCTGGCCCCCGCCCCCACTGACCTTCAGCCCATGCTCTTTCTACACATCGCCAGGTCTTTCTGCTATGGCTTTGTTCCCAAATCTGACGAGATCAGATTATTAATAGCTCCCAAACACCCTTATTAGAGAATGGGTACCTCTTACCATGCCTGCCAGCACACACACAGCTTATGTCTGGTCACAGGGTATTCTTAATTAAGAATAGAAAATATAATTGAAGAAACAGTTCTAGCTGCCATGTATAAGATGCCCATCACATCCAAGGTGCTGTGTCACCTGTAAATCTCCAAATTCCCATCCCACTTGGTCACAAAGCCAGCAAATGGCAGTCTTCACTGTAACCCATGCCTGCCAATTCCACATTTTCCTTGGCTCAGGTTTATACATTTGTTGTCTGAAAGGTTAATGAGTTTCTGCTGTGGGTCCAGTCCCTGGGAGGGAATTCTGCAGCCCCTATCTGTGGTCCTGGACACCTGATGGTCTGCAGCTAACAGGCCCCATCTGGCTGTTGGATTTTAGGGACTCTGACAGTGGGTGGTTACAGGAGGTTGGTCTTTCATACAGGGGCAGAGAGATCTGTAGAGATCTCTTCAAAAGTCACTTCCTCATCTGCCTCATGCTTCCTCCCCACCTGCTTGCCATGCGTGACTGTCGCCTCTTTGCCCGCAGGTTCACTTTTACTTGAGAGTTTAAAGGATCACATATCCACCACCGCCCAAGACCACTGCAAAGCCATCTACCTGCACGTCCTCACCACCAACAACACAGCAATAAACTTTTACGAAAACAGAGACTTTAAGCAGCACCACTATCTCCCCTACTATTATTCCATCCGCGGGGTCCTCAAAGATGGTTTCACCTACGTCCTCTACATCAATGGCGGCCACCCTCCCTGGACCATTCTATATCCTTTTTTTCTCAGGAGTGAGGGACCGTGGCTTCCTAGCAAGGCCTTGCTCCAGCTGGAGCTGTGGTTGCCTTCAGATGACAGTTCACGAGGCCAAGCTCACAGGATGTGTTTTTTCCCCAATCAGGTTGATGGAGGTATGGGTATATCTGGTTTGCATGTATTGGGAAATGATGGTTTGGTTGCAGATATCAAGGAAGCAGATGTGTTCAGGTACTTGGTGTTCCCCAGACCTCAGCCCGGTATGAGGAGGGTTTTAAACCTCCTGGCCCAGGATCTGTCCATCCATCTGCCCATTTATCCAATAAGTATTGGTTGAAAGCCTCCTATTCCTAGTATGTGGGGACTGCAATAGTGAACAAAACAGACAAAAGCCCTTGCCTTCATGGGACCTGTGTGCTGTCAGGAGAGAAAACAAGTGAAATGAAAAGAGTTGTTTGCTATTTTGAACACTTAGGTTTAAACTTTCCTTACTGGGATGTGGGGTATGTGACCTGGGGGCCTGTCTCTTTCCCGCTCCCTCCTCTTTAACTCTCTCTGGCCCTTGATAGGTAGGGAGGTCAGAAGACTTCCTAATAGTCATAGGGTGTGACCCAGAAAATTGTGTGTGTGTGCGTGTAAAGAAATTAAATGAATGAGTCTGGGACTTATCCATTTCATAAGGAAATAAACTGGAAAGAGAAAGGTGGCCCAAAAACCCACAGACTTCCAAGCTCATGTGAACATGGATCTCTGTGGTGTCTCAGTATTCAGCACTGTTGACCCGTGTGTAACAGAGACAAGGCTCTACTCCTCTAAGGATTGAGAGTAGAGGGAGGAACAGGAACACTTGCTGTTCTGCCAGACCCCTTCCTCCAGCACCGATTTTTGTTGGTCAGTCCATGTACCTGAGGCCTCACCTGGAAGGTCCTCTTATACCTATGTGCTGCCCTTTATTATTTTGCACATTGGTGGCCCCTCCATTTAAGGAGGCTTTCCAGCACTCTGCAGAGGCTGAGCAGACTATTGGCCTTCCACGAGAATGGCATCCTGTCTGCATGCAGTCCTACAGGTTGCCTACAGCCCTCTGCTGACAGCGCCTGCCCAACGGTGTGTGGGCAGGTGAAACGAATCAGAGTCTTCCTTAACAGAGCCCTACGGACTACATCCAGCACTTGGGCTCTGCTCTAGCAAACCTGAGCCCCTGCTCCATCCCACACAGAATCTACCGCCAGGCCCACAGCCTGCTCTGCAGCTTCCTGCCATGGTCCAGCATCTCCACCAAGGGCGGCATCGAGTACAGCCGGACCATGTGATGCCAGCCAGGCAGCCTCCAATAGGTTCCACCCCTTGGCGCCCTGTGGAGTCTGCCTTCCCGACCATCTGACCTCAGCTGTCCTCCGCAGAGGAGCTGGCCCATCAGCCTGTCCCAGCTGCAGGCCTGGTGCTACCCAGGCTCAGGAGCAGAGTGTTGTGGGGCAGGCGTGCCTGGTCTCTGACAGGTACGCCAGAGCAAACAGTGGGAAGAAGGGCAGCAGAACAGAGTGGGATGACGGTCCTGAGAAATGGAGGGTCTGGCTCTGCAACAGTGAAAACAGAAGGGCTTGGACGGGCACCTGCTCTGCCAAGGACTGAGGTAGTTCCTGACCAACTCTTGGAAACTTGAAGGAAAGCAGAGAATCTTTGAGCCCCTGGCCCGAACTTCATCTTTTCACTTCCTGAACTACTTTTTAAAAAATAATGCATTCAAATGATTAAACAATGAAAAAGTTACCAAAAGATCAAACCCCTTCTCCTCCCACCCCCAGCCACTCAGCCACCTTCCAAGGGGCTTCTGGAGCTGCTGTCTCAGGCATGCTTCCAAAGATCCTGTTTAGACATCAGCTTTAATGCCAGTGGCATCGTCAGCTCACAGTGAAGCTCCCTGGGGTGGGCACCTTGTAGACTAAGAGCTCTGCTCAGATATGGACACTTATGAGCGCCATGAGTGCCATGGGGAGTCTCTCTCTCAGACCTCAGAGAATATCAGAGCTGGACAGGGTCATGGGGACTCCAGAGTCCACTACTTTATGCATGGACATGGCCAGAGTGGATTTGGTGTCTTGAGCCAAGCTCACAAGTTTACTCAATGGCCACCTGGTCTGGCACCCTCAGTGCCTTGATTTGTGCTGGGGCTGAGAGGAGCCTAGGGTCACTGGAAGGGACTCTGGGCCTGGAGAAGGACTCCTGCTTTAGGGGTGCCCGTGGTCAGCTATGGGCTCCTAGGCCAGATACACAGGGTGGGGCAAAGCATTTCTGCAGTTTTTCACTCCTGCTCCCCTCTTCTCTTTCCCACAGGCTCTTCCAGCCCTTCTCGCTCTGGAAACCTCTGCCCCATGCCCTGGCCTGGCCCTCGTGTGATTGCACCAGCCCCATGGGCCGGCTGGCGTGTGGCAGCGTTCACTGTGGTTTGTTTATTCTGCTGCCCCAGGAGTAAGGGGGCAGGAAGGGGCTTCCTTCCCTGTGCCTCCTCACTGGCCTCTTTCCCTCCACTGCCTGTTTTTTCCAGCTCCTCCTTCCTCCAAGCCAGAATGAACTTCTGGGAGGGAGGAACCCAAGTGTTATGGACAGACTTGACTCTAAAGACACAGGAACCCCAGAACAATGAGAGGGTGAAATAAAGGGAATGCCAGACCCTTGTCCAGAATCAGCCTGCAGAAGCCTGGAGGGTGGAGAGCAGCCCCCACCTCCCACAAGGGATTGGCGAGTGGCGGGCAGAGCGGGAAAGGCCCTTTACCCAAGCACAAGCTCCGGGGCATAGCTCCCTGACATGGGCAGTCAGGTGACGGTAAGGTTTCCTCTGCTGGCGGTCCGTCTGTCCTGGAAAGCATGGAACTGCCCATCAGGGGTGGATGCACCATTCAGCTGAACTGCTTCAGAGAGCCAGGCTTAGGGTTAGGTGCTGCTGAGGGTCCTGGGGGTCCTCTCCTTTAACCCCTCAGTCCCGTGAGCTGCAGCTCCAAGGCCTGGCCAGATGCAAGCAGGAGGAAGCTGAGCGTTGTGTTGATCTCATGGGACCTGGCCTTTGGGGCTGGTGGCAGTCACGTGCCTTGTGGTCCCTCATCCTCGGGACAGAGACAGAAGCTGTGTCAGTGCCAAGAAGCATGTGTGTGGACACCACTTGCTTCTGGCATCTCCACCCCCATCCCCCAAAGCTGCTTGCTGTCTGCGCTGCCCTCCAGAGTATGGTGGAGGCACGCCCAGCATTACTGCAGTGTCATGTAGCCATTGTCACAATGCACCAGCCTGAGTGGGAGGAGAAGGGGGAACAGTCAGGCAGAGGGTGTCCTTGAGGACTGGCGTCCTTCCCTCCCTCAGAACTCCGAGACCCCGGGGGTTCGTCTGGCCTTGTGGTGGGGGAAAGGAGTCCTCCAGTTGAAGGCGAGCGCAGGTGGGAAAACATTCCTCCTCCCTTGCCGCCTCACACTCCCAGTCTGCGCTGATGTTGGCCTCGAGCTGAGGCTTAGCTCAGTGTTCTCTAATCTGAATCAACAGTGATCATGTGGTTTTTATTTCTGCCCTTCTGGGTAAGGTAAGAGTCTTCCAGAAGGTTCTGCCTTGGACATTCACAATTGAGCTGAGGCCTTGCCCTGCCCCTTCCTCCCTGCCCCATTCACGGCAGTGTCCAGCCCAGTGTTGAATGGATTGTGGTGTTGTCTCATTACAAATAAATAGACTTTAATTGGTCACATTCTATTTTGCACTCTGGGGATTTGCCCATTGCTGGGGCAGTGGCTGAAGGCAGCCCCGGAGCTGCCTGTCGCTTTCAAGTCCTGAGGATGGCTTCCAGCTAAAAGGGCTGATGGTTTTGTGTAATTTATCCTGCCAAATAATGAAGTTCTGGGGAAGAGGTTCTAGAGCTGAAAAGCAAAACTAGGTTAATTTTCTAAACTCAAAAGGCCCTCAGCAGCTGCCCCCATTTGTTCAAGTGTCTCCTTGGCCAGCTCTAGGCCTTGAGCTAGGGCCTAGTCCTCTAGGGAGTACTGTCTTGGCTTAGAAAAGGCTCCATACATAGGTGACTCAGTGCAATGATCAGGCAGGAACCCTGGGCCAGTGCACCCTGCCACTGGAGCATGGGAGACTCCTGGGCCAGGACACCCCACTGTGAGATCCTGAGGCTGGGCCCGCCTCAGGATCCACCAATCTCTCCTTGGAGCTTCTGGGCACTCTGGGGGCAGGGTGTCATGCTTATCACCCATAGACAGATGAGGAAAACTGATTCGGGCTGGGAGCTACCCAGGAGCCACACAGCTCTTGAACAGCCTCCAAAGCCTATGTCTGTGCTGGTCCTCGAGGGCAGGGCATCACCCAGACAGCCAGGACAGGGCCTGAGACTCCTGCAGAGCTGGGTGTTGGGGGATCCTATGGGGTCAGGTGGGAGCAGACGGCACTGCATGGGTGAAGTTCAGGGAGCTGGCCTGGACTCTGAGCACCAAGTAGCGTCCCTGTGCTCTGAGTTACACCCTTGCTTATTGAGGTAAGTATGTCAGTCTGTTTTCACTGTGTTGATAGGTCAGCTTCAGGGTTAAGGGATGACTCCTTGGGGCCCTTGATCAGTTGTGTGGCCAGGTATCAACTTGGGGTGGGTGGGGTGGGGGTTCTGGTTACCCTGACCTTGAAGGCAGATGTACCTTCCCTGCCCATCAGGCTTTGAGGACGATCTCCCAAGGGCTGAGACTGACTCCTGGTGGCTCTGTTCCAAACCTACTGGCCATTCAGGGAATGGGGAGGGGGCCCCCCAGGGTGGTCAGTGTGCATTTCCACAAACGCCTACTTATTTGATGCTTCAGGCCCTCCTTCACTTAAGCTCTCTGACCCCAGCATGCCATGACCACCTGTGGCTTTACTTCTCAACCTCTTTGTAGTGCTTTTCAAGAAAGCTTCAGGAGTTTTAGGGAGGAACCAAAGGATGGATGGCTCAGCCAGTTTTCTTTGGGGCTGACATGTTGCTGCAGCATTGTGCCTCCCAGAGGAGAGGTCCAGGCTCTGGCTTATCAACCCTCTGTGCATCAGTAAGGGTGGCTCAACAGGGTGGCAGGATCCACTCTCGAGGTGGCCTGGAGCTTGGCAAGGGTTTTCCCTGAGCTGGGTTGGTTTCCCACTGTGTGGAGGGCTAGTTATGTGGGCACTGACTTCCTCCACACATGCACTAGAAGCTACTAGGCCTCCTTCATGCCAGAAATGACACCATGTCACTTCCACATTCTTCTGGTAAGGCAAGACCCAGAACCAGTCCCAATTCAAGGCAGGGGGACTACCCAGGGCCAGGATACCAGGATGTGGTTCAGTGGAGGTCACCACACCCTGGCCCTCTAACATCTGAACCCTGGGGCAGTCTGCTTCTGAGCCTCAGTCCTTCATCCAAAAACGAGGGTGAAGAGTAACTGTCTCCAAGGATTGAGTATTGTGGCTTCTGGCATTATCTCATTTCTACCTGGTGCCTGGCTGGTGGCTGGGGGAGCCCCAAACATCTGTCTTAAGCAGTGATCCCTCAGGTCTCCCCAGCCTCAGTCTCCTGGGGGATTGAGAGTTGTGATGGAGGGAAAAGGCAGCTGCCCTTTCTGTCACCCCATGAGCTTGCCTGATGGACCAGCTCAGCAGCTGCATTCCTACCTCGCCTGCCCCCGTCACAGCTGGAGTGTTCAAATACCTGCTCTCTCATTGCTCCTTTCTGCAGCCTCAGGCTCCCACCGCCCAGGGCCACACCCACACCAATAACCACCTGGAAACAGCCCGAGGACCGAATGCTGTCTCAGGACCTATGAAATGTCTGAGGTGGAACCAGGGTACAAGAGCAAGGGGGCTAAGGGAGTATTCCCTTGTGTCTGGAAGGAACCCAGCTGTCCTGGTATCCTTGACATCATCACATGGGTCTGGCAGGAGCCCCCAAGATGGGCAACAGCCCTAACCTGACGCAGGGTGCCAAGACTGGAAATGAGAGATATGGTGACGGTCACTGAAGCCAACCCACGTCCTCGCATCCTGTCCCTGCAGAGCTGAGGCCCAGTGACATAGGCCAAGAGTGATTCTGCCCCGCCCTCCAACCCCCCTGCCCAGGAGACATTGGACACTGTCTAGAGACACTTAGTTACCACAACTAGGAGGAGGGAGCTAGTGGAATCTAGTGGGTAGTGGCCGGGGACACAGCTTAACATCCTATAACACATGTGATGGCCTCCACCACGAAGGATGATCCGGCCCCAAATGTCAACAGGGCTAAGACAGACTCCCTAGTACAGAAAAGCCCAAACTATGGTGCCTGGAGTCTAACCCAGGTGGAGGGACAGGACAGCTGGGGGTCCCCATGGAGCAGTGAACTCAACTAAGCCCTGGGCGGGGGCAGCTTGGGGTCCAGGCCAACACTCCTGCCCAGATTGGGAACTTGGCTCTCATCTCTGGCACTATCCCCAATCCTGGCCTACCGTCTTTTGTCCTCTGCCCTCTCAGCCTGGACTACTACACCCTGCGTTTAGGCCTGCCGAGACCCTGCCCACCCAGGAAGCCTTCCAGAAAGTCCCACCCGGACGACTTAAGGGTGGGAGAGCTTGAATCCCACTTGAGATTCACAGACTTGCTCTCAGAAACTCAGGTGCCAAGGGGCTGTTTCTCTGACCGAATTGGCCTGATGACAGACTGAGGGACAGAAAGTGCAGGCTTTGGCTTTTACTGAGATCAGACCTGTGAGCTCCCTGGCCTCTTGAGAGCCCCACTCTCCACTCAGCCCGGCCTTCCAGGTACAAGTGGGTGACTTGAGTTGGAGCAGGCTGCAAGGGCATGCCCAGGCTTCTATTTTTTTCTGTTCTGCCATTGGGACCTCCTCCTCCCTCCCCTTGAGTTTTCCCGAGGCTGGCCCAGGCTCTGGCACTGGGCAGCTGCGGGCGTCTCGGTGTAGAGGGGCTACTGGTGGGGCTGAGCCCCTCCTCTCTGGACCTGCCTCCTCCTCCTGGGTCATCTTTCCCCTTCTGTCCAGAGCTGTGAGAACCAGCCTGGACACTCAGATCCCTGCGGCCTCTCCAGAGCCCCAGAGCGGGTTCTCTTGCACAAGGGACAGGTGGACTCCTCTGAGGGCCCCCAGGACCTCTTGGGCCGGAGTCCCAAGCTTTCAGGGGGACCAGGCTGGGAGGGGGTACCCTTGGCTGGATCCATGCTGGAACTGGAAGCTGAGGAAAGAGGGTAGAGAGGAGTCACTCAGCGGGACCTAGGGGAGGCTGCCAGTCTATTCTGTGACCCCCCAGAACCTCACATCTTTCAAAACAGGAGGGGTGGTGAGTCTCCTTAAAGATAATCCATAAGGGGTGAAGGAGGAAGAGGGCAACATGGTTCAAGTTGGAAGGACCCTCATCAAACCTAAACCCCTCATTTTACAAATGGGGAAACCGAAGCCCAGACCAGAATTGGAAGAGCTGTCCAAGATTGCTCATCAAGGGACAGAAACCCAGAAAGTTTGGGAGTGGAGAAGCGCCCATCTGAGTCCATCTGAGTCTCCAACCCAACCCTTCTCTGGGTCTTCCCTTAGACCAGTGCTCACCTGTATTTCCCAGGCTGCCCCTGGGCAGTCGAGCTTCCAGAAGGGCTGAGTGGTGGCTGTTACCTGGGCTCAGAGTCCCCTGTGGCAGGTCCAGAGGCCAGGCCATGCCCTCGGGCCGTGAGAGGCAGCCCCTGGCCATGAGCCGGCCCAGCCAGTGGCTCTCACACTGGCCAGCGGGCTGCATGTGGCCCGGCAGGTAGAGCGCCAGGCCCCGGAGGTGGCGCAGCCGGAAGTTCTTGGGCTTGCTTCCCTGGGCACTGAGGCACTGCTGCTGGACCCCAAGTCCCCCCTCGTAGATATTGGGCGGCGTGTCAGGGTGGCTGGGGAGTCCTCGGGCCCAGCTCACTCCATCTGTGGAGGGGAGAGCAGGAGGGTGGTGGCCAGTGGGCCACAGCAACCATGAAGGGAGACTGCAGTCACATGCTCATGTCATGGGCTCCACCCTTGGCCTGCCGAGCCTCAGCTTACCTGTCTGTCAGATGGGCTAAATCCCCTGCCTCCTGCCTCCCCTGACCCAACATGTTACTCCTCTTTCCTCTCTCAGCCAATAGGGAGATCTGAGAAGCCTGAGCCGTGGCACCAAATTCTCTTTCAGGACCTCAAGCCCTTTCTGCCACCCCTTTTTGCCTCCTATCCTAGAAAGATCATTCTGGTGCCTGTATAGAAATCGCACAGTGGGTACTGGATCACACAGCCCAAGTCACATGTCCTGGACCAGTGGCCATTCCTCTCCCAAGCATGTATGTCTCTGAGGCCACTGGTTTTGGGCCCAGGTGAGGACAGAGGACAGCTCTCCTCCTGCCACTCCTCCCCACAGCCCGGCACCTTCTCTTATGCGCAGCTCAGAGAATGCATAGACCAAGGCTTCCATGGAGGGCCAGTGTGGTGCGGGAGGAGTGGCCAGGCCTCCTGTGCAGCAAGGCTCTGCTCTCCCCTGCCTCGGGGGTGGGTCTGCAGGGCTCCCTTGGCAACTGGCAATGTGATGTCACAGGGGAGAATTCCAGCCTTCCCGAATCCCCTGGGTTTGGGGGACGATGATGCCCAAGGCAGAGGCAGGGTGAGAGGAGGGCAAGGGAAGGGGGCAGAACCCTAGGGGAGGTCCCTCTGGCTTGGGATAGGCCACACAAAACAGACTCAGCTCTTGCAGGCTAGAGAGTCACTTCCAGGGGTAACCTCTTGAGTTCTCAGTTTCCTCATCTGTAGGTGGGAAATAAGGGCTTAGGGGTACAGACCTGGTGAAACCTGAGTCAGTGCTTTAAGCATCCTGATAAGGTGGTTCTGGGTGACAGGACAAGTCACTTAACTTTCCAACCTGTCCATTTTTTCACATGTAAATGGCAGGGTATTGTGTGGATCATACCAAGTGTGAGGAAGGATACAGAGGAACTGGAGCTCTCTTATACTGCTGGGAGGAATGTAAAATGTTGCCACCACTTTGCGAAACACTTTCTTGAAAAGTTAAACTTTCAGTTCTCTCTATTCACAGATGACATGATCTTATATAGAGAAAAATTAATTCACACTCAAAACTGAGCTAATAAAACTAGGAGAGCTAATATAGTTCAGCAAAGTTTTAGGATACAAGATAGATCTACACAAAAATTAATTGTATTTTGGCACTTGGCAGCAGCCATTGAGCAGATCGGACTCCACTCATTCATGTGCCTCACTCCATTTCCTCTGCAACCATGTCTGACAAACTTAAAATGGCTGAGATTGAGAATTTCGACAAGTTGAAATTGAAGAAGACAAAAATGCAAGAGAAAAAACCACTGCCTTCAAAAGAAATAATTGAACAGAGAAGCAAATAGATGAATCGTAATGAGGAACTCAGCGCCAATATGCACTGTAAGTTCCACAACTATTGCCTTCTTATTTTTTTTGGCTGTTTAACATTGTAAGATGCAAAGAGATTAGATCAAGCTTAAATGACTGTGCTGCCCCTTTTCAAATCAAGAACTACTGACAATGAAGGTTGCACCTGCCTCTCCCATCTGCCTATCTTGCTGGCAGAGAAGGAAAAGAACTTGCATGTTGGTGAAGGAAGAAGCTGGAGGTAAAACAGTGAAATTTAGAGTAAAATCCAAGTTGGTCAAGGTGTCCTGCAGGCTGTAAAAGGCAGTTTAATCAAAGTGCCATTTTTAAAAAATGATTTTAATTGTAATGCACAATTTTTAATATGCAAATAAAAAGTTTTAGAATATGAAAAAATTTAATTGTATTTCTATACACTGGCAAAGAACAAGAATAAAACAGGAATAAATTTCACCAAGAAGGTGTAAGACAACACTGAAAACTATAAAACATTGCTGAAAAAAAATGGACTTCAATAAATGGAAAAATATTTCTGCTCATGGATTGAAGACTTAATATTGTTAAGACAGCAGTATTCCCTAAAGTGATTTACAAATACTTTCAAAATCCCAATGGCATATTAGGCAGAAACAGGAAAGCTGGTCCTAAAATGCATGTGCAATTACAAGGGAGCTCAAATAACTAAAAACAATCTTTAAAAAGTTTGAAGACTCGCATTTCTTGATTTCAAAACTTTCTACAATGTTACAGTAACCAAAATAATGTGGGACTGGCATAAAGGTAGATATCTAGACCAATGGAATAGAATGGACCAGAAATAAACCCATGTTTCTGTGGTCAATTGATTTTCAACAAGAGTGTCAAGACTATAAATAGGAGAAAGAAATTCATCAACAAATGGTGCAGGGGCAACTAGATAGCCACAGGTAAATGAATGAAGTTGGACTCCGTACCTCACACCATATACAAAAATTAACTCAAAATGCATCAAAGACCTAAATGTAAGAGCTAAAACAGTAAAACTCTCATAAGAAAACAGGGATAAGTATGACTTTGGATTTGGCAATTAACTATTAGATATGACAACTAAAGCAAGAACAACAAAAATATTGGACTTCATCAAAATTTAAAACGTTTGTGTTGCACAAGGAACTATCGAGAAGTAGAAGACAGCCTACAGAATAGGAGAAAATAATTTGCAAGTCATATATCTTATGAATGTGGTATCCGGAATACATAAAGAATTCCTACAACTCAACAACAAAAAAAGCCTAATATAAAAATGGGCAGAGAACTTGAATAAACTTTTCTCCAGAGAAGATATACGAACTGTCGGGCACATGAAAAAATGCTCAACATCATTAGTCATTAGGGAAATGCAAATTTAAACCACAATGTGCTACTACTTCACACCCACAGGATGGATTTATTAAACAAAATGACAAATGTTAATGAGGACGTGGAAAAACTGGACCCCTCCTACACTGCTGATGGAAATATAAAATGATGCAGCCAATAATGTATGAAAGTTCAAGTTGGTATACATTCTTCTGAGCTCTTGGCATTGCCAGAGTTTTTGTTGTTTGTTTTAGCCATTCTAAAAACTGCCTAGTAATATATTATTGTGGTTTAAAGTTAATATACATTTCTCTAGTGACTAATAATCTTGAGCATCTTTTCCTTTATTATTTGCCATACATCTTCTTTTGTAAAATATCTGTTTAAATTTTTTGTCTACTCTCTAATTGGATTGTTTCATTGAGTTTTGAGAGTTCTTATATATTCTGGATATGTCTTTTTATAGGATGTGTTTTGTGAATATCTTCTTCTAGACTGGATTATCTTCATTTTCTTAAAATGAGCAGTTTTAAATTTTGATGAAGTCCAATTTATCAAAAAATACTTTTTAAAAGATCATACTTTTGATGTACCTAGGAAATCTTGCTTAACCCAGTTACACAGCTTTTCCCCTAAGTTTTCTTCTGGAAAAGTTAGTTTTAGGTTTTATATTTAGGTAAGGGTGGAGGTTAATTTATTTGAATATGAATTTCCTATTGTTTCAAACCATTTATTGAAAGACTATTCTCCATTGAAGTGCTTTGTCATCTTTGTCGCATTACCATATATGTGTAGATATATCTGGGGACTCTCTTTAGGGTCCGTGCGATTATGTCTGTTACTTTGCCAACACCAATACAGGGGGAGAGGACATCCCAGCCTTTGGCAGTTCTTCCTCTTCGTCCACCTTTCACAGCTCACGTCTCCTCCCCAGCCCTTCTTTGTCGCCTGTCCTCCTCTGTGGTAGCCCTACAGAAGGCTCCCAGGTGAGCCCCCAGCTGCTCTGGCCCGGTGTTGGGAGCCTTCAGTTCTACTAGGCAGACCAACCCGCCCCCGCCGGAAAAAGGTGTCAGTTGCCAGGACAACCGCCGACGCGCAAAGACCCGGGTGATTTCCGGCCTGTCGTGAAGCCCGAGCCGAGTACGCGTGCGCTGGTCTGGGTTGGGCAACCTCTCGCGGTCAGCCCGGGTCTTCTCTTTGCAGTCCGGAGTTCCGTCTTTTCACGCGGCGGTTCCTTCTCGGGGGCTTTGGACGCGGGTGCGGCCAGCCAGTTTACAAAGAGAAACGTGCTGGGCAGGACAGTGATCAGCTTCGTGACATCCTACATTCTTTCTAGAGAAGTTGAGGGAATGGGAAGCAGTATGTAGAGCGCCTAGCACAGTGTAAGGCACATAGTAGGTGCTCAGAATGTGTCAGTCAGTGTCAGGTCTGCACAGTGTATGCAAAGGGCTGGGGAGCACACGCTTGGAGCTACCCGCCGGGGGCCGGAATCCCACACCCGCTCCTTCTGCGGGTCGCGTACGTCGCCTGCCTACCGACACCTCGCTTGCACATGCGTGCGCAGCCCGACCAGTTTGCCTGTAGTCTTGTTTGGCCCCTGCTGCGCGCCGTCGAGGGCTCCGTGCGTTGCCATAGAAACTCGTGAACGCTGAGGGGCGAGTGACGGAGACTTCGGGCTAGTGGGGATCAGAGCGCCATGTCTTTCCGCGACCTCCGCAGTAAGGCATCCCTACCCCTTGTGACCTGCAGTGCTCCAGAGACTGGGGTCTCCAGTTCGCTGGGTTCCTTGTCCCGAGCCCCGCCGAGGCTCGCGCCGCAGAGGCCCCCTCCCGGGCCTTTGCGTCTCGGGTGTCCTGGCCCTCTGTGGTCCCGACAGGCTGAGCACCTCCGCGCTGGTTCATAGCACTTTTTGTAATGATAGGAAGTTCTCCATCAGCCATTGCCTGTGGCTAGTGCGGCCGAGGGACCGAAGTTTTAATTTTATCTAATTTTAATTGATTTGTATAGTCGCATGGGCACTTCGCGACTATATTGGAAACACAGAGACCGTTTCTGAGTTGGGGTAGCTTAGAGCTCAGACAAACGAACAAAACCGAGGGGTGGGGGCTGGTGAATAATTGCAGCTAACGTTTTTGTTTTTACGAGCTGCCAGATAGTAAGTTCTGTGTACGTGCATCATCTTATTTACTCCTCTGAACAACTCTACACTTCTGTGTTTAGAGATGAGGAAACGGGCACAGAGAGGTCAAGTAGCTCAGGCAAGGGTCACAAGTGGTACGAACTGGCGCCGGAATTTGAATACAGGTTATCTAACTTCCATAAACTTCATCCTTTCTAAAGGGACTGACGAGAAGCCAATCCAAATGCCTTTGCTAGAGTTGGAGAAATGGCAGAACAGGGATAAGAGAATTAGTTACTACTACTTTGGGGGACGCCTGTTAATCACCAGGCATTCCACATTCACTCTTATTTAAGTCCTCACTTTAACAGAGGTAGGTGATATAATTCCTGGATGAAATACTTTGAGGCACAGAGAGGTAAAGTAGCTTGCTTTAGGTCACACAAACGGAACTGGGTGGAACCAAGGATCAAGGCATAGTACCTTGTGAATCAAAATCTCTTGTCTTTTGTACACTATCATTTTCTGAGTGAGAAGCAGTTCAGCAAAGTGGCTCCACTTGCGTAGATATAGCAGGTGATTGTCAATTTGGTATGATCTGAGGGGCCTCTTTAAGGCCAGTTTTCTGCTTGAATTGCTTGTGCCTGAATCTTCACCATTAGAGATTACTCCTTTCAGTTATGAATTGCTCTTTTTTGTGCAATGTAAATAAATATACAGGAAGAGGCATCACATTTTCTTAATGCACCTACTAGCACCATAGTGTAAATTATGCCCAGTGGGATTTGAAGGTTCTTGGTAACTGTGTGTTTTAGTTTCTCCTCCCCGGTAGTTTAGAGAGGACACTCTCTAATGTTGATGTTGAATGGAGTTGTATTGGGAGGAGTGTATAATAAAGGGATTTCTGAACATTTTTACCTTAAATGAATGCTGTATAGTTGTGCGATTTATAATAATATTACTCAAATTGTCTCTTTTAACAATAATACTGCAGAATTAACAATTTGACTAATTTAGTGGGAAGAAATATTTAGGCAATGCCTGACTGTGTGATGGAAAAGCTGCTTTATTTTCCATCTCTCTATTCAAATTTTTCAAAAAACAGTGACAGAGGCCCTCTGTGCTGTTGCTCTTCCTTCTGCTTATACTTTCTCTTGTCTGATGCAATCTAACCTAACTTCCCATGCCCAGGTAGCTTATTTGTGAATGTCATTGGGACATTTTGAATATTCACCTTCAAGAAGAATGAAGACAGACCTTACATAGCCAGAAGCACACTGAATATAGGTTTGGCACATCGTGGGAACTCAAAAAACGTTTGTTTCATTCATTTCCAAGTCCTCCTCAAAGTTTAGTGACTGCAACCTCCATTATCAACAAGTTTTAGTATTACTGTTTCTTAATTTGTTTTATAATAAATCCGAATGGTGCTCTATAGTTTGACCATTCTCTTTAAGATTTCTCTACAGCACAACTAATTTTTAAAATTTGTATTAAGGTCCTATATGCTCACTAAAAAAAAATTAGAAATAACTCAGAAACATGAACTTCATCCTACCACCAATCATCCCCTGAAATAACTACTGTTAACATTTAAAAATATTTTTTGTGACATTTTATAAGGCCAGTATTTCTCCTTTAGTGTCGTAAAAAGATGTCGAAGAGAGAAACGAGATATCAAAGAGAAATTAAATTCACAGCCATCGAATCTAAACAAATAAAACAGAAACAAACTTAGATACAGAGAACATTCTGATAGTTGCCAGATGGGAGGGGTGTTGGTTGGGGGGATGGATGAAAAAGAGCAATGGATTAAGATGTACAAATTGCCGGTTATAAAAACAGTCACCAAGATGTAAAGTACAGCATAAGGAATGTAATCAATAATATTGTGATAACTGTGTATGGTATCAGATGGGTAGTAGACTTATTTGGGTCATCACTTTGTAAGGTATATAAATGTCTAATCACTGTGTTGTACACCTGAAACTAAAATGTTGTATGTCAACTGTAATTGAAAAATTAAATAATAAATTCCTAACCAACCCATATTATTTTAATGAACAGCTTCCACTTCTACTGAACTTAAATGTTTTTCAGGAAGCGGATTATTTTAATTTTTATCTACTTCTTTCTTTCCCTCTTAGGGAGTTGTTAAATAGTCCTGAAAACTGCGAGTAGATTGGGAATAAGAAGGGAAAGTAGAGGAAGTATCTAAGTTAGTAAGTTGTTGCTGTTTAACAAACTGACTGAATTGTATTTTTCCTTGGACAGATTTTACAGAGATGATGAGAGCCTTGGGATACCCTCGACATATTTCTATGGAAAATTTCCGTACACCAAATTTTGGACTTGTATCCGAAGTTCTTCTCTGGCTTGTGAAAAGGTTGGAATTGTACTTCATTGAGGTCAAAGAATGAATACTTGGGTTTAGTTATTAGCCACTTAGAAACAGGATATTGTTGTGAAGCAAAAGGAAGAAGAGTTCAATAAAATTTGAGTTTGACAAACTTAGCTGTAACCTGTTAAAAGTCAGATGAGTTTAAAGAACCCTGTAAGAGAAGGAATATACCAGGCAGTGGTAAAATAAGACTGTTTCTCAGTAGAAAGTGGACATTGGGATCCAAGCTCCTCTTCACCCCCTCACCTTCATCAGAGACCACCCTACACACTAACGAGTACATTGGATTAGAAATAATTTAGATTTCATTTTGTGTGAAAAATCTAATATCTAACATTCAATATTGGCAAACTTTTGTTAAGGAGATAGTAAATATCTTAGACATTATAGGCTACACAAGATCTCTGCCACATATTCTACATTGTGTTTTAGTTTTTATAACTCTTAAAAAATGTAAAAACCCTTGTTAGCTTGCAGAAGGAGCCAAGGACTGCATTTTGCTGACCCCGGGTGAGTCATCAATAACACGAAGAAAGTGACTCCAACAACTCTGCTGCTTCTCACAGCTAGCTAGTTAGCCCTGGGTCAAGGGCTGTCAGCCAGAGTAATCATTCTGAGTATTTTCATTAAACTTTGAGGTCTGAGAGAGATTTAATTTTGAAAATTGAGCCCAAATTTGATTTTTGAAAGCAGTTTAACCTATTCTTAGAAAAGGATTTTGTTCCCTTGGATGTTTGGTATTTTGTGTTGCTTTTGAAATCTTTCTTAATCTTAATACCTTAGCTGGGGACCCAGAGACCTTCCTGTTACACATCCACTGGCCTCTTAGTTGACAACTTTCTCTTTTGTGGACTTTCTACTTAATTAACTGGTGTCTTTTCTCTCTATCCCTCCCTCTCTCTCCCATAGGTATGAACCTCAAACTGACATCCCTTCTGATGTTGAGACGGAACAAGACCGAGTTTTCTTCATTAAAGCAGTTGCTCAGTTCTTGGTTAGTTTGTGGTTATTAGGTGGAGTTGTAAAATTGAATACATTAGTAAGAGATGAGTCCTAGTTAGGGTTGCTTCCAAGTTTTAAAACCCATTCCATTACCAGGTTTCTGTGGAGCCATTTCACCAGCAAAGTTTTTTTATTTTGTTTTTAATTCATTATTTGTTAAGAATTTTATTTATTTTTGAATAAGTAATATGTTTCATGGTTCAGAAATTTTTTAGATGATGAAACAATATAGAGTAAAATGACTTCTCATCCTATCTGCCGTCAGCTGAGTTCCATCCCCAGCAATCACTATTTTTAATGTCTTCCAGAATTTTTGTATGCATATATAAGCAAACAGAATGTATATTCTTTTTTTTTTTTACACAAACGGTGGCATACTATACACCAGTGTTTAGAGTTCATTTAATTTTGGAGAGCTTTCCAAATACATACAGAATTTCTTCATTCTCTCTTAATACCTGAGTAGTAGTATGTAATTTATATAACAGACACTTAGGTTTGTAACCTTTGCTCTTTGAAGTGATGCTGTAATGAATAACCTATGAATAACCTTATACATATTTCATTTTTGTTTATGAGTATATTCTTAGGAAAAGTTCTCAAGATTGGAATTGCTGGGTCTAAAGATATGTGCATTTGTAATTTTGTTGTCATTTACTAAATTGCTCTCCATCAAGATTGCATCAATTTATATACCCACTTGCAATGTATGAGTCACTTGAAAGTTTGACTCTTAATAAGATCAGGTTATATCCCAATTGTTGGCAGAGACGTTTTCAAATTACTTACATGGGAATTGGTTTAGATTTTACGTGGAAATGGCCTTAAACTGTTTGTTTGTTCGTTTGTTTTTTGTCTGAAAATAGGCCACTAAGGCACATATAAAACTCAATACTAAGAAGCTTTATCAAGCAGATGGGTATGCAGTGAAAGAACTATTGAAGATCACTTCTGTCCTTTATAATGCTATGAAGACCAAAGGGATGGAGGGTTCTAAAACAGGAGAGGACGATATCAGCAAATTCAAGTTTGATCTTGGCTCAAAGGTAAGAACGATGCAAGGCTTGCAGTGAGAGATAGAATGTGTCTTTCTCAGACTCTGAAATGGACCATGTCATATACTCATAGCACCACTTCTTTCCTTACTCCTTGACTGAGGGCAGTTTGGCAATTTTGTGCTCATCAGCATTTGGATAAAAGCAGAAGTCACAATAAATTAATTCAACTATTTACTGAAAGCTTGGCGTCTGCCATGCACTGTTCAAGTGCTGAGGACACAGGTGTTAACAACAGGGACAAGAACCCTCTGTTCCTCTGGCTCTACTGGGAAGGTGAGACTAAGCTACAAAGCAGAAGGAATGGCAGGTCAGATGTAAATGTGTGGAGAATAATAAAAGGTTTGTAACCTTTGCTCTTTGAAGTGATGCTTCCCAGGGAAGGGGCCAGGGAGATATCTTAAATGGGGAGATAAGATGGCCTCGGATTGGATAACCTGAAGGAGGGAAGGAGTAGTGTAGTCTTCAGTGGAGGTGAAAAGTGTCCTCTGATAAAAGTGTGCTTTGTGTGTTTAAGGAAATACAAGGGGGTCATGCTGCCTCTGCTCCTCATATGCAGTGACAGACCCCATGGTACCTGAAAAGCCATTGAAAAGACTTCAACTTTACCCTGAGGCAGAAAAACATTGAGTTTAGAAGTACATGATTTGAAAGTTCAAAATAAAAGGATCATTCTGGCTTCTGGGTGGAGACTAGACTGAAGCGGGAGGCAGGGGTGGAAGCAGAGTGATTGTGTGAGAGTTGCATGTCAAGAGCTCAGCTGAGCTGCCAGATGTCGAAGGACTCAAAGCAACAAGCCAAAAATGAAAGTGCAGTGTACTGGTGTGCCCCAAGTCGAGTGTATAGGTGTGGGGCAGATAGCTTTCCCCAGGAAGCTTGCCAGGTAAAGCCTTTGTAATTACCTGTGTTCAGGTAATTAGGTTGTAACCAGGAGCCAGACTAGACTCCTCAAGAAGTGGCCAGAGGTTAGAACATATTTTGAAGGTAGATCTTATGGGATTGGATGTAGGTTGAGAGAGAACAAACAATACAAGGAAAATTGTAAAGCAGCTCTGTTTAGAACTTTCTGTGATGGTGGCTGTGTTCTGTATCTGCCATACTGTAGAATAGCCACGACCCACACGTGCCTAGCACAACTGAAGAACTGAGTTTTAAATTTTAATTAAAAAAAATTTAGCATTGAAAATGGCCACCTGTGGCTAGTGGGTACTGTATTAGACATCATCATGCTAAAGTTTTTGGTTTGAGTACCTGCAAGGATGAAGTTGCCATTTATTGAAATGGAGAAGAATTTGTAAGAAGCAGGTTTAGCAGGAAAGGTTAGGAGTTTGGTTTGGGATATGTTATATTTGCAAAGTCCAAGAGATGTCTGAGTGGAGAGGTTAAGCCTCAGCTCATAGATGGTATTAAAGCCATGAACTTAGGAGAGACTGTGAATAAAAAAGAGGTCAGGGGATTGAACTCTGGTATTCTCAGGGCCGAGAAGTGGGGAAGATGATGAGACTCCTGCAAAGAAATTTGGAGTAAGGTAGAAGAAGCTAAAGCTACGGGGAGCTGAATCCTGGAGGACTAAGGAAATAGAAAGTCATCAGCGGTTAATGAAAAGGGAGAGTTATTGCTGATGGTTTGAAAATAAGAGGAGTTAGGGATTCCTTGTTAGGAGAGAGAGTGTGTGAGCAGAGCAGGGAAATGTTTGTTTGGGCTCTTTGAAAATTTAGCATATTCAAAGAAGAGGGGGTGACATGCAAATCATAAGAAAGAAGCTTGTGTATAGGGCTAGATGCTAAATCATTGTCATCGTCATCATCATCTTCATACCGATGGCTGCCACCCTTATGGGATCCAGGTACTGTTGCATGTTAACTCATTTGAGCCTCATAGCAGCCCTGTGAAATGCAGTCTAAAGGCAGAGAATGAGGGGACAGGAAGGTTAAACAGGGTATCAGGATGCTGCACTAGGAAGTATGTACCTTAGGTTGCCTCTCTTTTAGTCATGCCACCACTGTCAGAGTCCCTTTTGTGACCTAGTCCAAATAGGAAATGTGTCAACTTTCACCCTCCTACACCTCCTGGTTCAAGGTTACATTTGACTTGACATTTGGGTTTTCAGTGAGAGCCAGGTGTCCTGGAATTGGTCTAATTTGTACTTAGATTATTGTTTCCTGAACTGGTTTCCTGGGAGCGCTCTTCCACAGTGTGTAAATATGTGTCTAATGGAAAACATGTTCTGTAGTCAAGTATCCCAGCTGGAAGTAGGAGTTGATATTAAGAGACTGGTTGTTTCTGAATGCCTATTAAAAACGTGTCACTGAGGTTCCTGTTTTTTGATATTTTCGTTCCAGATTGCAGATTTGAAAGCAGCCAGGCAGCTTGCTTCTGAAATCACCTCCAAAGGAGCATCTCTGTATGACTTGCTGGGCAAGGAGGTAGAGTTGAGGGTAAGAGTGCTCCAGTAACAATTACTTCCTCAGCTAAACAGATTTTCAAAGATTTCTTTTTCAATTCTTTTTTTCCCCGTTCTGATTTTATTAAATTGAACCTGATTAAATGAGATAGTGTATGGGAAAGTAATATATAGTGTTAGCTGTTATTCCTGCTTCTGGTGGGCACTGGGTCTGTTTTTATTACCTTCAACTTCTAGTTCAGGAATGGTAAATATGTGGCATGTTGAAACTTTCCCGCTTATGCAGACTTTATTGATCACAATACTTTTCCTCGCTGAACAGAGCCTCAGCATTCTTTTCAACAAAGTGTTCTTCTGAACCATGGTTCTCAGAATGCTCAGTGGAATCACCTAGGCATCTTTAAAAACTACTGATGCCTGGCTTGCATTATGCTGTCATTGGTATGAAATGCGACTTGGGCATGGGAGATTTTAAAAGTCTCCTGTGTGATTCTAATGCACAGCAGAGTTTGGGAACCAGTCATCTAGGCAGTCACTACAGAAGTAATGTTAACAGTTGAAATTTATTTGCAATCCTGTTCTAGCTAATGTCAAGAAATATGCTCCATCCGCTATGTTTAAGGAGCTGTTTAGGAGTGTGGCTCTGAGGATTCTCAGAGAGCTCCAGTGGAGCCTTTAAATTACCTGACATCCAGGTTGTTTCCCATATCAGTGAATCAGAACGCCTGGGGGTGAGAGCCAGGCATCCAGTTTTCAAAGATTTCCAAGTGATTCCAATGTACAGCAGAGTTTGGGACCCACTGGTCTAAGAAAAAATGGAATATTAATTCTTACCTGTAAGGATGTATGGCATTTGAAACATACATGCTCTCATCAAATGTTTTTAAAGTAAGTACATTAAATTTATCCCATTCCTATCAGGTATGTCAGCCATGACTACTCTCTCACTGCCTTGCCTGTGTTCTGCCATTGCTGCTACAGTGTAATGTTATTTTTCCTCCCGCTTTTCATTCCTACCCCAAGAGCAGCCTGGAAGTGGGACACTTGGGTGCCAGGTTCCCATCCCTGCTCTTGATATATTTAACCTAGTGATTGCCACCTGCTGAAGTGTAGTTGGCAGAATAAAACTGCCACTAATGTCTAATAGATAATTTAGGTAACAAATGAGGCAAGTCCAAGCTTTCTGTATTTTCTATTTATAGTGCAGTAGTACACATCTCTACACATGTTCCTAACAGACCTAGACACAAGAGCCAGTCATTTGCTATTTGCCAGTGGAGTGGTAGCTTCATTGTGAGACTTCACCAGGATTCCACTGGGGACCCTTTTAACACTGTCCTATAATGAATTGATGAAACAATCAGTGGCTGAACTGTTGCCATAGAAGCCATGAGACCCTGAATATCATACTTCTCAAATTCTGTGTACAGTCATGATCTGAGGAAGGTTCCTTAGCCATATTTGTTTTTCATACACTCAACAAACATGCACTGAGAACCAACACGAGCCACAGGCACCAAGCTCTCTCTGTGTCCTTGAATAAATCAAAATCCCTTCCCTCAATAGTTTTCTACCAGAGGGGAGATAAGGTGCACCATGGAGTAAAGCACAAGTCAGTTTGATAAAGTGATGCGGGAACCTCATAACTGCATCCACATTAGAATCTCATGTCTCAGAAGGTCCTAGTATTGATAGGCACAAATGCCTCTCTTGATTGGTCCATGGTTAATGGTAGGGGCAGGGCCAAGGCAACTCATTTCACTGGTTGCAGTTGTCAATGGTAGGCTACTTAGACTTACTCATAATAAAGATTGTAGAGGCCGGCAGGGGATTCAGACAGCAAGTTGAGCTGCACTTGCTTTGGGGATCACCTGAACAGAATGCAGGTAAAGAAGCAAATTTAGAAGAAAAGATGAGGGATGATAAGTTCAGTTTTGCTCCTGGTGTTAGGGGAATGTGGGGCTTCTAGCTGAAAAGGAGGCTTTGAGCCCTGGATAGAGGCCAGGTTGGCAGTAGGATTGTAGAAGACATTTGGAGAAGGTGATGGTGGAAGTGGTTTTGCATCAGAGATCCACATTGTGATGAACTTTTAAGGACCAGTTCATAAGCCATATCTAGATCTGGGAATTGGTTTTTAGAATTTTTCTTCCGAAAATATATGTAATTTCATTTCATTATTTCCCATAGGAACTGAGAACAGAAGCAATTGCCAGACCTCTGGAAATCAATGAGACTGAAAAAGTGATGAGAATTGCAATAAAAGATATTTTGGTAAGATTATTTTGTTTTTATTTAATGTTTTTGTGCCTGAGCCTCAAAAATATTGATTCCTTGCTTCCATAAGACAGAACAAGGTAGGCCTAGTTTCAAAGAAGGGATATGTTTTTGGCGAAATGAAAAATTTAGAGAACATTCTAAAATACTAAGGTCACTTATTACTATTATTTTTTCCCCTTGTTATAAATATTAACAATTTCTCATTAAAATTTTGTCAATTTTAATAGTTTAATAATTTTTTTAAAAATTTAAATAATTTTAGCAAATAATGCTTTATGGACTCTTCACATTTAATTTAACCACTTCCTCATTGCTGGACATTTAAATGATTTTTAGATTTTCTTAATTCTAAACAGCACTGTAATAAGTAGAATAATCACCATCTTTTACTACTTAACCATAATATATTATTATTTGCTCATCTAAAGCATTCATTTGGAAGGCAGATAGTGAGGGGGACTCCAGACTCAGACTGTTTGAGTTTGAATCCCATCACGTGACCTTAGGCAAGTTATTTAGCCTCTCTGACTCATTTTCTTCATCTGTAAAATGGGGAGAATGGCAGTGCCTGCCACTTAGGGTCCTTTGAGCATTCATTTTGACAGTGCGTGTCATGCATAGTTTCCAGTACATAGTAGGTATTCAGTAATTATTAGGATTCATTTTATTTAATAGTCTTAAGCAGATGGGCCTTATATAAATTAGGAGTAGGCATAAAGCAAGAATTTGCTGAGAGATGTACAGAATTCTGAGATTGATATGTTTTTATAATGCCGTCATAAAATGGTAATACTCCCTGGGCAACCTAGCACAGGGAGCCAGAGCCTCAGCAGGATGAGAAGGGCAGGGCAGCCGAGATGGGGGATTGGTTACATACAGGTAGATTGAGATAAGTAAATACATTAAAGTTAATGGGTCTATAGCCATGCTACCCTGAACAAGCCTGATCCCATCTGATTTCGGAAGCTAAGCAGGGTTGGGCCTGGTTAGTACTTGGATGGGAGACCACCTGAGAAGACCAGGTGCTGTAGGTGTAAAAAATAAAAAAGGATTGTAAGCTGACAAGGTCCTGTACCATGGGGTACAGTCATGTCTGTGCTATTCCTGCTAAAGATTCATAATCTTAAGCTAATCAGACAAATACAAATTGGGGACATCCTATGAATGACCTGACCTGTTCACTTCAATAGTGAAAGGTAGTGAAAGTCAAGGAATGACTCAGAAGCCATTCCAGACTGATGAAGGCTAAGGAGATGTGACAATTGAATGCTGAGGGCAATTCCCGTCTGCTGTAAAGGACTTCATAGAGACAAATGGGGAAACTTGAGGGGTCTGAGGATCATATGGTGGTAGTACATCAGTGTTTGTTTTCTGTTTTGATGATTGTATTGTGGTTATGTAGAAGAAAGTCCTGATCTGTAGGAAATACACCCTAAAGTATCTAGAGGTAATAGGACATCAGGTCAGCAATTCACTAATCTAGGTCAAGAAAAAATGCTTTGTATTATACTTGTCATTTGTAAATTTGAAATTGTTTTAAATTTTTAAAAAATTTTAAATGATGATACTCTTGAGCTTGTCATTATTCTGGCTGAATCAATTTAACATGGTATGAATGTGCCTTTAGCACTTAGTATATGTCAAAAAATAGAACAGCCAGATGAGGGCACAGTTCATTACTTGGTGAATACCTTTTAAGATATCATTTTAAAAGACAACAAAAGCAAAAATAAACAAATGAGGCTATCTCAAACTAAAAAGCTTTTACACCACAAAAGAAACCATCAACAACACAAAAAGGCAGCCTACTGAATGGGAGAAGATATTTGCAAATGATATATCCCTCTGATAGGAGTTAATATCCAAAATATATAAACTCGTAAAGCTCAACATTAAAAAAATCAAACAATCCAATTAAAAAATGTGCAGAGGACCTGAATAGACATTTCTTCAAGGCGGACGTAACATCTTTGAAGATGGCCAACAAGATGCTCAACTTCATTAATCATAAGGGAAATGCAAATCAGTACCACAGTGAGCTATCACCTCACACCTCTCAGAATGGTCATCATTAATTAGTCAACAAACAACAGGTGTTGTTGAGGATGTGGAGAAAAAGGAACCCTTGTGCTCTGTTGGTGGGATTGTAAATTGATGCACCCACAAGGGAAAACAGTATGGAGATCCCTCAAAAAATTAGAAATAGAACTTCCACATGACCCAGCAATTCCACTTCTGGGTATTAATCTGAAGAAATAAACACTAATTCAAAAAGATATATGCATCAATGTTGTTCATTGCAGCATTATTTACAGTGGCCAAAATATGGAAGCAACTTAGGTGTTCATCAATAGATGAATAGATAAAGATGTGGTATGTATATATGTATATATATACACACACACAATGAAATATTACTCAGCCATAAAAAAGAATGAAATCTTTCCATTTATAACAGTGTGGTTGGGCCTTCAGGGTAGGATTGAAATAAGTGAAATAAGTCAAACAGAAAGACAAATACCATATGACTTCACTTATTTGTGGAATCTAAAAACAAAGTAAACGAACAAACAAAACTCATAGATACAGAGAACAAATTGATGGTTGCCAGCTGGGAAAGATGTTAGGCATATGGGTGAAAAAAAGTGAAAGGGATTAAGAAATACAAATTGCCAGTTATAAAAACAGTTATGGGGATGTAAAGTATAGCATAGAGAATATAGTCAATAGTACTGTAACTACTATGAACGATGCCAAATGGGTACTAGATTTATTGTTGTGATCATTGTGTAAGTTATGTAAATGTATCTAATCACTGTTGTACACCTGAAACTAATATATGTGAACTATAAATGAAAAATACATTTTAAAAATATAATGTTTGTAAAAAGATATTTTTTCATTGTTGGAAAATATCCATATTTGATCATTCTAAAGACAAAAGATGGATACTTAAAAGGGGTTATGAAATACAGGCCATTTATTTCAGAAAACTGGGAAAATTGTGTTTATCACATTGATCTTTCTTATTTGAGGAACAGATACCTTTTAAAAAGTCGTTTGTATTTTTGAGGTCAGAAAAATTCACTAGGTTTTAATCTGACTTTGATTCAGAGAAATAGTTGCCATCAACTTGAGTTTTTTGTTCAAAATGGAGACCCACCTTATCTTTGAGAGTGAACTCACATTTCTGCTGGTGTTTTAAAAGCACTTAACAGCAAATGGATGGTTAGCAATATGATTATTTTCATGAAAGTATCTTGGAAATGGTTAGTTATCTTAGACCAAAAAAAAAAAATTAAACCATAAACTCATTGTCAGTAAAAGTAGTTGCTTCCAAATACACTATCTCTGAAGGTCATAGAGTGTGTCTGGGCTCCTTAAGTGATTTCTTTGTGTACCCCATAGCATTTCAGAGACCAACAGGTAAACAGTCAATAAACCATTATGGTGCACTATGCATGGGCAAAGCACTGGAGGGGAGAACCCCATCTTGGCCAGATTTGGGGAAGCAGTGCACACTCAGCTGGTGTGGTCCAGATGTTATTCTTAATGCAGCAGATTACAACTCTGAGCCCCAGGTCCCAACCTGGCCAGCTTCCCAGACACACGAGTGTGAAGACACACTGTATATGTGGACAGTACCCCCGCTTCAAATGAACTTGCTCTTATGAGAGGATGAGAGGACGGGGAGGCCTGTGGCTTTTATCAGTGCTCTCTCATTCCCTTTACTTTCTTACTCAGCCCCCTTGCCCAAGTACCTCTGTCTCACTGTTGCCTAGGCTCCCTCCCAAAAGCTGGTTTACACTGTGTGAAGGAGCCACTTTCTGACTTCACAGAATGGTTTCTCTGTTTATTGTAGTCTGTAGTCAAGGTTCGGTGGCCAGGGAGAGAGAAAATGAACCTTCTCTTTCAATGCCAGCAGACTGTGAGTTAGCACGAAGACCAGCTAATGTTTCTTTTCGTCCCCTCCTAAATAAAGCCGTACTTGTGTGCACATATATTCTATAAGTCAGGTATTTGTAATTACGAGAATAGCCTGAACGAGATATAAATAAAAGCAAACTAACAATTCAGAGTGATATGTAACCAGTCTAAACAAGTGAATTTGGGCTTCTCTTCACTCTGCTTAGGACACTGTTCTTTCCATCTTCATGCATTTCCCTGGGCAGAAACACCCTCTTAAGTGGGGGAAAATAGGGTTATAATTTTGTCTGGACCTATGTAATGTTCCCCCTGGAAATAGTTGGTTAAATGAGTGATGACTTTGGGGAGGGTTTGCTTTGTTTGCTTTGCTTTTCTTTCTTTCTTTCTTTTTTTTTTTAGCATGATGTTGCTGTGCCTGAGTTGAGAAATTCCTCTCCTCCAAGAATCAGGTTGGGCAGTTCTTACTGGTACATTGTCTCATTCATTTCCTATTAAATGTAGGCACAGGTTCAGAAGACTAAAGACCTACTCAATAACGTGGCGTCTGACGAAGCTAATTTAGAAGCCAAAATTGAAAAGAGGAAATTAGAACTGGAAAGAAACCGGAAACGACTCCAGACTCTGCAGAGTGTCAGGTAGATGTGAACACTTGAAGAATAAGTAGAAAACTGTCTTTGAAAGTTCAAACAGACTGAAGGAATGTGTTGTCAGTGATATTAACCTTTCAAGCAGCGGAAGAAGCCTTGCATAAGTCTGTTCCTACTTCAGAATGTCCCCATGTTGCTTGTTCTAACATGCACACCACTAAACTCATGTCTTTGCTGCTTTCAATATGTCTGGAAAACTGCTTAATTCTTCAACCTCCCTTCCAGCTTTTATAGCTTCTTGGAACGTAAGACAAAGGAGGGAAATCCAGATGGTGGAAGTTCTACAAGGCTTGATCTCCTAAGATCTGTGCTTTGCCATAAATTAGGTGGAAACAGAAACATACTCTCATTTCTTGGTTTAAGTAGATCTAGACTTTTATAATTCCTCATTAGTAATTCATTTTTTCTTCTGACTTTCCCTCACTGAAAGTCCCTTTACCAGGGAATATGAATGGATGATGGTGGTGTAAAACACCTTCTAGGTCATTGGAGCCTTTCAGGTGTATTCCTTACATTTTCTTGGAATATGCTTTAATGCTCACACTCTCTCCCCCTCTCCCCTGCCTCTCTGTCTCTTCCTCTCCCTCCCTCCGCCTCTACCTCCTCCTCCCCACCCTCTCCCTCTCATTTTGTACCCTTACTTCCCTTGCTGCTTTTTGGTTGTTCTTTCTCTCATGTAACTACTCTTTCTCCCTTTTCAGTCACCCTTTATTTTTCTCTCTACTCCTGTCCCTATCCAGCTGCTGCCTCTGCACTGAGTGTATCTTGCTCTTTTGAGATACTGGTAATTGGCCCACACTCTGGCTACTGTCTTGAGATCTGTGGGAAGGTAGCACCTGGGGACAGCTGACAGTTTACCCAGGGAGCATCAAAGGCTTCCTCTCAGCCAAGGGCAGGACCTCGCCCTTTCCACCTCTGGAATCCGTGCTCCTGAATCTGAGACAAATAGGTTTGTCTCATTAAAAAGTTCTGCCTTTTAAGCATAAATTCATTTTTGTTAAACTTCAAATTCTTTTAATAGAAGAGTCTCTGCGTTTTGCTTTCATCCAGAAGATTATAAATTTTATTTGTTTATTTATATTTTAAAAAGAACAGAGATTTTCCTTTAGGATCAATAAGAGGAAAAAATAATTCAGCAAAACCAGTTGAAACGGGTTTTAATGGTATGGTTTTAGTTTTCAATTTTATATTATTTAAAAACTTAGCTTTTATTTGTAGCCACCTATATTCCCTTTTTAGAGGACTGATTAAATTTTGGAATATCTAGAAGCAGAATATTATGCCCAATTAAGATAATGCATATATTTAGCATTGATTTTGAGAGATGTGTATGGTATATGATAATTTTTAAATCTTTAGTGAAATTTATGGAATATTTAGTGAGAGAAAAGACTACAAAACTTCATTTAACATAATATACTTAATGTTTGTTAAAAGATGCATTCCTATATTTATGCATAGAAGTCTCGAAGGATGTATGTCAAGTGTTAAGTGCTTATACCTGGTAAATGAGTAATTTTTACTTTTCATACTTTAAGGATTATTTTAAGTATTTACAAAAATCGTATCTTTTTAATTTTAAAAAGGTATATTCATTTTAGGGGAGGGAAGAGAAAAGGGGGAATTAGCTTTAAGAAGTTAGAAGAGTGAAACACCTTCTCCATCCACTTCAAGGCTTTCCAAAGAAAACTGGTGGAATCTGAAACTCGGAATGTTAATTTCAAGCTACTGTATATCGATTATTATTTCATTTGGTCATTCTAGGCCAGCCTTTATGGATGAATATGAGAAGATTGAGGAAGAATTACAAAAGCAATATGACATTTATCTAGAGAAATTTAGAAATCTAGCTTATCTGGAACAACAACTCGAGGATCATCATAGGATGGAGCAGGAGAGGTTTGAGGTAAGTGCTTAGGCCATTCTTCTCTACAGACCTTTTCTTCTGGTGTGTTATTTTGTACTTGTTTGACATGTCAGTTTGTAAATATCATTGTGAAAAAAAAAATCAGTGAATGTTTGATAATTAGTTTATCAAACTAATCTTTGCTATTAGTTTATCATCAGAGTTTGGTCAATTAGGACTTACAGACAGGGCTGACATGTGATGTGTACAGTTGCACAAGACTTTGAACTTAGAAGAGCCTTTGCTTTCTTTAATGGTTTGCTCTCGCTGTCTTGAAATTCTTAATAATTTTTAAGTGTGTTTTAAGTGTGTTTGCGCTGAGTCCCACACATTATGTAACTGGTCTTAAGTACAGATTTAAAAACATGCTTGGTCACTTTACTTAAAAAATTTCAAGGCCTGGTTAATTGAATCATCCAATCTAGCTTATCAGAGACTGCTTTGTAAAGAGGAATTGCAGTTCATTGATTATTCTGCGAAATATATATTACCCCGAACCTGACCAGCTGTCTTACAGGTTCCCCTCATCCAGTGTTTAAGGCCATATAGGAAGGAGTATTTCAGATCTCACTGTGAGTTGATAAATATGGAATTCAGAGCAAAGGAAGTAGGACCAAGTTGTTCTCACTGTTTGAATTGTCCTTACCCTATAGGGATATTTCTGCTTAACCCAAGAATAGTCATTTGGAATCTTGTTCATGGTGAAATTGGTCTATAATCTCCCTTTCTCACACTGTCTCTGCTAGCTTTTGATATAAAGGTTATGCTAATCTTACAGACCTGGATGTTTGAATTAGATGAAGCCATTTTGCTGTCCAGAATGGCTGGCTGGTAGTAACTATCACATTCGTATGAACATGTTTATCTTGATAAAGAACCCATTGACCACCATTGTTGTATGGCAGAGGTGGGCTATGGAGGACACAGGACAGCACGTTTTGAAGGCTGTGGAAAGAGCCTGGAGTTCAAGACATTTTAAACATTGGGTGCCTAGGAAAGAACACTAAAGGGCGAGTGAAAACCAACTGACCATTTTGTACTATCATCTGGGGCCACCCCAGGTTCAGAGAACCACTGAAGAATATGCTTCAGGCTGCACGTTCTTCCTTTAGCAAGTACTTACCCTTTTTTTCTCCTATGGCCACACCTACTCTTTGTGCTTCTAATACCTGGTCCCTCAAAATATCTCATGTGTGAAACACAGCGCTTTCTCTTTAATGTTTAGAACAATAACAGAATTTTAAAGGCTAATTTCCTCTCCCATTTTCTGTTTTGACAATAATCAGGGCCACAGTTTGTAACCTAATTGAAATACTAGCTTTTTTTTTGTCCTCTAGGAATTAAAGTTAGCATTTGTTTTTTTCCCCATCCTCATTAGCATCTTTCAGGGATGGAATTGTGCAGGGAAGAAAAACAATAAAATTCATGCTTTATTCTTTTAAGAGCACGAGACTTCAACTGCCCATAGTTGATGCATCTGTTCCTGTGTCAGCATCCCATGCAGGCACACATGATGGGCATTTTGTTGTGTCATTCGGTTTTCTTCAGAGGCAGTGAAGGTGTAGTGGGAGAAACATGGGTCTGGGGGCCAGTCAGGCGCATTCTAGGCCAGTTGCGTCCCTCGTGGGAGCCTCCCTTTCCATAGTGCTGCTGGGATGATTACAGAGGGAAAGGGTGTCCAGTTTCCCAACTATAGCAGTTGCTCAGGCAGTGTTCTCTTCCCCCTCTTTTTGTTTAGATCTTTTTTGGTTCTATATCACAAACTTAGCAGTACTTACTCAAATGGTAAAGAATAAAAAAAACAGTCCCTAAAAGGGTCATCTCCTCTGAATATTGTTTTTCCTGTTTTATAGGAAGCTGAAAATACTCTCCGTCTGATGCAGAACAAGCTGAAGGAAGAAGAAAAGCGATTGCTTAAGAGTGGAAGTAAGTCTACACTTTCTAAATAGATGTGTTTATTCTGGAGTAGCATTTTAGCCTTGAAAATTTTATATGTATATTTTATTTATTTTCAAAAGGTAATTTTCTCACAACTTGTATGTCAGATACCATTTTAATTCACTCAAGAGCTGAAGAGACTGGTTTAAATTACATAGCAGTTAAAGCACATTTGGTTTTCATTTCCAACTAAAATTGTGTTTTTCCCTGTTTAAGTGATAATTAAGTGATAATATATAACTACAAAAGAAAATTTGGTCTTGGAGGTATGTAGAGTTCTTTATTTTAAGAAAGACTGATGAAAAACAAGCATCGTAATGCAGTGCAAGTGAATAGGTCACTTGCTTAAAAATAGTCCCCCTCACCATACACATCCATCTTCAGCAAGGCTATTTATTACCTTTAGAGAAATGGGGGTTGCCTACATATAAGATCTAGATTCTGAGAAGGAATGTTCTCCATGACTGGTGAGCACACTTCATTCGTGAACTTCACCAGGGTATCAGCTGTGGGAGTTGTAGCAGTACATGATCTTCCTGTAGAATTGATGGCTTTGTCTCATAGAGTTACCTCGCTTCTTGTTTATTGCTCTCATTTTTTTTTTTATGATGAATTATCTTATTCTCTCATGCTTGAGGGTGGTATACCTGGAACACCAGGTGTGCTTGCTCACGCATGTAATTCTCTCTCCCCATCGCTCGCTCGCTCTCTCACTCTCTCACTCTTTCTATCTCTATCTTTTCCCTTTATGCCTCTTTCCTTTTATACTTGGACTATACCTCTCTCTCCTGAATCTCAGGAAACTCTGGAAGGAGAATAGGGACTGCTGAGAAATCCTCTAAGGCAGGGGTCCCCAGCCCCCAGGCCGCGGACTGGTAACAGTTCACGGCCTGTTAGGAGCTGGGCCGCACAGCAGGAGGTGAGCAGTGGGCGAACGAGTGGAGCTTCATCTGTATTTGCAGCCGCTTCTCAGCCCTAGCATCGCTACCTCAGCTCCATCGCAGATCATCAGGCTTTAGATTCTCATGGAGCACTGGCCCCTGGTGCCAAGAGGTTGGGGACCACTACTGCTCTAAGGGTAAGTTTAGGAAATTCCAAGGGCCTCTCTAGCCAAAGCAGCCCCTCACTGTTATGATTCCAGGTCATCTAGAAATGCCCAAAGCAGCCTTAAGTGATAGGCCTGCCTGGAGTCCATCCCCTCCTGGGAGGCCTGGCACAGATAAGAACTCTGATTGGTTGGTTTTATCTGACTCTACCACCAGGACAGCATGTTAAGACTTTTCTCACTGATCTTGCTTTATTCTTCTGAACTGACTTTCATTTTGTGATCCATAGGTTTCAGATCTCTTGAAGTACAAAGATTCTTATGAGCATGTGCGATTTAGTTTTTCAGAAAAATCTCCAGTTTAAACCAACCTAATGAAAGATAGCATGTAATTAGCTTGGGGTGGGCAAAGAAGTTAGGAAAATATTTATGATAATTAATGAAATGGAGCATCTTTTCATGTGCTTATCGGTTATTTGTATCTTTTTTTGGAGAGCTATCTATTCCTTTGCACATTTTAAAATTTGGTTGTTTGTCTTTTTATCGAATTTTAAATGTTCTTTATTCTGAATACTAGAATATATAAAGTATTTTTAGTTGATTTAAGAGATTTGTGCTTTGCAAATAATTTCTCTCATTTTCCAGGTTATGTTTTCACTTTTTCGATGATGTCTTTTGCTGTACAAAGTTTTAGTGAGGTCCAGTGTGTCAATTTTTTCTTTGGTTGCTTATGCTTTTAGTGTCATATCTAAGTAAGAAACCACTGTCTAATTCAGAGTCACCAAGACTTACTCCTGTTTTCTTCTATGAGCTTTATAGTTTTAACTCTTACATTTTGGTCTCTGATCCATTTCGAGTTAATTTTTGTATATAGTATGAGGTAAGGATTCATTCTTTTGCATGTGGCTTTCTTTTCTTTCCCCATTGAATTATACCACCACAGTTGTCCACTGTACTTAAATTTTAACATGTTACTGACAACTTTGTGATTTTAGTGTCAGCATGCGTTAGCTTTTTAGTTTACCTGCTTAGTCCTCAGTCTATTGCTTTGAGTTGTCAGGAGAAATCATATTGAGCCTGAGATATCTGTATTAATGTTGTTTTAAAATTTATGATATCATTTGATTTTTGTTGCATTGGGTATGGATTTAATGTCATAATTTCCCTGGATGAAGTAAAAAGCAAACTAAGCTGAACATCAATTTCATTTTGTAGTCATTAATTTTTAATATTTAATCATATCCTCTGTAAGGGCTTTTGTAAAGTGGTGGTTTTCAGATCGATGGTGTTGAAGTCTTGCAGGATGCTGTTATTGACACCTTTTCTGGCTCCCAGATTTGCCCCTCTGTGCTATAGAGCAGAGTAATTCTCTCCATGGCTAAAGAAAGAAAATTCTCCCTCAGGGCCCAGCTACACGCAGCTGCCATTTCATTAACTTCCTAGAGCAGGGACTAAGCAAAGCCCTTTTGTAGATGAATACTTACTATTCTTCCAAAGTGACTTATGAGTCAGTGATCAGAGCAGCAACTGCAAACTCCCCCAGTTCCATCCTTAAAACCTGCGTCGTTCCCTAGGTACAGAGCAGTCAAGGGCTGGGAGGTGAAAGTGCTTTCTCCCCACTGTGGAAACTGTCCTGTAGGTTTCCCTTAGGAAATGGTCAACCTGCACAAAAATCCAAAAGAGTGTTTAAGACATTAATGTAAATGGTCATGGCATTGAGAATGACCTTTCTTTATATGTCTTTATAATGGAATTTTTTCCAGTAAAGAATATCATGAGCACCAGTTTTCATTGCCAATTACTAGGTCACCATCTTTCTCAGGCCAGCCTCACTCAGGCTGTTCCTAGCCTGGTTTCCTTCTTGCCTCCAGTATTGATGCAGTCACTTACCTTTTCATCGGGATTTTTTTCATCTTTGTTATCCTCGAGGAGTTTGAGTTCTGGTAACACAGCCTAAGAATGAACAGAGAACGTTTTTCCAACCAACTAACCAAGAACTGTCAGCCACCTTGACAGCTGGCTATTCAGTTGTTTAGGTTCACATACTGGAATGGTGTTTCTATCACATATCTGACCTACTTTTTTCTTGCTTTGGAAAATTGTTTAATAAAACAAACCAGCCTATCATCTGCATTAACTTTTCACTAAGTATCTATCAGCAAATCCTGAGAATCTCATAAAATCTAATGCATCAAACGAAAGGCTGAGGAGGAAAAAAAATGACATAGATGATAGAGGCTCCGTTCATTCCTCTGGTGACCAAATCAAAGTACAGAAATAAGGAGCAAACAGTAAGGAAAAATCACCTGGGGTCTAGATGAACAAGCCATACAACTAAGGAGAAATCTAAGAAATCACCCTGCAATGGCAAAAGTTAGTATGGGACAAGGACGTGAGGCTTCTCAGTCAGTCCCCAGCGGCTGAGTGGGACAGAGGGTGTGGCAACTGGCAGTTGCAGACACCTCTTAAAGGGGCCGCACCCATGAGCAGACTTTTGTGCTGACGGACTTGCTCATTCTGAGCACTGGTGCCAAGTTGGCTGCTACGGGAGGCTCCAGGGACTTACAGGGGGACACTGAGTTGTTTTGTGAGCTCCGGAAGTGAGGATCTCTCTCAGAGAGAAGTGTGGGTGGTATCCATTATTCCTCTGTTGAACTCTCCTGCCTCCCAGTGTGCAGACGCAGCGCTGCCATAGCCGAGACGTCATCAAACTGGATAACAAGTCACTGTGCCCAGAGGATTCCCTGAAACTCCACCTCCCTCAACTCTTGGTGTCACCTAAGCCCCATTCAAGTATGTCCTCGCTTAGTCAGGTGCCCCTTGCTGAGCAGCACCAAGACTCACACTGGTGGCAGTTGGCCTTGGTTTCTGGTGTGACCTTTTGAGGCAACTATAAGCACAGCATCTGTAGATTGCTTGCTGAATCTTAACAGGTGGCCCTGAAGGAGCACAAGCTGGGCTAAATTTGGCCTTCAGCTGAACCTTTCTCAGGTCTGTGCCACTGGACACTTACCACACAAAGCCCCACTAATAAAACTGGAGATTTAAGAGCTTTGCTTAGTACATAGAAACAGCACAGAAAGGCAGTTAAAATGAGAAGACAAAGAAGCGGAAACCACATGAGAGAACAGAACAGAGATCCAGGAATAATGGAGCCAAGCAATCTAATAGATGCAGAGTTCAAAACACTGGTTATAAAGATGCTCAATGATCTTATGGGAAGTATAGATGAATTCAGTGAGAAGTTCAACAAAGAGATAAAAAACAAAAATGGAAATGGAAATTATAAAAGGGAACCAGTCAGAAATGAAGAACACATTATCTGAGATGAAAAATATATTAAATGGAATAAACAAAATGAATAAAGATGAGGATCAAATGACCCATATTGAGAATGGAAAAGCCAAAGACACTCAATCGGAATGGCAAGAAAAAAGCCAAGACTATAATAATAATTTAAGGAGCCTATGAGACACTATTAAAGGTAAAAATATCCATGTCATAGGGGTACCTGAAGGAAAACAAGATGTTGAAGAGCTATTTGAAGAAATAATGATGGAAAAATTCCCAAACCTGGTGAAGGAAATAGGCATAAAACCCCAGGAAGCTCAGAGAGTCCCCAAAACCAAGAACCCAAAGAGGCCCACACCAAGACACATCATAATTAAAATTCCAACAGTTAAATACAAAGAGAATCTTAAAAGCAGCAAGAGAAAAGCAGTTATTACCTACTACAAGGGAGCACCCATAAGACCGGCAGCTGTTTTCTCAAGAGAAACTATGCAGGACAGAAAGGCGTGGCACAAAATATTCAATGTGATGAAAACCCAGGATCTACAACCAAGAATACTTTATCCGGCAAAGCTATCATTTAGAGTTGAAGGACAGATAAAGAACTTCCTAGACAAAAATAAGCTAAAGGAATTTATCATCAGCAAGCTAGTATTATAGGAATTGTGGGAGGGACTTCTTTAAGAAGAAAAAACATATATCAAAAACAAGAATAAAGAATGGTAATAACAACATTCCTATCAACAAGTACCCCAAATGGAAAAGAATTAAGTGCTCCAACTGAAAGAGAAAATGGCTGAATGATAAGAAAACAAGATCCCTACATATGCTGCCTACAAGAGATTCACTTCAGATTAAAAGACACACACATACTAAAAGGAAGAAGATGGAGAAAGATATTGCCTTGATGGACCTAGAGGGTATTGCACTGAATGAAATGGGTTGGATAGAGAAAGACAAATATCACATAATTTCACGTACATGTGGAATCTAAAGAACAAAATCAACAACAACAAAAGTAGAAAAAAACTCATAGATACAGAGAATATTTAGAGGGATACTAGATGGAAGGGAGGTTGAAGGGACAAAAAAAGGCAAAAGGATTAAGAGGAACAAATGGATAGTCGCAGAATTGACAGAGATATAGAGTGTAACATGAGGAAGATGGTTAATAATGTAATAAATATGTAAGGAGGGAGGAGGGGTGCTAGATTTAGTGGGGTGATCACTTTGCGAGTTACGTGGATCTCTGATCACTGCTGTACAACTGAAACTGGTATATTGTATGCCAAGTATAATTGAAAAAATAAACTCGTTGAATTGTACAATGTAAATACAAGCAACTAATTGTCTATTTCAATAAAGACAGGGATAAAAAAGACTATGAAGTACAGATGACTTGCACAAGAGCCTTATTGGACAGAGATTGTTTTAGAAATAATGATGTAGCCACCCTTTTTTTTTTTTGTCTACTTGTGTTCCTGTCAGGTAATGATGACTCAGACATTGACATCCAGGAGGATGATGAATCTGACAGTGAGCTGGAAGAGAGACGGCTGTCCAAGCCAAGGACAGCCATGGAGGTGCTCATGCAAGGTACCATGTCTTCTTTCACCTGCCTTCCTCCCTATGCCTGTCACAAAACACCACAAGCAGAATTGGATCAAGGCTGCTTGGTATTGAGGCCTGTAAGCACAGTGTGAGTGGCTCTGCTCTAGGGTTTATCTTGCCCTATTGTTTATCAGGATTTGGCTTTTAAACTGCTCAGTGGTCATCTTTGACACTAATACACTTACCTGTGGTTCCAAGTTCTTATTTATGGCTTGGTGTTTCTCACAGAGGCTATGGGAACACACTGCCTCTGCCACTGAGCTTTATGCTGACCTTTTTGGGTTCAAACTGCTCTGAGTGCAGTTACATCCTTTATGATCAGAGAATTAATGCACAAAGAAGGACCTTACACAAGCATCTTTGCCTTTACAAAATGTTCTTCTATTTCTACTTTCTGCAACAGATTCAAGCAATAAAATACACAGAGCAAATGTGTAAATTACACAGACACCATAGGGTGCTCCCATGGGGTCTCCCTCATGTCCTACTCCCCACTCTAGAGTAGGGAGTACTCTAGGTGGTCTAGAGGTGTCCTTCCAAATGGCCTACTCACACACACACACACACACACTCACGCACACGCACATACTCACGCACACTCACACACACAAATGTGGACACAGATACCACCTGAAACATTTTTTAACCTGAATGGGACCAGACTATATATATGGTTCTCGATCTGTTTTTTTTTTTTTTTAATGTATTAGAATTCCTCCTTTGTCAGTAAAATATAGATCTGCTTCATTCTTTTTGACAGCTGCACAGTATTCCATAATATGGCTGTACCTATGAATTACATGGGCATTCCCATATTGATATTTAAGGTATTTCTACTCTTCTTGTATATCCATCTTTCTTCATATCTGCAGGTGTTTCTTTAGGTTGTATCATTAAAAGTGGAATTCTTAGATCAAAGGTTATATAAATTTTAATTTTGATAGATACTACTAAATTTGCCTTTAAAAGCATTTCTTATCTATCATTTGTTAGTTTTTAGAGCACAGTTGCATTTTATATACATAATAAATTTAAATGGCAAATCATTTTCCTCGTTATTTTATATTTTGTTGTTAACTGCTTTCTTTTATTCTAGGCCCAGCTGTCTCTATTACATTTTGCTTTTTTCATAGAAAAAGGATTATGATTCCCATTCTACATATGAGAACCAAGGCTCTAAAAAGGTTTATGATTGGCTCAGTAGAACCTAGTAAAGGCACTGGTGCGCCTAAATTCTACTACCGTCCACTGCAGAAGTGAAACAGTACAAGATTTGCATTTTATCAGACCAAGAGATATCTTCTGTAAATAGCTCTTGGTGGTCACATCCAGACCTGTCCTGAGTGAGCTCCTCCCTGAGCTGCCTTCCCCGCCTTCCTCTAGAGGTCACGGGTGTTCCTTTCTCACCCTTTGGGTATGAGAGCAGTTCTTTGCCTCCTGAGTTTTTGTAGAAGTCTTATCTAGACAACGTTAACCTCCAAAGGAAGAGTGGAGAATCCATTCAGATAATGATGGTGTTTTGAAAGATAACTAATTATGATACTTAAATTTTTTTCCTTTTGAAGCACAGATGTAGATCCAAGTACAGATGACATTAGTCCCTAAAGGGAGAATATATTTCTTTTTTCAACAGATAGTATTCCTGTTCCACTGCATATAAACTAATAATAGGATTCAGTGATTTTTCCCTAAAATATTTATAGGATGCATCTTTATTTTTCTGGTTTATGATTCATGCTTACATTTTACTGCCCTTTTTCTTTTTTCAGTTTGCAGGAAATGCAGAAAATTCATTACCATTTGTTGACAGTTCTGATTAGTTCTATGCTACTTGAGTAAATTTTTACGATTCTTTTTTTCCCCAGTTTCCTAAGAAAAGCAAATTTTGAATACCATTTCGCACTTTATTTTACAAGGTTTTTGCAATTTCTTCATGTCTTTGATCTCCCCAGGAAGACCTACTAAACGCATCGTGGGTACAATGCAAGGTGGAGACTCCGATGACGATGTGAGTCCTGACCATCCCTCTCTTGCAGTTATGTTCTTTCTGGTCTTTCTGGTCTGGCCTCACAGACTGGATTAGCCAGGAGCTAAGCCTGTCTAACTGGCTTGTGTGAGGTGTGGCTTCTCAGCCCGGCCTGTCACTGGGTTTGTGGCAGAGTTTGGTCTCCCAAGGAGCTAGACTCTCTTTGCGTGTTGGTGGTGCATTTCTTTTCAAGTGAACCTGCTTGCCCTACTTTTGTTTTTCCTTCTCACATTCTTTCCACTCTCGCTTTCCAAAGATGGAAGCAGCACCAGCTCTGTTAGGTAAATGCAAGACTTCCAGCTCCAGGAAGCAGGTTGGTTTTCTTTTTCACCTCATCCATTTGTGTGTGTGTGTTGACCCACTCAGGGCCAGCAGAGAGCTTTCCCCAAGAGTGATGCCTTTGTCTCCTGGGCAAAAAGCCACTCAAAATGAGTCCCATGGTGAATATTGAAATTACCTAAAGATCTCTATGTTGAGGAGGAGCAAGCACTGAGCCAAGAGACAAGAAAGGTTGTGTGGGGAGTCCTCTTGCCCTTGAACCATAACCTAAAAAGAAAGAGATGCTGCTGAGGGCCCTGGGTAAAGACCATCCCTCTCTTCAGCTCCATTCTAGGAAGGGAACATGAAAAGGAGGCTCTCCCGAGACCAGTGCTTCAGAGAGATTGGACAAGAAGCTATGGGTACCTTGAGCATTATTGGGTGGATAACTGACTAGGAAATGAATCAGAATGAGAAGACAAGGGGTACTTGCTGGGGGTCCAGCTGTTGGGGCTACAACATCCATCACTCCTAGGCCTTCCTTCATTGTTGTAGTCCTTGGCAGTGCTGTGAGTCCCAAGAGGCAAAGGGTGACTAGACTGACACATCATAGACCTCCCCATCAGGTTGAATGCCACCATGTGTCTGGAGTGTGGCTGCACAGAGACAGAAGCATGGGCCTTATGTTCTTATAAAAAGGTCTATTTAGTACCAGCAGTATGTACTGTCACAGAAATTAACAGGAGGGAAAAGTCACTCAGGTTTACTGGGCAAGGTGCACAGAGAAGATAGAGCATTGAATACATAGCAAATGGTCTTTAGAGAACCATGAGAACCCACTTCAAAAATGTTTAACAAGGTAGGAAATGGCTGGTTGAACAGCTTCTATCCATTCATGTTACCCATCCAAGACAGAAATAGGGAAAGTCTGGTGTTGCAGGTGGTGATGCCTGGAGAGCACTTCCTGGCCTCATATGATTTGCTTGATCGTTTGTATAGCTTTCTACCTTCCGAAACAAATGCCTTATTGTAGATTAAGTCTCCTCTGTGCCTGTTGTCACTTGTTTATTTCAGGGAAGCTGTTTCCATGTACCCCTCCTAGGCGTGGGGTTTGTCCTTCATGTCTTCTCTCACTCATGTGACAGATATTTATTGAGTGCCTGTTATGTGCCTGGTGCTGTTACAGATTGTGAGGAATATAGCTGTGAATAGAAACAAGGCCCCTGCCTTCATGAAGCTTACAGTAGTGAAGCAGATATAGGGGTCATAGTGGTAAGTCCAACAGTAGTGAAGCAGATATAGGGGTCATAGTGGTAAGAAGAAAAATAAAGCAGGTTCAGAAACAATGGCAGGGATGAGGTATGTTTTTGATTGGTCAGGAAAGGTCTCTCTGATAAGGTGACATTTAGGCAGAGGCCTGAATGTGAGGAGGGACATGGTGCTGTGCAGGGCAGAGGCCTGAATGTGATGAGGGACATGGTGCTGTGCAGGGGCATCTTGGTCACAGGGGATGTGTTTTCTACATGTGAGAACCAGAGGCAACAGTGTGACTAGATGGAGTGAACTGAGGGAAGGAGTGGCAAGAGAGGCAGTAGGGGCTGTGTAGAGCTTTATAGGATGTGACAGGGACTCAACATTTTCCCTGAGTACAGTGGGAAGGTGCTGGAAAATCCTGAACCCAGGAGTGCCAAGAGCTGACCTGTATTTAAGAGAGCCCCATAGGGGCATTTGCAATAGTCTAGTTCAGAGATGATGGTGGTGGTGGCTTAGCCTCAGGTGGTGGCAGCAGAGGTGTTGAGAATTGGTTAGATTCTGAATATGTTTCTAAGGTGAGAACAATCAGGTTTTATTAATTGGACATGTAGTATTAAAGAGAATGAAGAATGCCTACGTTGTGGCATAATCAGCTGAAAGCACAGTTTTCATTTCCTAAGCTGGGGCAGACCTGAAGAAGGGGCTTGGAGAGCAGACTGAGAGTTTGGTTTTGGATGTTCTAAGTGTGAGTCGCCTGCTAGATGTCCACATGCCAGTGCTGAGTAGCCAGTTGAAATTCAGGTCTGGAGTTCAAGGATCAGGTCTAGATTGGAGATTGAATTAGGGGAGACATCCATATCTAGGTGGTCTTTAAGTGCGAGTATACGTGTGATTGCTTGTAGAAAAAGATAAGAGAGGAAGCCCAAGGCTTCAAGCTGACCCCACACTGCAGAGGCCAAGGAAATGAAGAGAGTTGGGCAAGTGAGACAAAAGACCCTGGAGTGAGGTGGGGTGAGCCCTCCAGAAAGAAAAGAGTCCTGGAAGACAGAAGAGTGGATGCCAGGGGAAAAGGAGCCCATAGATCAAACAGAAGGATGGGCAATTACCCATTGCGTTTGAATCCACTGAATGTTTCAGTCATGACAAGAGCAGTTGAGGGGGATTGTAGGGTGAGAGCCTGACTAGAAAAGTCATGCTAAAGAGTCAGTGAGAGGGGAACAAGTGGGGACAGTGAGTTCAAAACTCATTCAAGGAGTTTTGTTGTGAGGGGAATGAAGAAACAGGGCAGGGTAGCTGGAGAGGAAGGTGGGATTAAGTTTTGGGTTTTTTGTTTTTTGTTGTTTTTTTTTAAGAAGAAAGAAATTGCAGCATTTATGTATGCTTGTGGGAATGATTTAGATAGTGTTACCAACCTTCTTGGTTTACCTGGGATGCAGTATTTGCAATTTTAAAACCTGGCTGAGTTGGTTACCCTAGATCTAGAGGATGGAGGAAAGAGTGTTTCTTTTATTTTGCTCCTTATGCCCATTTCCTGTGTGGCTTTCCATCCCCAGTCTGGTAAAAGCCAAAATAAGCCTTCCTTCCCTCTCTCTAAGTTCTCACCCTCCTCGCTATCCACTGATGGGTCTTTGGGCCATCAGGAGAAAAGCAGCATTCAGTGAGCCTCAGTGCAGGTCCAGTGGTGCTCCTGAGATGTCAGTGGGAAAGCCGTCCTTGTAGCACCAACCTTGGATTACACATTGGTGTTCGAAGGTACCGGTTAGATGATACATTGATCTATGTATTCCAGCCAGCAATATCTAGACATTGGTCTATTTTTATGTCCCCACAGCCTGACCATCTCTGCCAAGCTCTTCTTTCACATGGGGGTATTGCTAGTTATTGAGTTACTCATAAAAAGTGAGGTTGAGTCTCACTAACAAGGTGTCAGGAATGAGATGGGACCCTCAGTTGTATTTGTTGTTTTTTTACTATAGGAAGACTCAGAGGACAGTGAAATTGACATGGAAGACGACGAAGAAGACGATGATGATTTGGAAGATGAGAGCATTTCTCTCTCACCAGCTAAGTCCAGTCGAAGGGTCCGAAAACCTGAGCCCCTAGATGAGAGTGACAATGATTTCTGACCTTCTTGCCATGGGACATAGGCAGATTAAAACCCTCAGATTTGTAGGTAAACAGGAACTTAGAAGGTTAGGAAGGAAACGTATTTTGTTCACTAAGCCACCTAGACTCATTGTTAATAACGTAGTACCTGCTTTTGCTTTAGCCTCCTATGTGTTGCTCCATGAAGCTTAAATGAGAACCAGAGCAAACCCCTAAGATGATTTTTTTGCCTTATTTATCTCCTGAAACTTGGGAAATACATGTTTTCTTAGTGATTCACATCTATAGGACAAAAACTCAAGGAGAAATAAGTTTCTGTGTAAGTTTTGGCTATTGTTGTCACATGTTTCCTCTAAGATTCAGAGGGACAGACCTCTGAATACAAGGACTCATTTTAGTAATCATAGGTGAGTGTCTAACTTTTAATCACTTGTATAATTTACAAGCTTTTAATTCTAGCCTTTATTTCATTTTATAGTCTTACTTTCTTCTGCATGTTTACAACACCAAGCTTGAATTGTATTTTACTAAAATTTTCTGAATGAAATTTTGCTAACTTTCTTTGAAAATCAAGCAACAGAGAGATGCTCCAGATTATAAGTACTTCATTTTCTATCAGAAGGCTGACATTTCTTCTTAGGAAAGCAAATTAAGGAAAAAGCATTAGTACAGATTCATGTTCAACCAGAATTGAATTAGGTAGAGTAACACTAGAATTTCCTTGTTGTGAAATGAGAAATGACAGATATGTGGCATTGTTTTGTTTTTTTAATATGGAAAGCACATAACAGTTTTCATTTTTCAATTACAAAGTCAGAAGACTTCTGAAGTTATCTCTTAATAAATGTATTTAATACCTTTTTTGTATTATTAAATAAGTTTTACTTGAAAATACAATTATTTTGTTTATTTGTACCAATAATATAAATACTTAAGAAAAGTTCACAGGTTAATATGATACATGTAAATTTTAGACTGCGTGAAAATTATTTTAATCATCTTTTTTTTTTACATACATTTTCCTAAATTTTATGTCCGAAATTACCCCGTTTTTTAAACATTCATCATTCAGTTAATTTACCAGTAATTTGAGATATGCAGTCTTTGAAATGATAAGCTAAATGGGAAGTAGGTGTGTTGGGAACCATGCTAACAACCTCAGATACCATGGCTTCTAAGGTGCAAAAGAGTCATTGTATCTTCTTCGATGTTTTAGTTTTGGTGAGTCTAACCTGACATATTTTGAAAAAAACTAAAAATGTTTATCTGTTTTCCTTATGTGATGCTTTCTTCTAATGAGGATTAGCACGGAAGTCTGACACAAGCTACAGATAACATGTCCACAGATAGAGGCAACAGCTGTAATGGGAGATTCATTGTTTCACCTGCTTCTTGATTATCCTTCATCCTTGGTTAACCAACTGTGCAGAGTCTCACCATGGTATGGCAGTTCCTTACTTTAGCTTTGTAAACAAAGGAGCTTTAAGTACTCCATCATAGATTAGTGTATTTCTGTCACTGTAATGGGTCCAGGAGTCAAATAGTTGCAAGTGCCTTATAACATGGTGTCTTTTGGTTTTAGTCAAGCAGCAGAGCAGACTCAGCGCCCCCCAAATATTTTGTGTTTAGGTCAGTGAAAAATTAGCATTTAGGTCATTGCTGACAGTTTTTTACTGTATAATTAAAGGATCTATTAAAATGCTTTAAAATATACATATTGACAGAAAATACAAGGGAATTTTTTAAGTCCTTAATTTTTATCAGTGGTAGCCATCAAGAACAAAGTCCAAGGATGTCTAATGGGCTATCCAAAGAACTTGTTTGCCTTTTAGCTGAGACAAGAAGAAATAAATGCAAAATCTCTTTAATTAGCATTTAAAACTATTATGTCAGTATCAGACATCTGAAGGGAATGTGTGTCCCTTTAGGTTAGTGACATATTGCATAAATAACATAGCTGTTAGATTAGCCCAGGTGAACTCTTGGGTGCTAGGATCCAAGACGATTGGAAGAGAACTAAAAGGTTAGTACCTCCTACTCAGAACAAAATTCCTTTGAACAAAGATGTGACTGGAGCAGGAAGACAAAGGGTTCAAGAAGAGATGCCATTAGGAAAATGGAAGTGTTGTAATAACCAATGTGTCTGTGAGAAATAGTATTCAGATTTTACACGTCTGTTGGACAGTTTGGGAAGAATTAAGCAATAGTGACATATAAAATTAAGTAAATTTTAAAACTAATGTAACTTAATCTAGATGGAACAATTATATAGGAAGAAAATGGCTCAGTAGTGATCAGTACTAGTAAAGTCATTAGATAAACAATAAATAATGATTTAACCAAAAATCATACTATAACTATGTTGGAAGGATGGAGAAACAAAAAGTAGGAACATATGGCTATGTATATCCAAGTGCCATTTCCCATAATAGAAAGTCAATAGATACTCTAAATAAAGCAAGAAATCGTATATGTAGGATATTTAGTTTTGAAAATGGGGTATTTAGCAGGGGGAGGAATGGGACAGGAGACTGCTGTTTTCCATTATAAGCCTAATACTCTTTGGCTTTTTAAACTATGTGTATTACTATACATCTTGTTTTGATGAAAATTTATTTTTTAAAAGATAAATCTATAGACAGAAGAAGGGTAAGAGCTGGAGATTTAGGTTTGAGAATCATTTGAATATAAGATTCCTAAGGGGAGAACATGTGGGAAAAGAAGAGAGCTCAGGGTGGAAACCTGAGAAACACCTGTGTCTAAGAAGAAAAGTCTACAAGGAGCCAGAAGAAAGAGGCCAGGAAAGCATTTTCTAAGTTTTCCAAAGTGACCCTATTTTACTTTAATAATTAGGAAAAATATGTTTAGTTTTTCAAAGAGTGTTGAAGAAGAGTGGTAAAGAGAAAGGATTGGAAAGTCGTAATGTTAAGGAAGCCAAGGCAGGGGATAATTTCCAAAGAAGGGAGAAGTAAACAAGTGCTAGATCCCTATAAACAAGGTTGACATTGTCAATTAAGAAATCTCCGACAGGGTCGGGTCTGATTAGTACTGGGATGGTAGACCACCTAGGAATACCGGGTGCTGCAGGCTTTTAAGAAAAAGAAAGAAATCACCGAGGATCTTAGCCAGAAGTCTGCAAGTGATAGGTTGAGGAGAAGTTGGAATTTGAAACCAACACAGTGAGTATTGATAATTGTTCAAAAAGGTGGATGATCACAAGTAAAAAGAGGGCAGAGCTGGGGGAGAAAAGTGAGGTCAAAGAATATTTTGGAGGGGCAGAGGAATTTTTATTTACATTTAATTTATTTATTTGCAAGGAAAACATGTTTTTTAGCTGAAGGGAACTAGCTTGTGGAATGGGAGGGGTTGAATCAGAGATGGGGAGACATAGAGAAATTGATGAAGCAAAGTCTGCATTAGGAGCCATTCTGCTTAAATTTATACTTTATATTGAAAACATACATACCAGGTAACCAGTTATGTAGATGATGCTAGTTAGGGTAAGAAGGCTATGGTTGATTTCACAATCTTTGACCCCTGAATGTCTACAGTGTCTATTGTAGATAGGCCTAAAACAGTTCTCTTGACTCAGAGTACCCAGAATACTGAGGCATTGCTTTAGAAGTTGGGCCAAAGTAGCCCTAGAATAAAGGATGGCTGGTCCTGACTAACAAAGTTTAAAAGCAAGTTTTGAAAGGCTCCAACTATTTCTAAGTAATTTCGCCTGAGAATAAAGCTCAAGAATATTTTAAGGAATATAAAAAATAGCACCCAGAAAGATAAAATTCTCAATGTCTGAAAATTACCAGGCATAATGAGAAAAAATCCAGAAACAGGCCAAGAAATGATCCAGAAATGATAGATGATAGTAGGACATTCAAACAATTATATTCCATATATTAGATGGTAGAGGAAAGCATGAGCATATGAAGGAGATATGGAAGATATAAAGAAAACCTCAAAACTTCTAGAGATTAAAAAAAATGAGATGAAATTATACAAACTGGGATTAAGAGCAGATCAGACACTGCAAAAGAAAACATTACTGACCCTGAAGACATAGCAATTAGAAACTGTAATATGTAAAACAAGACAGATCTCACTGTGCTTGTTACTAATTTTATTGCCTCAGTTCCAAATTCATCTTTGGCCTGCTCTGTGATAATGAAGCTATTTCTCGTAATAGCTCTCCTTTGTCAGCCAGCAAGATGTTAAGCCTTGTCAGTAGAGGGTGCTCAAGAGGTTTTGGAAGAGGTAGGGGGCGTTCCTTCCAATTCTAGTGTGCCTTGCTCTTGAAGTCCCTGGAGAGCACACTTTTTCTCCACTGCTTTGGCCCTTAAGGTTTCTCCAGTGCTAGGATCCTGCATGGCACAGCTTTCTCCAATATTTGACTACTGCAACTCTTGCTCTGTTGTATTCTCACCTCCAGAAACAGTACAAACCAGAAGATAGTATAGCAACATCTTGAAAGTACTGAAAGAAAAAACTGTCAATCTAGAATTCTATACCCCCAAAAAATATATTAAAAAAAATAAGATAATCTAATAAATACTAGACAGACCCATGTTCAAATGCCCCCAATTCCCAAATAATGTTCTTTTTTCCCTCCAGCCTAGGATCCAATCAAAGATCTTATGTTAAGTTGTTATATCTTTTTAATCTCCTTCAAATTAAAATAGTCCCCAGCCTTTTTTATTTTTAATGACATTGACATTTTTGAAGACGTCAGGCTAGTTTTTTTCTTTCTTTCTTTCTTAGAATGTCACTCAGTTGGATTTTGTTGGATTGTTCCTTCATGATTAGATTCAGGTAAACCTTTTTACGAGAATACTATGTCAACAGTGTGTCCTTCTTAATGCATCACATCAGGGCCCCTGCTGTCCCTTTGTCACATTATTAGTGATATTAAATCTAATCACTTTGTTAAGGTAGCATTTGCAAAACTCCTCTATCTTTAAGGTACCTTTTTCCATTTATAAATATCCTTCATGGGGTGATACTTTGAGAGTGTATGGATAGCTTCTTCCTCAGTAGGTTTTAATCTATGATTTTAGCATCCATTGATGATTCTTGCCTGAATACTCAAAGAAACATTTGGAATAACAGTGCTTCCTGTTCAAATTTTTAAATAATTATTGTATAATCTTCATAAGCATTTTCGTTGGTTATAGTTGATGAGAGCTGTGGTGTCCACTTGGGATTTTTTCCCTTTTAACACAGGCATCTGAGGGAATTTATGCCACGTGGAAGCTCAGCTTGCTTGCCTTCAGAGGGAAGCTGTAATCACAGTAGTGGTTTTGGAAGCCTAATATAGAATAACATTAAGGTATTGACATTTAACCAGTGTGCTAGACTCCAAATGACATAATCCATGCTTGTTAGAGAGTGCGTAATGGGTAAAATATGGCAAAATCCTTGGAGTTTTTGTTGTTGTTGTTGTTGTCTCTATCTTCAGAATTCTATAATTATAAAGCCTTCATTTCTCTTCAAAAAAATTCCCATAATTTTTCCATATATTTCTAAGGATCATCTTTCTAAAACTTTTTCTTGAGAAAAGAGAGGTTCCCCTCTGTCACCAATGCCAAATTGAGATTCTTAGTGGGCTGTAAGATGGCAACTCATTTCAGAAGGAGGGGGATGATTTTAACCAGATGAGTGGAAAGTGACAGTAATAAAAAAGTTGGGGGCACATGAAGATCTCACTGTATGAATAAACTCAGACCAGCTTCTTACTTGCTAAATTTTAAGGCCTAAGTTCCTGGATCCCTTGGTGGAAGACCCTTCCCTTTATGTGCCATAGCAGAGAGTCCATTTCATCCTTGCCTGGACTGACCCTGGATCAGGAGGAGTGCCCATGACTGCTTTTGGCAACACCTTTCCTGCCTCCTCACAGGAGACCAGCTTGCATGCAGGACAGTGTCATTCCTAGACCACAGAAGGCACCCTAGAAATGGTCTTTTTGTTCAAAAGCTTCCAGCTGTATCTCTTCCTGTCTGCCTGCCCGGTCCACCAGAAGCTGGTTTTGCTCACATTTCAACAGTGCACAAGGGAGCATTCGTCTTGATGGCCTCTGAGATCATCCTGGCACCAGATTCCCCAATGTGATTTCCCTGGAGACTAGAAGAGAAGAATTAGGACCAGTTGGGAAGTTGGCCTGCAAGTTCTCTTTAATAAAGAGCAGGTAGTCACTACATAAAATACAGAAATCTGGGCAAAATTTTTGTGCTTCCAGGATCCTTCCCAAGGACAAGACTCTGAATGGCTTCTTCTTATACCAAGATTCCCCCAGAGGTGCTGAGTGGCCTGGGAGTCAGCTATTTCTTAGAATTGGGCAGAAGGCAGGGCCTGACCTGGTAGCAGTTCTAAGAGTGAGCAAGAATGGCAAGAAAGGACAGATACTCCCGAGCCCCACTCACTTGATATGCTGGAGTCCATGGTTTCCAGACAGTGCGGTGGCAACACATATTGCTCCATCCATCCCCAGGGAATTCTCTTGAAGACTAGCAGAGAAAAGACACCACAGTGAGCCATTCAGGATGGAAGAACATGCCCAGGAAGTAGCACTACATTATCTTGAGGGGCATTTCTGGAGATGATTTGTCCACTGGCACCATACCAACTGTGAGGAGGCATTTGACCCTGAGACCAGAGTTTATAAGGAGCCAGTTGTCCCATCCAAGTGCAATGGATGGTGTAAGACCAAAACTGCAGATGTTAAGTAACTTACCTCTGACTTAAGCTAGCCAGAATGAACAAATCTGTCCATAATTATATTTGGACTATACTGACCAGAACAGTGAACAATTTCTATTCAGAAGGAAGGATCTACAGAGGAAATCAAGAGCATCTTATCCCATGGGGAGGTTCCAGCAGAGAAGTGGTCTGCTTTGGGTGCAGTAGGGCTCTACAACCACTCACTTGAGTCTTCGGAGACTTGAGTTGACCTTCAGAGCATTCGCCAGAGCTTTGGCTCCAGCTACTCCAATGGTGTTTCCTCTTAAGCTGTCAGGAAAGACAGGAAACATAAGGTACAGTGATGGCTGAGAGGAGAAAATGATCCCTCTTCAGATGAGTATCGGCTACTGGGTAGAGGCAGTGTGGACTCATCAGCCACGGGGGGTTAGGTTGTTCCTCCCAGGCACAGAAGGGAGATTGGCCCTGGAGAGCATGTAGGAGACACGGGAGGGATGAGCCAGCCCAGTCTGAGTAGTTTGTTGGAGCCTTCATCCTCCTTTTCCATTCCAAAGATAAGAACTGGGTAGAGGCGATACTCCAACCAACCAGTCCCTGTGTTCTTGACATCATGGCCGCAGCAGCAGGGAAGACCTGAACATGCCTGAGAGGCTCACAGAGCTTGAGGCCCCAAACTGCTGGATCTCAAAGGCCAAGGTCAGTGGTCACGGACCACCCCAGGGTCCCCTAAACAGGGCCTCACGATGTGTTCAGCCTGGGCAAAACCAAGAAGAATGGTTACTCTAGGAGGGGAGGACCAGCAATAGTGACTCACAGGGAAAAGGGGTGAAGCGGGAATGGGGAAGCCAGGCATGCTTGATTTAAGTGAAGATATTTAAATGATTTGTGAGTTTCATGTAAATTGACATTTTTTTCTCTTCTATATTTATTTTGAATCAACAGCTTGGTTTCTTTGGTTAGGACAATGTAGCTGTAGACTGGAATACTTACTCAAGAATCTCCAAGGTTCTGTTCACAGACAGGGCCTCTCCCAGTGCCTGGGCTCCTGGGGCACCAATGGAGGTCACCTGGAGACTGTAAAAAGAGATGCCATCACATGGACAGGCTGTCCCTCTTCAGCCCTCACACCTGCCCCAAGCCCAGCTTCCATCCATATTTGCCATTCATTTTCACCACCCCTTGACTTAGGGCTGAAAGTGATGAAATAGCACTGCAAATTGTTGGCTCATGATCTGTCCAAAGAATGCTACATCTCCTACCTATTCTGTCTGTTGCCTAGGACAGATCTGGATACTATGGACACAGGAAGTAGAGATAGTCTCCTGAAGAGTTTGGGGGAGGATCCTCCTTGTACCCTAATTCTTACTTTTTAGATGTTTGCTGCATGATTGCTAGTATTAGGAAAATCAAACACACCTTCCTTGACTGGAAAACAAAAAATGGTGTTTCATATGAAGGGATGGTGAAGGGCTGGCTTCCTGGGCTGCTGTGTACATCAGGACTTACTAGAGAGCAGTGAGGGCTGTGTTCGCCTTCAGCGCATTGGCCACCGCACAGACACCTTCATCCCCAATGGCATTCTCCTGTAAACTGAGCACAGAGAATGACCCCTGGGTACATGGAGCACAGGGCCAGCTCTCTAGCATGATGTGCAGTGCTGGGATCTTCTATTTAATTCAGACCACACACACCATAGACTATACTTCCAGGATTACCCTGTTTGGCTACTGTAGCCCCATGGCCTCCTAATTAACATGCAGAGAAGTCTGGGGTCTGCACAAGTATGGACCATCAGAGGCAAAAAAGAAAAAGGACAAGTGGCAATACTGTCAAGGGCTTGAGACAAAAAAAGAGGATGCTTTTCAAAGCCAACTAGAAGAAAAATTTAAACCCTTGATCCCTCAAAGGCTGTTCTAGTCAGGATTTTACGTCTTTTTTTACGTTGGAAGAAAGTAGCTGGCCCCGGAGCAGTAAATGATTAAGAGTTTAGTGGACATTGACGTACTTAAGGGAGTAGTTTGCAATAATAATTTTAACAGACATTGACTGCATTGTGTACTAGCAAGCCCAATTCTTCCCACTTGGAACTCAGGTGGGGAGATGTGATGAAATGAGCAGTCACCATAGGCCATGTGCAGGCTGCAGGGAGGACCCTGTGGGGTCTCCCACTCCGGTGTGGTCACACAGGCTGCCCAGAAGAAACAGGTCTAAACTAAAACCTGAAGGATAATAGATGGGGGAGAAGGCCTAGCAAATCTAAAAGAAACCCCCCAAATTGAGTCAAGTCTCAAGTATGAGACAAGGCTGAGAAGGTACAAAGGAAGCAGATGTTTAGGGTCCTTAGAAGCCATGCTAAAGTTTGGACTTCACTCTGCAGGGACTAGGCAGCCATTGAAACATCTCACCAGGACAGGGACAGATTTGCATTTTAGAAGGATCTTGACCAGCAGTATGAAAGGATGGACTAGATGTGGAGGTTGTTGCATTGATACAGGTGAATGATGTTGGTGGCCTGGACAGTGGCCAAGAGGTTGGGACATAGGGAGGAGCATCAACAGGACTTGGAAGTGAATCAACAGGATTTAGAGCAAAGACGATGTTTCTTTTTGCATGTTTGGTTGGTTCTATTCATGAGATGAGGGGCCAAGAAGCAGGATTGTGAGGGAGATAATTTGGGTAGTTTGAAGTATCTGTAAGACATCCAAGGGGAGGTGCAGAATGGGCAGTGGACACATGGGTCTGGAGCTCAAGAGAGAGGTCTGAGATTCAGATGTGGGGCCATCAGGACTTTGAAGGGAATTGGAGCCTGGGAGAGAAGGGACTGCTTCCAGAAAATAGATGTCGTTCAAGGGAAGATGGCCTAGGACAAAACCCTAAGGAAACCAGTATTTCAAACAAGAGATGGACATCCTGGAAGCTAAGAGAGAAGTAGTGTCAAAAGCAGATGAGACTCAAAAGGTTATTTGACCCAGCGATTCCGCTCCCAGGTGTGTACACAAGAGAACTGAAAGCTTATGTACACACAGAAACTTGTGCATTGATGTTTATAGCAGCAGCATTCATAATAGCCGAAAAGTATAAACAACTGAGATGTCCATCAACAGATGAGTGGATAAACAAAATGTGGTCTGTCTCTACAGTGGAATACTATTCAGTCCTAAAAAGTACTGACATATACTATAATGTAGATGAAACTTGAAAACATTATACTAAATGGAAGATGTCAGTTACAAAAGACCACATATTGTACGATTTCATTTATATGAAATGTCAAGAATAGGCAAATCCATAGAGACAATAAATTAATGGTTGCCAGGGGCTGGGGAGAATGGGAAGTGACTGCTAATGGATGTGGGTTTTCTTTGAGGGTGATGGAAATGTTTTAAAATTGATTACAACTGTACAACTGTGAATATACTAGAAACCAGTGAATTGTACACTTTAAATGGGTAGATTATATCTTAATAAATAAATCTGTTATTTTTTCTTTAAAAAAAAGCAGATGAGGATGAAAACATGTCTGTGGCTTTAGGTCAGAGGAGACTGTGTGCTGAGGGCATGAACACTGTCCACTGCCCACGAGCACCTGGTTGGTACCAAGCTTTCAGATTCCCCTGCCCTCCCCATGGCCTGCATGGAGGCCCCACTTACTCGAGGCTGGTCAGGCTCCTGTTGAACTGTAGTGCTTGTCCCAGGGCCTTGGCAGCGCCAGCCTGGATGAAGTTCCACTGCAGGCTGGGCAAACACAGACCACATAACTATGTGGCTCACAGAAGAGCCCAGAAAGTCTTGGGGCTCCAGAAAGAGGGGACTAATCCCAAGAGAGTCTGATGACAGTGGGTGGAGTCCCTGCAGGACGGGTTCTGGCCACTGATGGGCAGACCTTCTCCTCAGGCTTAGTCTTAAGGGGTCAGCATTCACTCTCTGGTTAGGAGTGGGCACAGGGACAGGCTCTAATAAAGACTCTAGATGGCCCCTGCATGAAGCATGTGACATGGAGGTACAGCTGTGGGCACTACCTCCTACCACTGGCTTCTCTGTGGATCAGCCTCAGAAAGCAGAGCAGGGGGCAAGGCCAGTGGCCTCTGCAGGTGACTACCTGCAGCCTGCTGGAGGCCCCAGAGAACATGTGAGTGCTCAAAGCCAGATTTGGACTCCTGCATCAGCTGTTTTGGGTGTAGCCCTGTAGCTCTGCGGAAGGGATGAGGTAGGTGGGATTGCCGAGGACTCACTGAAGGGATGTGAGGGCGTGGTTTTCTCTCACTGCCACTGCAATGGCCTGCGCACCCTGGTCATGGAGGAGGTTGGCTGTCAGGCTGGGAGGAGGAGAACAGGGCAAATGAGCCAGAGCTGGGCCATGATGTCCCCTGTCTTTGCTCCCCAGGGAGTCCAGACCACTCCTCTCCAACCCAAGGACTTCATCAGGACTGCTGGGATGGCCTAGCTCATGCTTTTGGAGCACTTGCATGTGCCAGGCACGTGCTCTGGACAGTTGTAACAAATCCTGACAACCCATGGGGAATGGGCTCAGGATCAGCTTAGTGAGGTTCCATGATAGGTCACCTACCAGGAGGTACCCAGGAACTCACTCCTGATCCCTGTACTGTGCTTTCTGCCCCTTACGATGTGGCCCCTTCCACATGCTCATCCATCTCCACAGGATGGGTTAGTGGAGCAGACAAACAGTTGCCATTAACTTCATCGTCATGTAATTTATGACATGATAGTGGATGACTTCTGTCAGGGTTGCCACCAGGGGCCAGGTTTCTTGGCTACCCCTTCCCAGGAACAGGCCCAAATAAAGACTCCAGATGGCCCCTGCATGAAGCATATGACACGGAGGCACAGCCATGGGCACCTACCTCCTACCATTGGCCTCTCTGTGGATCAGCCTCAGGAAGCAGAGCAGGGGGCAGGGCTAGTGGCCTCTGCAAGTGACCACCAGCTGGAGCCTTGTACAATGGCAAGGGTGACAAGGGTCTGGCCCATCAGCCCCTGTGTTCTGGGTAGGTGAGGCCCTGGGCATAAAAGAGCCTTAGGAAACACAGCCTGCCCCCCACTCACGTACTCCAGGTTCTTCAGGGTGTTGTTGGTGCAGAGAGCTCGAGCCAGATGCTGGGCTCCCTCTGGGCTGATGGAGTTTTCTCGCAGGCTGAGAAAAGAGAAGATCCTGAGCTGCTGACCAGGAAGATGAAGTCGCAGAGAAACAAGCCCAGGTGTTCAGGCTTTTAGAAATCCCCAGTAGGACCTGGCCTTCCTGAGTGATCTAGGTGTAGTATGTGCCTCCAGCAACCCCAGGCTCCAATGGCTAGTCAGCCAAGTGTATTCCCTTTAGGACTGTCAAGAGTATTTTGGACAGTCTAGGAAGAAGAGGATAAGACAATGGGACCTCAGAGCTGTGAGGGGAAGGCATGCATTCTTGGATGCCTAAAAGACTTGTGTATGGGCAGGGAGCAGCAGAACCTGCCACTTGAGGCCACAGCTGCCCCTGCCCTCCTGAGGTGAGGAAGAGTGCAGGATGCCAGCTCTAGAACCAGCTCTGCCCAACCATTGGTCTATAACCAGCCTATGGGGAGTAGGTGTGGGCTTCCCAGTACCAACCTTTCCTTCCAAGTCCCAAAGTCCTTTAAGACACCCTGGTCAAAGAGATACCTTGTTTGAGAGGGAGGCTGGGACTTACTTGAGGCTGAGGAGGGTTCGGTTGGCACAGAGGGCGCCCATCAGCGCTGCCACTCCTGTATCACTGATGGAATTGCTCTGCAGGCTGCAGACAGAGGAGAGGGCACACTTGGTGTGGCTGTCACAGGATCTGGAGGGAGCCACCAGTCCAGCTGAAGCACTGAATTTCACAGGGAGTTGGGAGGTCCCTGGGGCAATTGTCACCCCACATCGTTCTTCTCATCATCCCTCATTCCTCTCCCATCTCCCACATTCCAGCTCCTCCTAGGTTGGGGCAGATCTAGCAAAACCAGCCCCAAAGTTTAGACTGCCTTGGTTTGGGTGTCTCCAAATGTCTCTGAGGGGGGTGTGCTTTGTTTGCTGCCCCCAGAGAAAGCGGCACAGTTGAGTCTTCCCAGTGTGGGGTAGTGCCGAGCTCCCTGGCCCCACACCAAGGTCATTGCAGCTGACCCCTCTTTAGCTACCTGCACCAGCTTCTAAAGGACACTCGGTACTCATCACTCTGAAAACTCCAGAACCAACACCAATCCCTACTGTCCAGGGAAATGGAGCTTGTGTAGTAGGATGGGACAGGTAGGGTGGGCATGGAGGAAAAACCACTGAGATCACAGTCTCCCCAGGGTTGGTGATTGGCTGAGTTATGCAAGGGAAGTGGCCCTTACAGCCATCCTCCAGGACCCAGCCACCTACTAGATGGGGAACCCGGAGTAGCGGGGAGTCACCCTCTGCCTACTGCCACCCCTGGAGGGTGGTCAGGCAGACTCACTCCAAACTCTGTAGGCCCTGGTTCACCTTCAGGGCTTCAGCCAGGGCTTTAGCACCTCCATCGCCAATGCTGTTACTGGAGAACCTGCAAGAGATGGGACACAGGTGAGTCAACCTCCTGGAGCAGCCAGGGAAAGTGGGGCCTAAGGATCAGGGTTCAGGGGAGGGCTGTCTCTGTTGTCTCAAGGGTGCCTACTACACCTGTTCCGTGTAAGAGATCAAGGTAGCAAAGTCCTCCTTGGTTCTCTGGAAGGGGACAGAGCCAATCTTTCAGTGAGAGGTATTTGTGATAACTTTATGTGAAGGTGGCCATGAAATGCTGTTTTCTTCTGCCAGTGGGGAAGGTAGTAAATGTGAGCCTGAGACAGTTGTGGCTCACTCAGTCCTGGGAATCTGGGTCTCCATTTTCCTGGTTCAGTGCTTTGGAGTCAAAAGCTAGCTATCCTGTACCCATCCATCCATCCATCCGCCCGTCCGTCCATCCGTCCGTCTGTCCGTCCATCCATCTGTCCGTCCGTCCATCCCCATGCTAACAAATATTTATGATGGGTTGGGCATTGTGTTAGTCATCGAGGATACCAGTTTGGCCCTTCTGCATTTCTCACATGAGCTCCTTCAGACTCCTGTTCTGCTTCAGAGCATCTGCCATCCGCTGGGCTCCTGTAGGCCCAATGGTGTTCTTCTGTAGGCTGTGAGAAAAGATAGGGACGCTTCAGCAAATCTGGTCACAGCCACTCCCAGGCCAAGGACACTCTGATTCAAGATGAGAGGTCAGAGAGTACTGAGTGCCTGTCTCCACATATCACAGCATGCAGGGAGGAAAGGTCTGCTGATTGTTGCCAAAGTGATGCCGAGAGACTGACATTATGTGGAGAGTAAGAGGCAAGGGTGGCCAGCCCCTCCCTTGTCAGAAGCTGGAAAGCAGTGACCAGCAGACATTGATAATATCCAGCAACTTTCTGAGTGGGGACTTCTATGTAGCAGTCCCACTGGCCCTTTATCCCTCTAACCCTCTCAACACTCAACAATCTATCTCCGTGTAGACCAACCAGCAGCCTGCCTCTAACCCTACAGTGTTCCCTAAGGCAGACCCTCTACTAAGGTTCCTCTTTTCTAAAACTTCTCTTATATTAAACTTGGAGGAGAGGATGTTACAGGAGAACCCCTGGGCTCATCCTAGGACGGTCAGGGCAGGAACTCTTTTGTGTGAGGCTAAATACAATCTAAACAAAAGGGAAATTTCCCCTGGTTCCAAAACGGCAAGAGACCCTCCCCTCCCTTTTCTTAGACTACTTCCTTGTTGTGATTGTAAATCCTTTCCTTTTCTCTTTTAGAAATATGTAAATCTTCTTAAAAGCTAAGTAAAAACCTCTTGCCAGGTTTATAGCCTAAGAATGTCTTGTAAGGACTTTGGAGCCATCTCTTTGAAGTGTAAACTTAAAGAAGATAGCAGACTCCCAGTTGTAAGTGCCTCCTTGTCATGAAGATATGAGGTTTTAACTTTATGTTGGCTAAAGGCAAAATTAACAAACACAGATGGCTACCCCAACTACCATACTAATTTAGGATAAACTATATGTGACAAATGGTGCTGTCCAGTCCTCTTACCTGAAGATAAGTTGTTGTTTATTTTGGGTTGTATTTGTTTGGCTATGGAAAAGGGTGTGATTTCTTTGTCTTTGCAATCTCATTGGTAGTTACCGATAATGGGCTTTGAATGCTTATTCAAGTAATAAAGTTGTTTTGTTCTTTCCCACATTTGTGGAGAGGAATTTCTGGACTGGCAGGAAGCTTTATTTTTAATTATTTGTCCAACACCCGTTCTCTAGAAAAGCAATGGACATCTAGTTTTCCAAGGGCCAGGCTCTTGGAGGAGGAAAGGAGAGGACAGAGGAGGCTTTCTGCTAGCCAGCATGTCCACTTACTGCAGCACGGAGAGGGTCCGGTTGGCAGCCAAGGCCTCAGCTATGGACCTGGAACCATCATCCCTGATTCTGTTGCTCTGAAGGCTGTGGAGGCAAGGAAGAGGCACATCACAAATGGAGCACACAAGGGTACCCAATGGTGGCCCAAACCCCCATCATAGGGTCACTGATGCCCAAGGGGAATAGCAGATGACCTCAATGAGCAAGGACTCTGACCCCTGCATTCCCTCACTGCCTGGCACACAGGAACTTGGGAACAGTTGGCCCTTCCCTTTGCTGCTCTGGCCTTAGGCTTCCCTCTGGGTCTCTAAGCACTTGCCTGCTGATTGGGGTTGAGGTGCTCATGCTATGTGGATAACAATGACTAGGTCATCAGTAGTCCTAATTACAGCTAAAAGCAACGGCACCCAACTAATGGTAAGGATGTGGTGAAATTGGGATCCTCATCCCCTCCTGGTGGGAATGTAAAATGGTGTGGCTGCTGCAAAACACAGTCTGGTGGCTCCTCGAAAGGTTAAACATAGAGTGACCATGTAACTAGCAAATTCCACTCCTAGGTATCCACCCAAAATAATTAAAAACAGGTACTCAAATACTGTACAAGAATCTGTACAGCAGCATTATTTACACTGGGAAAAGGTGGAAACAACCCAAATGTCCATTAACTGATGAAAGGATAAACAAATATGGTTCTATCCATACGTTGGAATATTATTCAGCCATAAAATGGAATAAAGTACTGATACATGTTACAATACGGATGAACCTTGAAAACATTATGTTAAGTGAAAGAAGACACACAAAAGGTCATCTTGTGTGCTTCCATTTATATGAAATATCCAGAATAGGCAAATCCAGAGAGACAGAAAGCAGATTGGTTGCTAAAGGGGAGAATGGGAAGTGACTGCTAATGGGTACAAGGTCTCCTTTTAGGATAATGAAAATATTTTGAAACTAGATAGAGGTGATAGTGGGACAATTGTGAATGTACTATGTGCCATTGAACTGCATACTTCGAAATAGTGAATTTTATGTGAATTTCACCCTAATCAATGAAAAACAAAACAAAACAAAATGATGGTGCACATTCAACTAAGGATGGATACAACCACTGGTCTCTAAAAGCATAGCAAACCACACAAAACCAGGGATCTTCTGGAGGACAGGCTCTCAATGTCTTGGAAAACATCTCAGGGGAACATTCTGACACTGGCCTTGAGGATTTCTCATTCAATGGAAGACAAGAAGTTTTCCTCATAGATTATTTTGCCCCTCTACCCCTCTTCTCCTTTATCCCCTGCTCAGGCCATAAACACAAGCACTATGACCAGGGAGGAGCTGGAACATGGAAACCTGCTTAGGATATATGATTCTATAGTATCCACTGAGTGGGAGTTGGTATCTCATGGCCACCATCCATTCCATGGATGGCACCTGAGAAGAAGGCTTTCTGGTCCCTCTCTATGGGGCAGCATATACAATATACCTCAGAGAGGCTAGAGTACGGTTAATCTTCAGAGCATCTGCCAGCGCCTTGGCCCCTTGAGGTCCAATGGAGTTACTGCGGAGGCTGGTGGAAAGAAGAGAGAGAAAAAACCATTCTCTTATCAATTTCCAAGGAGGGAACAAGGAACAGAAGTTACACTGACCTTTCAATCTATGCTCCTTGAAAAAAACAAAACAGGGTATAGGTATCGGGGTATAGGATTTCATGTTTGGTGGAACTGAGGCAGAGATCCATATGTAGGCGAACAAGGAAAGAGTTTCAGATGGTGGCCCCATGTGATGGGGAGAAGAAAACAGGATCTGATGGACTAGTGGGTTTGGACCAAGTGTAGATAGGAGAATGACAATACTACGTTCAAGGCCAAAATTCTGGTGCTTCCTGGGTGAGTCCCAACACCTGAGCAGGAACCATGACTTTGCTTGCTCAGTTGTCCTTCCAAGCCCACCCAGGGGAGAGTACAATTTAGAGAACTTCACAAGATGTTTCACAAGCGTTCCCTGTCCCAATGGTGAAAGATTTGCCTTTGGTGTTGTACTTACTCTAGAGTAGTCAGACTTCTGTTGACAAGGAGGGATCTAGCCAGAGCTTTGGCCCCTTTGTTACTGATCTGGTTCTCAGCCAAGCTGTGCAAGGAGAGGGAGAGAAGTGGTTATTGCAAGTCTATAAATCTCATCGCCTTTTCCTCAACTCTAGCCTCATGATCCAAACTCCTGGACCTCATCAGCATCATCAGGGCCTGAACACAGGTGGAGATCAGGTGAGCCTGGAACAGATTGCCAGGCTCAGGAAAGCTTCTGTGCCAGGCAAGGTAGGGCCAGAGTGGGCAGGCAGACCTTCACAGTGGCAAAGGGTCCTATGGAAAAGTCTGGCCAGAATCCAGCACAACAACTTCTATACAATACGTTAAAGAGAATGGCCAGTTACAGAAGTCTACAATGTGGACCCCAGCCTGTGGTATGCTAGAAAACTGGCTCTCAGGAAAACCAAAGTACAAAAACCGTGATTTTTAGCATTGGCCAATTTCCATGATGTAAATACTCCCACCATAGTCAATTTCAAACCCTCACAGCTTGCAAAATTCCATGAAAATTTAACAATCAGCTCTTATGAACTCATAGTTCCAGCATACCACTGGCCCCAGATCTTTCTATAATGCAAGAAGAGAAAATGGTAGCATTATTACAGAACTAACTTTAAAGGAAAAAAAAGTACATCTGTATCTGCCTTGAAAGGGTGATCCCAGAAATATACTGGTGGATCAACCTAATGTTGCTTCATGTACCCAGTTTCAAAAATGGTAGCTGATGAGGTTCAGTGTTTTTTAGACATTTAAAACTGTGGGGCAACCCCATGGGATGAAATTAGATTCCGCGGTGCTTTTCAAGCTGTATTTCAAGGGCCCCTAGGATTCCACAGAAAAGCTTCAGGAGCCACCAGGAGTCTGAGAAGGAGCCAAGTGCTTGGGCTCTGGGTCCCCATCCCCTCTTCTTTTAATCTCAGCAGCTTCTTCTTTTGTCTGTTTGACTTATTGAGATTCTGTCTGGAACACCACTATAAAAAAGGATTCTACTGCTTTAAAAAAGTTTAAAGATCATTCACCCAGAGCATCTTCTATATAAATGCTAGAGGGCCTCTTTCTACCCCCACCCCACCCCCAGGATTTTTATAATATTTTATAAATTAATATTTCATGAGCCATATATGTTTTGTGAAGGATTCCTTGGGTATTTCAGGCAGGGATGTGGCGCTGAGGACCAACCACAGAGAGTTGAAGAAGAGTATGTGGCCATAGAGGAAATGTTGGTTTCGTTCAGAAAAATTCCTGAGCACTATCTAGACTCCTTTAAGCCAAACACTGAAAGTTGCCTATTTTGCTGAAGGTACCCATGAAGGAAAAATATTAATAATGATAAGTTGTCATTATCATGTTTCTCTCAAAGGAATTGCATTTATATCTCTGGTTAACAAAACAAAGGTAGTCCAGCTAATAAATAGCCGCCCTTACACAGTGCTTCCTTTGTGACTGTCCTGTCCTAAGCACTTTCCTTGAATTAACTCGTTGGAGCTTCACAAGGACTCTAGGAGAGGCAGTGTGCAGCAAAGGATTAACTTTGCTTCCGCACAACCTCCTCAGGCTCCTGCCTGTTAAGAATGTCTCTGCCTACCTGGAGGCCTGAGGTTATGCTGACGATTTTATCTCACAATGTGATTTATATTGGGGACCTTGGGCCATACAGTGTCAGCTTGACTTCTGGAGGAGCTGGAGAATAAGGTCAGCATATAGGAGGTCAGGAATGTCTTAGTAACCAACTCCCAATAAAGACTCTGGACACCAATGCTTAGATGAGCTTCCATGGTTGGAATGCTTTGTGTTGTCATATGTCATTGCTGGGAGAAGGAAGAGCTGTCTATATGACTCCACTGGGAGAGGACAGCTGAAAGCTCATGCCTGGTCTCTCCGGGACCCTGCCTCATGTGCCTTTTCCCTTTGCATATTTTAATCTGTATCCTTTCAGTGTAATTAACTGTAACTATGGATATGACAGCTTTTTTGAGTCCTGTGAGTCCTTCTAGTGAATTGTTGAACCTGAAGCTGGTCATAGGGACCCCTGAACTCAAAGGTAGATACATTTTTAATCCTTTTTTACCCTCCTTAGGCACAGAGGTGTCTGTACAAGGTCACACGGAGCTTACCACTCTAGTCACTGTCTTCAATGACTGTTCCTGATTCATTGTTTATTTTTGTTTCCTCAGATAAAGATTATTTTAGAACCCAGAGGCTTGTGTGTGAATGAGAAATTACACTCTGGGTCCTGTTCTCCAAATGCACCTCCCTAATTCTCCAAAAGCCATCTTCAGGTCATAATATCATTTGAACTACAAATCAGGGTGGTATTAAGAGTTGGAAATTATTACAGTAGAGATTTCGTAAGCACATAGATCTGCACTACAGTCAGCCTATAACCTTTCATCTAATTACATTAAAGATGCAATGTTTAAATTAAAATTTTTTAATTAAAATTTCTCAAATTAATAAAATTTAAGTTTTATTTAAAAATACAATTCTGTACCTAGAATACTGTTTGAGGGCAAACTTTGAGAGGAGCTTAGAAAAAACTAGGCCTGGTGCCATATCAGCACGTATAGTATTTGGAGAAATGCTTCCATGTGCACCATAATCTCTGATCCCCACCCCTCCAACACACACCATATCCTTTCTCTCTTTTTAAACAGATGAAGTACTTGAGCCTCTGGAACTTTTGGGAATGGGTGGAAATAAGCAGCCTGCATCCTGAAACATATGCTTTAAAGACACCTCTCCTTGAAAGAACCACTGGTCAGCTGGGCAGAGAGGTGAATGGAAAAGGAGCCCCCAGACCCCAAGACACAGGTAGGCACTCTGGGCGGGGGCTCTTGGGTCAGCATTACCTGATCCTCTGAATGCGACAGTCCTTTCCACTCAGCACACTGCCCAGTAGCTCCATCACAGGGTCCTGGAACTGGTTGGTGTCCAGCCTGGTTGGGAGAAACAGCAGTAGTGAGTGGTACCATTGCCCACAGGCAGGTGGGATTGGCCTGGCTGGCATTGGGGCAGCAGAGGGGGCCCAGGCTGGGCTCCTCTCCCTTCCTTTCTCTCCATCCCAGTGCAGCTCTCACCATGTGGCTCAGAGATCTGAGCCAGCACACCCACCATGCTCAGAGTTTTCCTACAAAGGTAAATTGGGAGGCTTAGTGGCATAAGCCCTGGGGTTCCTTCCCAGCAGCCCCACACACTGTGTGCCTCTGTGGGACACCAGTTGCTAGCTCTTCTTCTGAGGACATGGAAGCTGCTCTCAGGTCCTGAATGGCCCTGGTCCTGCAACTTTTCCCCCACCCCTGCTAAGGTCTAGAACAGTGCACAGAGGATGAGCTGAGGGTTACGTGAGTGGGTGTAGCTTCCATCAGCACTGGGATGATTCATAGGGTGTTATGGGTTGAATTGTGTCCCTCCAAAAGATATGCTGGCATTCTAAGCCCCGTTGCCTCAAGAATGCGACTTGATTTAGAAATAGGGTCATTGCAGATATAATTAGTTAAGATGAGGTCATATTGGAAAGGGGTGGGCCTGTCATCCATGTGACTGGTGTCCCTACAAGCAAAGAGAGGGCTATGCGAAGACAAAGACATAGAGAAGGTGACCGTGTGATCACGGAAGCAGAAATTAGACTGATGTGCCTATAAGCCAAGAATTGCCAGCAACACCACAAGCTAGAGAGGCAGGAAGGATCCTCCCTTACAGGTGTCAGAGGGAGCATGGCCCTGCTAACACCTTGATTTTGGACTCAGGCCTCCAGAACTGTGGAAGAATAAGTTTCTATTATTTTAAACCACCCAGGTTGTGGTCCTTTGTTACAGCAGCCTCAGGACACTGATACAGGGGGGCCTGGTGGAGGGTAGGCACCTTCCAGGTCCTCCACTCTCTCCTCTGTCCACATACCCTGCACACCCCATCCCAGCACCCACCTGAGGCTCCGGCAGTAGAGCAGCTGGGGAAGCAGGCTCTGGAGGACGCCCTGACTGAGACGCAGGGACAAATTGGCCTCCTGGGCGCAGGCATCCGACACCTGCAGGAGGTAGGCCAGGGCAGCGCGGTGTGGGGGGCCAGTCAGCCCAGCCAGGCCCCCGCTCTCCATGGCCTCCTCCACACTGCGGGCCAGCTCTGTGTGCTGCAGCTCGTGTAGGCAGTGCAGGACATTGACCGCCCGGGCACAAACCGCCACATTGGGGTGCAGGCAGCCCTGCAGGAGCTCAGCCGCCTGGGCCCGGGAGCCCTGGTGCTCACCCGGAGCCAGCATGGAGCCAGCCAGCAGGGCATTGACCCTTGGAGACAAGAGGCCGGAGAGGAAGCGAAGGAACACATCCAGCCGTCCATCCTCGGCCTGCATGGCCCGCTGGGCTGCGCTCCTGAAATGCGTGAGGAAGCCCAGCCGGGGCCAAGACATGCCGCCCTCAGTGAAGAGGTCGAAGATGGCCCTCTTGGATGCACTGTAGTAGTATGCGGCTGCCACAAACTCCTGCAGGGACAAGTGGGCGAAGCAGTAGGCTGCTGAGGAGGCCAAGGTCTCCTCCCGCTGTAGGAAGCAGCTGCACAGAGCACTCTGCAACAGAGCAAGGTCCACACCGAATGCTTTCAGGTCTGGCTCATAGAACACATACTTCTTTTTGACCAGCCCATGGAATGCCAGCCGGCCCAGCGTTCCTACCACCTTGCGGCTGCCATGGGCCAGCTGCTCAATGCGAGGGATTGCCTTGGCCTTTTCCTGCCCCTCCCCACCCAGGGCCATCCTGAAGTACCAAGAGTAGAGTTCACACAGGGTCCTTGGAGGCCACAGCTCTGAGTCCTGGAGACCCCGCCTTTGGTGGCACAAGTGGCCCAGCACCGACCCCGCAAGCCGGCAGAAGGCTGGGACGGTGCACATCAAGTATAGGGCCCTGTTGGCCTGCATCTGGTTCAGGACCCAGCTCAAGAGGACCTGGTCTTTGGGGAACATCTGCTCCAAACACATTTTGATCTCCTCTGCATTAAAGCCCCGGATCTCAGTCATTCGGTCCACCAGGCCCCCTGGGATCTGGCCAGCCATGCTGGGGCGGGAGGTGACCCAGACAGAAACTTCTGGGAAGAGGTTGCCCCGGATAATGTTGGTGATCAGATGGTCCACTTGGATCTCCTTTTTGGGGTCGGTGCAGGCCACAGTGTTGGAAAAGTCCAGAGGCGTCTTACACTCATCTAGGCCGTCCAGGATAAGGAGGACTTTGTCTGGGGCTGCTGCTTCCAAGCCGGACTCCCCAACATGCGGAAAGACAGAGCGGATGAGTCTGTCTGCAGACAGTTTCTCATGGGTGTTGAGATCCCTGAAGGTCAAAGGCAGCACCAGCGAGAAGTTCTTGCCAACCTGTCCTCGGGCCCAGAGGCGGATGAAGTCCCTCACCAAGGTGGTCTTACCCACGCCAGCCACCCCAATGGTGATGGAGATTCGAGGTGGGATGGACACCCGAGACAGAGGCAGGAAGAGCCTGTCCAGGGCGATGGTCTTGGTGGAGTGCCAGCTACCGCGTGTGGCCTCCACCTGGGTGAAGTCGTGTTCCCTCAGCTGCAGGTCCGTCAGGCCCTCCACCAGCAGGAGGTTGGTCAGCCTGGGCGAAGGGCCGCCCAGCTCCAGGCTGCCTCCCGCCCTGCTCAGCAGGGCATCTCGGTGCCTCTGTATCCTCAAGTCTGTGGGACAGAGGCCAGAGGGGAGGGCGAGTGAAGGGAAGAGGAGAAGGGGGAGGGCTGAGGGGGCAAGTAAAAAGAAGGGGTTGGGGGGTAAAGGGAGGGGAGAGAGGAAAGGGCCCAGGGATAACCATCTGTCTGCCTACCATTGCTGTGAGGCCCCAGCAGGGAATCCGGTGTCCTGTCAGGGATCTGTGGGGTCTGGGAGCCCTGACTGCCCTTTCCAGCCAGCAGGTCCACGAGGGCTTTCACCTGCTCGGCTGGGGAGCCAGCACCATGGCCCTGGCCAGCCTCCCCGCCCTTCAGCACCTCCTGCTTCTTCATGGAGTCCAGGATTGCCACCAGGAGCTGTGAAGAGAGGGCCTGAACCTGCTGCCTTCTGTCTCCCTGCCCACAGGCTTGGGACAGGTAAAGAGTTTCCAGGGATGGGTGGGAACTCATCCTTTGGGGACCCACCCTTTCTCCTCTTTCAGCTAGTGGCCTACAGTCTGGCCTCCAGAAAAGGGTTGGAAGGGTTATTTGTTCCAGATGGTGAGAGTAGTCCCTGATTCCAGGAACATTGCTTGGATGTAGGGGAGCAAAGAAATAAGAACTGGGGCTCAGGCTTAGACCGGGTCTCTGCCACTTACTGGCTCTTTGACACTGGGCAGGCCGCCTGAGCTCTCTGCGCCATGGTGTCCTCATTTGTAACCTGGAAATGGTGATGCAGTTATGAGCAGGTTCACTCACAAAACAGGGAGAATGAAAGAAGCCAATGTGGAAAGGCTACATACTGTGTGATTTTAACTCTATGTCATTCTGGAAAAGGCAAAACTATGGAGACACTAAAATGGTCAGTGGTTGCCAGGGGTTTGGGGTGAGGAGGGAGGGATAAATTGGCCGAGCACAGAGGATTTTTTAGGCCAGTGAAACTATTCTGTGTTATACTGCAGTGGTAGATTCATGTCATTATACATTTGTCCAAATGCATAGAATGTACAACATCAAGAGCAAACCCTAATGTAAACTGTGGACTCTGGATGATAATGATGTGTCAATGTAGGTTTATCAATTGTAGCAAATGTGCCATTCTGTGGGGGTATCCACAGTGGGGGAATGTGCACCTATGGGGGCCAGGGGGTCTATAGAAATCTCTGTACTCAATATTTTTTAAATTTTCACTCAATTTTTCTGTAAATTTAAAACTGCTCTAATAACTAAAGTAGATTAAAAAGAAACAAAAAGAATGGAGGAGTTGAAAGGAAGGAGAAAGTTGGTTCTCAGAGCAGCTGTACAGCTACTTTTCTTATTCTGTTTTCCTGGGGCTCCTGACCCCCAGGAAGCTCAGTTTTCTGCTGGGGACAGTGATGCAAAAGCACTAAGAGGCAAAGCCGTGTCTGAGTCCCACCCGCTCACATTCCTTTTCCTCTCTGGGGACCTGAGTGGATCCCATTGCCAAGGTCGGCTGTCTTCCTGTGTCTCCCTCCCTCTGCTAAGGTGGACACTTGAGGACCACCAAGCATGTCCCCAATTCACTCCCCTTCTCACCTGCAGGGGGCAGGATATCTGGCCCAGGCAGCCCCTCCAGCAGGGCCTTAGGAACTCAGGGGGTGGGGGTCGGCCATCCCTCATCCAGGGGTCTAGGAGAGAAAACAGGACTCAGGCCTAGGCAGAAGTCACACTACTGCTTTGGGTGCAGCAGCTCATCGAACCAGGTCTGACCATGCTGTTTAGCCCTGTGTTCTTTAGGTCTCAACATTATTCATTTAAAAGAGGTTCACTGGCTACAGCCCCAAGGACCCAACACACTCCCTGACCTTGGGTTTGCTTTGGGGTTCCCAGGCATTATACTCAGGATGAGCCTTTTCGCCTGGAAAATGCTAAAAGAAGATTAGCAACAAGCAAAATAGCATTTCCCGTCATTCAGTTCATAGTGGTGTTAGAGACTTGAGTGCAACGAATTTGAGATAGATGAACTAATCGGGGAACATTATTAGAAATAGGCATATTAGAAAGATGGGTGAGGCCAGGGTGAGGCCCTTCATACTTCTTCAGAATCCTGTTAGCTATTCTCACTCTTTGATTCTTCTAAGTGTCGGAAGTAAGGGGGAAAAAAAACCATGGGATTTTGATTGAAGTTGCATTAATGTGGGTATTATTAAGGTCTTCCTTTACATCCTTTAGTAAAACTGTTTCCTCATCTAAATCTTGCCAATTTCTTATTTGTGTCTAGATATTTTTAAATGGTTTGTATCATTATTTTTGTTGATATCAAAGAAGACGGTTTTTGTGTATTTTATCTCATACCCTGTCAGCATATTAAGTTTTCATTCACATTAGTTCTCATCATTTTTCAGTTAATTCTCTTCAGGTTTTTGAATTACTGCAATGCAAATAATTTCATTTCTTTTCTAAAATTATATCTCTTATTTTGAACAATTTTTCTACAGTGGCCAGACCCACCGTTTCCCCCGAGTGCTGCTGAGTGACAGCACTTGTAGCAGACATCCTGGTCTTACTCCTGACTCTACCAGAAGTGGTTCCAGCCCAAACCATTAGGCCTGATGTGTGTGACAGATTTCTAATTAGTTCTCTTCTTCTCTTGGAAAAGATTCCTTCAATTCCTCATTTTCTGCTACCATTTAAATGACATTATGTCCTACTTACTGAAGGCTTACTGTGTTCCGGACATTCCGTTAAGCACTGTACTTACATCATTTCATTTACTTCTTGTAACAACTCTTATTTTCATTATTTCTCTCATTTTATAGATGAAGACACTGAAGTTGAGAGAAGTTAGATAACTTGCCCAAGGATCCACAATTGGGAAGCAGTTGAGTTGAGATAGAAACCAAAGTTTCACTGACACCAACACTTGTGCTGTATAATCTACTTAGAATATGCCTCTTAGAATATGCTTACACATTTAAAAAATTTTAGGCATATCTGTTAAATTAACAAATTACTTTTTAGCAATATCGATATCACATGTCTTATTTCCATTTATTCATGCAACCAGAAAATATTTATTGAGGGCCCGTTGTGTGTTCCAGGCCCTGGGGATGTGAAGGTGAACAAGTTAGACAGAGTCCTTACCCTGTAAGTGCGGTGGGAATGGGGGAAATGACAATAAAGAAGAAAATAATGAGCAAGGCAATTCTGATGGTGATGAGTGAGTGAAATAAACAGTTTGAGTGATGGAGAGGATTGGTGGTCTAGAGGGCATGGGATGCATTAGTCACAGTAGCCAGAGAAGGCTTCTGTGAGAAAACTATATATAAGTAGAGATCTGAAGGATGAGAAAGAGTTAATTATGCAAAAAGCTAGAGGAACAGCAAGTGCAAATGACCTGTGAGTTAGAGAAGAAGAAAAAGTCGAGAGTTGATGGGGCAAGTTGCTAGGGCGCAGTGAATGAGTGAGTGGGCTCACAAAAGGGGTTAGGAGACAAGGTCAAAGTGAGGTTGAGACCTGGTCACTGCTCTAAGTTTAGATTTGTTCTAAGTGTGGTAGGAAGCCACTAGAGGGAGTGACATGATTGATGTATATCAGATCTCTCCTTTAATCTGTGAGCTACACTAATAGATTTTCTAATATTGAACCAATCTTGCATTCTTGAATACAATCTTCCATTTCTATTAAGTGATATAGAACAGGACGGGCTAGCATAAGAACAAATACATAAATCAATAGAAGAGAATATAGAGTTCAGGAACAATAAATATTTATATTATTTACATATGAAAGAAGTTTGGTAATATGAGAAAAATAGCATTTCAAATCAGTGAAAATGGTGTAGGAGCAATTGTCCGGCTTATGAAAAAAAATTTTTTTGAGCTTTACTTCACATTAACGCAAAATTTAATTTCAGTTTAGATTTAAGAGCTAAAATTATAAATACAAAAACCATAAAATTACAATAAGGAAATAGAGAATATTTTAAAATATTCTTTGTGTAAAGGATATTTTATGTCTTTAAGCAAGACATGAAATCCAGGAACCATAAAGGGGAAGATTAACATATTTGCTTTAATTTGATATTGCTAACTGATAATAAATACCACAAATAAAGAAAACCTCAAGTCAGGAGTCAACATAAGGAACATACATGAAAGAGCATTACTATCCTTAATATATAGAAAATTTTTATAAATCGATAAGAAAATACAAAATAGAATTATGGACACAGATAATTATGGAAATAAGCATAGAAAAAAGGACACATAATTCATAGAGGTATAAATGACTAAGCTACTGAAAATATGTTCAATCTCATGAATGATAAAAAACAAAACAATGAACTATCATTTTTCATTTGTCTAACTGACAAAGATTATAAAGATATAATAGGCTACATTGGTAAGACTGTAGGAGTAGTAGGAATCTTAGAGTTAGTGGAAGCAAAAATCAGTACAATTTGGATCATAATTTGTCTTTATCCATTGCCATTAAATATCTTTGACCTAAAAATTCCACTTCTGGAAATTTATCCTAAAGAAATAATTGGACAAGCGCACAAAGATGTGGCTATAGGGATGATCCTAAAACATTGTTTATAACAAGAAATTGAAGGGAAAACTAAATTTCTATCTAAAGAGAATTGGTAAGTCTACAGCCATGCTACCCTGGACAAGCCTGATCCCATCTGATCTCGGAAGCTAAGCAGGGTCGGGCCTGGTTAGGACTTGGATGGGAGACCACCTAGGAAGATCAGGTGCTGTAGGTGTAAAAAATTAAAAAATAAGGGATTATAAGCTGACAAGGTCCTTGCAATCTGTGAGATCAACCAAGGATTGGCTCACCTAAAATAAAATAAAATAAAAAATAAAGAGGATTGGCAAAATTATTATGGCCCAGTTATACAGTGAAAAAACTATGTGGTCATAAAAAAATAATGTCAAACTGGAAAAATGTCCACAATGTACTTTTGTCTCTTAATGTCATAAAGGTCTTGATCACTTTTTTGACGTATAATTTATATACAATACAATGCACCCATTTCAAGTGTACTATTACATGAGTTCTGACAAATGTATATATACCTGTGTAACAACTACCATAATCAAGACATTGAACATTTCGTTTTCCAAAAAATGTTCTCTCATGCCCCTTGTCAATCTATCCCAACTATACTCCTGTGGTCCTAAGCCATCAGTCTGCTTTTTTTTTTTTCACTACAGATTAATTTAGTCTTTTCCAACATTTAATATAAATAGAATCATACAGGATCTACAATCTTTTTTTCACTTTTTAAAAATTGTGGTAAAATATAATGTAATTACCATCTTTATACAGTTTAGTGGTATTAAGTGGTATTGCACAACATTTAGATTGTTGTGCAACCATCACTACCATCATCCTCATAACTCTTTTCATCTTTTAAAACTCTGTACATATTAAATGATAACTCCCCTTTATCCTCTCTCCCCAGACCCTGGCAACAACCATTATACTTGATGTCTTTACAATTTTGACTATTCTAACTACCTCATATAGGTGGAATCATACAGTATTTGTCCTTTTGTGTCTGGCCTCCTTGACTAAGCATAATGTTTTCAGATTCATCCATGTTATAACATGTATCGTTATTAACTTTTATGGCTGACTAATGTATATACCACATTTTGTTTTCCATTCATCTGTCAATGGATACTTGGGTCACTTTTATGTCTTAGCTTTTGTGAATAATGCGATTAACATGGGTATACAAATATCTCTTTGAGACCCTGCATTCAATTTTTGGGGGTATATACCCAGATAGAATCTCAGGGTCATATGGTAATTCTATTTTTAATTTTTTTAGGAACTGCCGCACTGTTTTCCACAGCAGCTTTACCGTTTTACCCTCACATCGAGAGTGTATAAGGATTCCAATTTCTTCACATTCTCACCATTAGTTGTTTTCTGGTTTTTTGGTAGTAACCATCCTAATGGATATGAGGTTGTATCTCATCGTAGTCTTGATTTGCATGTATCTAATGATTAGTGATGTTGAGCATCTTTTCATATGCTTATTGTCCATTTATACATCTTCTTTGAGAAATATCTGTTCAAATCTTGCCTAGTTTTGAATCAGGTTTTTTTTATCATTGTCAAATTTTAGGAGTTCTCTATATTTTCTGGATATTAATTCCTTATCAGATATACGATTTGCAAATATTTTCTCCCATCCCGTGGGTTGCCTTTTTATTCTGTGGATAATGTCTTTTGATGCACAAAATCGTTTAATTTTTATGAAGTTCAATTTATCTATTTTTTCTTTTGTTACTTGTGCCTTTGGTGTCATATTCAAGATATCATGACCAAATTCAATGTCATGAGGCTTCGTCCTATATTTTCTTCTAAAAGTTTTATTGCCTTAGATATTACATCTAGGTCCTTGATCCATTTTGGATTAATTTTTGTATACAGTATTAAATAAGAGTCCAACTTCATTCTTTTGCATGTGGATATCCAGTTTTCATGGCACCATTTGTTGAAAAGACTGTTCTTTCCTTATTGAATAGTCATGACATCTTTGTCAAAACTCATTTGACCGTATTATGTGAGTGTTTCTTTCTAGGTTGTCTATTCAATTCAGTTGGTCTATTTGTCTTTAGGCTAATATCACAATGTTTTGATTACTATAGATTTGTAGTAAGTTTTGAAATTAATAAGTGTGAGGCCTCCGGTTTTGTTCCTCTTTTAAAAGATTGTTTTGGCTCTTTGGGGTATCTTGACATGCCATATGAATTTTAGGATGGGTTTTTCTATTTCTGTAAAAGAAGTCAGAGTTTTGGTAGGGAGTGCATTGATTCTGTAAATAGCTTTGGGTAGTATTGACATTCTAACAATATTAAGTCTTCTAGTCCATGAACGTAGGATGTTTCTATTTATTTTTGTCTTCTTTCAGCAACATTTTATAGTTTTCATTGCATAAGTGTTTTTACCTTCTTGGTTAACTCCTAATCATTTTATTCTATTATTTTTATGCTATTGTGAATGAAGCTGTTTTTGTAATTTTCTTTTCATATTATTTATTGTTCATGTATAGAAATGCAACTGATTTTCGTGTTTCGATTTTGTATCTTGCTACAATTTTTTGGAAAAGATTATGAAGGATTGGATTTATTTCTTCTTTAAATGTTTGGTATAATTCACCAGTGAAGCTATCAGGTCCATGGCTTTCCTTGTTGGGGGATTTCTGATTACTGATTACTCCTTATTAGCAACAGGTCTATTCAGGTTTTCTATTTAGTTTTGGAAGTTTAGGGATTTATCTGTTTCAGCCAAGTTATATGGTTTGTTGGTATACTCTCTTAAAATCCTTTTTATTTGTTCAGTGGGTAGTAATTTCTCTACTGTCATTTCTAATTTTAGTAACTTGAGTCTTTTTTCTTTTCTTAGTCCATCTAGCTAAAGGTTTGTCAATTTTGTTGATTCTTTTTATATCATTGAGTTTTCTCTATTGTTTTTCTATTCTCTATTTCATGTATCTCTAATCTTTATTACTTTCTTCCTTCTGCCAGCTTTGAGTTTAGTTTGTTCTTCTTTTTCTAGTTCCTTAAGTTGTAAATTTAAGTTGTCAATTTGAGATATTTCTTGTTTTTAATTTTTTACCACATTTTTTATTAAATAATTTTTATTTTTATTTTTTTAATTTTTTAATTTTCAATTACAGTCGACATACACTATTATATTAGTTCCAGGTGTACAACATAGTGATTGGACATTAATATAACATGAAGTGAAAACTCCAATAAATCTAGTACCATCTGACACCATTGATAGTTATTAGAATATTATTGACTATATTCCTTATGCTATACTTTACATCTCCATGACTATTTTGTAACTACTAATTTGTACTTTTTAATCCCTTCCCCTTTTTCATTCACCCTTCCCCTATCCCCCTCCCATCTAGCAACCATCAAAATGTTCTCTGTATATATGAGTTTGTTTCCATTTTATTTGTTTATTTTGTTTTTTAGATTCTATATGGAAGTGAAATCATATGGCATTTGTCTTTCTCTGTCTGACGTACTCCACTCAGCACAATACCCTCTAGTTTCATCCATGTTGTTGCAGATGGCAAGATTTTATTCTTTTTCATGGCTGAGTAATATTTTATTATATATATGTACCACCTCTACATTATCTATTCACCCATTGATGGACACCCTGGTTGCCTCTGAATCTTGTTTAATGTAAATAATGCTGCAGTTAACATATGGGTGTACATGTCCCTTTGAAGTTATGTTTCGAGTTTCTTCACAGAAATGGGATTTCATAGAAGTGGGATTATTGGTTCCTTCTTTGTTTCTTGTTATAGCCTTTGTTTTAAAGTCTATTTTGTCTGGTAAAAGTATTGCTACTCGAGATTTTTAGTTTTTCATTTCCATTTTCATGAAATACCTTTCTTCATTCCTTTACTTTTTAGTCTGTGGGTATCTTAATCTGCAGTGAATCTCTTGTAGGCAGCAAATGTAAGGGTCATGTTTTCTTATCCATTCAGCTGACTTATGTCTTTTGATTGGAATGTTTAATCCATTTACATTTAAAGTAATTGTTGATAAATATGTTGTTATTGCCAATTTATTATTCCTATTTTAAATCTTTCTTCTTCTTCTTAAAGAAATATCTTTAACATTTCTCATAATACTAATTTGGTGGTGATGAACTTTAGTTTTTTCTTGTCTGGGAAGCTCTTTATCTGTTCCTCAAGTCTAAATGATAGGTTTGCTGAGTAGAGTAATCTTGGTTGTAGGTCCTTGCTTTTTATCACTTTGAGTATTTCATGCCAATCCCTTCTTGGCCTGTAAAGTTTCTGTTGAGAAATCAGTTGATAGTCTTATGGGAGCTCCCTTGTAGGTAACTAACTGCTTCTCCCTTGCTGCTTTTAAGATTCTCTCTCTGTCTTTAAACTTTGGCATTTTAATTACGATGTGTCTTGGTGTGGGCTTCTTTGGATTCATTTTGCTTGGAACTCTCTGCACTTCCTGATCTCATATGCCTATTTCCTTTGCCAGATTAGGGAAGTTTTCTGTCATTATTTCTTCAAACATGTTTTTAATTCCTTGCTCTCTCTCTTCTCCTTCTGGTACCCCTATGATGTCAATGTCAGTACACTTGATGTTGTCTCAGAGGCCCCTTAAACTGTCCTCATTTTTTTGGAGTCTTTGTTCTTTTTGCTGTTCTGAATGAGTGTTTTCTGCTGCCTTATCTTCCAAATCACTGACTCAGTCCTCTGCTTCATCTAACCTACTGTTGATTCCCTCTAATATATTCGTTATTTCTGTTACTGTATTCATTTATGGATGGTTCTTTTTTATGTTTTCTATCTCAATTTTTATGTTCTAATCTCTTTGTTGAAGTTCTCATTGAAATCATTGAGCATCCTTATAACTAGTGTTTTTGAACTCTGCGTCTAGTAGATTGCTTGTCTCCATTTTGTTTAGTTCCTTTTCTGGAGCTTTGTTCTATCCTTTCATTTGAGACATGTTTCTTTGTCTCTCCATTTTGGCTGGCTCCCTGTGTTTGTTTCTATGTATTAGGTAGAGCTGCTATGTTTCCCAGTGTTAGTAGAGTGAACTCATGTAGTAGATGTCCTGTGGGGTGCATTCTCCTTGGTCAGCTGAGCTGGGTGCTCCAGGTGTGTCCCTGGTGTGGGTTGTGTGTGCCCTCTTGTTGTGGTCAAGCTTTGGTTGTTGTTTGCATGTCAATGGGAAATATGGACCCTCAGGCTGATTGGTTTTGAGGACTGGCTATGACTACAGTGGAGAAGCTGTTGTTCAGGGGCTGATCCTACAGAATAGGATTTGCTTTGGAGGGCTCTGGTGCCTGCCCAGTCTGCCCTGTATCATTTGTAGGGATGGTTGGATGATGCTCTGTTGTGGTCCGAAGCTGGCCACCACGTGTGTTGGTTCTGAGGCCTCTTGGGAGTACCTCTGTTGCCGACCAAGGTCAGCCGCTGCATGTACCCTACCTGGAGCCACTTGATATGTGCTACAAAGTGATGTGCCGATGGTTGCCACTTTTGCTAAGCTTGGAGATGCCTGGGAGAGACTAAGCTGAAAATAGAGGCCAGCTGCTACTAGTGCTGGGCTTGAGGCTTTTTAGAAGGAGGTTCAGGGCACACCAAAGCCAGATGCTGCTTGTTTGGGGGTTGTGAACCTTTAAGAGATTTTAGGAAAGTCCATAGCATGAGCCAGGACAGGCTATTTGTATGGAAAAGCTACTAGAAGTGGCTTGGGTGGGCCCATAAATTGGATGGGGCAGGGTATCAGGGAATCACCAAGGTAGGGTGAAGAGCATTAGCTAGGTCAATGGAGTCTCAGATATGGCGTCTGCCTATGTCTGCACCCTGGATGGACGGGAGGGCTTAACAAAAGAACAATGGCTTCTGCCAGCACTTCTATGTGGGAGAAAGCTGCCCTCCCGGCCCTTGCCTTAAAGCCAGACAATTCGGTTCCTCTCCATATATCCCTGATGACTTTTGAGCTGCTCCCCAAACACTGAAGCTCAGAGTGAGTGATTCTGTCAATAAGTCCATGTATGGGCACTTTAAAAGTGCCCGTGCGCCTGGGACTCCAGCAGCCCTTTGTCTCACTCAGTCATAATTTCTGCTGGTTTTCACAGCCAGAAGTTGTGGGGACTTCTCTTCTTGGTGCTGGGGAGCCTGGTGTGGGGCTGGTGTGGTCACCCGTGGGACCCTTTACTCCTCACGGGTGACCTCCACAGCCAAGATATGTCTCCTGATTTTTAACCTCCACAAGTGGGTGTGGGACCAGCCTGTTCCACATCTCTGCCCGTGCTACCAGTCACCAGGGGGCTTCTTCTGTATATCCTTAGTTAAAGGACTTCTGTTCAGCTAGACTTCAGGTGATTCTCAATGATGGTTGCTCTGTAGTTTAGTTGTAATTTTGATGTGGTTGTGAGAGGAGGCAAGCACAGTGTTTACTTACTCCAGCATCTTGACCGGAAATCCTTTAGTTTTATTAATATAAGTATTACAGCTGTCATTTTCCCTCTTAGCAACACTTTCAATGTGTCCTATAAGTTTGGTATGTTGTGTTTTCATTTTCGTTCATCTCTGAGTATTTTCTAATTTCTGTTGTGATTTCTTCTTTAATACATTAGTTATATGAAAGTGTGTGTTGTTTAATTTCCACAATTTGGTCAATTTCCCAGTTTTCCTTGTTATCAGCATCTAACTTCATCCCATTGTGGTTGGAGAAGACACTTCGTCTTTTGAAAAGATACATATCTTTTCAAATTTATTGACTTAATTTGTGACCTAACACATAGTCTGTTCTGGAAAATGTCCCATGTGCACTTGAGAAGAAAGTGGTGTTGTTGGGTAGAGTGATTTGTTAGATCTAGTAGATTTGTTGTGTTGTCTTCTATTTCCTTATTTGTCTTCTGCCTGATTGTTCTATCTATTATGGTGAGTAGAGTATTAAGTCTCCAACTATTATTGTAGAATGTCTTATTTCTTCAATTCTGTCCGTTTTTGCTTCATATATTTTGATTACCTATCACTAGGTACATAATGTTTATAATTATTATATATTTTTGCTGTTTTGAAACTTTTATTAATATACAATGTCCTTCTTTGTTGCTTGTAAACTCTTTTGATTTAAAGTCTCTTTTGTCTGACATCATTGTAGCCACCCCTGCTCTCTTTGGGGTGCTATTTTCATGGAATATCTTTTCCATCCTTTTGGTTTCAATCTATTTGTGTCTTTGTGTGTTTCTCATAGACAGTATATAGTTGGATCATGGGTTTTTATTCATTCTACCCATTTCAGTCTTTTGATTGGAGAGTTTAATCCATCTACATTTACACTTAAAGTAATTACTGATAAGGAAGGACTTATTTCTGTTGTTTTCTTTATGCTTTATAGCTTCCCCCTTCATTTCTTGCATTACTGTCTTCTTCTGTGTTTAGTTGATTGCTTGTAATGAAATTTTTTTTCATTCTCTTTGTGTATATACTATAGTTATTTTCTTTGTGGTTAGCATGAGATTACATTTAACATCCTAAAATTATAATACTCTAATTTGAATTTATTCTAGCTTAATTTCAATAACATACAAAACTTTCCTCCTTTACATCCCCGTCCCTACCTTTTTTGATTATTGATGTCATGGTATTACATTACATCTTTATACATTGTGTGCCATAAAACATAAACTAATAATTTTTTAAAATTTATTAGTCCTTTAACTTATGCAGAAAACAAAATTTGGAGTTACAAACCAAAGATACAGTAATATTAGTTTGTAAACTAATAATTGTTTTTTCTTTAAATGTGTTGGTCTCTTAAATCATGTAGAAAACAAAAACCATTGTTACAATAATACTGGTGTTTATAATTTTCCATGTATTTACTTTTTTTGAGAACTTTATTTTTCCATATAGCTTTGAGTTATCACTGTCTAGTGTCCTTTCATTTTACTCTGCAGGACTCCCCTGAGTATTTCTTGCAGGACAGGTCTAGGGATCACACTCTCAGTTTTCTTTATCTGAGAATCTTAATTTCCCCCCTACTTTTAAAGGACAGTTTTGCTGAATATAGGACTCTTGGTTGGAGGTTTTTTCTTTGAATACTTTAAATATATCAGCCTGCTATTGTCTGGCCTCCAAAGTTTCTGATGAGAAGTCTGCTGAAAATCTTATTGAGGATCATTTGTATGTGATGATTTGCTTTTATCTGATTTCAAGATTCTCTCTTTGTCTTTTGAAAGTTTGATTATAATTTGTCTTGGTGTGGATCTCTTTGAATTAATCTTACTTGGAGTTTGTTGAGCTTCCTGGATGTTTTATAGTGTATTTTATTTAGAAAAAAATAAGATGCAGGGGAAAATTGATAGGATTCCATTTTTTTCTTAGAGGATATTATTTTTGGCTACAGAAAATTCAGAAATATATGACAGTGGGATTAAGGAATTATTTCTTATTTTGTGAACTTCAATTGCTTAGATTTTGCTAACAAACATTTATTTCTTCTCTCCCTCATTTAACTAGATTGATCACAGAATTACAAAAGTAATATGTGCTCCTTAAAAACATTGAAATAATACAAAAGTAAAGTATACACCTCGTTTCCATTTCCCAGAGGTAACTCTCTGGTTGGTGGCGTTTTTTTTGTTTTGTTTTGTTTTTAAATATTAGGTGCTAGTGCAATAGGTCAAATGAAAGAAATAAAAAGTATCAAGATTGAAAAAATAAAAAATAAATTTGTCAGTATTCACAGTTGACATGATTATATACATTGAAAATCCAATGTATAAATCGAACTATCAGAACTAATATGTGAACTTAGTAAGGTTTCTGGACACAAGATTGATGCACAAAAAAAGTCAGTTATATTTGTACTTACCAGCAACAATCAAATTGAAATTTAAAAATTTAAATACTATTTAAAGAATATTTGAGATCTTGCTTCCTGTCATATGTCATCAATTTGTCTCAAATAAAATCTTTAAAAAATTTTTTAGAAAACATTTAAAAATCTAATGTCTAGGAATAAATCTAGGAAAACATTTGTAAGACTTCTACACTGAAAACTATAAAACAATACTAAGAGAAATGAAAGAAGATCTAACGGAGAGATTTACCATGTTTACTGATTGGAAGATTTTGTAATATTAAGATGTCAATTTTTCCCAAATTGATCTATAGATTGAATAACACCCCAATCAAAATCCCAACAGGCTGTTTTTGAGGGGGGCGGGGTGGATATGGCAAGCTGATTCTAAAACATATATGTAAATCCAAAAGACCCTGGAATAGCCAAAGTAGTTTTGAAAAAGAAGAACAAAGCTGGAGGATTTACACTAAACAATACTAAAGAATTAGTATAGAGCTATAGGTATTGGCATACGGGCAGACAAATAGACCAATGCAATAGAATAGCGGGTCCAGAAACAGACCCATGCATATATGATTTACAAGGGCTCCACTGCACTTCAGTGGGGAAAGAATGGTCTTTGCATTAAATCGTGCTGCTTAATAAGATATATGAGAAAAATGAATGTTCACCCCTACCTCACACCAAACACAAAAATTAATTCAAGCTGGGTCATAGATAAAAATGTGAATGCTAACACAATCAATCCTCTAGAAAAAATATAGTAGAATATCTTTATGAACTTGAGCTACATAAAGACTAAACAGAACACAAAAGCACTAACCATGAAAGGAAAGAACAATGTATTGGGATTCATTAAAACTAAGAATATCTGTCATTAGAAGACAGCATTAAAAGGGTGACAAAGCAAACTACTGACTGGGAGAGGATGTCCCAAACACATAAAAAAAAAAATCAGTAAGAAACAGATAGCTTAATTTAAAAATGGGTCAAAAATTGAAGATACATCACAAAAGAGAATATCACTAGTCATCAGAGAAATGCAAATTAAAATCACTTTAGGAAAATGTTTGGTAGTAATAAGGCTAAATTATTTCTGTGACCCAGCAATTCCTCTCCTGGGTATATACCTATGAGTATTTATGTCCACCAAAACACAGAACCAGAATGTTCATAGCAACTTTACTCATAATGTCCAAAAAAAAGTAGAAACAACCAATGTCCATAAACAATAGAATGGAATTGTTGGGGTATGTTCATACAATCGAATTTTACATAATAAAGAAAAAGAACAAACTACTGACATGCTCAACAATATGACTGACTCTCGCAGACATGATGAATGAAAGAAATATGACACCAAAAAGAACGCACTTTGTGATCCCATTTATGGGTTATCCTTAGGGGCAGTTCTGACCAGACAGAGACATGAAAGAGAATTCTGGGGTGCTGGAAACTTCTATATATTATCTGGATGGTGTACACACAGGTGTATACATATATAAAAATCCATTGACTTCATTTTATTATCTATATGTTATAACTCAATTTTATGTATTTATTTTTATTTTTATTATTATTATTTTATGCCTACAGGTCTTCCTAAGTGGTCTCCCATCCAAATACTAACCAGGCCCGACCCTGCTTAGCTTTCAAAATCAGACAGGATTGGGCTTGTTCAGGGTGGCATGGTCATAGACTATGGACCGTGGCTCCATTGGGGCACGAACCCAGGACCTTCTATGTACAAAGCAGACGTGCTAACCGCTACACTATGGAACAACGTCTTATAACTGAATTTTTTAAAAGTTATGCTAGCAGCTATTTAAAAACTAAAATTAAAAAAAAAACTAAAATATATATAACCCCAAATGAAACCATGCTACTGCACCCTCTTAGTACAACTAGGACCTCTGTCCTGCTTTTGGATTAGGCGATGTCAGGGATGGCTCAGGAATGGACACAGCCTCTTGTTGTTGAATGGCCAGGTGCACCTGCCAGGTGACAAACTGTGCTGCTGCTGGGGTGAGATGGTAGCCAAGCCCAGTGCTTCTCAGTTCTGGCAGAACATTGTCTCTTCAACTATTTTTTATTTTTAAATATTTTTGTTAAATTTATTGTGGTGACATTGATAAATAAAATTATATAGGTTTCAAGTACATAATTCAATAATACATCATATGTATATTGCATTGTACATTCACCACCCAAAGGTAAATCTCCTTCCATCACTATATATTTGAGAGAACTATTTTTTAATTTAATTTTTTATTGTAGTAAAATATGCATAAGATAAAATTTACCATTTTAATTTTTTTAAGTGTACAATTCAGTGGCATTAAGTACATTTACAATGTGGTACAACCATCACCACCATCTACCTCTAGAAGTTTTTCATCCTCCCAAACGGAAACTGTGCCCATTAAACACTAACTCCCCCTCCCTACTCCTCCAGCCCCAGACACCACTATTCTACTTTCTGTGTGAATTTGATGACTCTTGGGACCTCACATAAGTGGAATCATACAGTATTTGTCCTTTTGCATCTGACATCTTTCACTGAACATAATGTTTTCCAAGTTCATCTAGGTTGTAAACTGTATCAGAATTTTATTCCTTTTTAAGGCTAAATAATATTCCATTTTATGGCTAGACCATATTTTGTTTATTCTTTCATCTGTCTATGGCCACTTGGGTTGTTTCTACCTTTTGGCTCTTATGAATAATGCTACTAGGAACATGGGTGTACAAATACCTGTTCAAGTCCCTGCTTTCAATTCTTTTGGGTCTGTGTACCAAGAAGTGAAATTGCTGGGTCATAAGGGCATTCTATGCAGCAATATTTTTAAAAAGCCACTGCTCAGCCCAAACCACCCAGAGATTTAGTTGGCCTGGGGTAGGGCCCCAACATGGATATATGTTAAAGCTACCCAGGTGATTCTAATGACCAGCCAGAGCTGAGAAACACTGGACCAGAACGTGGCTGAGAAAGTAACAAAGGAGGGACATTAGCAGGCAAGAGGAAATGGCAGTGCCTCTGTGTGCCTGGGAAGGTCAGAAGGGCGAACCTCCAACTCCACCTCTGTAATTCCATTAGCCTCTCAGTGTTGGGGGTCAATCTTCCCTCCTGATCAGACAGCCATCTTTCCTGCCCTGCCGACCTCAGGCGTAGGGTTGCGAGATTTATCAAAGTAAGATACAGGACACTCAGTGAAATCTAAATTTCAGAAAAACAACAGATAATTTTTTTAGTATAAGTATAACCCAAGTAATACTTTTTTAAGTATCACTGTTTATCTGAAATTCAAATTTAACAGGGTATGCTGTTAAATTTGACCTAGTACCCCTACTCAGGACCTACTCAGATAGAATCCTCTCTCCCCAAGTGGGCATTCACATTTAGATACCTTGTCTTAATAAGGACAGAAGAAGAGACACCAACAGATGGGCCAGGAAGTACCGCACTCCCATGACCTCCCAGGATCAGCATCAGAGGCTGATGAGGGGGTCTCCCCCAGTGGGGCAGCTACCTGGCCACCTGGGAACAGGCCGTGCATGCAGCCCCAGATGCCACCTTAGCGGAGTGGAATCTACCACAGATGTCTGAGTGGGGTGACGTCCAGTGGCCATGCGCACCACCAGTGACAGGCAGCTCCTACCCAGTGCAGACAGCCTCCTGTGAGAGCAGCAGGAAGCCTTGCAAGCCCAGCTTGAAGAGGGGAGGACTGAGGGCAGGTGGGCTAGAGGTCTTCAGTCTGCAGAGGGTCTGAGCTGCAGTGGGCAGGGCAAGGCCAGATGGACAATTGGGGGACTACTGCCACTTCCCTGGAGCAGGGCTTCCGCATCCCCATCTGTCTCTGAAAGCTTCATTTTGGGGTTAGGGTGACCTGTGCTCCCTGGTGTTAGTGTCGCTCAGGCCCATCCCTCAGGCTGGTCAGTTGAGCTTCTGCCTCATCCCTGAGAAGACCCAGATCCCAATTTACTCGTTGTCTCTGCCGGTGAGTCCCATCTTGTCCTATGCTTCCCTCCTAGGGGCTTCAGCCCTAGCTGTCTGCTTGGCCTGTATTCAAACAGTGGCCTCTGCATTGGTGATTATAGGGGGCGCACAATGCTGACTTCTCGCCTGGGCCACCCGTATCTCAGGCCACAGCTTCTTGGCTGCTCCTCTCTCCTGACTTGAAACCAAACAGCCTTTCCCAGAGGAGGGAGGAAATGGTGCCTTTGCTGCAGGACATGGCCTTCCTAATTGTACTGGTCCCTGGAACCCTAGTGGGAGGATGGGGACAAGCTCATTCCTGGGAAGCCCAGCATCCCTGGGACAGAGGAGTGGATGCTCAGTCTATACTTCTGCCTGGGAGTCAGCTGCCAGGTAGCCTGTGGTGACCAAGAGTGAGCCCCTGGGCTCAGGACAAGCATGTGCCCCCATTGAGGGCCCCAGGAGCCTGGCCATTGGGGAGGACCTCAGCTCAGCAGCACCTCTTCTCAGAAGGCCTCCACGTTCTGTTCTCAGAATGATGAACCTCATGTCCATCCAAGGGTTTGGCTGGGAGAGGCCCCTGGGGGCTGCTCACCTGATATGAGGCAGCATTTATGGAGCAGGCACTAGTTACTGGACCCCACTCTACTTGCTCCATTTCCCTTGGCCCTCAGGACCCTGGGACAGGTCTGGTATTGTCACCTCCATGTTACGGGGGAAGGGAGTACAGGAGTGGTACCCAGGTCTGTTGATTCCAAGTTTAGTCAGTGGACTGCACTGCTCGGCATCACTTCTGCCTGTCTACAGCACTTCCTGGCTACTTCCTGCTTCTCTTGTCCCATTACTGGTACCTAGGGATCTGGGCTTAGTCCCTTTGGCCATCCTTGGGCACATTTGTTTATTCTATACCATGAACCAGTCCTGCCCAGCAGCTCATGGCACCCATGCAAACACCTTCCTGGAGCTACCCCGGCCACTCCTCCTCAGTAGCTCAGCTTCAGAAGTCATGGTCCTTCCTGCCAGCGGTTTCCTCGTCCTTCCCCATCCTGCACTGAGGCAGCCTGGACTCAACTTACCTCCTGGGCCTCATTGCCTCAGGGATGCCAAGATTGGGAGGCCGGGGGTGGCTCCATTTCAGCACTACTGTTCCAGTAGACAGAGGTATCTGGGCAGTGGTGGGGCTGTCCTGGGTCTCTCTGTGGCTAGTTGGCTGTGCTGCAAGCCCTCAAGATCTGTCCGGGGCAAGAATAAAGCCCATGCAGTCCACCAGCTCCCATAGTCCCTGAGCCCACCGACTATCACGGCAGCTGGGGCTTCTCACCTCTTCCTGTACTGGCTCCACCTCAACCCTCCTTCCTGTCTGATTTCAAAAGCCAACAGACAAATCGATGAGCCACAGCTGCCTCACCAGCTATCTGGCTTTGTCACCGCCCCATAAGTCAGAGAGGCAAGGAGTGCCACCAGGGTCTTGATTCAAGGACCCAGCGCCCTGCAGACCTGACGCTCAGGAAAAAGCGGTCCAGTCAAAGCCACAAAGGAAAACAGACTCGCCATCAGTAGACCTTTGCTTTTTGGGGGGTGGTAGAGAAAGCAGGTGAACAGTGGGAATATTCAGTGTCTTACCCAAGGCCACACAGAGGGAAGCTGACTTTGCTGGGGCTGGATCTGTGTCCTCCCACTTTCAGGCCGGTGCACTGTGACACACCATGGACCTCATTGCCCTTTCTAACCCCCTTTCCTTCTCTCTAGCACCCAAAAGCCACCTTCGACCCAACTATACCCCACAATATCTTCCTGTGAGTCAAGGACACCCAAAGGCAGGTCAGCTACACCTTGAAACAGCAAGGTACAGCTGGCAGTTCACTCAGGCTCCTGGAGTTGGACCTCGGCATGTAGGCTGCACTGACGGGGTAGGTGTGAAGCAAAAGGACACGGCCCAGAGTGAAAAACATGAGACAAGTTACAACAGAGGAAAAATACAGTGATAGGGAAGAAGTCTCTTAGTGTGAAGCCACTGAGAGAAGCAGGTGACAAGGTGGGAGCCAAGTGACAGGGGCCTCAATTTTCCTCAGCAAGTAAGTTGGAGCCGGTGATTGTTGCAGAGCAAGAGAGTAGTGGGTTTGGATGCGTGCAGCAACTTGTGTATAAGGGGAGATGAGAGGACGTATGTGTTCGTATTGTCCTCTTCTCAAGAGCTGTGTGTGGGTGATGGAGGGGAGGGGACTGAGGCAGCAGATTAGAAGTGCTCCGTACGATGACATCTTTCTGTGCCCCTCTTCCCACCTCCCTCCCATCAGTGCATTCTGAGAACCTAGCACACGGTGGCTACCCTCTGGAAGTCTGCTGAGGCTCTTGGCAGACAGAACACAAACTGGTGGCTGCAGCCTGAGCCACAAGGTGCAGCAAAGGCAAAGGCGTCTGAAACCAGGGCCACCCACAGGATGTTGGAAACCGCAGGGGCCTGGGGGTATCTGTCACATGAAAGAGGCCAAGAGCTCACTCTGCTTCTCCCTCCATAGCTCAGAATGGATGGTTCCTGTGCACAAGAGGAAACACCCTCCTCCATGGGGATTTCAGGGAACAGTCTGGAGTCAGCACTTTCCTGCCACCACCTTTTTTCCTCCCCCACCTTGAAGGGACGGCCCACCACCAGACAGGGATGGTGATGGGCTCCCTCTGCCTGCTCCTCTGTAAGAAGCTAGGGAGCTTTCTCCTGACTCTCCCGGTGGTGTTTGTGTGTTTGGGGCAGGGTCTCCCCTGGGCATTCTCACTCTAGGGCTTTCTGTCCACCCAGAGCTGTGGTCAGCCCAAATAGCAGTAGTCTTGGCCCTTTTCAACTCAGTGACAGCTTGAGGCTTCCTGCCTGTAGGGGTGTGGCCTTGCTGGGGGTTGTGTAGGTCCCTGGGGACCCCTCGCCTGGGCCCTGCTCTAGCTGGGCTGTGATTCTCTTTTGATTGCCTTAAGTGACCATGCCCAGGCCATCACCAGGCCACAGGAAGTGGTACAGGCCCAGGAGCTCTTGTCACATTACCATGAAGTATTAGTGTCGCAGGTTTCGCCGATTAGTGAACATTCACTGCCCCAAGCTCAGCATGCTTTCTTCCAGTGCTAATTCCTCTTCACTGGCAGAGCAGAGCTTCTGGAAGGGAACCCCATACCCACTGTTTACCACTGGCTCTTCCAGCCTCTCAGCAGGCACTGGGAGAGGGCAGCTCTCATCGCCAGTTTTTTCAACCAATCAACTGGCCCTAATTTCCCTGTTTCTGAGTCAGGTCTAATTTCCATGGAAGGGTCAAGGTTCTTTTCCTGGATACCACCAATTCTCTGTCCCTGATAGTTTCTCTACTGCAGTGTCTGGTTTTTACCCCCATTTCCTGTTATGAACACAGGTTTAGGCTTCGAACTGGAGCCCTAGCAGGCCCACTGCTGACCCCTGCTGGCTTCTGTGGGGCACGTCCTGCAGACCCGACAAGCCAGAGTATTGAGCCATCAGGCCTCACCTTTTCAGCCTTTACCTGGTCGGTGGCTTTTTACCTATTTTAACCCCTCCCCCAACATATCCTGGAGTTGGCAACGTTCTATGAATCCAGGAGAGAGGGCTCCCAGGCCTCTCCCAGGGGATCGTACCCAAAGCTGCATGTCAGGGTCCGTGGTCTCCAAGAGACAGTGAAGCCTGGTAGTGTCCCCAAGTCACCTCCTACCTTCCTAACTTCATCTCACTTCCCTAAAACAGTCCATACTAGGGAAGATCAAGCCCTTCATTAAGAAACAGGTGGTACCTTCTAAACCAAGCCAGACTCCATCTTGAGTCTGATCAAAACAGCATCTGCCATTAGCTGTGTGACATCCCTCTGATTGTCTGCCCAAGGCAGCATGTGCAGGGAGGGCCAGGTCCTCCCCGCCTGGTCACGAACCAGGACACAATACATGTTCAAAGAACCCCATTTCACTTCCCTGAATGCTGCATGCCCAAGGCCTAGCTCACAAACCCTCTCTCCAGGAAGCCGTCCCTTGAGGCACCTGAGCACTGGCTCTCGCACTGTGCACAGGACAGGTCAGAATCTGTCTCCTCCACTAAATGACCAAAAGTGCCAATTTGTTTCTGACCTCTGTCCCAGGGTCTTGCACACAGGTCAGAGCAGGCTTCACAAATCGTCCTGTTAAGATGCAAGTTTTGACTCAGAGGGTCTGGTGGCCTGAGCCTGCATCTGTGATAAAGCCCAAGTTGGGCTAATGGGCCTCGGGCTTCTTTTGAACATCAAGGGCTGGAGCTCATACTTGTTAAGGGCTCTATTAATGTAGGGGTGCGGACAAACCTATGGATGAATGGACATCTGTTATCTAAGAACCAAAGCAAAAGGAGGGGCCAGCAGGCCTGGGTTACCCTTGAGATGAAGAACAGGCACAAAGGTCTTCTGCAGACATCCTCTGAGGACAACAGGGTGCTGTGGGTGAAGCTCACAGCCCGCTTCCCTCATTGTTCTTCTAGAGTGGAGAACCTGGAAAGTTTTCATAAAGGCTTTTTGTTTTTATTGCACATCATATAAAATTGACTGCACTGTATTTAAAACAGACAAGACATTCACAAGGATGCAGAGACTCAAACTCTTCTTTCCTGGGCCTCACCTGTGCTCCACACCGCTCCTGAGGCTGGAGGCAGCTTTAATACACACCAACTGAACCAGGTCACAAAGAACATGCTTATTTTGGGGGCTTAACAGCTATGCTGGGACCTTCCACACTGTCCAGTTTAGAGACTGCTGGTGACAATGACAGGTGTCTTGACAGGATGGCTAGAGTACCTAGGGCATGGCAGTGTGGAAGGCCTGTGGACACCTGGTTTGCTGGTGGAGGCTGGGATTACAGCACAAGTGCTGAGAAGAAGGACAGGCAGGGCAGGCTGGACCCGGACATCCATCTCAGGACACAGATGACTGCAGTGATGGATGCAGAGAGCAAAAGATGTGCCGAATCAGGCCTCACTCTGGCCAGCTGCTGGTGGCCCACTGCCCTTCTGAAACACACACTGGCCCAAGGGGGTTAAAGGGAGACAAACTGGGCATTGATAGAGGGAGGAGGCCAGGGGCCCTTAGTCCAGTGAGTGACATGCTCCAAATAGCACTCCAGGAAATGCGGTGGAGAGGAGCTCCAGCCCGGGAGCTCGTCACAACACCATGAATTGTAGGTGTTGCAGCTTTCACTGATTAGTTAGTGAACATTCCACTAGTGAACATTCTACATACACAGTGCCGTTGTCATTTTCACAGGGAGGGCGGATATGGACCTGGGGCCCAAAAATGCCTGTGGAGACCTGGCTAGCTGAAGGGGCTGCAGATCTCACAGACTGCTGATGGCCATGGGTGGGGAGCGGGGGACGGGCTGGTTGGTTTTGCCTCGCTTCTTCTTGCCTACAGGCTGCTGCCTCTTCCTCTCGAGCTTCTCTTTCCGGGCTGCAGCAGTGGTGAAGGTAATGCAGTGGGCATCCAGGAAGTCCAGCAGCTTCCCCGTGGTCATGCGGATGCCCTGTTGCTTCAGCTCGGCCTGCAGCTCTGCCAGCTCAAAGGGCTGGTAGAGCAGCACCTTGCGGTACAGTGCTGGCGTAGAGCGGATGTAGCGCCTCACTGCCTCCTCTGTGGTCACTGCTTGGACAGCTGCCTGTGAAGCACTGACCCCATCCTCACCCTCATCTTCTCCTGCAGACTCAAAGGCCACTCCAAACTCACAGGAAGAAGAACTGAAAAGAACCAGAGAGTATTTTGCAACACCCCTTCCCTCCAGCCCCCAAGACCAGGAGCCTCTCTGAAGGAAGAAGTGTGTTTCTATGTCCCCTGTGGAGCCTGGCCCATGGCATGGATGACCCCTCAGTGCTGTGTCCCTGGCACTCTAGCTGCTGGCCTGAGCGGGAACTTGCCCTCAGACAGAAACTTCTTGTTGGCCGCTGGCCCTCAAGGAGGTGTGCTGGGCTGGCCCCACTCGAGGGAGCATCCTGTGGGCTGAGGCCCACAGGGCACTGCCCTTTAACCCCATCTACGTTTCCTATAGTTTAAACTCAGAAGGCAACCGGTGTTTCTGAATACTGGCCCATCAAGGCCTTGCTTATGCCAGCTCTTGGACCCACTAGTCGGAGGACCTACGAAGCCACTGGCCCTGTCCTTCCATCTGGTTACCTTTGTGAGCTAAAGGAGCTGTCACCGCTGTCCACAGAAGTGGTCATGGATTTCTGAGAGGCCGGGAGCTGGGTGTCACCATCAGGGCTTAGGGGCACTTCCTCAGCTGGTAACATGCTCCGCGGGGAGATGCTTCCACCTGGCTGCTGCTTTCGATGTTGGGGGCCTTTGCTCTTAGCAGATTCCTTGGACCTTTGGGGAACAAGGTCAGAAGTGGCCTCCAGGCTGGTGCACCCAGCTGCCCTTGAAGCCTTAGAGGTCTTGGTGGTGTGGGTCTGGCTGCAAGGAGCCTCCAGGAGCACCTGTGATGATTGGCTCTCGTCCTCAGAGTCTGATTCCAGTGTCTGGTGAGTGTACTGGAATATCTCCTTCAGTTTCAGAACCATCTGGCGTTTGGGCAGAGGACGGACCCCAAATCTGAATGGAGAAACAGATGAACTTCAGCAAAGAGCAATTATTAACAAATTAATGGCTTTGCGTAACTGACATTTTAAGTTACACAAAGGTTAGTGTCTATCCTGCATGCCAACTGAGCTTACTCTGAAGAATATTCTAGACGGGCTGTTCCCCCTGTTCTGAGTGACGATGGTGGCGATGACTTCACCAGGCCCCAGGTGAAGAGCAGCATTCATTGGGATGAGATAGTTCTGATGTTATTTTTAAAAATCAGGTCTCTTTACTCAGACTGTTAAGGCCAGGGTCCCATCTCCACCCACATGGGACATGGAGACCTGTTACCTGATGGGTGACCTGGAAGAGTCTCATTTCTTAGCTTCTTGAGGCCTGGGTAATTTGAAGAATAACATGAAGAGAGCCAGGAGGCATGAACCACACCCCCAGCGGCCCCCACCACCAGAGCCCAGGGTGGAGCCTGTGGCGGGTCATTCAGCTTCCAGCCTTACTAAGCCTGGTCACTCATAGGAGGAAGGGGACCACTAATGAGCAAGCTTTCAAGAGCAACACCAACCTATCTAGTTCCTTCTTCAGTACAGGCGTCTCCATGATGGAATACTGTGGCATTGGTGTTATGGGCACTTTTGGGGGCAAGTTCTTCCTCCGATTAGCACCTTCTGGGTAGAATAAAAAACATGTTTCAGTATGAGGCACCTGAGTTTGCCAATTCTGACCCTGTTAGTGTCACTAAGAGAAATACTGCACTTAAAACCAATGAGGGCCACATCAGCCTTGTACAATGCTGATGCTGTATGAATGGGGTAGAAACAGATGAGTGACAGGGCAATGGCAGTGACTGCTAATGCTACAGAACTTATTTTGGGGATGATGAAAATGTTCTGGAATTAGATAGTGGTGATGGTTGTGGAATACTGTGAGTATACTAAAAATCACCGAACTGTACATTTTAAAGGGTGAATTTTATGCTATGTGAATAATGTCTCGGTAAAGCTGTTATTTTTTAAAAAGAAAACAGTATTTTAAAGACAAATGGGACAATCAGGAACAGATAGATGTTGGTTCTTATCTTTTTTATGAGCATGGAGCCCTTTGAAACACCAATGAAAACAACAGGCTCTGTCTCCTGAAAAATGCACAAAATTCTTTACATTATTTCAGTTTATCACTCCTTGAATCCCATCTCAGATTCAGATTAAGGTCCCCTGGTCTAAAGCCTCCCGCTGCAGTTCTCACAGCACCACCTGGGAACCAGTTAGATATGCAAATTTTTGGTCACACCCCAGACCTTCTAAAGCAGAAGCTCTGTGGTGGGGCCTGGCCACAAGTGTTTTAAGAAGCTCCCCAGGCAATTCTGATGCTCACTCAAGGCTGAGAGCACTGAACAATGATGCCCACCTGGTCTAGGATTTTAGGAGGAAATGAAACACCCAGTCGCAGGGAGATGCTCTGCCTATAAGCTCTGCTTCCCCGTTACCAGTCACTGCTCAGTGCTACCCTACCCTTCCCTGCTCTCTCTGGATCTGTCCAGCTAGAGAGTAGGGGCAGCACCTTGAGGAGCTGACACTGGTGCTTTGATTGTCCCCTCTGACTGAAATGAGCTCAGGGATAAGGAAGGACCGAGGCCCAGAGCAGAACCCCCACACTTGCCCCATCTGTTGTTTTTACTAAGTTGAGATGAAATTCACATAATAAAATTTTAAAGTGAATAACTGAGTGGCACTTAGTATATTCACAGTATCGTGCACCACCACCTCTATCTAAATGCAAAACATTTTCATCTCCCCAAAAGAAATTCCATACCCAGCAAGCAGTCACTCCCCATTCTCCTCTCAGCCTCTGGCAACATTAATCTGCTATCTATATGGATTTGACTGTTCTGGACATTTCATCTACATGGAATCATAGAATGTATGGTCTTTTGTGACTGGCTTCTTTCACTTAACATTAGGCTTTCAAGATTCATCTGTGTTGTAGTATGTGTTAGTGCTTCGTTCCTTTTTATGACTGAATAATATTCCATTTCATGGATAGACCACATGATAGGTATTTGGGTTGTTTCTACCCACTGGCTATTGTGAATAGCGCTGCTGTGAACATCTGTAAACAAGGATTTATTTGAATCCTGACTTTAATTCTTTTGGACATATATGTAAGAGTGGGACTGTTGGGTCACAACGGCAAATCTACGTTCAACTTTTTGAGGAACTGCACTTGCCCAATCTTAACGAACACAAAAGGTGTGTGTCTCGGCCTCTTGGAGGTACTGGTTCAGTTTTCTGGAGTCGGGTCCATAGGCAGGGATTTTTAACAAGTGCCCAAGCAAGCCGTAGGGACCAGGCAAGTTTAGGAACCCTGACTTAGTGGCTAAGAAGTTTGATTGATAAGCCCATTCTTCCTGAACTGTAGACAGGGGTCTGGAAGGCAAGGAAGGGGCTTGCTGCAGGTCAGCAGGCCCGTCAGCATCACCACCCCGTGTTGTCATTACCGATTTCTTCCCTGGCCCTTAGTGTAAAAGACAAACAACCTTGTCCACTACTCACTTGGCTTCTTTAACCCTTCTGATTTCTGAGCTCGATCAGCGCTCGGTGTCTGGGCCAGAGGAAGCACCTCTGGAGACTTCTGTTCTTCATCCCAATCATCCCACAGAGCTGAATTCAAGAAGCTCAGCCTGCTGCTCCCAGGGGAGCCGGCCCTAGGGGATTTCTCTTGAGACTTCCTACCGCCAATGCAACTTCCTCGGCCAGTGCAGCTTCCTCGGATGGGGGTCGTGCCCAGGAGTGCCGGGGAGTGGCAGTCACTATTGTGCCAGACTTCCCCCACCTTACCACCTGGGCTACTGGTGCTTAGGGGTCCGGTTCGCTCGAGGTTCAAATGGTCAATTGGAATTGGTGAGAGGGGTTCGACATGCCAACAGCTGTCATCAGATGGAATGGGGGGATTGCTGTCCAGCAGGAGGCTGCTGCTAGCCTGGCGGGAGGCCATCTCCTGCTCATCTTCACTGTCCTCCACCTCTACCACTTCACTCGCTGTGGCCTGGTTCAGCAGGCTCGGCCTAGGTGGCGAGCAATTCTGGAACTGCCTGCTGAAATCAGTGAGGCCTCCTGAGGTCGGACAGGGAGACAGAGGAGAAAAGTGCTTGTGGCGCCGAGGATGGGGACTGGAAGGACTTCTGTAGATCTGACTTCTGCTGTCAGGGCTTCCAGGAGCAACAGGGACCAGGCAGGACGACGATGTCTGGGGCATGATTACTGAAAACTTATTCGCAGCTTCAGGTCCATCCTTGTTTTCTAACGGGGCCCTGGGCTTGAGCTGAGCCGTTTGGTCCACTGAAGTCCTGGACTTGAGGCCCATGATTTGGGTCTGTGACGAACAGTCTCGGCTTCTGCTGGCCAGTGGGGTGGCGGGCACCAGCCATGAGGTATCTGTGGTGCTAGCCTCATCAGGGCTGCTTTCAGGGTCACGGAAGAGCTGGGGAGTCTCTTTGCCATCCACAGAGCCCTGGTTCCCTGATGCTCCCCCCTCCTCCTGCTGCAGTGTGGCCTCTCTTCTTGGTGGGCTTTGGGAAAGTTCTTGATCTGCATCGACGTCAATGACAGAGAACAGTTCAGAGGATTTGGGGCTAACTTTTAGAACTTTTCCTTCTTCTGGGGGACTATTAAAAACTGACTTTATTTTGCTTTGTTCTAGCTCCAACTCTTCGTCTGAATCCAATAAAAGGATAATCTCATCTTCTCTGTTCACGCTAGACAGAGAATTCTGAGATCTGGAGCTCCGATGACTAGGTTTTGCTTGGGTTAGGTCAATGGATAGAGACTTTTCTGGGGAGATCAGGACACCTTTATTTCTGCATTCCAACATGGAGCCACGTTCTTTGCCTTTCTGGCAGCCTGGATCATCAAGTAATGTGAGAAGGCTCCGGCCCCTTCTCTGCTTCAGTGGCGAGTCCTGGGAGTCCACCCTGGAAGCTCTGCCCTGTGACTGGGGCTTTGGTGGGGAGGAGGCAGTTGTGCGATGAAGGCGAGGGTGTGGTTGGCGGGGACTCCTGCCTGGAGGGCTCTGTGATGGGAAGAAGCACCGGCGAGATGGGGGTGTTTGCTGGTGAGTAGAAGGACAGGAACTCTCCGTCCCCTTTTCCCCGACAGTGCTGTTGCCTTCCTTGAGATCACTCGTTATTTGGGATGGTTCAGGGTATCCTCCTGGAGTTGATGCGAAGGGCTGTTCATCATCATCAACATCAACTGAATACAAAAAGACCCCTTCCCTTCTCTCTGCCTGGCAGCCCTGAGAAGGGTTAGAGGAGCTGAAATGATCCAGTGCTTCCTTCTGGGCCTCTACCGCCTCCTCCCTGTCTGAACACTGGCTCTCAAGTGGCAAGAGCATGGACTGTCTCACGGTTTTCCATTTGGCTGGGGCTTCATCTCTTCCCTGCCCAAACAATTCTATCTGTTCTTCATTTTCCGACTGTTCTTTAACCTGGACACTTGCTACGATTTGCCTAGGACTTGGACCATCCTCTCCAAGCTGGTCAGTTTCTTCCTCAGTCTCTGGAGCTCTTTCCTCCTGGAGTAGCTTTCGCTGAGTAGCTGCAAATTCATAAATTTCTTCCATTTCTGCTTCATTGACCTTTTCTCTGTCTTCTTCATGGCCCTCAGGTTGCAACAAGGCCTCTGCTTCCTCCTCTTCATCTACCCACACTGCCCTCAAGAGTTCTTGGAAATTCTCCACTCTGCTTTCACAGTCCTTGTCTTCCTTCTCTTTCCATTGTTCATCCTCTGAATCCATCACAACAGACGCTTGTTCACAGAGGTGAACAAGCTCATTCACACCAAACCTGCAACAGGAAACACCATGCATGAGGTGGCAGCCAGGTGCCCCCAGGGCAGGCGGGGATCAGAGCAGAAATCCTCACAGGGAGGACAACTGTGATTCAGTCCTGGCCTTCTCCCTGCTCTCCCGAAACTAGGGTGCCTGTGCTCATACCCAGAGGCCCTCACACCTTGTTAGGAGGTAAAATACCTGTTTTCTGCTGAGCTATCTGCTACCTCTCCTGAGGTACCAGTGTGGACAAGCTGAGTGTTGGACAATGCCTTCTACTTCTCTTTTCTGGGACTTGGGAAGGGACTGCCACTGTTTAGCTTTAGTGGTGGGACAGTCGAGGAGCAGCAGTGTTTGGTAGAGCTGAGAACCACTCTCTTATGCCCAGGGAGCTAAAAGCCACATGCTTTGGCAGAGGCCTCCTCAAGCAGCACTTGGCTCTCCTGCAATAGTCCATTTCTGGCCAGACTTCCTATAATACATCCTGTACAAGGTATCCACTGGTTATTAACTTGAGATTAAAAGGTATAGGAAGGACTCAGCCCTGGCCCGCCCATGAGCCATCAACCTGGTAATCTTTGTCAGTTAATGTCAAAAGCCATGAAGTAAATGGAAAGAACAACCCATACCTGCGGGCCAGGAAACTCAGGTCAGGGGCCAGCTGCGGAGGCAGGCCAGTGTCTGCGGTGTAGAGATAATGCAGGAATGCACGCATGGCCTCAGTGCTCACGTCACTCAGCAGGACACGCTGGGTTCTCAGGTCGCCATCTTCTACAGCAAAGAAGCCTTCACTATTTACCTGAGGGTGAAATAAAGTACAGAAGGTTTATCGATTAGACAGTCATGACTTAGGGCGAAGCAGATGGCCTGGGGGGTCCTGCCTCAGCCCTGGGATGAGCATTAACCAGTGTCGCCCCATTTTCTTGGCCAGGAATTCTATAGTTTAGGGCATAAAACTTCTATTTTCAAAATCGAATTGAGGATATACGTTCAAGAATCCAGTTAGTTTCCTTTTGACAGACATATCAAAGGCACTAGAACTTTCTGAGAGAAACTGATAGCAGTCTCCTGGATTCCTGCAATGTGATACTCAAGTCAAACACACGTCAGCAGCTCAGCTTTAAAGAGGTTGCTTATAAGACTTTAAATTATGCAAATAAAGGAGAAAGAAACGATTCTGGAGGGGAGGGGAGGAAGGGATTTTTATTCAATGGAACAAGAAATCTGATGTTTTCCAATCCTGAGGTCATCCATCCCCTTTTGCTACTTCCTAACCTTGAATGTGGCTTCTCTATGGAAGCATAACCTTATGGCAACAGAAAGGAAAAAATGTTTAGGCCATGTGAGGAGAGCAGGGAGGGAGATGGGTGAGAGCATGTGAGGGGGCTCAGGAGGGGGACCTACGGGAACAGGAAGAAAGGGAGAGAGCCTGGGCAGAGAGTGAAGAGGAACAGAGAGGTAGAGAGACAAGTAGAGGGAGAGGAGGGCAGAAGGAGAGGGAGAGGGAGAGGAAGGAAGAAGGTGAGCAGGGGGAGAGAGAAGGACAAGGAGGCTTGAGGAGGATGGGAGGGTTCCACTGAAACACAGATTATTCACTGAGTACTTACATACTGAATGAGAAGTGGGCATCTGGCATAAAGCACGAACTTGTGGACATATAGCACTTCCCCGCTGTCCATCTGAAATTGGATGTCGCTCAGGTGTGGGTTATTGACCATGGCACCGAAGTCAGCAACCAGCAAACTGAGGGAGAGCTAAAACAAGACCATGGCACTGAAGTCAGCAACCAGCAAACCGCGGGAGAGCAGTCACTTCTATCTGTCTCTCGCCTAACTGTGCAAGTTCTCCTATTGAAATGACACTGGGGTGGCCAGGCGGGACCCCTGTGCTCCCCTCCAGAGGGTTCCTACATTGGGTTCCACCTTAAAGTTACCTTAAGTCACTCAGTGACATGCAACAACACTAGCTTCTTTCTCAAATTCTCTATCACATTGAGTTCTCTGGCCTAAAATGGGAGGGACCAGCAAGTGGAGAGGTGTGGCAGTTCTAATAGAGATAGAGCTGCAGCAGCGGTTGCTACTAAGCACTGTGTATGCCAGGCTAGTGTTTCATAAACCCTGTTGGGCAGCACTGTGAGGAAACTTACCAGTCTGGTATAACAGACGAAGGCCCCAGTCCAAGAAGTTCAGGGACCCAGCTGAGAGGAGCTCCAAGTCCCTTCTCTGACTATGTGTCATGGTCACCAGGAGACCTTGGTGTGATACTGATATACTAATGGGGTGATGTCCACTCTAGGGGAAACCAACTTCTTGCCCAATTAATCACCAACACAGAATATGAACTGTTGGGGAAGGCAACCCCAGGTCTGCATGTCAGAGGGGCACTGTGAGTCCTGAATGAATGAATGAAACTGAAAAATGAATGCACAGAGCAGTCAGCTGAATAAAGCAACCTCACGGAGTAATGGTGGTTCCTCTGAGCTACCCTCAGAATTCAGTGACAAAAGGGATGAAGCCTCATGGCAGAGCCCCAAGACGGGGACAGGAGGCTCCTACGGGCTCTCGCTTGGCTCAGCTCAAATGCTGTGAACAGCCAAGACTGCAGAGCTGGAGCAGGCCCGGGCCTCATGGAGAGGCCCCTTCCTTACCGAAGCTTGGCCGCCCCTCTCCAGGTGCTGCTCCTTAGGTGGCAGGACAAACCCAGTCAGTGGAAGTCCACCAGGCAACAGATCCATCCCTGAGAGAAGGATTCGCAGGTTAAAAGAATATTGCCTCCCAGCAATGTCAGCCAGCCTTCAGGGAAAGAGCATCAATTTTGGGCTGAGTCGACCCCAAAGACTCCTTGGAAGTACTCATTATCAAGACTGCTTCAGTGAAAGCAATGCTCACAAACCACTTTCACTCCTTCCAAACAGAGAGGGACACAGGCAATAAAAGACAGAATTATCCCACCAATCGCTTGCTCAGCTCTGTCCCTTGGTTAAAGTTTGAGGAAGATGGCGATAGACTTACCTATGTTACATTCACTTTTGAGGACAAAAAGCACCTATAGAAACTGAGCATTCTCTCCATTATACAGGGATGAGTAAGGGAACCCTGGATCTGAGCTGCTGTCATGGCTTCGATCCTAGGAAAGGGAGGGCCCAGAGGGCAGGGCTGGCCCACGTGTCCCATCCAGTGTCTTACCTTCAGTCCCTCCCGAGCCGCCCAGGCCCCTGCTGCAGGGCCATGGGCTGGTGCTCAGCCCCTCTCCTGCTAGGTCTATGAGGTCCTGCAGGGCTTGGTGCTCCCTCTGGCTGGCAGAGGGTGATGGGTTCCTGGGGCTGGCACTGTGGAGAATAGGTGGCATGCGCACACCTAGCTCTGGCTGGTCTGGCAGCACTGGTGGCAGCATGGACTCCTGAAAGAAGTTGGAAGCCAGAGTGACCATGTGGCTGCTGCAGCAGGAACCACATAGTTCCTAAAGGTGCCACCCATAGCCCAGAGCAACCCCGAGAAGCTTTTCTCCATCATCATCTGTCAACAGGCCTCTCTGTCACAGCAAAGGCCATGCCTGTGACATGTGCATCTACAGAAAGGTCCCTGGTGTCATCTAAATGGTCTCAAGAGAGTAAGTGCTCTTGGCTGCAAGAGCACTTGCCTCAGGCCTGTCTGGTTCCTGGGCCCTATGACAGGCAGATTGCACCAGCCCCCAAGACTCTGCATTTTAAATTCTTCCCAGGAACACATTTGGGAACCAGTGGGTGCTCCCTGTTCTCACTGCAGAGAAGCATACTGTGGATGATGCCCCTAAGCTTCCTCCCCTTCTCTTCTCAAACTTTCTGTCCTCCAGCTGTTGATTCCCAGTTCAGTAATCCTGGAGCTGCCAACACCTCCCGAGAGCCCACCTGCATGTGTGGGTGGGAAGGGCATACCTTCTCGGGCCGCTGGGGAACCATGGAAGGCACCAAGCTTGCCGTGTAGAAGGATTCCAGAGCCCAGGCCCCAGTCAGCGCGCTACCCTCCCACAGGAAGTTCTGCTTCTTTTCAGGCAGTCGCTGACACTTGCTGGCCTTTTCCAGATCTTCCTTTAGGAGTCTGCTCTCAGGAAGTGGTGGTGTGCTAGACAATTCTACTTCCTCCGCAAAGAGCTGAGCCACGCGATCCTCAATCTGTCTCCCTGTAGTTTCCAAGTCCTGGACTAACAACTGGGGTGGGGAAATAGGAACTTTCTTCTTGCGACTCTTCTTCTCTAGAGAGAAACAGAAGTGACACAGTCAAAAACGAAGTTGTCCACATACCCTGAGGCACAGCGGTACCCTTCAGCCAGCAGCAGTATGGCCGGGCCTGGCACCTCCACTCATGGTCACACATACCTGTTGCCAGTTTTGTTCTCTCAGAAAAAGCCGTTCCCAGTCTGAGCACTGCAGGCACAGCCTCCTGCTTCATCTCAGACCGGGACAGAGCCATGGCCACCAGCAGGTCCTCAGATGGCACCTCAGGCTCGTTGACTTTCCGCCTCTTCTGTGGCTCTTTCTTACTGGGGGCTCCCTTCCGCTTCAGACTTCCAACGTGATTTCTGAAGCTTAAAAGGCAGCCAAAGAAAATGTTAGTGATGGCCAGAGGTGTGAGTACTTCCTGTTCTAAAGTGGTCCCCACTGGACAAGAGAGGGCTGGATTGCTTCTCCTCTGTTGGGGGGAGAGAAAAGGATGAATGGGGACCCATCAGACAGAAGCATCAAGTACTTCAGGTGTTGTTCACTGTGCTCATTCTGTGTCTCAGGTAAGCTCATGCCATCCTGAGCCAAAAGTTCAGTGTGGTCCAGACACAGGAGAGTCTGAGTTCTTTCATGCAATGCTGCCCAGCCGGGTTCTTGGTGGATATTCAATGCCATTAGCAGTACCTGCATACCCTAGATGTGGCCAAACCCTTCCAGTAGAGTCAGCACTCAATGGTCCCAATTCAGCACCCTGGATTCCACCAACTTCTGCCCATCGATACTTCAGATGCCCCTTACGCGGTCCTGGCTACATTGGCCATGAAAGGATCCCTTCCCTTCTGCAGGGGCTGCAGGGCAGTTCCTCTGCCCAAGGCCTGAAGAAAAGGCCTCCCAACTTGGGCTGCCAACATGGTTAGTTAGCTCAGAGGCCAACATGCAGCAACTCATTTGGCTTGGAGATTCACTGAAAGATCTTCAGACTAGAGAGAACCTAGCCTGCCTGCTGACTCCCAACAGGCTGGGAAAGAAGTAGGAGGATAAAGATGAGACAGAAACTGAGAGCAAACCCAAGATCACCTTCCCTGCAGCTGTAGGGTATTTTGGACGTGCCTCTGACTTTCACAAAAGCTCAAGCTCTCCACTGGGCCCGCGATGGCTCCAGAATCTCAGGTATCACCTAGGTGAGCCCTAATTCAGTTCCAACTTCCTATGACCCCTCCACAATAACCACAATCTCCAGGAGGAAAAGGAGCCACCCTACCATCCCTAGGCCCTACCATGGTGCAGGTTGCACCTCCAGGAGCAGCAGGCAGGGCCGGGGCCCAGGTGAAAGCAGGTGAGGCGTATCAGGGCAAGTTGGATGCTCCGACCAGCATATGTGCCCTAGCCAGTCCTGACTACCCCAGAGTTCCAGATGCCCCAGGAGTGGCCTTAGGGCAGGTGAGGCTCAAAGTCTCAGTGAGGCTGTCCATTTGTAGCTTTCTACTTTAACAATATTTTAGAAAGACCCTCACACATCTTGCTTCACTTCTTGGAGATATTTGAAAAGCAGATATATTTTATCTGAGAAAGTAGTTTCAGTGTGGTCCTGCCAAAAGGCAAGCGATGGCGTAGGTAACATCTATTCTCAGCCTTAAGGCTTCTTAATCTATGATGCTAGTGCTGATGTGCTAAAATACAGATAGGCTCACTAGTGAAGATTTGGCCTCTGCCCTCCCCAGCACTGGCCCAGCTCTGAGGCCTAGAACCTATACGCAAGGCAGTGGCCAGGACAAGCACACTGCCCTTAGTCTTCCCTTTGCTTCTGACAACTGTCCAAGGAAAGAAGTCCCAAACCTATAGCAGTCCAGGGCCAATGCTGCCTGTGTTCCCTATAATGCTGGGATCTACTCTGGCATACGCTGTGGCAGGAGCAATGCAGAGCAAAGCTGATCCTCTACCACTTGTGTGCCTGTGGTTTTCACACAGAAGACTTGTTTCATCAGCCAGGCCTTCTATTTTAACACTTAAACATTTAATTCATGTAAATTAAAAAAAAAAAAAGGCCTGTGGTTCTGTTTCACCAACTCTTTGAACTATGCTGAGTAATCATACTAATAGTATGAAAATTAGACTACACTGAGTAATAGCTGGGCTGTACCACATATGAAATGGATGTAGTAAAAGTGAATTACTGAATTCTTAGCTGGTCTAGAGGGCACTGACCTGCAGGAGCCTAGGAATGGAAAACTCTCAGAATGCACTCAGAGGAAATCAGTCCACCTGGTCCTTTCATTTCTGCAGACATACCTGCGGACATGGACCATTTCAGAGCCTTCGAGGATGCAGAATTTGTCCCCTCCTCAATCCCTGTGGAGACTGACTAATTTCCTCATGTTTCATTTCCAGAAGCAAAGGGCTTTATTGTCTTCCAATACTACACAAGGCATTTTTTTTAAAAGACAAATCAGAGTACTTTTTTGATTTTCTTCCTTTTCATTGACTCACCTAGATGCTGGTGCCAGTGTGCTGCAGGTCCCCTCGGGCTGAACTGTCTGCAGCCGCACAGCCTGGAGCAGGAGCTGAGGGCCAACCTCCATCTTCACTGCACACTGTTTCAAGTGACTGATTCTGCTCTTTGGGGTGAGAAATGGCTTGCCACAAATTGGGCATTCAGGGATCTGAGGCACGGAAGGTCTCAGTGCCTTTTCAGCCTCATCCAGGCACCTGGAGGAAGATAGTAAACATAGGAGAACCACCCTCCCTGGTGATGTGGATTAAAGCAAACATGGATCCACATCTATATGGACATGCTGGGGGCCAAACCTTGTTCCCCAAAGCCAGTCCCTCCACACAGACTGTAGTCAGCCTTCAGACATGGAACTTGGGTATCTGTTAGCAAAGGTGGCTGAAGAAAGCAAGGACTGATGAAACAGAGTCACCATATAACCTAGCAATTCCATTCCTAAGTATATACACAAAAGAACTGAAAAGAGATACTCAAGCAAACACATGAAATGCATATTCATAGCAGCTCTATTTACAATACCCAAAGAGTAGAAACAATCCCAATGTCCATCAATAAATGAGCGGCTAAACAAATGTGGTCTATCCATACAACGGAATATTATTCAGCTATAAGAAAAAGAATGAAGCACTGACATATGCGGCAACATGGATGAACCTTGAAAATATGCTAAGTGAAGAAATACGTGACACAAAAGGCCACATATTGTGTGATTCCACTTATATCCAGACTAGGCAAATCTCTAGACAGAAAGCAGATTAGTGGTTGCCAGGGAATGGGGGGAGGGGGAATGAGGAGAGAATACTAATCGGTACGAGTTTTCTTTTTAGGGTAATGAAATTCTAAAATTGATTGTGATGATTATAGCTCAACTCTGTGAATATACTAAATAAGAGCCATTGAATTGTTCGTTCTAAATGGGTGAGTTGTATGGTATACGAATTAAAGCTGTTTAAAAAAAAAAAAAAGCAAGAACAGGTTGACACGAACACTGAGGTGTTACTGTCACACTATCTAGAGATTCCCACTACAGCCATAGGGGCCTCTGGAATTGGTCACACCCACAGAGAGGTGAGGGCTGAGTTGCTCCTACCGGTTCACGTGCTGCTCCCTTCGTATCACATTCATAGCTGAGAGGTTCTTTTGACAGATCTGGCAGAAGAACAAGCCCTTCTCCTCCAGGCTATCGTCATGTGTAGATGCTTGTTCATGCCCAAACTCCTGCTGCAGGGCTAAGGCCACTGCAGTGTCACTCTCTGTGGCAGGGAGCCAGGGCCCAGACTCTGTGGAGAGGCATGAAGATCCATGAGGATGAGCTCATTCTCAGACATCTGTACATCTGTCAGATCTCACAGAGCATGGACACTGGTGGAGTGTGGAAAAACCAGACCCAGCACTACTCTGCCTTGTGCCTAGCACCATCCAGTGAAACTGGGCACTAAACAGGGCTCTTAGAACAATACTTCCCAAGTTTAATATGTGTACGAATCATCTAAAGACCTTGTTAAAATGAAGGCTCAAATTCTGAAGATCTAGGTGGAGACTGACGTCCTTTATTTCTAACAACTCCCAGGCGAGGCCAATACTGGTGGTCTTTAACTATCAAGGTCCTAGGAACTTCCCTTTCATTTTTCCCATTTCTGCTAAAGTTGGCTACCTCGGGCATGCCAGGTTTACAAGACTCCTAACAAATCTAAGTTTTCTCTTCAAAGCTCAACCTTTCCTACTGCTATGATCTTTGTTGCCCATCCTAGAAGAACAAGGTCAGAGTGAAACGCCTTGAGATAGCTCCCAAGGTGGCCAGGTCCACCAATATGGCCCTCTGTCACATCTGATGTTGCTGGAGCACTTATGAGGGATATACCCTGAGAACTTCATAAATCCCCAATTCTTGAATGTTACTATGGCCTATCGCTTTCCACCAAAGCCAGAAAAGTATCACACTTTATTTTGGTGCCTTCCACTCACTCCTTTTTTAAAGTAAAGCAATAGTTTCTCTCTCTTGAGCATTATTAGGTATGATGTGAAGATATATGGAAGCAACTGAGTCATCTGTAGGGGAAGTGCTGGGCTCATGTGCTAGTTGAGTGACTCCTCTGCTCCCCTTGGGTGCTCAAGGACTGATGCCACGTTAGCTATCACTTCATTACCTGTGAACCTTTGAGGTAGCCTGAGAATCCTCAGTGCTCCTAAGGTGAAATCTGCAAATGCAATACCAAGAGACCACATGTTCACTAGCAGTAGGTCCGTCAATAGTTTCTTCTTATTTCTTTTCCTTTTGTATATTTTAATGAGAGATAAGAATTCATATTGTTTAGAAAATAAAGAATAGAACCACCCAATATTATATGCCCCTTGGAGTGGTGCAATATGCAGTGCATAGCACCTGCAATGTGCTGTTGTCAAACTGTTTAACCTGGAGCCAATGAGACCTCTAGTTTACTCAGTAGAATGCAACACAGGGTATGCAGGAAGGGGTTAAATGACATCATGAAGAAACAGTCAAGCAAATCCAGAACGCAGGAAATTTTAAAAAACAATATCCTGAATTCTTCAAAAAGTATCATTAAAAAAAAAAAAAAGACAAGGAGACTGTTTTAGAGTCTAGACCTTAAGAGACTACTGAGCTATAGCCATATGCAGGGTGCGAACTTACAGTTCTGACAAATCCTTGTTCAGATAAAAAAAGGACCAGCTATGAAAGCTATCCTTGGAACAATTGGGAAAATTTGCACATGAACTGGATACCAGGCAATATTATGGAATTAGGTGTGATAATGGTACTGTGATTATGTAGGAGAACCTCGGGATAAAGCATCATGATGTTAATACCTTACTTTCAAATGGTACAATAGAAGCATGTATGTTTATAGAGACAAAATATATATGGCAAAATGTTAATAATTGTTAAATCTAGGTTGAGGAGATAAGGGTTTTGTTGTAATATATTTTTTTGACTTTTCTGTGTGTGAAAATTTCATAATAAAAAGTCAATTAAAAGAGGTGTCTTGTCAAAGAAACTAAGTAAGAAATGACGGAAGGGACACTTTGTTCTCTAGCTAGACACAATGAAGTGGCAAAGGTAGAACGAACGCCAGGCAAAGCCCACCCTCAGCAAGCTCCTTCTTCCTCCGCTCCTTCAGAGTTAGAACTTATCTCTATTGGGAAGACAGGAAATTCCCATCGTACCATTCCCTGCCATCGCCTCTTGAGGGCCCTTTGGGACATTTTCTTCAAGTGCAGCCTGGAGTGAGCACCCTTCTGAAGCATGTTTCAAACGTTCTGGGTCTGCTCTCTTGAACTGCTGCATTCGCTGTAGGACCAGCTCAGCTGCCCGGGGTTTGGAGGGACTTGGCACCATCGCAGTCAGACAGAAAGGAGGGGGCTGGGAGTCGCTGTTGGGAGCAGCCTCTGGCAAGGAGGAAAATATTCACAGTTGTCTGTTCTAGCAAGAGAAACAAAAGACTCTTCCACCAGATATAGGTTAGATCCAAGTTTCAAAGGGGTCCTTTACCAACTTCTTCAGGTTTAACTCTCAAGTGTGAATAGGACTGATGGTTTCTTAGTAACTTCAATGTTTGTGGTAATATAAATATAACTGCCATAAAGATCTATGACAGGAGGGGGAATGGGGGTGACTGCTAATGAGCACAGGGTTTATTTTTGGGATGATGAAAATGTTCTAAAATTAGGTAGAGGTGATGGTTGCACAATTTGAATACACTAAAACCACTGAACTGTACACTTTAAAAGGATGAATTTTGTAGAATATTAATATCTCTGTAAAGCTGTTATTAAAGAAATATTAATAACATACATTTATATCTTTCTAGGTCAGATGTTCTCCTTTAACTTGGTGTCCACAGATGGCCCCCGTGGGGATCCGCCAAGCCCCTGAAGTTGTATGTCACTTTCACAGGTGTGTGTGGAGGTGCAGTTTCCTGGGGGAATCATGCATAGCTTTCACTAAAATCTCAGAGGGAGCATAAAGGACCAATAATATTTCAGCAACATTACTGAAGCCTTACAACAGCCTCTGTGAGCTAAGTCTTAACCACCATTCCACTGAGAGGTCATCCTGACCACACCAGGTAAAAAATATTATTTAAGATCAGGAATTGAAGGTGAGACAAATTTAGAAGCAGAACTCAGGAGGCCAAAGATCTTGTGCTGTATTATCTATGCAAGGCTAGTTTTCAGCCCTGCGTGAAGAATGTATGCTAAGCATATGGTTCAGTACATCAACGGCAGTGGGGTAAGAAAGCTGCTTAAACAAACATGAACAAAAAAAGGCGGGGGGAGAATAAAAGGTATTTGAAAGAGAAAGGAAGGACCTGAAGATATTCTCCTGGGACATAAATTCATATGGTACCAACTTTGGAATGAATTTGAGAAAATGAGAGAATATTATTTTCATGTTCATGTAACTCACGTCAACTACATAATGTAAATATTAATAGGAAACTGAGAAAGCGAAGGCTCCCAAGCATAATCATATATGGAAAAGTCACACACACACAGGGGTTATATTTTCTATGGCTATGTTTTTTAAAACAGGAGTTGGCAAACTATGGTCCTCAGGCTGGCTGCCTATTTCCGTAAACAAAGTTTTGTCGGAACACAGCTCATTTGTTTACATATTGTCTAGGGAGTTAAGGAGTTGCAACCGAGACCATATGGCCTGCAAAACCAAAAAATTTTACTATCTGGCCCTTTTCAGAAAGTTTTCCAACTCCTGGTTTCAAACAGTACAAATCACCCCTGGCTTCCTCTCTGGAAGTTCTAGCAGTTTCTGGCTGGGTTACCTGTCTGGGTGCTCTGTGCACTCTCCCAGAGAACAGCAGAAGCAAGCACACTTCGTTCTCCATTCTCAGGGGGAGCTGATTCACTCTCCTGCCACTTGGGTGCCCCTTGCTTTTTTGTCCTTGGGGCCTGGCTACCAGATCGAGTTTTCCTTTCCCTGGGGCCCTGAAGGGTTTTGCTCTTGGTGGCAGTTGGTTTGGTCCTTTTCGGTTTGCTGGTTCTTTGAGTGCTATTTGAGGCCTTTTGTGTCTGTCTTTCCCCTGACACTTCCTTGGTGCCATTCTTTTTCACTCTTTGGAAAAAACTGGCACAGAGTTCCTTAAAATCATCATCTGACTCATCCATCATCTGATCAGTTGTAAGATTTTCTTTAAGCTGGTCTTCAGAGGAGTGAGGGTTGATCTGGAGGCCCGAGAATGAGTCTAGCTGGGCCTAATTCAGATTCACAGCTTCATTAGGGCTCCTCTCTACTTCAGAGATACCTGGAGAGTTTGCACAATTGAGCAAAAATTACTGTTTTTCCCTCCATAATTTTAAATGTCTTTCTTCAGATTGAGCCTGTGTGAAATAGAAGATTTAAATCTTCCCTCTGTTAAAGTTCACATTTGATAGGTATTGTTGTCCGATAGATGCCTCTGAGATAGAATACATATGAACTCGGTGCTCAGGTTATGCTCCAAGATCCCCATGGTGGTAAAACGCGCTTGGTTCATTTAATTTCACATCTGTGGAAAACCAAAAGCATCTAAGTGTATGTAATTAGACAGATATTGTCATTTTATGCCATTTCTTCCAGGAAGGTACAAGAGCATGTGGAGTATGAAACTAACAATACCCCTGTCAAATACACAGAAGTTCAGCCTGATTAACACAGACCCATCATCCTATAGGATATCACTACAAACGGGGGGTATCTAGAAACCTGTCAAAGCATGCTTTCACAGGCAGAAAAACGTGGGCATCTTGGTATTGTTTTTGCTGAAATCTGGAGAATGAATCCCATGAAGAGCAGTCACCACAGAAAAATATTGATCCCTGAATCTAGACCTAAGGCCTCCAGCTATTAGAGGCTCTATTAGCAGGTAATGTAATGAAGGGAAGAGGGAGAGGGAGGCAGAGGGGGTAAGAAAAAGAGAAAGAATATTCTCTTGAATACTCAGGAGATCCTTATACAGGAGGCTGATCCTTCATTGGTACAATCAATTTTTCCAAATCAAAAATAGGCCCCTTTCCATCCTCTCACCTCAGCAAGAGCTCTCCAAACTCAAGTGACTAGAATGCTGTCCAGATGCAAAGGTTGGGCCTTATGGGCATCATTAGTTACATCAGCACAGTTTAGTAGAGTTCAAAAATCAAAACTGAATGACCCAATGGCAGAAAGTTCATTTCAAATACAATAACGCAATCTCCACTGTCTGATTATTTATCTAGTTTTCCAGAGCTAGGCAGACCCATATATCTAGAATCTACTTTGTATGGCTGGCTCATTCACATCTTCCATGTCACTTCCTTAGAGAAGCTTCCCCTCATCTCTTATCTAAGTGGACCCTTGCCACTACCCATTTTCTTTCATCATACAGTTTTCACAATGGCATTTATCACGTTATAATTATATGTAATATATGTAATAGATAACATTTATTGAATGCTTACTGTATGCCAGGTACCAGTCCAATTGCTTTACAAGTCTAACTCATTTAATCATTACAATCCTATTAGTTAGAATCTATTGTCATCCCTTCTTTACAGCAAGGAGTCAAGCACAAGAATGAGGAACTGGCTCAAGTACACACAGTTCTTGAAGTGGCAGGGCTGGGATCAAATCCAGACAGTGTGGTCCCAGGGCATCAGCTCTCATATTTTTAGTCCTATATTTATTATCTGTCCCCTACTAAGCTCAAAACTTCAGGAAGGCACAGACTCATCTATTTTACTTCGTATTCTCTTTGGCTCATAGGCTCCTGACTGGTAAAAAGTGCTCGACAATTATTTGTCGACTCAATTAACCGCAAATCGGTTGGTACAATCCGAGCGAGAAAATGGTGGTGGGAGAAAAGCCTTCAGGGAGAGGCAGAGATCAGTGTTCGAGCGCCTGGAACGTCAGGCTAACCAAACTGCATTTAATCCTGTTGGATGTAGGGAGCTAAAGAAATTCCACCCACCACACTACGCTGTCTCCACATCTCTGTTATTAGCCTTGAAACAGTTCATCTATACCTGCTCAATTAGTATTTGCTGAAGGAAGTAGCAGGTCCTATGAGACCGCAAGTTTCCAGAGGGCCAGCGACTTGTGCCTACTCAGCGTTGTTACCTACCGCAGCGCCAGGCTCATAGCAGACGAGGAATGAATGAATGGACAGGTGAGGGGCGGACCCTCCCGCTCCCCTCGACCTAGTGACACACGGGAAATGGTCAGGGGAGCCAACCTGGGAAAGGCTGCCAAGGATTCTGACGGCGAATTCCGATCGCCAGACGGACCCTCAGGTAGCGACGTCGTGGGGATCTGGTCCCCCCACCTCTCCTCCCTCAGGCGGCCCCAAGCTTCCTCCACCGAAGCGCGGCTCCTGCCTCTACACCGCAGCTGGAGGCGGGCGAGGAAGGATCTTCTCCCTTTGGAAAGCGAGAAAGGACCGAAGTGGCTGGACCTCCTACTCCTGGGTGTAGACTCCTAGCCCGAAAGCCCAGCTCCACCTACCTCCGGCGCCGCGGCGGCATCATCTTAACGGAGAACCTCGCGCCTGCGCATGCGCTCCCCGGCTCCGCGGCGGAGGATCGAGTCTGAGCAGGCGCCGAGTGGTCTGGGAGGCTCGCTTCCCGTCGTTCTCCGCGGCCCGGGCGCGCGTTGAAGAGTGTTTCCGGAGGGCGTGAGGCGAGGCGGGCCGAGCCGTGGCGGGGCGAGGCGGAGCAGAGCTTGGCGTCCCATGGTGATGTGGCCACAGGTTTGGGCGGTGGCGGCGGCGGCGGCGGCGGCGGCTAGAGCAGCGGCGCCCGTCAAAGTCTATTAAATGTTGAAGAAGAGCTGGGGTGAGTTGAGGGCACCGCCTCAGTTTTAAGTTGAAATTTGGGTCCAACACGGTTCACACGGGAAATATTTGCGGATTCAGTGGCGGCCCTCGAGCGCACCTGACTGAGGAACTAGGGTAACCGGAATGAGAGGGGTTTGGAGACCTACCAAATGCGGCCCGACCGACCGAACGGGAGAGCTTCCTTTCTGAATATTGTAGCACAGTTGGAGGGTTGGAGGTCCGGAGCCCTTAGCTGGAGAGTCAGTGCGTGCCGAGGCTGAAGTTATGATACCCATGGTCTCCAGCCTGGCTGGAGGGATTCGCAACGGTCCAAAATTTGAGGGAGTTTATAAATCATATTAAGAGTTTGAACTTCAACCTGGGGTCATTGGGAGCCACTGAAGATTTTGTTTTTATTTTATTTTATTTTTGAGCTATTCAATACTTTATTATAAAATAGGCTTTGTGTTTTTGCCCAACTGTGGGTTAAGGTAAGTGTTCTGAACACGTTTAAGGTATGTGAGGCTAAGCTATGATATTCAGTTAGGTGTATTAAATGCACTTTCAACTTAAGATATTTTCAATTTACGATGGTTTTATAGGGACATAACCCCATCGTTAAGTGGAAGAACATCTGTGTTTGTAAGTCCTGCTCATGCTGTTTAAGCTAGTAAGTAGTCTCCAAATTAATAGCCTGCAAAAAATTGTTTTGAAGCCTCAGAATTGTATTGGTTTGGCCAATGTGGCCAAGGCTAGTGACCTTTTCTTCCCTGTGCTTTTTAGTATCACAAAGCCAAAAGATGACTCATGTATATGATCAGGTTACAGTTATGGAGGCTGCAAGTCCAGGATCATGGTGCCAGCGTGGTAATGTTCTGGTGAGAGCTGTCTTCTGGGTTGCAGAGGGCCACCTTCTCATTGTATCTTTGCATAGTGGAAGAGATTTTGTTTTTAAAGGATGTTTTAGTTGTATTGTAAAAATGGATCTGGAGAGGCAAGATTGGGTGCCCGTTAGGAGGCTGCTATAATGTAGGTGAGAAATGAGGGTGGCCTGAGTTTAGGAGTTGGAGTGGAGAGAATGGAGAAGTATTAAAGCGTTTGAATTGTTGTGACCTAATTATTTGTTAGAATTTGTAGATTTCTGGCCCAGGCACCTGAGTTGAATGTGGTTCCAAGTACCGAAATAATGGAATACAGGAAGAGTAGGTTTGGAGGAAAGATAATACATACACATTAAAAAATATATATATATAATTCATATATATAAAATTCACCTTTTTAAAGTGTATGGTTCACTGGTTTGTAGTACATTCACAAGGTTGTATAACTGTCATTACTAATTCCAGAACATTTTCTAACCCCAAAGAGAAATCTTGTACCCAATAGCAGTCACTCCCCATTCCCCCTTACTCTATCCCCTGGTAATCACTAGTGTACTTTCTGTTTCTATGGCTTTGCCTATTTTGTATATTTCATATAAGTGGATTTGTACAATATGTGGCCTTTTCTGTGTATCTTTTAACTGTTTTTAAAGTTCATCCTTGTTATAACTTGAATGGATTAATTTCTTTTAATAGCTGAATAATATTCCCTTGTATGGTTACGCCACATTTTGTTTATCAGTTGATGGACTTCGAGGCTGTTTCCACTTTTTGGCCATTATAAATAATGCTGCTGTGAACATTCATGTACAAGTTTTGTATTTTTACTTCTCTTTGATATATACCTAGGAGTGTAAGTGCTGAGTTATACTACATTTAGTTCTGAGTGTTGAGTGTCAAATGCTGATAGAACTTCCAAGAGTTTTTTCTGTATGAAGGAGTTTAGGAGCTGTTACTTGGTTTTGGAAACCTAAGTTAGTTTGTAATATAGTTTCCAATTGGATCAGTTAAGTAGACAGCACAAGAGGTAGACTTGTGTCTCTAGTGATAGACAGCACAAAGGCATGGGCAGGGTGGGGTGTCTCATTTGTACTGGAGGAATTTTAATTTATACAAATGACTGAGTGACAACATGGAGAGGCCAGTGCCATTGAAAGAAGAATATTACATTTCCAGAGAGAAGAGGGCATGCCACACTACACGGAAGGTTTTGGTCAGGAGATAGTAGCAGGAGCAAGGGGAAGGCTTAGGTCAGAACCTTTGTTCCTTGAAAAAGGCAAGACAGGGCTCCTTAGGCCTTTTAGGACTAGCTAGTTTGAATAATTCTGGCAGGCTTTGGGCTATAGGAGTGGTTTCTAGTTGCCTGGTACCTGGCTGGCCCTAGCATGATTTAGGGCAGGGGCAATATTGGCTTGGTTTGTGAGAGTTAAAAGGAGTTGATTGCTTTGCATATGAAAGGTTGCTCCCAAGTAAGTTGATTACTGTTTTTAGGACTTAGCTAGCCCTGGGAAGGGTAGTATTTACCAGCAAGATTTTAAAGATGTCAGAACGTCATAAGATACAGAAAAATGTTTAAAAACTTGATTAATTTACAAGGACATAGCTGGGATGATGTGAAGGACAGTTGTAGATGTGGCACTTATTTTTCTTTAGTCAAATTGAACATGAAGGGCCCGAGTACAATTTAGGACTTAAATCTTTTAGAGGCCCAGAGAAGACCCACCACCCCTGCAATGTGGCCATACAGTATTATTCTTTTAAGCGAAAAGAGTTAGCTGAAGTATAGTTTAGAGAAGGGAGTGTTTCTTAAACCTTGGATTCTCAAATGAATTGCCTATGGAATATTTTAAACTGGAAATGCTTGGATACCACCCTTAGACCCGCTAAATAAAATTTGCTAAAAAAAATTTGAGCAGAGTTTCTAATCTATATCTTTTGAAAGTTTCACAGATGATTTTGCTGGCCTCTAGATTAGAGACTGATGGTCAGTACCTACTGAGCAAATCTTGTAGGCTAAGTATAAAAGAAATGCCAAAAACTGGGTGAGGGGTAATTGGGATTTAGAGTTAGAACGCGATTCCTCCCTTCAAGGAACAAAGTTCTGGGGCAGCTTTCTCTTTGGTCCAGGTTCGCTCCCCTTGACCTGGACCCTGTTGTGATTTATCTCCAGCAGAAGCTCTGATATTCACTTTCTTCTACTGGAACTAGGCAAAAGTTAACTAGTGTGACTAAACTAAGGGACAGTGTCTAGAAACAGTGTTATGAGGTCCATGTTATTTCAATGGAAATTGAAATTCAGTGCCCCTGCCAGCATTTGTGGTACAACTGCATTGCCAAAACACTTAAGCTAGGGATGTGAAGGAACGTTTAATTTATTAAAAGGTCAGGATTTTCCTAAGTTTGATAAACCTTCCAAGATTTATCAGAAAGAGAAAATGGATGTAGAAGTGCGTGGAAAAATTAAGACACAACGTATTCTGAGTAGAGGCTCTGTTTTCCAAGCCCATAGGAGTATATCATTTTGGGGTCCAGGGGAAACAGGCAAAGGTTGAGTATGCTAGGATTATCACTCCCTTACCCTCCTGGAATATTTCCTTTTTGGAAATGTTTGGATCTTCCATTGAGTTAATGTTTTAAGCAGTTCTGTACAAGAAGTGCAAGGCCCTTGTCCCAGGTCTGTGGTTTGGTTATAAATCACAAAACCAAACCTATCCAGCTCCCTCTCGTTTATCTTGGCAGGGATTGGGGAGAGGGCAGATTGAACAAGGGAAGAGTTGTCTGTCTTCCTAATGTTTTGGTCACGTAAACTTTTATTTACTGTTGTATAATCTTATTTCCTACATAGCCTAAATTGTTGAAATCAAGAGAGGAAATAACTTTCACATGTCAAAGTGTGCAGAAGTCATTCTAACTTATGCTACATTTCTCTCTGTCTACCACTGCTGCTTTTTGTGTCATATGGTTCTGTTAATTTTGTTAGATGAGTTTAAGGGGAGACTCCATGCAGATGTACTGGCCTCAACTGAAAAGCATTTTTCCCTAATAAAGTTGATGATGGCACTCATAATTTTGATGTTAAAATTGTCATTTTCTGCTTAAGATTGTAAAGATGGCAATACTCACCCAAGTGAGCTACAGATTGAGTGTAATCCTCATCAAAATCCCAATAGCTCCCCCCTTTTATTTTTGCAAAACTGAAAAAAAAAACCTGATCTTAAATTCATGTGGAATTGCAAGAGACCATAACTAGCCAAAAATAATCTTGAAAAAGAACAAAGTTGGAGTATGCACACTTCTGACTTCAAAACTTACTACAAAGCTACAGTAATCAAGACTGTGCTACTGGCATAAGACTAGACATATACGTCATGGAATAGAATTGAGAGTTCAGAAATAAACCCGTACATTCATGGGCAATTGATTTTTGACAAGAATGCCAAGACCATTTAATAGGGAAAGAATAATCTCTTGAATGCATGGTGCTAGGGTGACCTTGGATTTGATAATGAATTCTAGATTTGACACCAAAAGCACAGGAAAGCAACAAAAGATAAACAGGTTAATTGAACTCAATTTGAATTTAAAACTTTTGTGCGTCAAAGGATAATAAGAAAGGGAAAGACAGTCCACAGAATAAGAGAAAATATTTGAAAGTCATATGTCTGATAGCGGTCAAGTATGCACAGGATACAGAGAACTCTTACAATTCAACAAAAAGACAACCCAATAAGAAAATAGGCAAAGGACTTGAATAGACATTTCTCCAAAAAAGATACACAGATGGCTAACAAACACATAAAAAGATGCTCAACATCATTAGTCTTAGAAAAATGCAAATCAAAACTATAATGAGATACCATTTCAACCCACTAAAAACAACCATTAAAAATAACCAAAACCCTCCAGACCCCCAAAACAAAAGATAAGTGTTGGCAAGGATGTGGAGAAATTAGAACCCTCATACTTTGCTAGAGGTTCATAATAGTGTAGCTGCTGTGGAAAACAGTTTGGTGGTTCAACAAGTTAAACATAGAATTACCATATGACCCAGTAATTCTGTTCCTAGGTATTTGCCCAAAACAATTGAAAAACAGGTGTTTGAGCAAAAACTTATACTCCCGCTCAAAATAGCCCAAACGAAGAAGAAACTCAGTGGATGAATGGATAAACAAAATGTAGTACATGCAATGGAATACATGTTACAATATATGTTTGCTTATTTTTAATGGTTATACTAATGGGCCTTTTATTTTTAAAAGTTTGCTGGTTCCATTTACCGCCCCACTAAGTATTTCATTGGGTCAGCAGATTGGTTATAAATATAAGGAAAATTCATGAGTATGGCTTTCCTTTCAAAAAGTTCTCATTTCATACTTAATACATTATGTCACATTCATTTTGTCATATCATTTATCGCATCATTTAGTCACATTCGCATGATTGGGTAAAACCATTTTCTGAGATTTAAAAGCTCTGTATGGTTAGTAAAGGAACCTTTTAATTTTGAACTGGCCCCAAATAAACACTGAATTTTACTTCTAGGAAGAAAAGAACAGTTATGAGTTGTGTCCTAGGCACTTTTTTTGGCCTTTTACATCCATTATCTCCTTTAATCTTCGGAAAAGCCCTATGAGATAAATATTGTACTCATTTATAAGTGAAGAAGTTAGCTCAGGGTAAATAATTTGACATGGTCACAAAGCTAATAAAACAGCTTTTTTATTAGCAGAGCCAGGACTCAGCCTCGATCTATCTAAATACAAATTGATTGCCTCACCAAATTATCCTCTTTCCCCAGATCCCAGGGGATCTGAGGTTTACATTTTGGGCATTGGCAACTACTACATCTTTTCTTTAACCTTAATGGGAATTTCTAGTCCATTGACCACTTTGCTTTCTCTTCACATTCTTACGCAGCTTGGGGCCCATCATACCTGTAATATTCTTACCAGTACTCTACCTTAGTCCCCTTAGTTTAGTTTTGTCCATTAAGAAAAATTAATATACCTTTCAAATCTCTTAATCTACGTACTTCCTCTCAATCCCTTTATTTTCCTTATATCTGCTGAAGGACAATAGCAGGTTCATTTGTAGCATTTTCCACAGTTTGGATTTTGCTTATTACCATATTTGTAGTGTAGTATAGCAGTAGTATAGTTTGACATGTTCCTCTGTCCTCTGTAATTTCTGCAAGTTTATAGCTAGATCCAGAAGCTTTATTTAACTAGGATTTAATCCCTTTGTCAAAACTATAGATAGTGTTGTATTCATTTATCAGGAGGTATATAATGTCTGGTATTTGGTCTTTTTTTTTTAATATGATAGCAGCCATCAATGTTAAGTGCCTAGATCTATTTGCTGGAGATTGTGTGAAAGATATTCTAATTATAATTTTTTTCATACATTAGCTGGAATAATTTTATAAGGCCACACTTCCCCTTATACTGTTAAGTTACTGTGTATAGTTCATATAGGAAAAGCAGGATAAAGCTTTAATTCTTTCCTTTATCCAGTTTTCAAACTAATGAACTGGTTTTCTGTCATCCCCAGAAGGTGACCAGTTTTCTTTTCATTATCAACTCATGGATTTAAATTATTTGATGGTTTCCAATTCACTGAAGTTACTATCCTTATTGAAGCTCAGATTATCCCATCTTTGGTCAGTGAGAACCTCTTTAACTTGACTCTCAAGTCCTTTTGACATAGTCCTAATAATCATTGATAGCTTCCTTGATATCTGGTGTAGGGGAGGCACATCTTTATTACCTTTATCCTCTTAGGGTTCTTTTTGTCTGGGCCGAAGAATTAAATTGACATAAGACAGAGCAACAGGAGAAAAGCATACAAATTTATTTAATGCAAATTTATGTAACACAGGAGCCTTCACAGGGAATGAAGACCCAAAGAGATTATGAAACTTCTGTTATATTAGGTTGAACGGAGAGTGGCAATTGTGAGAAAATGACTAAACTATGGGGAAATAAAAGAAAGATAATTATTTTTAATAAGATCGGTTTATATAGAAATCTCTCAGTCTCAACTTCTCATTCTTTATAATAAGAATGTTACTTTCCTTGTATAGGAAGAACTTCTCTCATATGGGAATTTCATCTTTTGAAGAAAAGAAGAAAGATCAGAGTGATTTTTCTTGTACTTGATGTTTTCAAATGCTTTTATCGCATAATTGTCAGTATGCCTAATCTGCTTATTTTGGAGTGGAATGTTCTGAACTCTTTCACTGGTATGTCAAGATGTTTTGAACTCATTTTATACATTTCCTGTGCCCAGACTTGGAATCAGCTATTTCTTCAAGAAACCTTGGTTTCTTTTAGTGGGAAATGGTATTTCAAAACCACAATCTTGGTGCTAGGAATGCTCCTTGGTACCGAGTTGGCCATTGTTTATAGGCTTTTTCAGTGATCAGAGCTAGGAAGTTTCGTGTGTGTGTGTGTGTGTGTGTCTGAGTCTGTGTGTCTGTGTGTAAAATACCTTGTTAGTGCATACTATTTCTATTTAAGTTCAGAATTTTTACTTAATGACTTCTATGTGACATAGGTATCTCCTTTATTCCATATCAAGAATCCTGATTTTCAAGGACACAGGGAGGATAGAAAGAAAATATTCCACAATTACTCATTTGTTTTATCCCACGTTATACATTCAGCAGTCTATATAGAATGCTATCACAACTGATCATGATTATTGAAAGCCTTTTTAAGTTTTGCATATGCTATTTCTAGTCTCCTACTTTTTTACAATATACTTTATCTACATTGTCAAATCCTGTAGCCATCACATAATGTTTTCTCTTCCTTTTAACCATCATTTAGTCTTAGTTCTACAAGTTACTATATTTAACTCATCATCTGTTCTTTGTGTTAATATTTTCTAGTCACTCTAGCTCATTCTCTAGTACATTCTTCATTTAGAACTCATGAGAACAATATTCCCTGAGTTGTTGCGTGTTGGTAACATTCAGTGCCCTATGTACTTGAAGTTCCTCAGTTTTGCTAGATAGAACATCCTTGGATCACCTTTTTTTCCCTTGAGTATCGTAAATCTATGACTCCATTTTCTTCTGGCACAAAGTATCACTGTCAAAAAGTCTGATGAAAAGGAATTATTTAAAATATACATAGATAATTTTCTTTTCCTTTTGAATCATTTTGAGTTTTAAGCATTTATTCTAGTGTTGCAGAAATGTTGCAAAAATTCAGACTGGGGAGAAACCAAGCACCGCTTGAGAGTTGGCGAATGGAGGTTTATTATGCCAGCAGTCCCAGTAAGAACTAGCATTTTGAAGATCTGGGCCCCCGAGGTCAGATGCAACTTTGTTTTTACAGGGCTTATCCAGGCAGTACATTTGGCCAGTTGGCATGGGCCAATTGGTTAATTTGTCCTTAGGCAGTTAACAAAGCCTGGTAGTTGCTGTGGGTTACAGGCATTTACAAAGAGTTACAAAGCATGCGAGTTTCAGACAGGAACTTAGGCAGTACATCTGTTATCTAGACAGAACAAACAAAAATTGTGAGGTCACCCTGCCCTTGGGCCTTTGTGGCAAGAATATCTACAAAAGCAGAACAAAGAGCCTTTGAATGAAAATTCCTCTTCACTAGTTCTAGTTTTTGGTTTTCTTCTTCAGAAACTCTGTTATATGTATGTTGTATCTTCTTTGCCTATCTTCAACATTTTCACTTTCTCTCAGATTGTTTTTATCTTTCTTCATTTATTTTTGTTTTTTTGTTGAAGTTTTCCTTTTTTACCTGTTTTTCTTAGAGTAATATTTGTTTATTTACTCTCATATTCCTTCTACTTTAGCGTTTATTTCTGAAATGATTTTTTCTTTTATTTCTAATTTTTAAATTGTTAAATATTTGAATTTTTAAATTCTGAGTTATAATGTTCTTTCATGTCTCATATAATATTCTTAATGTTTTTAAGCTTGTTTTTAAATAGTACATTACAGTTTGGGGGGGGGTTGTTTGTTTTTTGAGTATGTCTTCCTGGCATGCTTTTATTGTTTGGAAGGATGTTATTCTGCTCTTCATTTTCTTTTTTCTTACAGTAACATTTCATGGTATTTCACCTAATGATAGTTTTCTATTGCTCATTTATTTTGGTGAATTTAGTTTTCCTCAACTGATAGAAGGAAGCTTGGTTCAGATAGCTTTAATGTCTTTTTAAGTTTCCTTTTCTATTGTGTTCATGTAGTGTAAAAAAATATGGTGATTTGCTTTCTGAGATTTCCTGACCGTTTACCTCTCCCATTTTTATATGGATCTTCTCTTTTCTTCATCTTTGTTGTCTATTTCCTGCTCAGTTTTTATTCCATTGCCAACAGTTTCTTTTCAGTGTAGGGGCCCTTCTTGGACAGAAGCTCTTGTGGATCGTTTGAGGTTTCATAGGGGCTAGACCACTCTAGGTCTTTCTGCTGGCCCCTCGTACATACTTACTATTGGGGTAGGCAGAATCCTTCCCAGTTTCAGTAGCTGTCTTCAAAATGGTTCACTGCTTTCAAGTGAATACAGTGGTTATTTCGGATTTTCATCTCGGGTCTGTCAAGATACCCTGTTTTTCTTCTTCATTCTCTCACATAGGCACTGATAACACACAAGTGTTATAGCTATATACCTACCTACATTGTCCACCTATACTGTAGGTGTACAAAATCTACCTGTGTTTTGGGGTCTTTTGGGGTCTTGCAGATATTTTGTTATCTAGTTTAGTTGTAAATGTTATTTCATGAACATTTGTTTTTGAAATCTAGTTGTTTTCTATGGGAAGATCCAGAATTTATACTGCCACTATAGCTATTGTCCCATGTATTGATCATTAAATACACTGCAAATTCAAGTTACATATATAATTTTTAAAAGAATGTTTTGTGATTATGTTCACTGAGTTTGGCCTGTAGCTTTTTATTTTGTGTTGTGAATAGTGTAGATTTTAGGATTATAATAACTATAGACTTGTTTTTATGGTTTTTTATCATTTCTGTACTCTGGATCAGTTTATATAATGTGAAAATAATCTGTTCCTTGAAAGTTTCTTAGAACTCTCTCACTAAAACCATCTCAGTTTGATGCCTCTTTTAGGATGGATCTTTACTTTTTTTTCTTTGCATTGTCTATATAGTAATTTGTCTATTTATCCTTTCTAACTCTTGAGGCATTTAGCATCCAACTCCAGCCAATAATCAGGCTCCCTCTCCATGTTCAGATTCTCTAATACTGCTCCCTCACCCTCCAGAGCAATGGTATTCAACCTTTTTGGCACCAGAGACCAGTGCTCTCATGAGAATCTAATGCCTGACGATCGAAGTGGAGCTGAGGTGGTATATTCTAGTGCTGGGGAGTGGCTGCAAATACAGATGAAGCTTCGCTCACTCGCCGACCACTCATCTCCTATGTGGCCTGGTTCCTAACAGGCCACAGACCAGTACTGGTCCGCGGCCTGGGGGTTGAGAACCCCTGCTCCCTAGTGAAATTTTGTTCTCTTTATGCAGTTCGCTCACAGGATTCTCATCATTACTTTGCTTTGCATTCACTGCATTTAAGTACTGTTTTTGCCTTTTTCCCCAATACATTTAGCTTTGACTCTATGCAATGGAAATGATTGCTCATTTTTTTAATGCTTTTATTTTCCTAACCACATGTCTTGTGAGAGAGTAGAACTTGTTCAGAACCTATCTAGTATCATCTATAGTTTGTTGTTTCATAAATACCTTGGGGTGATGATATGGTGTGATAGGAGGGAAACGTGACAGCAGGGGAGGAAACAGTTACCCAGGGACTTCTTATATTTAGGAGCTCTAGTGTTTACTGCCTATATATTTATAATTGTTATATCTTCCTGATGAAGTGACATTTTGATCATCATTTTATGTCCTTCTTTGTCTCTTGTAACAATTTTTTACTTACAGTCTATCCTGTCTGATATTAGTATGGCCACTGTACCTCTCTTATTTGCATGGAATATCTTTTTCTGTCATTTCACATTCTATTTATGATTTGAGGTCTGACTCGTTTCTTGTTGACAGCATATGTTTGGAATGTGTTTTGTTTTTTTTAATACATTTGGCCCATCTGTGCCTTTTGATTTGGGAAATTAATCCACTTAACATTTAACATAATTACTGATGACTTATTTTGCATTTTGTTATTTGTTCTCTGGATGTCTTAGAGCTTTTTACTTTCTTAATTCCTCTATTACTGCCTTCTTTTGTGTTTAATTGATTTTTGGTAATGATATTTTGATTCTTTTCTCACTTCTTTTTCGTGTACATTTTCTGTATATTCTTTGTGGCTACCTTGGAGATTACAAATAATATCTTAAAGTTTAACATTCTAAATGTATTGATATTAACTCAACTTTAATCGCATACAAAAATTATATTTCTGTCTAGCTCTGTCCCCCTCCCCACTTTGTTATTCATGTCATAAGTTAATACTTAAACACGGTGTACCCACTAACAGATTTATAATTATTTTTACACATTTGTCTTTTAAATCCTGTAGAATACGAGAAATGAAGTTACAAACCAAAATTACAATAATACTGGTGTTTAAATTTGTCTGCGTATTTACCTTTACCTTTAGCTATATTTTCATATGTGTGTGTGTGTATGTGCCTTTGAGTTGGCACTGACTCCCAGTGACTCTAGGAATGAGTGGTGTCCACAATGTCCTGTCCTCAGCATCCTTGTTCAGCTCCTAGAGACTCATGCCTGTGGCTTTTACAGAGTCAATCCATCTCATATTTGGTCTTCATCCTTTCCTTCTGCCTTCTATCTTCTATCTTCATATAGCTGCAAGTTACTATCTAGCATAATTTCAACCTGAAAGACTTCTTTTAGCATTTCTTTCAGGGAAGGTCTAGTGTAACAGTTTCTCAGTTTTTGTATATTTGTGACTGTCTTAATTTCGCCCTCATTTATGAAGGATAATTTTGCCAGATCTAGAATTCTCAGTTGTCAGGATTTTTTTTTTTTCTATCAGCACTTTAAATATATCATCACACAGCTCTGGCCTCCAAGGTTTCTGTTGAGAAATCAGCTGATAATCTTATTGAGGATCCCTTGTATATGATGAGTCACTTCTCACTTCTTGCTTCCAAGATTCTCTGTCTTTGCTGTTCAACAACTTGATTATATTTTGTGGGTCTGTTAGGAGTTTATCCTACTCAGAGTTCATTGAGCTTCTTGGATATGTAGCTTGATGTCTATGTGTGGCTTTTTCAGTTCTTTTATACACGTGGCTGTTTTTGAAAGTCTTAACTTCCCAAAGAGTCTCTTCTCTAGCTTCTCTTTGTGGCCTTTGATTGTGTATTATATGTTTCTACTTTTAAGCTCTTGTTCCAGGTAGCTGAGAATCTTTATTCTCTCTGTAGCTTTCATGATCAGTGCCTGCTGCTATTCCAAGTTAAGTGGAACAGAGGTCAGTCTTTCACACAGCCCCAAGGCTGGTTAGAATATTGCAAATAAGGTTTACTCTATGTCCTCTGGTTTGAAGGAGAGAATTAAGCTTGTGTCTCCTCTAGATCAAGACAGTCCCATGCCAGGGAGAGTTGGCATTAATTGGGCATTCACTTGGCTGCTATAGAGGTTTGACTGTTTTTCAGATCTCCTGTAAGGTTAGTTTAGCCAGTTTCTGACTTTTTGTTGTTGTTGTTTCTGTGGGAAAAAAGACTTGGAGCTTCCTAGTCACCCATTTTGCTGATGTCACTTCTTAACTGTAGGTTTTTTGTAGGTCATCTATTATCATGTTGAGGAAGTTCTTCTCTATTCCTAGTTTGCTGTTTTTAAAAAAAATATTAAATGGATATTGAATTTTGTGAAATGCTTTTCCTGCATCTATTAATATATTTTTCTTTGCCCTATTAATGTGATAACTTGTGATTATTAAATTTTGAACCAGCTCTTCATACCTAGAATAAATTCCACTTGGTTGTGATATATAATTATTTTTATACTTTTTTTTTTTTGGCTTCAAATTGTTTACATTTGTTGAGTATTTTTGTATTTATGAGATGTTAGTCTATAGTTTTCCTATTTTGTAATATCTTTGTCTGGTTTTGCTATTAAAGTAATGGTGGCCTCACAGAATGAGTTAGGAAGTATTCTTTCTGCTTCTGTCTTCTGAAAGAGAGTGTAGAGAATTGGTATAACATCTTAAAATTTTGATAGAATTTACTGGTGAACCCATCTGGGCCTGGTGCTCTCTGTTTTGGAAGATTACTGTTGATTCCATCTCTTTAGTAGACATACACATACTCATTTGTTTGTGTGTGTGTGCATTTTGGCAGATTGCGCTTCCAAGAAATTGGCCCATTTCCTCTAAGTTATCTAATTTATGGGCATAGAATTGTTCATAGTATTCCTTTATTATCCTTTTAATGTCCGCAGGACCTTTAGTTATGTCCCCTCTTTCACTTTGGATATTAGTAATATGTGTCCTCTCTTTGTCTTACACTGACTAGAGGTTTATCAATTTTGTTGATTTTCAAAGAAACAGCTTTTGGTTTCTTGATTTTTCTCTGTTGATTTCGTTTTCAATTTTATTGATTTCTGCTCTAAATTTTTTTATTTTTTAAAAATTTTATTATTAGTTTAAATTATAAAGTGCATTGGTTAGTCATTTATATAGTTTATACAGCAATCCCCCTAATTGCTCTTTCTCTCCTCTGGCTCTCCACCTAGCCATTACATTAATGCTGACTGCATTCCCTATGCTGTGCTCCCCATCCCCATGACCATCTATCAACTACTAATTTGTACTTATTTAACCCTTCACCCCTTTCTCCCAGCCACTAAAACCCCTTCCCCTCTGGCCGTCACCAGATTGTCCTCTATTTGTGAATCTGTTTTTGATTAGTTTGTTCTTTTTGTTCCTTAGATTCGCAAATAAGTGAAATCATATGGTATTTATCATTCTCTGCTTGATTTATTTCACTCAGCATAATAACCTCTGAGTCCATTCATGTTGTTGCAAATGATAGGATTTCATTTTATTTAATGGCTGAGTAATATTCCATTGTATATATGAACCATAATTTCTTTATCCAGTTGTCTGTTGATGGACATTTAAGTTGCTTCCATGTCTTGGCTATTGTAAATTGTGTTGCCATGAACATGTGGGTGCATAGATCTTTATAAGTTAATATTTAGGTTTTCTTTGGGTAAATACCCAGAAGTGCAATTGCTGGGTCAAAAGGTATATTTTTAATTTTTTCATTTTTAATTTTTTGAGAAGTCTCCAGACTGTTTTCCATAGTGGCTGCACCAATTTGCAATCCCACCAACAGTGTTGAAAGTTCCCTTTCCATGCCAGCATTTGTTGTTCTTTGATTTATTGATGATAGGAATTCTGACAGGTGTGAGGTGATATCTCATTGTGGTTTTAATTTGCATTTCTCTGATGATTAGTGACTTTGAGCATCTTTTCATATGTCTATTGGCTATCTGTATTTCCTCTTTGGAGAAATATATGTACAGGTCTTCTGCCCATTTTTTAATTGGATTGTTTTTTGTTGCTGTATAAGTTCTTTAGATATTTTGGAAATTTACCTCTTATCAGATGTATCATAAGCAAATATTTCCTCTCATTCAGTCAATTGTCTTTTCATTTTGTTGATGGTTTCCTTTGCTGTACAAAATCTTTTTAGTTTGATGTAGTCCCATTTGTTTATTTTTTCTTTTGTTTTTCTTGCCTGAGGCGATATATCTGAAAAGAAATTATTGTTAGCGATATCAGCATTTACATATGTTTTCTTCTAGAAGTTTTATGGTTTCAGGTCTTATATTTAAGCCTACTCCATTTCGAGTCTCTTGTCTACAGTGTAAGAAGGTGGTCCAATTTCTTTTTTTTTTTTTTTTTTTTTTTTTTTTGGCATGTATCTGTCCAATTTTCCCAGCACCATTTATTGAAGAGACTGTCTTTATCCCATTGTATATTCTTGCCTCCTTTGTCATATATTAAGTGAGCATTTAGGCATGGATTTATTTCTGGGCTCCCTATTCTGTCCTATTGATCAATGTCTTTGTTTTTATGCCAGTACCATGCTGTTTTGATTACTGTAGCCTTATAATACAGTTTGCTATCAGGTAGTGTGATACCTCCAACTTTGTTCATTCTCAAGGTTGCTGTTTGGGGTCTTTTATGGTTCCATATAAATTTTAGGATTATTTGTTCTGGCTCTCTGAAAAATACCATTGGTATTTTGATAGAAATTGCATTGACTTTATAGATTGCTTTGGGTAGTATGGCCATATTTTAATGATGTCGATTCTTCCTACCCATGAGCACGGTATATGCTTCCATTTTTTGTATCTTCTTCAATTTCTTTTTTCAATGACAACTTTCTGAGAACAGGTCTTTTACCTCCTTGGTTAATTTGATTCCCAGGTACTTTCTTGTTTTTGATGCAATTATAAATGGGATTGTTTTCTTAATTTCTCTTTGTGAAAGTTCATCATTGGTATATAAAAATGCCACTGACTTCTGAATATTAATTTTGTATCCTGCTACTTTACTGAATTCATTGATCAGTTTAACAGTTTTTTGGTGGAATCTTTAGGATTCTCTGTATATAATATCATGTCATCGGCAAATGAGTTTTACTTCTTCCTTTCCAATTTGGATATGTTTTATTTCTCTTTCTTGTGTTATTGCTGTGGCTAAGACTTATACAGTGTTGAAGACGAGTGGTGAAAGTGGACATCCTTGTCTTCTTCCTGATCTTAAGGAAAAGGCTTTAGCCTGTCCCCATTGAGTATGATGTTAGCTGTACGTTTGTCATATATGGCCTTTATTATGTTGAGGTATCTTCCCTGTATTCCCACTTTGCTGAGAGTTTTTATCATAAATGGATGCTAGGTTTTGCCAAATTCTTTTACTGCATCTATTGACATGATCATATGGTTTTTATCTTTTGATTTGTTAATGTGATGTGTCACATTAATTGATTTGAGGATGTTGTACCAACCTTGCATCCCAGGAATAAATCCAACTTGATCATGTGTATGATATTTTTAATGTATTGCTGAATTTGAATTGCTAATATTTTGTTGAGGATTTTTGCATCAGTGTTCATAAGAGATATTGGCCTATAGTTTTCTTTTTTTATAATGTTTTTGTCTGGTTTTGAAATCAGGGTACTGGTGGCTTAATAAAAGGAGTTAGGGAGCCTTCTCTCTTCTTGAATTTTTTGAAATAGTTTGAGAATAATAGGTGTTAATTCTTTGAATTTTTGGTAAAATTTGCCTATGAAGCCATCTGTTGCAGGACTTTTGTTTTTGGGGAGGTTTTTGATTACTGATCTGATTTCATTGGTGGTAGTCAGTCAGTTCAGATTTTCAGTTTCTTCTTGACTCAGTCTTGAGAGATTGTGTGTTTCTAGGAATGTATCCATTTCTTCCAGATAGTCCAATTTGTTGGTGTATAATTGCTCATAGTATTTTCTTACGATTCTTTGTATTTCTGTGGAGTCCGTTATTTCTCCTCTTTCATTTCTGGTTTTATTTATTTGAGCCTTCTTTTTTTCCTTGATGAGTCTGGTTAAGGGTTTGTCAATTTTGTTTATCTTTTCAAAGAACCAGCTCTGGATTTCATTAATTTTTTTGTATTGTTTTTCTAGATTCTATTTAGTTTATTTCTTCTTTGTTCTTTATTATTTCTGTCCTTCTGTTCACTTTGAGCTTTGTTTGCTGTTCTTTTTCTAGTTCTTTTAAGTGTAAGTTTAGATTGTTTACTTGAACTTTTTCTTGTTTCTTCTTTTAAAATTTATTTTAATTACTTTCAAGTTTCAAGTATACAGTACATTAATTAGGTATCTATATGGTTCGTAAAACGATCCCCACATTGCTATCTCCCTCCTCCGACCCTCCAACTAGCCAGCGTATTAATGCTAACTGCATTCCTTATGCTGTGCTCCCCATCCCCACAACAATCTATCAGCTACTAATTTGTACTTCTTTAACCCTTCACCCCATTTTCCTAGCCCTTCAAACTTCCCTCCTCTCTGTCACCTAATTGTCCACTATATTTGTGAGTCTGTTTTTGATTAGTTTGTTCTTTTTATTCCTTAGATTCTGCATATAAGTGAAATCATATAGTGTTCATCTTTCTCCGTCTGACTTTTAGGTCCTTTTAGGTCCATGTTTCTGTTTCTATGTACTAACAAAGTGCCTCAGTCTCCCAGTCTTATTAGTGTGGATTTGTGTAGAAGGTGTCCTGTGGAACAGACCTGAGAGGTGTTCAGCTACAGGCCAAATTTAGCCCAAGTCTCTGCCCCTCCAGGGCCAAATCCATAGATGCTGTGCTTATAGTTGCCTCAAAAGGCCACACCAGAAACTGAGGTCAGCTGCCTCCAGTGTGAGTCTAGGGGCTGCTTATCAAGGAGCACCTGACTCGCCGAGGATATACCTGGATGTGGCTAGGGTGGGGCTGTGAGTTGGGGGAGGTGGGGTTTCAGGGAATCCTCTGGGCACAGTGACCTCTGTTATCCAGTATGATGACCTCACAGCTATGGCGGTGCTGTGTCCAGTGCACTGCTAGGGGGCAAGGCTCACCATGGGAACAATGGATACCTTGGGCACTTCCATACATAGCAAGTCTCACCTCACTTCAACAATATCTCACTTCAACAATATCTCCCTGTAAGTCCCTGGTGACCCCTGCATGCAGCCGAATAGGCACTGGTGCTCAGAGCAAGCAGGTTTGTCACCCTGAAAAATCCACTCACGGTTGCGGTCCATTTAAGGGCATCTGCCGCTGCTTCCGTCTCACTCAGCCACTGGAGACCGGGCAGCCCTGTGTCCTCGCCCCGTCCTACCTTCTGCCATTGCAGGGTGCTTTCTTGGCTTTCTCCCTAGTTGTATGGCTTGTTCATCTAGATCCTAGGCGATTTTTCCTTGCTGCTGCTCCTTGTTTCCATCACAACTTTGATTTGGTCACCAGAGGGATGAACAGAGCCTCCATCATCTATGCCATTTTTTTCCCTTCAATATTGTGTGTCTCTTGTTTCTTGAAGTAGGCCTGTATTTCTGTGAATTTCTCTCTTAGGACTGCTTTCACTGTGTCCCATAGATTGAGTTGTGTTTTTATTTTCATTTGTCTCTAGGTATCTTTTGATTTCTTCCTTGATCTCATTGTTAACCCATTTATTATTAAGTAGAATGTTTTTTAGCCTCCATGTGTTTGTGTATTTTCCAGTCTTTTTCTTGTAGTCGATTTCTAGTTTCACACCATTGTAATCAGAGAAGACGGTTGATATCATTTCAGTCTCCTTGAATTTATTGAGACTTGTTTTGTATCCTAACATGTCATCTGTCCTGGAAAATGTTCCATGTGCGCTTGAGAAGAATGTATATTTTGATGCTTTGGAGTGAAATGCTCTGAAAATTTCTTAAATCCATCTGCTCTGGTGTGTCTTTTAGGCCCATTGTTTCCTTGTTGATTTGTCTGGAAGATCTGTCCATTAGTGTCAGTGGGGTGTTAAATCTCCTACTATGAGTGTATTACTGCTAATCTCTCCTTTTATGTCAGTCAATAATTGCTTTATGTATGTAGGTGCTCCTATGTTTACTAGGGTTATGTTCTCTTGATTTATTGATCCCTTTATTATTATGTAATACCCTTCTTTGTTTCTTATTATAGCCTATGTTTTAAAGTCTGTTTTATCTGATATAAGTATTGCTACTCCGGCTTTTTTTCATTTCCATTCATGTGAAATGTCTTTTTCCATTTCTATTTTCAGTCTATGAGTGTCATTTGATCTGACGTGGATCTCTTGTAGACAGCATATGCATGGGTCTTGTTTTCTTATCCATTTAGCTACCTTGTATCTTTTGATTGGAGCATTTACTTTATTTACATTTAAAATGATTATTGGTAGATACATAGTTACTGCCTTTTTATTATTCTTGTTTTGTTTTTTCTTTTTTACCCCCTCTTTTTTTTTTTTTTTTTTACTAGAGTCCGTTTAACATTTCTTGTAATAGTGGCTTGTTGGTGATGAATTCCTTAAGCTTTTCCCTGTCTAGGAAGCTCTTTATCTCACCTTCAACTTTAATCAAAGGCTTTGCTGGGTCGAATATTTGTGGTTGTGGGTTTTTGTTTTTCATAACTTTGAATATTTCTTGCCAGTCCCTTCTGGCCTACAAAGTTTCCATTGAAAAATCAGCAGACATTTTTATGCGGGTACCCTTGTAAGTAACTAGCTGTCTTCTCTTGCTACTTTTAAGATTCTCTTTTTGTCTTTGACCTTTGGCATTTTGATTATGATGTGTCTTGGTGTGGGTCTGTTTGAATTTCTCTTGTTTAGGACTCTTTGTGCTTCCTGAATTTGTTGTCTAATTATTTTGCCAGGTTAGGAAAGTTTTCTGTCATTATTTCTTCAAATAGATTCTCAATCCCTTGCTCTCTTCTCCTTTGGGTACTCCTATGATGCGGATATTGTTATAGTTAATGAAGTCCCAGAGGTCTCTTAAACGATCCTCATTTTTTTAAATTCTTTTTTTCTTTTTGTTGTTCTTATTAGGTGTATTCTGCTCTCTTGTCTTCCATTTCGCTCATTTGATCTTCTGCTTTGTCTAACCTACTGTTAAATCCTAGTACATTCTTCATTTCAGTTATTGTATTCTTCATTTCTCTCTGGTTCTTTTTTATGATTTCTTTGTCATTTTTTATGCTTACTAGCTCTCTGTTGAAGTTCTATTGTGCCTATCCATTCTCCCCCTAAGTTTATTGAGCATCCTCATAACCATTATTTTGAACTCTGTCTCTGGTAGGTTGCTTGCCTCCATTTCATTTATTTTTCTGGAGTTTTATCCTGGTTTTTTTTTTTTTTCCCATTTTTGGCGTGTTTCTTTGTTTTCTCATTTTGTTAGCCTCTCTGTGTTCGTTTCTATTTGTTAGGAATATTTGTTTCGTCTCTCAGCCTTGGCCAGATGGCCTTATGTAGAAGATGTCCTGTGTGGCCCAGTGGCACGCTCTCCCTGATCCCCTGTGCCTGGGGCTCTGGACTTGATCTTTATGTGAGTTGTGTGTGATCTTCTGTTGTACCTAAGCCTTTATTGGTGTTAGTACATCACTAGATGGGATTAATGCTCAGGCTAATTGTGGGAATTGGCTGCACTCGCAGGGTAAGAGTTGCTATGTAGGAGCTGACCTCACTGAATGGGATTTGCCCTAGCAGGCTTGTGTACTTGTTGAGACCACCCATTGTGTGTACTGCTTATGGGACTAGTCAGAGGTTGGTCTAGTGCCAGCCTCTGGGTGTGTTGGTTGTGGCCCCTTGGGTGGGGCCTCCCCAGTAGGCCAAGTTCAGCTGCTGCCTTTGATTGCTCAGGGCTACCTGATGGGAGCTACAAAGCAATCCACAGATGATTGTTGCCTATGCTGGATCTATAGGTAAGTTGAAGAGACAACACTGTAGGCAGTGGTCCAGTTATTCCCTGTCCCTGACCTAGAGCAGTTTAGCAGAAGGACCACTGCTCCTCAAGACCTGACGCTGCCTGTCAGTTGCCCATAAGTCTCTGAAACTGGAAGAGCCTCTGGGTGATATGCATGTTGGGTGGGGTGGGGACCCTGGGAGTCTCCTTGGTTCTATTGAGCAAATTTCCCCTGCCACTGCATTGTCAGTTTACATGCCAGTGCTGTCTCTGTGGCTCCCTGTACAAATTTCCAATCATAGCAAGGCCAGCTGCTGCCCACCTTGCACTTGCAAATACCTGATCTCTGTTTAAGAATTACTGAAGCTGGTGAGTGTGAGTTTGTGGCTCGCCACTGAGTGCTTCTCTTGGATAAACGGGCTTTGTGTGGGCTGCACAATCTGAGTACTGTTGTTTGCTGTTGAATTCGTGACCCAAGGAGAGCACAAGATAGGCATGGGTTGCCTGGGAGCAGGCTTGCCACAGGTAATTTGTGGGTTTGGTGGGGTGTCGTCTCAGGGCCATCAGGCCTACACAGCACCATATTTACTGCCAGCTCTGGGACTGCAGGCTCCCACCAAAGTCAGATATCACTGCGGGAGCTACTGTCATCTGTGATGAGCCCACAAACCCCCTGAGATCTGCCCAAGTGATACTGTATCTCATGCTGGCAACAGCGATCTTCCTGTCATCGTATTCCCTGAACTTCGCTCACTTCGCTGGCTGAGATCTATTGACTGTGCTGAATGTTCCACCCCAGGGCATGGGCACCTGCCTGTCAACGTGCCCATACACTTTGTGGATTGGGCAGGGCAAGATCACAGGGAGTCAAGGGCCATCAGGCCAATAGCCTAAGTTTTCTGCAGTTTGTGTCTGTATGTCCCGGCAGTAGACACAGATCGTAGGGAGACAAGCTGCCGGCTGGGGCTGTCCCACAGACCCCTGCAGTCCCCCCACGTGATATTGCAGCTCTCGCAAGCAGCAGAGGTCTACCTGTAACTGATTTCCCCGCAGTGCCTGCACTATGCTAGCCAAAGTTTGTTGCCTATGCAGATTGCGAGATCTGGGGGAGGGCAATTTGTGCATTGAGTGGGGTGGGATCTCAGGGAGACAATGGCCTTCAGATCAATACAGTGTCAGTCTTGCTGCAATTTCAGTAACTGGTCCCTCAGAAGTCACAGATCACAGCAAGACCAGCCGCTATCTGGGACTGGCCTACCGATCCCCTAGATCTTCCCAAGTTCCTGCCAGTAGCAATAGTCTGTCTAAAACTGTCTCCAGAATGCGTGCTCACTGCACCGGCTGCCTGCTGTGAATGTTTGGCCCTGAAATGGTGCAGGGCATGGCAGCCACCCAGCAACAAAAGCCCCGGGCAATCTGCAGTTTGGATGGGGCGGGCTGATCTCAGGCCAGCACTTCTGTATTGGCCTTATGGGAGGGATCTGCACAGGCAAGTTGGCTTGGTCTGTAGATTGCCCTGTAGCGGGGCCCGTCCAAGGCACAGTGGTGGCTGCCTGTCCAGCCCTCGTTCTGGTGCCAGGTAATGCAGTCTTTTACCATATGAATCTTGTGCGAGCCTTTCATCCACCACCGGTGCCCCAAGTGAGTATCCGCAGGCAAGAGAGCCTGTGCATAGGCCCTTTAAAGGGGCACCTAGGGTTTCAATTTTCTTCCTTCTCACCCAGACGGCCAGAATCCCTTCTAATTTTTAGTTTTTGGGAACTCTCTTCCCTCAGCTGGGACTTCGAGCTGGGCAGTCCCTGAATGAAGCTAGGACCCCTCTCCCCTTCAGGAGAGCTGCAGCCTCGCTCTCCCAGTGGTCCTCTCCTACTCGCGGGTGCAGATGCAGCCCAATTTGCGACTTTGCCCCCTCCTACTGGCTTTGATGTGGCTTCTGTATATTATCAGATGTATGCGTTATGATCAGCTGGACTTCAGGTGATTCTCCACATTGATTATTTTATAATTTGATTGTAATTTCAATGTGGACCTAGGAGGAGGCGAACCGTGCTTTTGCCTAGTCCACCACATTCTTCTCTCTTCTGCTTTAAATTTTATTTATTTTCTTCTGCTTTAGAATTAATTTGCTCTTCTTTTTCTAGTTTCCTAAAGTGGAAGCTTAGGTTATTAACTTTGTCTTTCTTCTTTTATAATACATGCATTCAATGCTATAAATTTTTCTGTAAGCACTGTTTTTTGCTGCATTTCAGATTTTGATAGGATTTTTTTTCATTTTCGTTTAGTTAAAAATATTTCTTAATTTCTTTTGAGATTTCTTTGACCTATTTAGTATTTGGAAGTAGTTACCAGAGAGTGAGGATCCTCTCCTGGCCTGTTGTCCAAGTTCTTGATGTCTCGAACAGAAAATTGAGCAAGGCACCGAAATACAGCAGAAAAGAAAAGCTTTATTAGAAGGGAAAGTATACTTCTAGACGTGGAAGTGGGACTGAGCAAGAGAATTGTGGCTCAGAAGGCCTGGCAACAAAGCCTTTGGGGTTTTTATCCCTATTTGCTGTGGTTGGTTACTTTTCTTAGAGGGATGGGCTTCCTTGATTGACAACTAAAATTGACAGGACTCAGTGATTCATCATTTGCTTTCTGTGCATGTTCTTTCCCAGAATTCAGCTTGTTATTATAATGTTAATGAGCTTCGGGGCATATACATCACATAATAATGATGATATAATGAGGCTCAGGTGAATTGAAGACCATTGGGGTCTTTATTGCGCAGGCGCAAGGGTCTGGCTGAAACTAGTACCCAATTTTCTTTCCACTTGTTTCTGTGAGTTACTTTTAGCCCAAAAATGCCTTCTGGCTTACTTAATTGTGGGTGGACTAGGGCAGACTCCTTCCAGGCTAGGGTGACATCGATGTCTTTGCAGGCAGACCTGAAACCCCCTAAATAACTTTCCTACCTAACTCTTTTCTAAGAGCCATGAACCCCCTTATTATTATATATGTTGAGGGACAGGAAGTCTCTTCTGTATCTGCTTCCTGCCGAGGAGGATCGTTGTCCCTGTCTATTGGAGTTTCGTGGAGCTCTTTCCCTTCCTTAGTCAGGGCGGGGTCTTGGGTTTCCTGCTGAGGTGCCACCTCAGTCCCTAGACAAGGAAGATACGAACTTGTTATTTAAATCATATATCATTAAAATTTCTATTATTGATTTGCCTATTAAGCAAGTAAAGGGAAGCAGGCTTGGTTAATATATTTCTTGAAGAGTAAAAATCCTTTGGCCTAAAGTTCCCTCCCCTCTCGCACTCTAAGGACCCTGCCTGGCCTATTGCCATTTCTGCTAACAATTGACTGATGACTCCTATCAATAGCCAGAGCGCCAGAGTATCTGAATCACCAGTTTTGGGGCAATTGTTGGGATTTGAGGGAGAGGGACTTTTTCCCAAAGAAAGGAGGAAAGAAAACTTAACTAGGTTTACTAAAAAGATTAAGAACTCTGCAAGAGATATCCCATTTCATTTCCTACTAAAAGATTAAAAATTTTACAAGTGATGTCCCTTATCAATATGTTGTTTAATCTACAAGTACTTTGAGTTTTCCAGCTATTTTTTATTATCAATTTCTGGTTTAATTCTTTTGTGGACTGAGAGCATCAGTGCATAATCTCTGTTTTTTTAAATTTTTTAAGGTGTTTTTTTATAGCCTGGAATGTGATCTGTCTTGGTGAATGTTCCATGTGAGCTTGAGAAGAATACATATTGTTGTTGTACGAAGTAGTTTGTAAATGTTTCCTGGTGGTGATAGTGAGTTCATCTATGTCCTTACAGATATTCTGTCTTTGGATCTGTTCATTTCTGACAGAGGGATATTTAAGTCTGCAATTATGATAATGAATTCATCTGTCTCTCCTTGCAGTTCTTTCAGTTTTTTCCATATGTATTTTGAAGCTTTGCGTTTGGTACACACACATTAAAGATTATTATATTTCCTTGAAGGATTGACTTTTTAATCATTATGTAATGTCCCTCTTTATCCCTGATAATTGCTCTGAAATCTCTGAAATTAATATAGCTACTCCAGCTTTCTTTTGATTCATGTTAACATGATTTTATCCGTCCCTTTTAATCTGTCTGTATCTCTATATTTAAAATGGTTTTTTAAAAGATACTGTATAGTTGGGTCTTGTTTTATGATCCGCTCTGACAGTCTGTCTTTTAAATGGTCTATTTATACTATTGACATTTTTTTTCAACTTCCACTATCATTTATTTTTTTCCTAGACTCTGGATACAATTAAGTGTAGCAAAACAGTGCTCAATACTATTAAGCCGCATTTCAGGTTCTACCTCAATATTCGTAAATCTGAGAATTCGCATTCCAGTAACTAGAAAACTAAAATTTGACATACCAACAAAGTTACTTAATAGTAATGTAACTACACCAAATTTTATGTGCTACACATAGACTTTACTATTAAAAAACTTGGCCTTTGTAAACTAGCTTACACATAAAGTTATTCTTTGCTTATCTGTCCTGACCTATGAAGTGTTGCACCAACAGACCCCTGCCATAGCTTTGATTCCACCCCTTAAGATAAGTTTTAAAAAACCCTAAGTTTCCACCCAGGAAAAAAAAAATGTTAACCCAGAATTACCAAATTAAGTTTCAGCAGATGTAACACCAGAAATTGGTTACAGATAACTCTTTTAAGTCTTTAAGTCGAAGTAATAATATAGGAAGTTACAGTCTTGACCAAAGGAATGCACAAGTTTCTTATTACTTTGTTTTAATGTGTCTCAAAATTCTATGACATTTCTTGGTCAAGCTGTTTCCATTAAAAAGTACTGATTTAAAAAACTAATAACTTGAGTTTGGAGAAACATGGTGGAGTGAGATGTTCCCAGATCTCTCCTCTTGAAACAACAATAAGCTGAACATCTAAAACGTAACAAAAAACACCCAAACTGCACACCAGCACATCTGAGTATGGGATCTGTGCCTAAGAGCTACCACAGGTCAGAACCCCGGGTGTCAGTTGGTGGACTGGGAAATACAGAGAAGCTGCCTCTTGTAGCTGGCGCTCCCTGTAGGACGAGGGAGAGGAGAAGAGGTGCAGCAAGGTCCCTGAACAGCCCTGCCTGAGAGAGTTGTGAGCTCCACAGGCCGGCAGCAGGGCCCAGTAATCAGAGCAGAGAAGCAGGGATGGCAGAGATTGATTTTTACCAGCTGTGGTTGCAAAACTGAGGCTGAACCACAGCTCCCAACCCAGAGGACCCCTATCCCCATATCCTCCAAGTCCGAACACCCCGGAGCCCTAGGGGAATCTGACCAAATGCTACTGAAACTGTCGCTAACACTGACAGGGTCAGAGACTGAGAGTAGCGAGCACAATTAAACATCTATAAGGAAAAAATAGGCATTATTAAGGCTTTATACAAAGCAGAGATCCAAGAGGCTTAGACGCCACCTACTGGAAACCAAAAGAAAAATGACCTTTATATAATAAATCTTCTTTCGGGGTTGGGAGGGGAGCAGAATACACTTCCATTAATGCCCAGGCGGAGAAATAGTCCTTTAAAAACCATGAACAACCAAGGTGACACGGTATCTCAGAGAGAAAGAGAAAAATCTCCAGAAAATAAGCTTACAGACATAGAAATATGCGACTTAAATGACAGAGAATTCAAGATGGTACTTCTGGAAAAACTCAGTGAATTCCGAAATGTGTCATATCAACAATTTGAGGAATTGAAAAAAACACTAGATGAGCAGAATGAGTTCTTTAGCAACTAGATTGAAACCCTCAAAAAGAACAGAATACAACTTCTGGAGATTAAAAACACACTGCAAGAGTTGAAAAATGAAATAGTAAGCTTGGGAAATAGAGTCAACCAAATGAAGAAGGGTCAGTAATATTGAAGACAGAAATCTAGAAAGAAATCGGAAGAAGAGAGAAACCAAAGAATGAAAGATAATGAAAGAGAAATACAACAACTGGCTGATACCGTCAGGAGAAGAAATGTAAGAATAATGGGCAATATCGAAGGGGAGGAAAAGGAGCAGGGATTAGAAAGCATTTTCAGACAAATAGTTGATGAGAATTTCCCAAATCTAAGAAATGAGCTGGAGCTTGGAATTCAAGAAGTCAACAGAACACCCAGTTATCTTAACCCAGAAAAGCCTTCACCAAGACATTGCATTAAAATTATCAAAAATCAGTGACAAAGACAGAATTCTCAGGACGGCCAGGGAAAAGAAGATGGTAACTTATAAAGGAAAACCCATTAGATTATTATCAGATTTCTCAGCATAAACCTTAAAAGCCAGAAAGGAGTGGAATCAAATATTCAGACTATTAAGTGAAAGGAAATACCAGCCAAGAATAATATATCCAGGTAAGCTCTCCTTTAGATATGAAGGAGAAATAGACACCTTTCCAGACATACAGAAATTGAGGGAATTCTCCACTATGAGGCCTGCATTACAGGAAATACTGAAAGGAGTCGTCTCACCTAAAACAAAATGATCAAAGAAATCCATAGCTAGGAGTAAGGTGACTAGCAGGCACATAGAAGCAGAAGAGTGCAACCCTGACTAAGAACAGGACATTATAAGTTTAAACAAGAAGAGATTTGCTATAGCAAGATAGTCATGAACGTTCAGCGTACATAGGGACAAATTGAGACAACAATGACTGAAAAAATGAGGATTCAAAGATCCAAATTTGCAAAGGGGAATGGCGATAAGGCACGCGCAGAACAAAACGGACGACTGTATATAGATAACTATCCTTTACATATTTGTAATGGTAACCACACGCCAAAGATTCAGAGCTGAAGTATATAACATAAAACAAGAAAGACCAGAGGGAAAACCCACAAAAGCCAACCAAAATAAAGAAAAGAGAAACACAAGGACAAGGAAGCAATGGAAACACTGAGCTACCAGAAAGCAAAAGATAAAATGGCTATAAGACCTCATATTTCAATAATCACCCTAAATGTAAATGGACTGAACTCACCAAAAAGGCACAGAGTTGCAGATTGGATCAAAAAACAAAACGCAACCATATACTGCCTCCAGGAAACACATCTCAGTTCCAAAGACAAATATAAACTCAAAATGAAAGGGTGGATCTACGGCCATGCTACCTTGAACAAGCCCGATCCCATCTAATCTCAGAAGCTAAGCAGGGTCGGGCCTGGTTTGTATTTGGATGGGAGACCACATAGGAAGACCAGGTGCTATAGGTGTAAAAAATAAAAAGGAATTGTAAGCTGACAAGGTCCTTGCAGTCTGTGAGGTCAATTAAGGGTTACTTCACCTAAAAAAAAAAAAAAATGAAAAGGTGGAAAATGATATTTCAAGTAAATGACATTCAGAGAAAAGTGGGAGTAGCAGAGCAAATAGACTTAAAAATAAAAAAGATAAAGATACTGAGGGACATTTCATAATGATAAAGAGAATCATGCGCCAAGAAGACATAACATATTAATATCTATTGGGAGCAATTAGGGAGCCCCGAAATATATAAAGCAATTACTAACAGAACTAAAGAGAGAAACAGATGAAAACACTATCATAGTAGGAGACCTAAATACCCCACTGTCGGATATGGACAGATCATCCAAACAGAAAATCAGTAAGAAATAACATCCTTAAGTGACACATTAGACCAGCTGGACATAATTGACATTTACAGAGCCTTCCATCCCAAAACGGCTGCTTATACATTCTTCTCTAGTGCACATGGAACATTCTCAAGGATTGACCGCATACTGAGACACAGAGCTAGCCTCAACAAATATAAGAGGTTGAAATCATGCCAACCATATTCTCTAATCATAATGCTTTGCAACTAGAGATCAATAGCAAAAAGAAAGCATGAAGAACCACAAATACAACATGGAAATTAAACAACATACTACTGAAGAATAACTGGGTCAGAGAAGAAATAAAAAGAGAGATCAAGAGATACATAGAAACGAATGGTAATGATAGGACAACATATCAACATTTTGGGGACATGGCAAAAGTAGTCATAAGAGGAAGGTTCATAACATTACAGGCCTATCTCCAAAAACAAGAACAAGCCCAAATAAACAACCTAACGCTTCATCTTAAAAAACTAGAAAAGAAAGAACAAATGAACCCTAAAGTCAGCAGAAGGAAATAAATAATCAAAATTAGAGCAGAAATAAATGAAATTGAAAAAGGAAAAAAAAGAAATGCAACAAAGAGCTGATTCTTTGAGAAGGTTAATAAAATTGACAAACCCTTGGCTAGACTCGCTAAGAAAAAAGAGAAAGGACACAAATAAAATCAGGGACGAAAGAGAGAAAATTATGACAGACACTGCAGAAATACAAAGGATCATATAAGAATACTATGAAAAAGTATGTAACACCAAATTTAATAACTAGAAGAAATGGACCAGTACTTAGAAAAACTAGAAAATCTAAATAGATCGATTAGCAGTATGGAAATCGAAACAATTATCAGAAACCTACCCAGAAGTAAAAGCCCAGGACCAGATGGCTTCACCAATGAATTCTGCCAAACATTCAAAGAAGATTTAATACCTATTCTCAAACTCTTCCAAAAAAATCAAAGAGGAGGCAATAGTTCCTAACTCATTTTATGAGGCCAATATTATCCTGATACCAAAACCTGGTAAATATCATACAAAAAAAAAAAAAAGAAGAAAACTACAGACCGGTAGCACACAGATGCAAAATTCCTAAATAAGATATTAGCGAACTGAATACAACAACATATTAAAAAGATTGTACACCACGATCAAGTGGGCTTCATCCCAGAGGCACAGGGATGGTTCAACATACACAAATAGATTAACATGATACACCACATAAACAAATTAAAAAATGAGACTCACATGATCATATCAATAGATGCAGAAAAATTCTTTGACAAGATACAGCATCCATTTACAATCAAAACACCTAACAAAATTGGTATAGAAGGAAAGTGCCTTAACATAATAAAGGCCATATATGACAAACCCTCAGCCAAAAGTTACACCTTATGGTGAAAAACTAAAAACCTGCCCTCTAAGATCAAGAACAAGGCAAGGCTGTCCACTATCACCACTGTAAATTCAATATAACATTGGAAGTCTTAGCGAGTGCAATAAGGCAAAGATATAGAAGGCATCCAAATAGGAAACGAAAAAGTCAAACTATCACTATTTGCGGATGATGTGATTCTCTATATAGAAAACCCTAAAGACTCCACAAGAACGCTATTGGAAACAGTAAGCACATACAATAAGCTTTCTGGATACAAAATCAATGTTAAAAAATCCATAGCATTACTATACTCGAATAACGAAGTGTCAGAAAAAGAAGTGGAAAAAATATTTTTTTTGCAATTGCAATGAAAAGAATAAAATACCTAGGAATATATCTGATGAAACAGGTGAAGGACCTATATAATGAAAACTGTAAGACCCTATTAAAAGAAATCAAAGAAGATACAAAGAAATGAAGAGATATTCCATGTTCTTGGATTGGAAGAATCAACATAGTTAAAATGACCATATTACCTAAAGCATTATACAGATTTAATGCAGTCTCCATCAAAATTCTATCAGCATTTTTTAAAGAAATAGAACAAAAAACGTCAGATTTGTATGGAGGCACAAAAGACCCCAAATTGCCAAAGCCATCCTGAGAAAAAAGAACGAGGCTGGAGGTATCACTCTTGCCCAACCTCAGATTACACTGCAAAGCGACAGTAATCAAAACAATGGTATTGGCAGAAAAACAGACACATGGACCAGTGGAACAGAATTGAGAGTCCAGAAGTAAACCCATATTTATATGGGCAAATAATTTTTGACAATAAAGCCAAAAACATAAAGTGGAGAAAGGAAAGCCTCTTAAATAAATGGTGCTGGGAAAACTGGAATGTCACTTGCAAAAGAATGAAACTAGGCTGTTTATCACCACACACCAAAATTAACTCAAAATAGATTAAGGAACTGACTATAAGACCTGAAACAATAAAATACATAGAAGAAAACAGGAATTAAACTCAAGGACCTGGGACTTAAAGAGGATTTTATGAATTTGACCTCAAAAGCAAGGGAAGTAAAAACAAAAATAAATAAATGAGACTAGATCAAACTAAAAAGCTTCTGCACAGCAAAAGAAACCGTCAACAAGCTAAAAAAGACAGCCATCCTAATGGGAAAATATATTTGCAAGCAACCCCTCTGATAAGGGCCTAATATCCAAAATATACAAAGAACTCATAGGACTCAATAATAACAAAAAACAAATGATCCAATCAAAAAATGGGAAGAGGACCTGAACAGACACTTCTCCCTAGAGGACATAAAATGGCCAACAAATATATGAAAAGATACTCAACATTGCTAGCTACTGGGGAAATGCAAATCAAAATCACAATGAGATACCATCTCATACCTGTTAGAATAGCTATAATCAACAGGACAAGTAATAACAAATGTTGGAGGGGATACAGCAAAAAAGGATCCCTTATATACTGCTGGTGGGACTGTAAATTCATACAGCCACTATGGAAAACAGTATGGGGCTCCTCAAAAAACTAAGAATTGATCTACCATATGATCTAGCAATCCCTCTATTGGATATTTACTCCAAAGACTTGAAAACTCATATCCCAAAAGATATTTATTTGCACACTGATGTTCATAGCAGCATTACTCATAATGGCCAGGACATGGAATCAACTGAAGTGTCCTACGATAGATGATTGGCTAAAGAAGCTGTGGTACATATATAGAATGGAATATTATTCAGCCATAAGAGATGAAATACTGCCATTTGACGACATGGATGGACCTTGAGATAATCATGCTAAGCAAAATAAGCCAGACAGAAAAAGTTGAAAACTACCTGATATCACTTATGTGTGGGATATAAACCTAAAAGCAACAAATGAACAGGACAAACAAGCAGAGACTCATGGGCATGGACAATAGACTAGTGGTTACCAGAGGGGAGGGGGAGGGGGAAGAGGGGTGGTAGATGAGATTAAGGGGGTCAAATATGTGATGACAGAAAGAAATTAACTATGAGAGGTGAACACAGTGTAAACATAATATACCTTACTGTTTAAGTGTATAGTTGAAACTTACTGGATTTCATTAACCAATGTTATTAAATTAATTAATTAAAAATAAAAACTAATAACTTAAAAACTGCCACACACAAACCCAAATGGTCCACAAAAGATGCTCCTTTCTTTCCGAAGGTTTTGGGATACATTGTAATCATTAAATAGTCTTTTACTATTAAACTTAAATGGCCAATTGGACAAACAATTTTGCATTTGTTCTTCTACCATCGATTACGACTGGGGTGGCTGTCTAGTCTGTCGATGAGCCCTTCAAAAGTATTCATTTCTGTTACAATTTTTGGTTGCTAGTATTTCTTTTTTTATTATTTCTTAAAGTTTTCATCTCTCTGCTTATATTACCCATCTGATCTTGCATGCCGTACATTTTTTCCTTAGAGCCCTTAACATACCAATCATAGTTGCTTTAAATTCCCAATTTAATAATTATAACTGACATCTCTGAGTCTGGATCTGATGCTTCTTTCTCTTCAAAGTCTTAATTTTTTCTTTTAGTATGCTTTGGAATTTCCTGAACACTAGACATGATGCACTGGGTAAATGGAACTGGGGAGAGTAGGCCTTCAGTGTGAGGTTTTACGTTTATCTGACTAGAAATTAGGCCATGTTTACTGTTTGCTGTAGCTGTAGGTATTAGAGCTAAAATTTCCTTTGGTGTCCTTGTTTTTGTCTTCTCTGTTGTCTTTGGGGTTTCCTAGAGATAAATTAGGTCTGAGAAGTGCAGTTTTTTCCATTGTATTCACCTGTCATTATACAGGGGCCCTACTGATGTGATAGTAAGGAAGAGAAGTGTTCTATAGTTCTGTGGTTAGGTCTTTAGTAAACCTGTGACCTTAACAATTGCTTTTCTGTTTGGATTTTTTTCCCTTATGTGAAACAGGAAGGCAGAGGGGGTTAGAGTTGGACATTTCTTTTTCTCTAAGTCAGTTAGGTTCTGGTAAAACCAGAATAAGTTAGGTTCTGGTAAGTGTTTCCCTTGAGGACAAGCCTTGTTAAGAATAGAATACTCTGGTTATCTCAAAATGTGTCTGCTTTTCCCCTTCCTCTCCCAGAAGCACAAGGTCTTTTTTTTTCTAACCTTCACTGTGAGAACCTGGTAGGGCTCCTGGAGGTAAAGCTCATAAAAGTGTGTGTGTACCCCTAAGAATGGGCCTTCCTGAAGATTTATTAACTCTCAAATTTGTTCACATTGAGCCTCCATCAATTCATCTTTCATTTTTCCTACCCCACCTTCTTCTCCGGGGTCTGCTCCAGTAAGCTGTGATTCTCTGTGTCTGCTTGTCTGTCTCTCCAGTTATTTGGGCAGTGTTTTGTCCTGTGGCCTCAATTTTCTGATAGATCTAAAAAGAGTTGTTTTTCAGTTCTTTCAGCTTTTTTTTTATTTTTTATTTTTTATCGTAAGGATCGTAGTGACAACTTTCAAGCTCCTTACATGCCAGACTGGAAAATGGAAGTACCTTGCCTCTATCTATCTATCCATCTACCTACCTACTTACCTATCTAATCTATCTACCCATTCAAAAATATCAATGTGTAGTTGGCATACAATATTATATTAGTTTCAGGTATACAGCATAGTGATTCAATGTTTATATACCTTATGATGTGATTGCCTTGATAAGTCTAGTAACCATAGGTCACCATGCAAAGTTAACATATTGACATATTCGTTGTGGTGTACCTCTTATTCACCTTCACCTTTTTCACCTATCCCCACATCCCCCTCCCCTCTGGCAACCTCAGTTTGTTCTCTGTGTCAGTGGGTCTATTTCTGTTTTATTTTTTTAGATTCTATGTATGTGAAATCATATGGTATTTGTCTTTCTCTGACTTTTTTCACTTAGCATAATACCCATTTTTCACACATGGCAAGATTTCATCCTTTTTTCTTGCTGAATAATATTCTATCATATATAAATGTGTGTATGTGTGTGTGTGTGTGTATATATGCGTGTATATATACACACACACATATGTAGTCCATCACATGTATATATACGCACACACATATATGTATGTGTGTGTATACAGCATTCTTATCCATTCATCTGTTGATGGACAACTAGGTTGCTTCTATATTTTGGCTGGTGTAAATAATGCTGCAATGAACATAGAGGTGCTTATATCCTTTTCAATTAGTGTTTTAGTTTCCTTCAGGTACATACTCAGAAGTGGAATAAAAAGAATTCCAGTTGACATCTTTTTTTCTTTCAGTACTTTAAGATGTCATTCCATTGTCTCTGACTTAAACCAGAAGTTACTTGTCATCCTTATCTTAATTTATCTGCACATAATGTGCTTTTTGAAGCCAAGCTGCTTTTAAGATTTTTTTCTTTAACTCTGATTTTTAACAGCTTGATTATAATCTGCCTTGATGGTATTTTCTTGAGGTTTATTCTGCTTTGGTTTTAGTGAGCCTCTTGGATCTGCGAATGTATAGTTTTCATCATATTTGTGAGATTTTGCTTATTATTTTTTCAGATATTGCTTGTTTCCTTTTCAGCCTTTTTCTGGGACTCTAGTTCCATGCACTGCTTGGTAGTATCTGATGCTTTTTTCCTCTCTCTCTCTCTCTCTCTCTGTATGCTTTATTGGAATAGTTTTATTTGCTATGCCTTTGAACTCTGATCTTTTCTTTTTCAGTGTCTATCTGATATTAATCCCATACTGTGTTTTATTATTTTTTTTAATTTCAGATATTGTTTTTACCATCTCCAGAAGTTCCATTGGGTCTTTTTTATATTTTCTATTTATCTTTTCTATTTTCTATTTCTGTTTAAACCAAATTCATGTTTTCTTCTACCTTCCTGGATATATGAAGCATGTTTATAATATGTTTTATTGTCCTTGTTTACTTGTTCCTTTATCTCTATTATTTTTAGGTCAGTTTTTATTGATTGATTTTTCTTATGGTCTTAGGTCATGTTGTCTCTTTTTTGCATGCCTGATATAGTAGTTATCAATTCACCCTTCATTGCCTGCTTATAATAGTGGAACATTTCTCCCTTGCCAGCTAACTTGATGCTAATCTTTGTCAATGAAGGATGTTGAGGAGAAGGGGTCTCTTTTCCAGGTTCTAGGTGCTTTGATTATTCCTGTTATGTGATGTGGGCCGGCATGTGGTACACATAGGGGCACTCATACCCACTGAGGCAGCTTCATAGCTGCAAAGTCAGCAGCACTCCCATAGATGCCAGCAGTAAAGTCCTTTATATATTTGGAAGAGGGCAGGCACTGCCAGGCAAATTTCACAGGAACCCCCACTGACCTTCTGGTAGCTTTTTGGTGAGTTCCTCAATACCTCCACCTTGTGGTAATAAGCGAACTTGGTGGCTTCTCAGCACTCTCTGCAGACAGCTTCCCAGATAATTTTGTTGACATCCTTGTAGATGGTTGTCAACCCCCAGTCTTGGCCTGGGAGAGCCCAGTGAACTTCACATCCAGTGGGCTGTGACCACCCATATCCCAGATCAGAATCCTTCACTTAGGTACTTCTCTTCACCCTAGTGTATTCCGTAGAGTTCTCTTTTGTTCCCATTTAGGTAATTTTCTGTAAATAGTTAATAATTCTTTATACTAAACTTCCCTTGTTTAAAATACCATGCGATTTCTGTCTCTTGGCTGGACTCTGATGGTTAGATCTGGCCATTTTCTTATGGGATGCTGGACATTGTGAATGTCTGTTGTTGGCTGCTGGGTTTTGTTATACTCCTTCAAATAGTGTTGATCTTGGTCTGGCATACAGTGAAGTTCCTTGGCATCAGTTGATCCTTATAGGCTTGCTTCTGAGCTTTGTTAGGGTGAGTCCAGAGCTGGCTTTGGTCCACAGCCAATTTAAGCCCCATCACTAAGGGTGATGCCCTTCTGAAGATTCTACCCAGTACCCTGTGACTTAGGAGGTCTTTCCAGATGGCTCGTGGGAACACAAAATATCCTCATCCCTGTGTGAGCTCTGAGGATTATTCTCTCTGCTCTTTTCTAGGGATTCTTGCCCTGGCCTCCTCACATAATTTCTCTCACACATGTACAAACCTGTCCTCAGCTGAAGACTCAGGGGGACCCTTTACAGATCCTGGAGCTCTGCTGTCTGTGCAACCCCATCCCCCAACACTTTGGGCTTCCTGGGCCTCCCTACCTAACGTTGTCTCCTCCTTCAGGTAGATGGCTGGGTCTGTCTTGAGTTTCCCCTCCTTGCATTGCAGCTTGGAAACTGCCTCAGCTGTAGGTGGTATAGTCATAGGGCTCAATCTCTCAGTTTCCCTTCTCTTGGGAATCACTGTCCTGCACTGTTGTCCAAGGACTGAAAACCATTGCATCATCTCTTGTCCAGTTTTCTCATTGTTCAGGATCCCTTGTACTCTATCTTGAATGAGTGTATAAACAAGTGAACAAACAAATGGAACAGCTGTCGGGAGTTTGGTGAAGTTTCAGAACAGGTGGTACCTTCTGGCTAACCTGACTGACATTGTTAACACTCCCTTTTTTCTTCTTTTTTTAACCAGTCACGGCATGAGTGGGATCAGCAAGATGGCACAGGCTGTGAGGCAGTGACATGGTGGCAGCCTGGTGTTGCCCTCCCTACCCCAGCAGGCTCGTGTTTTGTCAGCTTCTTTGGCTTTGTCACTGGTAGACTGAGGTGCCTGCGAAAATCAGTGTCTCCTGACAGGAGCCGTGTGAGGAAAGGAGCCGATCGCCTGTGATCAAAGCCCTGCCCTGCCTCCATGGCCCACCATGACTCCAGCAGTCTTCAGATGACGGAGAGCTGGACCAACAAGGCCACCTTTCCCTGGCCTCTGACCACCTCTCCTACCTGAGGCCCTGTCCATGACTACAGCTAGGTCGAGGTAGCTGGTGGTGGCCAGTGCTGCCCTGCTACACCTCTGCACTTGAGGAGGAGCACTGACCTGTTACTGGCAGCTGTGCTACCATGCAAGTTGCCGGGAGGGAAAGCCAGCCTCACAAGGTAAGTGGAGTGTTCTAAAGTTGTATAGAAGTGGAGCGAGAACCAAAGCTGCTTCCCAGAGCCCAGAGCCTGAAATTCTCAAGGAAGTTGAGGTCTCTGCAGCTGCTTTTCCTGTCTTCTCCTGGGAGTGCTTTCTTGTTCCCACAGCTGGGACTCTATGCACCTTAGGCCTCTCCCTAGGCTTCTGAGAGGAGAATGGAGGCAGGGCCCTGTGTCTGCCCATAATCGGATGCCCAGCACAGGGTGGCCTTCTGGGCACCCCCCTCGGTGGGGCAGGATAAGCACAGCATCCTTCACTGACTACGGGCCTGACAAGGCAACTGTCTTGGAGGATAGTTAGAGGGAAGGCTGAGGCACTATGGGAAGATGGTTCAGTGGGAGCCTTCCTCCTCACACACCTGAGCTCCCCACAGGGTCTCACTGCACATGTTGCCACCTCCAAAAGAATTCAGCTATAGGAATATTGTAGCTTATGATTTCCCATGGTGGTGTAGGGAGAAGCACTCAAGGAAGCTTGGGGACTCTAGTGTCCTCCCCACTGGCAGGGCTACATCACCTCTGTGTCCAGCACTCTGAGGTGCAGAGATGCTCAGAGCATGGAAGGTGAGCAGAGGGTGAGGAACTCATGGACATGGTGACAAAGGGATGTGGGGCAGACAGTGGGACCATCCTTCCCCAGCTGGCCCATCTAGGAAGGAGTGGGTGGCGTTGGAAAAGGCACTTGAGACTCAAGTGTGAAGCTTCGTAGTGAGAGCTGAGGTGGGGCAACACCATCACACAAGTTTTGGCCTCTGGGGCCATTTGCCCCCGTAATCTCCATGGAGACCCCAATTCCTCTTCAGCCTTTCTCCTAGGACCTCTATGACAGAGCAGAGTGGTTCTGAACTCTGCTTTCTGGCCAGGCTTTACTTGAGTGATGCTCTGAGGGCTCCTTAGCCCACAAGGTACCTCTCTCCCCTGCTGTTAGGAGCTGTAGCTTTGTTGCTCCCTTATCACCCTCAGTTACAAGCCTTTGTTCCACCAAGATTTAGGACATGGAGGCTGAGGAGCCTGGCCCAATGACAGAAGCCTGTCCCTTCACTCATTCATCAGAGAACCAAGTCAGCTCCCCTTGTAGGAGATGCTCAAACTTAAATGGGGACAACCAGCCCAGCTGAAGAGGGTCAGGTGAATCTAAACCTGTTGTTCTGTCATGAGTACCCGTCTGACGTTCATCCTTTCATTCAGCAAGTACTTGGTGAGCACTCACTAAGGGTCAGGCCCTGTTTAGGTGCTGCTACATAAGTCCTAGCTCTCATGGGACTTATGGTCAGTGGGATAAGACTGACTGTAACATTGTACGTTAGATTGGTGGTAAGAAAAAAATAAACAAGATAAAGGAGATAGAGTGGTGGGACAAAACATGCTACTTTAAGTGGGATGCTATGGTAGAGTGACATCTGGGCAGAAGCTTGAGTGAAGGCGGGGACAAACACTCTGGAGGCAGAGTGCTCAAGTAGGGGAACAATGTGAAGGCCACGAGGCAGGAGCCTGCTTGGGAAACATGGTTCAAACTGTCATTATGAAACAAACTATAGATAAACCCCACGGCTGGTTCTGGGCAGGAAGTACACTGGTTAACTTGCAGTTCTCGTCAGAAATCAGCATTGCCCATCTGGCCAAGGGGGCAGACAGTATGCAGCCCTGGCACTGGCAGTCCGCAGGCCTCAACACTCTTTATCCAACAGTGGAGGAATAGACCTGAGCTGAGGACAGATGTTTCTGTTCTCTGAGGAACCATAGGATGAACTTTTAAAATGTAGAATTGCCATGTCCTGGCACTGTGCTATCTTTACTTTAAGGACTGGGCTGTTGAGGACAAATAGCATAGGATTCGAGTGAACACACAGACTCTTGGTTGGACAGAGGGGAATGGTCTGGGTCCCTTCGGGCTTTCTCATTGGCTGTATATCTCTGCACAGAACATTTGTAGCTCAGAGATGTCCACGTGACCTATGCTAGTTGGACCAGCTTGCCCAGTTATAAACCCATGTCCTTTCCAACTCTGTTTCAGTGACTCATGCCAGGTAACAAAAACAGACTTCTGGCCATGGAGTAGCTTGTAGTAGACAACGCCTGCTAAGGACTCAAAGAACTGGCCATAATTCAGAAGGCATCAGCTTGGAGGTCTGTCACTCCAGCAGCCATGACTTAGAAGGGAGCTTGAGGAGGTGAGCCCTTCTTCCTGTACTGGCTTTTCTCTTAGGGGTTGGGCACAGGTGGCTGCTAAGAGGCAGAGTAGCCAGAGGAGTGCTACACAGTTTCACAGAGCTGGGGAGACTGAGCTGGGGGTTTGGGCTTACTGAAGCATCAGGACTTGAGGGCCAAGATTCCTGAGAGGAAGGAGGCCAGAGAAATGAGTTGACACTCAGCAATAGTTTCCTCTTGAGACATTTGCTGATGAAGCTGCTCAGGCAAGAGAAGCAAAGTGGCTGAAAAGCAGAGCAGGGTTTTTTGCAGTTTCATGATGCTAGGGAAGAGTTCAGAGCCTGTCAAGGAGGAATGGCCCTAAGAAATACCCCAGGATCTTGGCTGGCACCCTTGGGGGGCACTATGGGAGTGGGGGCAAGCCACAGATAGATTGGATTTTACAGGGACTGCAGATGAGCTCAGCTTCAGCTGAGGCCCCAGCTGGCCTGTGTGGCTGCCCCTCTGCTGCTCACCCTGGAGGCCGACACCATCCTGACTCTGCCATTCTGTCATACACAGTGCTTGATACTCAGGTTTCAAGGCATACTGAGAAACAGGACTAGGGGAAAAGGTGATAGAACCACCAGTGATTAAGATATCAGAGTTATCAGACATGGACTTCAAAATAACTGGTTAATATATTAAAGAAAATAGATAGAATGGAGAGTTCACAGAGAATCAGAATAAAAAGTTAAATGAAAATTCTAAAACAAAAGTTTGACAACTGAAATTTTAAATTCAGTAGGTGGATTTAACAGCAGTTAGAGACAGCTGAAGAGAGGATTAGTGAACTGGAAGATAGATCAATAGCAAACATTCTTGCAAACACCAGTGCAACCAGCTTGCATTATCTGGTGAGCTTTCTTGCCCTTGACCCTCAGGGCCCTGCTTGCCCCTTCTGTAGATCATCAGCCTTGGATGAGGAGGGGATGATGGTGAGAATGCTTTTTGTGCTTGGGAAGAGACTGAAAGGACTTGGGAATTTGGAGAATGTTTTCCACTGCATCCTTGTTGGAAACATTGCTAGCACATTGGGAGTCTAGTCAGTCGAGTTCTGTGACTGATGAAATCTTAAGGGCCTTAGGTTCATCATCAGGGACACGAGTGTGTTTGTACTCATGGGCTCAAGCTAAAGGTGTGCTAACTTCTCCAACACACAACTTAGAAAATACCTTTTCATTTGCTTCTCTCCCGAATGCAGAGTACAGAAAAGGAACATTTGGGGGCAAGGGGTTGGGGAACCAGTGGAGGCTTGTTGGATTTGCAAAGGGGATGCATACGTTGTTGTTCAGGCTTCACGTTCTGTGAAATTCAAGTGCTGCCTGTTCTACTGACACAACGGGCATGGGCATGGCTGGAGGTGAGGAACCAGGGGCTGGCACTGCTGCTGAGTGCGACTGTGAAGCTGTTTTGGATTGTAGCAATTCAGATGTCTGTTCTGAGAAATTTTCCATCCTGGGTTAATGATTTCTTTATGATGAGCAGAAATAAATTCATGAGGGATGGTAAGCTGTGGCTGGGTCCTGGGCCAAGGCCAGTGTGCTGAATTGAGAGATAACTGCTTATCCTCAGAGACTGACATGGATTAAAAAAGCAATATCACAGCAGACACCAGCCCTTTATCTGTAATAAAGAATAGAATCCCCTTTGTTTCTAAAACATTATCTGTGGAGTTAGCAGACATGTCTCCTGACTTTTGGGAGGACGAGGAATCCCGAGTAGAGCCTGGCTGAAGGGAGGCATGCCCATGAGGCCACAACAGCGATAGGCTCCTGAGAGCTTCTGGTCAGCTCCAGCCAAGTGCCCAGAGGCCACCTGGATGCCCCGCTGTTCCTGTGCTTTAGGACAGGAGGCTCTGCTGTGTTTTCTCAGGAGAGTTTGTGAAGAAGTGAAGTTCATGCAGCCAGGAAGGCCACCCAGGAAGATGGAGAACAGGAGATGAGCATGTAGTGCTGTCATGTTCGGCTTTTGTCTGGAGGGCCTCCTGTGTTCCAGGCACTGTTTTAGACATGGGGCAGTTTCATGGACAAGATGGGCGAGGTCTCTGTTCCCGTGGGGCTTGTGTTCCAGTCCAGAGGTGAGCCTTAAACAAGTATAAACAAGTAAGAGCAAATACATTAAAACAAAGAAAGTGATAAGGGTCATGAAAATGACACTTGTGAATGGGAGGAGAATGACCTTCCTGAGGTGACATTTGAGTGGAAATGGGAATGACAAGGTGGCACAGGCCCTCCAGACAGGGCAGAGGCCCCGAGCTAGAATCGCACAGGTCTCGGTAGGCACCAGCTTTCATCTCAAGGACAATGAGAAACTGATGGCAGATTTTAAGCAGGGGAATCATGTGATCTGATTACATGGTCACAAGATGTGCTGGGTGACCATTGGCAGGCTTTGTGTGTGTTCAGGGGCAGACCAGTGTGGCGGCTGCAGAACCAGGGGAGAGTGCAGACTCCAGATGCATTTGGGGCAGGGTTAAGGGAAGGGGGACCCAGATGAGTATTGAGTATCTGAGCATCTGGATGGAGGCAGAGCCATAATGGGGGTGTAACTAGGGACTCAGTCTGAAGTCTGCTTCTGCCGCGGCAAGTTTAAAAAGCCCATTGGAGCCAAATGGAAGTGTCCCAGCTGCAATTAGAATCAGGGACAAAGCCTCACCTCGGAGGAAAGTCTATTTCCTGAGCAGGTGGAAGACCGCAGACCTGCAGGACTTGAGAGCTGATCATTGTCTATCAACCCACAATTTCTGACAACTCTAATCCTTCTTTTTTACCTTCCACATCAAATTTGCCACCAATTCCTGTCTTAAGGCCACAGCTCTCTCCCTACCTTGTCATCCCTTCTGCTCATGGATACCAGCGGCTCTAACATGCAAACTTGGGCAGTTAAAGTATTTTGAGTTTTCATTTTTAATATTTTTTGTTACTTCATTTTTGGATGATGCATTGTATATTCAGTTGTGTGGCTTGCAAATTTTTTCATTTATGGAATGTCAAAATTTTGAAACTAGTATAATGAACCTTCATGTACCCATGACCCAGCTTCAGGGCCAACATTTTAAAGCAAATCCCAGACATCATATCATTTCATCCTTAAATATTCTGGTGTGACACTGAAATCTAAGGATCATTCAAAGCATAACCATAATATCATTATCAAACCTAAAACTCTAATAATTTAATTAGATACCAGGATAGTGTTCTAATTTCCCTGTCCTCATAAATGATTTGTTTGTTAAGCAAAAGTTTGCTTAAATGATTAAAGAATTTATCGTTTCATAGAATCCTAATGAGAATCGCATATTGCATTTAGCAATATATCTCATTTCTTTTTAATCTGTAAGTTCCTCCTCTGTCTTTTCTTTTTTTTTTCCTTTTTGAAATTTATTGGTGAGACCATCCTTTGTCCTGTAGCTTCCCATAGTCTGTATTATACTGTTTCTCCATAATGCTGGTGACTGTGAGATTTAGATCTAGAGGTTTGATCAGATTCAAGATGATCTTGGCAAGCTTCTTCATAAGTGCTGTTGTGTTCTTTGACCTGGAGGCTGGTTGTTTTTTGTGAATTAGTAGCCATTGATGACCAGTGCTTACGTTAAGGGTTGCAAATTGCAGTCTCAAATTCTAGCAGTCTTTCCTCATTGCTTAAGTGGAATACATAGTGAAATTTCCTCTCAGCAATACCATTTACACAGGAAAGACAGGATAGGTTCTTAATTCTTTAATTTTGCCAATTTGCGAAATAACAAATTGACTCCCTTGCAGCTCCCAAAGGTGACTGATGAATTTTTTATATTAGTATGAACTCATACATTTAAATACAATTGAGATGTTATTCTACTGCAATTATTCATTTCATTAGCAGTTTGTAGACTTGAAAATTTCTTTGTGACAGCATATTCAGTATGTTATAAATAATGAAGGCCAGAAAAGAAGATATATTAGTAACTCAGACAGACCCTTTATTTTAGATTCAGAGGCTCTCAGACATTCTCAATTCAGACCATTCCTACTTAAGGCTCAATAATTATTTTGAGGGACTCCTAGGCCAAAAGGAACACCTAACAGTTATATTTGTAAGTCCAAACAACTTAGTATTTATGTCCTAGCAACTTATGACATTTTGAAAATGTCTGTACATATAAATTTAAGTGTCTGCACACACACACATACACACACACACACTTACACTAAAAAAAATTTTTTTTCAATTCATTTTTAACTATACTTTCTCACAAATGGAATGTGTGTACCTGTCTGGTATTTCTTAAATCTTGGAATCAGATTGGATGCTTCCACCCTTTTTGCCTGTTTCACATTGATTTCACACAGTAATTGCTTTTTCAGTAATTGCCAGAAACCTAGCTTTGCAGGTACATGAAATCACGGATAGGGATGTAGCAAGATATAATACTGAAACTGTGAAGTATCTACGTCCTCCCCACTGGGCCACATAGTATGCAGCTAGTCACCCCAGTCTCCCATAGCTAGTTCTCATGGCACTCACTGTTGGATAATGCAGGACCATCTTCTCACCTCAAGATCCTTAATCACATCTGCAAAGTCCTTTTTTTTTTTCCCATATGAGTTAATATTCATAGGTTCCAAGAATTAGGACATGGATATCTTTTGGGGGTGGTGGAGAGCATGATTTAGCCCACCATCCCATCGAAGGAGGCTCTGCACCATGTGGTAAGGGATGGGTCCCTCCCTGGGATAGAGGGTTTGCAGTGTGAAGGCGGGTGCAGGAATGTGGGGGCCTGGAGGTCTGGGAGCAAAGGTGGCTTGAGGGCAGCAATCAGGGACCAAGATCAAAGTCACAGAAGTGCAACAAATCAGGCCAGCTGATCATGAAGCAGGAGGATACGGAGGGGATTAAAAACAGTTCATTAGGTAAACCAACTTCACAGGACCACAACCTCCTAAAGTGATGAAAACAAGCTGATGGATGGCTCTGGCTGTCAGCACTAATACTAACTAGCTCATGTGTCCCTTGATATGGTATCTGTAAGATGGAATCAGGTGACCTGATCCTCAAGCTGCCAGGAACCCAATCTCAGCCTTTCGAAAAGGTTTAAATGCTGTCTTTAGCCGTTTTCAATCCCTGAGGCTGGGACAGCTTCAAATATGTCAACATTCAGACCCCCAACCACCAAGCAAGACTATCAGCCTAGATTTCTTCTATGGGTTTCTTTCCTGGACACGCTTGCCAGACCTTTCCAGGGGAATATGTGAGCAAATCTAGGAGGCTCCTGGTCCAGCTTCTGGCCAGACACGTGACACTTACCACAGGTGGCATAGCTGTAGTTTACACCATGCCCCACCCCTCTAGTTCTCAGCACATGAGACACTGATGTCTGTCTGCCAGCACCTCTGTCCTCCCCTCAACCAGATACTGACCTTTCTTCTCTAGAAAGCTCCCAGCCACATTCCCTGCCTTCTTTCCTTGACCCATAAGAAGAAAGGTCCCAACTGCAACCCTATTACTATAGAGTGCCAAGCTCAGTCGCCATGTAGCCCGCCCTCAGAGTTGGACCTGCATGAGAGGCAGCACAACCTGGAGAAGAGCTGGGCCCAGACCAGGTTCATCCACAGCGACGTCAACCTCTTTGAGCCTCAGCATCTTCATCTATAAAAAGGGGACAAAACCATCACTGCTTTCCTCTTAGGTGTGTCTTAAGGATCAATAGATATAACATTATTCCACAGAAGAATCATTTAACATCTTAAAAATCCATCTATCCCGAAGAACAGTAACCCTCTGATATTTCTGTCACTCTCTTCCATTTGTATTCGTCAACTGTTGCTGGGTAACAAGCAGTCCCAAAACTAAATGCGTACAACAGTATGTATTTTTTCTCTTGCTCTCAGGCCTGCATGTTAGCTGGGAGAGCTCTGCTCCCTGGGACTCTTCTGGGGCCAAGCTAGAGGGGCTAGCTACTCAGGGCATGCTCTTCTAACGTGGTGGAAGGTAAAATGTTCCATAGAGGTAAACAGAAGTACACGATGCCTCCAGAGATCTAGGCTTGGAATTTGCACATTGCCATTTTTTACATTCTCTTGTCCTAGCAAACAGCAAGGGCCAAGCCCATCACCAATAGTAGTGAGCCAGGGGGTGCACTCCTCCTGTGCTGGGTCCCACACTACAGACACAGAAGGGGTACCAGGCAAAAGAAGAAGAAAGCCCGACACTTCTTGCATTTTTCAAAGTCAGTTCAGCAGGAAAATGGGCATTGATAGCAGACAACTTCCTTTGATCAGGGTGAGCTATTTTTACATTAACCCTGACAGTCTGTCACCCTCTTTGGTTAAACTAAACCTGCTCCAGATACAGGAAGGGGTAATGGCATGTCACAAAGAGCCTAAAATGAAAGGATAAAGAAAAAGTCCTCTAAGCACTGAGGCTAGGAACAAATGGCTTCAAAAGAAACCTGATGTGTGTAGGGCTAAGGCAAAAAAGGACTTTGCAGACATGATTAAGCATCTTGAGATGGGGAGATGATCCTGAATTATCCAGGAGGACCTTAAATTCAATAATCTATATCTCTAGGAGAGCGGGGCAGAGGGAGAATTGACACACAGGAGAGAAGGCCATGTCAAGATGGAGGCAAAGATTGGAGTGATGCAGCCACAAGCCAAGAACACCAGGAGCCTCCAGAAGCTGAAGAGGCAGGAAAGACCTTCCCCTAGAGTCTCCAGAGGGAATATGACACTGTAACACCTTGATTTCAGCTCATTGAAGTGGATTGTGGGCTCTGCCCTCTAAAACTGTTAAGAGAATAAATATGTTATTTTAAGCCACCAAGTTTATGGTGACTTGTTATAGCAGTCACAGGAAATGAATACAAATGGGGAAGTCAAGGATTCCAAAAAGAAGTGACTGGACCCAAGGCCTGTCATGGACGCTCAGCTGCTGTCTGTCTTGTAACTCAGTCACTTAGGTCACCTGTGCCTGTAACGCACAGGCTCTTGTTTGCCTCAAGAAGGCCCCTTACCACTGCCTTGCTGGTAGCTGAGGTGGGCCCTGCAGTCCCTACCCCTTCCTGGCACCCAGGCCCTGCAGCATCCAGTGCTGCAGCTCACATGTACACTGTAGAGAGCCCCAGCTTCTAGCCAAGTTGCCTGTAGCCCTCAACAGCTGATGGATTTAGAAACGGGTTGGGACTAGTGAGACCTGGTGTGGTCTTGAGCTACAGAGCAGCCGCCATGGGCTCCATTAGCAACATGCAACTTCTGGCCTTGGCCACTGGCTCCAAGGTCATCTCAAGTCCTGCATACAGGAGTATAGCCAGGGCCCTGCCCTGCAGCCCACACCTGCTCCCCATCCCTGGGAGAATGATGTTTGTGAAGGACACAGGAACCTTTGGCTCTGTTAGACTTTATGAAACCAAGTGCAGATGTTATCAGGTGTTCTTTTTACAGCAGCAAGAACCTGTGCCTGTTGAAATAAACACATGCCAACCATTCACCTGTGTGGGAAAGCCACACAGGCAGTGTCATTGTTCTGTGTCCTCTAGGTGATACCCTGGGAAAGGTCACAGCTGCCGAAACCTTTAAAACCCTAGCGGGGTCGAGCATTCTCTGTGCAGGATTCAGAGCTGCAGCAGCTCTGCATGAGCCTCTCAACCGTGTTCCTTAATGGACTTCCCTTTGTAAATTTTTTTTTTCTTAAAGCAGCAAAGGGAGAAAGTATTGAGGAACATCTACTCCTGACTCAGCAGAATCTCCATCTTTGCAGAAATTACATTTCAGGTGAGTGTGCCTGATGCCCCAAGACCTGAGTGATTGTGGCCAAGCTGGGTAAAGCCCTGGCCAGTCCTTACTGTGTAGAGCAGGGAGGGCAGCGAGCCACTGTCCCACTACCAGAGTGCCAGGGGCCTCCTTAGACTGGTAACCCTCACAGGGGCTTGTCTTCTGGCGGATGGAGGGGTGAGGAGACCCTGGGGTCCTTTTTTGGCACTAGTGTTTGGCTCTCTGGTTGCTGGTGAGAGGCCTGAGGCTTACCCTGGCTGCTCAGCACGGTCCAGACAAGTCACTCAGCATTGGGCTCTACCAGCTCCACCCTGGTGGACTCTGAGGAAAAATGGGGTACTGTCTCTGCTGCCCTAGACCCACATGCAGTGTCCCTCCTCCAGAATGAAGGGTGCTAGGCTGATGGGCTTGCTGCTCGCCATGACTGTTGTGCTGCATGTAGCTCTGTCCCTGAGAATAGCAGCCTTCAACATTCAGACTTTTGGGGAGACCAAGATGTCCAATGCCACCCTCTCCACCTACATTGTACAGGTAGGTCCAGGTCAGCTTGTACCCAAGGAACCCAGGGGCAGGGGTGCTCTATCAGGCCTTGGGAACACTGGATCAGCGCGGTCAGTCCTGAGGGCAATCAGACTCAGGCCTCTGCTCTTAGCTCCCCAGTCAGTCAGTCAGGGAGACAGGGCCCTTGGCACTGCTATGGCTAACAGCATCAGGCTACAGGCCAAACATTTAAAAGCACCCTGGACAATAGCAGCTCGGCTCCTGCAGGGACCCCTGGAGTAGGCAGGGCCTAGACATCCTGGTCTCCAACCAGCCCACTCCTGTTCAGCACTGCTGTGGCCCCTTCCCCAGATCCTGAATCGCTATGACATCGCCCTGGTCCAGGAGGTCAGAGACAGCCACCTGACAGCCGTGGGGAAGCTGCTGGACAGACTCAATCAGTGGGTGACAGTGGCAGGGTCCTGGGAAGGCACATGGGGAACGGTGACCATCCCTTCAGGGCACAGTGCTACTTCAGCTAGGCCCCAGGGACAATGATGTGGGTAGGAGCCTTGCTGTAGATGGCAGACTGTCCTAACTGGGACGTTTCCTCAATCCAGGGATGACCCCAACACCTATCACTACGTAGTCAGTGAGCCGCTGGGACGTAACAGCTACAAGGAGCGCTACCTCTTTGTGTTCAGGTAAAGCCCAGGCACCAAGACAAAGGGCCACCTCCTCCAAGGGCACCAACAGAAGGCCGGAGAGGTATCCAGAGAGCCCATAAGCCCCTCTTCCAGGGGTGGGGGCAGCAGTCTTAGGAGACAAAAACTGGAGGACAGAGAACAGGGTCTGAGTTGTGCCACTCACCCTCCTAGGTCCCTGCTATGTGATGCCTGAGCTTAGACTAGGCCCCTTGCCTGCAACAATGGGTCTAGTGAGATAAAGCAGTGCCCCCAGGCCCAGGCTAACCACCTTCTGGCCTGGCCGTCTGCAGACCTGACCAGGTGTCCGCGATGGACAGTTACCAGTATGATGATGGCTGTGAGCCCTGTGGGAATGACACCTTCAGCCGAGAGCCAGCCATTGTCAAGTTCTTCTCCCCATTCACCCGTGAGTGCTGGGCTGCAGAGGATCTTCTGCCCTAACAAGTCGGTCCCTGCTAACCCTTCCCAGGGGGACCACATAACCTGCTGCCTCCTTATGCCTAGTGCTTTGGTCTTATGTTGAAGTTACTTACGAAAACATCTACCTCTCGGAGACTGTCTGTGTCCTCCATCCAGCCCCAAACACATGACTGAGCTGGGCTGATGCACCCTCAGACCAAGCCTGCCCCTCAACACCTTAGTATGACTACCTTCTCCACAGAAATCAAGGAGTTTGCCATCGTCCCTCTGCATGCGGCCCCGTCAGATGCAGTGGCTGAGATTGACTCTCTCTATGATGTCTACCTGGATGTCCGGAAGAAGTGGGACATAGAGGTGAGCCCCGCCCCCAAAGCACTTTACAGCCCCAGCCCTTCCCCCCACCGTTTTGTCCCTTGGCCAACTGGCTGGTGTTTCCTGGTAGGACATCATGTTGATGGGTGACTTCAATGCTGGCTGCAGCTACGTGTCCCCTTCACACTGGTCGTCCATCCGCCTGCGCACAAGCCCCGCCTTTCAGTGGCTGATTCCTGACACTGCTGACACCACAGTTAAATCCACGCACTGCGCCTACGACAGGTTAGCAGGGTCCGTGCCCCCAGTGGGTTCTGCAGGCTCAGAGTAGGGATGAGGGCACCTCCATGAATGGCTGTGACTTCTGTCTAGGCCCAGCTTCAAAAATGGTTTCCAGAGCTTTTAAGGAGACACCCCTCCTGAGCTTCAGTCCACTTAGGAAGTAGAATAAAAAGTAGCAGTCCTTAATTTGGGGAAAAGCACATTTAGGGATAACATGATGCTAGTTTTTCTCCTCTGAACAATCTAGGTATACAGGTCAGCCGGTGGTGTAGTTTGGGCATACACAGACCTGAATCTGGCTGATTCAGGCTCCAGTCGGGGAAGGGAGGGTGGGCAGTGACACCAGGGGCTGCGCAGGCCAGACGGAAGCTGCGGGGATATGCTGGGATCTGAGGTTTAAGTGTGAGGAGCCAGTGGGCTCAAGAGAACCTTCTCATGTCTGGCACTACAGGATCGTGGTTTCTGGAACTCTGCTCCAACACGCCATTGTTCCCAACTCAGCTGTTCCCTTTGACTTCCAAGCTGCATATGGACTGAGTGACCAGACTGTATGTGACTATCCTTTAGACAGGCTGTAACTCTAATGGGGGCCTGGGAGATCTAGACTTCTAGCAATCACTGTTTTTGTTGACTTGAAAGAGCCACTTGTGTGTGGCCCTGGGAACCTCTTCCCAGGCAGATATGAACAGAGAACAATGCGTGGGGCCAAGTCTTGGCCCTGAGGGAGTATTGCCGCATGAGCATCCCTGTGCTCACTGCTATGTTCCTCCACAGGCCCAAGCCATCAGTGACCATTATCCGGTAGAGGTGACACTGAAGAGAGCCTGATAGGAATGGGCCCTGGTGACCTGCACATGACGGCTGATCCTGTTGTCATATTCGGGTTCTAGGAATGGAGTTGGGCACAGGGCCATTGTCCCCTTCCCCACCCCCAGCTTGAGGAAGGGGATGGAAGGTAGGCTTTTTCTTAGCTTCTGTCCTAAGCATGGGATTGTGTCACCAGAATAACCTACCTTGTCATTCTGCACAAAAAGTCTTAACATTTAGATGAAGGAAATACCTTTTAATTTAATAAAGCTCAAAAGGGGGTGTTATTGGTGACAGTTATTTCTTCCCAGCTGGTCTCTGGCTCCTCTTGCCACAGCAGAGGCACAGGTTCCATTATCACTTCCCCTGGGGGCTCTCACAGCTGCTGTGCTGCAACCCTGGACCACAGGGCCCAGCCTCTTGCTGTTAGTGTCGCTCCAAGGCCTTGACAAGCAGGTTGTTCAGGCGGCCCACCATGGGCCGGGGGTCATCGACCAACCCTGCTGCGATCATGGCATTCTCATAGATCTGAAAGACAGGATGGTAATCTTGTTTACAGGAGGGCGGTCCAGTCCTAGTTCCAGCACTTGGACATTTTAATGCATTTAAAGGAAGAGAGCTGCTCCTTCTAAAAACAGGGTTTTAGAGGAAACTGAGCTGTCCCACCTCAAAGGAAGACGCAGGCTCACAGAATTGGCAGCCTGGGGCCTCTGTTCTCTTGCTCTCAGCCTATTTTCAGGAGACTCACCTGCTCCATGAGCAGCTGGGCCAGGTCAGCCTCGCTCTCTCTCAGCTGACTGAGCTTCTTGATCAGTATGTGCCTGCAACAGAAACCCCCAGAAGTTCTCTCAGAACTGTGCACCCAGCACAAGGGCCTCTAATTTCTGAGGTTTTGAGAATGATCAGAATATTCAAAAAAGTGTAATAGGACAGTCCAGTATAAAAAAAAGGCACATAAAAATTAGGAGACATGAATGATCACTGACAGATAAATATGATTACACACCCAGAAAACCCAAGTCCCAACAGTCAAGAATTTTGATATTAGAAAATGTAGTGAGTACCAAAACTAAACATATGAAAAGGCATATGCTGGTTCTTGGATAAGCAGACTGTAATTAACAGTGAAACTCTCTAAATTAATCCATACATTTAATATGATTCTTTTATACTAAAAATTTTTATACTTAAATAATCTAAATTCATAAATAAAACATAGAAGAAGAGATCTAGAAACTGGAAGAAGAAGTCTCAGATGTTAAAATATATCATAAAGCTCTAGTAATTAAATTGGTTAGTTCTAGAAAAGCCAACAACTCGGTGCAAAAAAGGAGATAACATATAAAGAGCCCCACACACAAGGGCATTTGAGAATTTCATTCATACCTGATTAAAGACAATATTCCACAAGAATGAAACAGGATAACTGGCAAGCCAACTAGAAAATAAAGTTGGATTCCCATCTGATTCCTCAGACCAAAGTAAATTGCATAGGTATCAAATTTAGAAGAAAATGGAAGAAAAGTTTTATAATCTCAGAAAGGGAAGGCTTTCTAAGCAAAATACAAACCCAGAAGTCAATAATATAACTGACTACGTAAAAATTGATTTTTTTTTCTGCATAGGAAAAACTATAACTATAGTGTCTGACCTTACTCATAAAAAAACATGGATATTTTAATTTTTCACATGAGAATGGAAAAAAGTGAGACATTTGATAAAACTGAAGGCATTGGGGAATCAGATTTGTCTAACTGCTAGAAGACAACTGAGGTCTATAAAAGTTAAACATGGACAGTACTCTGAGACTTAGCAATTCCCTTTCCTCGCAGCACTATTTATAATCAGAAACACTGCACAGCAAGTTACCACTTGTGTAACAGAAAGCCACAGATGAATCTGCATAAGCACACACTATCTCTGGAAAGATACATGAGAAACCTAATGAGGCTATATCGAGGACAAAAGTAGGAAGAACTTTCACTATTAACTTTGGTTCTTTTGGATTATAAGCCATGTGAACATATTGCTAATTTTAAAGACAAATAGCTTTTAAAAAATAAGTCTTTTTGGCAATAGAAATGAGCTCTTCCACACAGTTTATGAAACTACTTTTGTGCCAGAACTGGTTAAATCGAGTGAGCGTCCAGTCAGCATCAGCGTCCATCTTCGTCAGGGATTCAGCTGGAAGCTGCATTCCTGCCCAGAGAGGGAAGCACATCATGCAAACTGGTACAGGTCTTTTGGAAAGGTGTCTGACATACTGCATGACTAGCTACTAGCCAATTTAACATCTTTCATTCGAGAATTCCATGTCTAGTAACTTGGCTCAGAAAACGAAAAAGGTACCTCCCCTATTCCCCAGCAGTTTACAATAAATAAAATTTACAGTTATAAAGCAACATGGAAAAATAATTTTGATAAAGTAATAAATGAAAAAAAGACATGTACTATATATTGAAAAACAAAACCCACAAAATATGAGATAAAAGAACATATACCAAATTGACTACACTGATTGTGGCGGGTAAAGCCATGGGTTTTTTCTTCAACATTTTTGGTGAATTGTTTATGTAATTCCATTTTTAAAATTGCTGCATATAAAATCAACTTCCATAAAAATGCCTTCAACAGTTAGAAAATAAAATTACAAAATCTACAAGACATCAAAAACTATTAAAAAATGTATAAGAACTCTATAGAAAATGTTACCAAAAGACATTAACGTTACCAAAAGACCTAGTAAATATATATTACATTCACAGATGGAAAGAACTGATATAAAGCTACCAAGTCTTCTGAAATTTATTTAAACACAAGTGAGGACCTAGAGTAGCCAAGACATCCTTGAAGGAATATAAGAGAACTCGCTTACTGAATACGGAAACTGTGAGAAAGATGAATGTTAACAGCACAGTTACCCAGAAAGACTGACGTGTACAGACGCCTGACGCTTGACAGAAAAGGCAACGTGGATCGGTGGGTAGGAAGCAGAACAAATTCATAACTCTGGTGACAGATTTCTTAAGACTCAAAAAAGCACCTATATTTAAATTAAAAACTTCTCATCAAAAGATATCTTAAGGCAGATGAAAAAACAGAGGGAAGAGAAATTTGCAACTGATAAAGTATACATAAGAGCTACAAGTCGATTTTTAAAAAAGAATCCAACAAGAAAAAAGAAAATTTTATAAGACATGTCATGAGAAAGCCAAGGCCTTAGGTAAACGGAGGGACCTACAGGTTCTCATGCTCTGCTTGGGGGAGCTGGTGCCAGTACTCTGGAAGCAGCTGGGCATGGCCTAGCCCAGCTAAGGACACAGCAGTTTCACGCCTGGGTGCACAACCCAAGAAACTCACACATGCACCACCATGTGCATCAGACATGGAGACAGGAATGTTCAGAGCAACTTGTTCTCAATAGCCCCAAACAAACTACTGGAATGACCATCTAATTAGAATAAATAATTGTGCTGAGGCAGATTCAACCCATGAATATTACTCAGCTGTGAAAACAAACTACAGCCACCCTCCATGGGGACAGTGTCTCACGCACTGAATGAAGAAAGTAAGACTTCACATAAACAGGCAAAACTGTATTTAGGAATAAACAAACATGGTAAAACCATAAAGCAAAGCAAGGAAATGATTATCACAAAAGTAAGGACTGTGATTACCTGAGAGGGGCAGAATTCTAGTAGAAAGAAAATGGGGAACATATGAAGACCAGCAAGGTTCAAAGTTGAATTGAATAGTTTAATTACTGTCCTTATAAATATTGATAAGTTTTATGTACTTTTCCTATGTGTTAAAAATAAACACACACACGTGATTTTAAAGGATTAGCTGGCAGGTCAAACCAGCACGCCTGTTCTCTGGGCATCAGCTGGCAGCCTTACCTGGGGTTGATCTCCAATGTGGGCTGCAAGAGCTGAGCACGCTCCTCCTGTGTCTTGGCCAGCTGCTGCATGCGCAGGAAGTGCCGGGCAGCCCCCATCTCCAGCACAGTGATCATGGCAGGGTGGGTATCCAGTCGAAGAGTCATCTGTAAGCAAGGCCGGGGACCCTGGGATGAGGGACCCTGAGCCAGCAGTCTTGACCAGGTGTGAAGCTTCCCCAGATGACAATGCCGAAGAACACAGGTCTCCAGGGACGAACTCTCACAGACTCCAATGCCCGCCCCTACCTCCCAAATCACCCACTAACAAGAAGGGAGCCTGAACTGCTGCCCCAAACTAAGTTCTTAGAACAACATCCTGTTTGGGGACTCCCTCTTCTGTCCCCAAAAGCCACCAGTTTCTAATGTGTCAGTTACTGTCCAAGGACCATCTTGCCTGGTGGTAACCTGTACCTCTCTTCTTCCGGCCACTGCCAAGTCCTACAGTGACTAAGACTCCCTAGGCCTAGACGCTCCACTTTCCCAGGTCTGTCTGCAGTCCCTTCCCGCAATCCCATCCTTCTTGCAGATCTCACCGTCTGGCTCCCTCTGGCCTGATTTAATCAAATACACTTTTTTCTTAGTGAGCGTCACAACCCCCACTCCCTGGTCAAGCCACCTTCCCCTCCACCCACCCCATAGGCTTCGGGCCTCCTCACTTGTGCCAGAGACTCTACTGGGCCTGCTGGGCCCATGGCATGCCCTGGCAGCTTGGTACCGAGAACCTGAGCTCCAACAAATCCCAGCTCCATGATGTCCTAGTTATGTGACCTGGGGATGCACTCTGCCTTTCCTTCATAGGATGAAGATAATTCTACCTCCCTCATTAGTCACCTGAGGCTTAAATTGAGTCCCCATCATAATGACATAATGGACACAGTGAACAGCTACATAGTGAAACCCTGGCTACACACTTGGCTCTCGATGCTTCCTGCCGAGAGCCCTTCCCCTTTCAGCCTGTGCCCTGCTGCTACCTGACACGTAGCCACCTGAGTCCACCCGCCTCTGCTCTTGGCCATCCCTACCCTGCATACCTGCCTGTCCCTTGGGGCCACTCCTGGACTGTCCCTGAACCACTGACCTTGCACTGGACATCTGTTCTCTGGTGACTGTCTTCCTCTTGTAGCTGAGAGCTGGACCGGTTTGGTTCCTAGCTCTCTAAAGCCCCTTCCCCCACTAAAACTCCAGCTAGACCATAAGCTCTCTAAGGGTTGGGGGATCCCCTTGTATCCTTGGCCATTGCAGCTCCCCTGGGGCCTGGAAAGGACAACTCTAGGGTGGCCAGGTGGGGACCCCTCTTTCTATCTGCCCACCAGACCCTTGGCCGTTTACTTTTCACTTTCTCAGTTCTCACTGCTCTCTAAAGTGGAGGAAATGACCCAGCTGAGCCTGCCTGTCCTGGTGAGCCAGCAACACCCCTGGGTGCCTGTAGCTACACACATGTAAGTGTGCACTCAGAAGCAGCAGCGACAAGCCTGGTAACCCCCACATATCACAGCTTCGACTGTTACTGGGTGAACTCTCAGCAGGCCAGCAACTCAAAGCCAGCCATGTAGTCAGTGGAACCATGGGGGCCGGGTGGCAGGCTGTCTCCAGAAAGCCTCACCTTCACGTTAGTGACACGAGACCCCAGCACATTTCTCATCCAGGCCATCAGGTCCTCTGTCTCCTTCTCTGACAGGCGGTCATCAGCTTGAGAAGAGAAGTCAGTGAGGTCAGAGGCCGTTCTCTACAACTCCCACCTCATTCCCACTGGGGGCCCGAAATGTCCCAATGCCAAGTTTCTAGTGGGCTCATCCCCACCCCCAACCCCGGTCACTGGCACAAAGAAACCATGAAGGATGCTTTTCATGTAATATTCAGTAGGTTAAACTGGACCTCAAAAAGACACTTGGTTGCCCTGAGGCCCATACAGTTCTGTTAGAATCTAAAGACACTTGAAAATCCTTATAAACCCACACTGCGGGAAGGAAGAGGCCCTGCTGTATCAGTCCCTGGGCCTGTCCTAGCCTCACCTGCACCCCCAGGCCACCACCCACACATCTGTGCCCAGAAAGGAAAGAACTGACCTGGGGACCTGTCCTCAAACTTCTCCTCCTTGTAGTGATCGACGACGATGTCCGTTTCCACAGAGATCAGCTTTTTCTTATCAAACTCACGAAGGTGGAGCAAGGTCAGCTCATCAAACTGCTCATAGCAGAAGAGAACCTGCAAGGGCCCAAGGACAGATCCGTCAGGCCCAGAGACTTGCCCGTGACAAAGAGAGGGTTGCAGGAGTGAAGGCTGCAGGCTGGGCCCCGAGTCCTGGAAGAGCCACACCAGATGCTGGGGCTTCCTGGGCTTTGTAGATGAGGCAGTTTACCAGACGGTGCTGAGGGAGGTTCCGGTTATGTCTTAGTAGTAGAAATAGTGACTTCTACTTAAAAAGAAATCTCTGTTACCTCCTACAGAGATATAAATCAGATGGCAGACTTCAGCCCGGGCCTCTGTGTCCCTGGACGCTGACTCATGGCTCTCCCAGGTCCTGGGCACATTCAGCCACTTTCTACTAAGCGCAGAGAACCACCTCCGGGTGCTCAGACCATCTTGTCCTCTGACCTGGCTCTGGCAGCCTGTGGGGAATGAACCTGCCCCATCGCTCACCTACCTCCATGTTTTTCTGCTTCATGGCCTCATAGTAGGGCGAATGCTCAGCCAGGTGCCGGCTGGGGGCACACAGATAGTAGATGTTGCGGGTGCCGGCCTGCATGCGGCTGGCGTAGTCCATGAGACTGGTCAGTTGCCCAGCAGGCAGTGCCGAGGACTCATATCGCAGCAGCTTTGCAATATCCTCCTGTGGACAAAAGGCAGGTCACTGCTGGTTCCAGGTTATCGCTCCGAAAGCCTCCTAAACAGCTGGGCACTGACTCGGGAAGCCCGTGGCTAGAGGGAGAGGAGGCTCTGCTGGCCTCACTCCCTGCTGATGGGCCCAGCACGTTCTTCAGTCGGGGCAGCTCGTGAAGAGGCCTGGCCCACAGATGGCCTCTAGACTGACTCAGCCCTTGGTGGCCATGGTGGTGTGTCCAGCAGGCCCCACATCAAAGGTTCAGGGGACCCGAGAGAGCACCTTCCACCCCCGGTGGCCCAGGGCCTCACAGAGAGCTGCTTTCTAGGTAAGCTGTGCAAACCCTAGGAGTAGCCAGACTCTCCACGTGGCAGAGAATGCTCTGTGGAGAGAGTCCTCCCTCCGTCCCTAGTCATATTGGGCTCATGGACACAGTACGAAGTCCACATTTCCCAGCCTTCTTCCAACCAGGTGACTAGTCCTGGCCAAGTGGGTGCCAGTGGAGTGTGCAACTTGGAGAACAGGCCCTTACGGGAGGGACTTGTCCTCTTTCCTGTCAGCTGAAATGCAATGTGACTGCTGTCTCGATTCCTGGTAGGAGCTGCCTGATGAGGACAGAAGAGCGGCAACAAGCTGGACATCTGGATCCTGATGCCACCAGCCTGGATGTAACCTGAGACATCAACTCTGCTTTCTCTACACCACTGAATGATCAACAAACACGGCAAGCAGTTGGGACACAGGGACCTGGAGGGCACCCACAGGGCTAGGTCCAAATGAAACAGTAACATGATGGTGAAAGGTGAACAGAAGGTGAACAGAGGAGAAAAACAAGGATGTGGGACCCTACCTGGTGAGTCATGCTCTGATTCAGACGCTAAGCCTGTGCTCATGGACATGTTCTAGGCCCCCATTAACAAACACCAACACACTGCGTTAATATTTATAAAACGCTCAGACAAGCCTCTGGCATGTAGTGAACACCACTGAGGTGCTATTAACCAAAAATACGATAAATGTGTATCAGGGGAGAGTTTAAACTATAGGCTTGTGCCTGGAGCCAAGTGAATCTACCGGCCACCAGGAACTTGGAGGGCCCACAGAAGACGTAGCCTGGGAGCCTCAGCATGCCTGGTGCCCCAGACCCACCCTCCCCCATGGCCGAAAGAACTACCCCTGGGAACCCCAGATGTTTGGTCACCCTCCTTCCTTGCTGCTGTTCTAGAGCAAAAGATAAAATCCCAGCACTGGAACTGACTGCTCACTGAGGACGGGTGTCTTTTTTGGGGTGATAAAAATTTTCTGGAACTAGACAGGTGGTAGTTACACAATTCGTGAAAGGAGTACATGCCACCGAATCATTCACTTTAACAGGATGAATTTTATGATATGTGAATTATGTTGCAATTTTTAAATGGCCAAAAAATGTAATGCTGAACTGAACTCTGGCTCCAGTGAAAGGATTCCTACCAATTTCTTCCATGACAACTGTACCTGCTCTTCCCTGCCCTGGTGAATCAGTACCTGACCCTGTCCCTGCCTGTTGTGGTCTCTGGAGCCCCTTAACCCCTTGTGGGAAGAGACAGAGTGTATGCCTACTTCCTTCTAGCCTCGGGCAAGGGGAATGAAAGGAGATGAGACTCGTGATGCTCCTGAACACAATGCTAAGCCTACTGCAGTCACCAGCAGAAGTCCAGAGGCCACATGTTACTGACCTCCAAGCAGCAGTGGCTGGGGTGTCCAGCTATGCCATTATGTTCTGGGGTATGTAGGTTCCTGGCCGCCTCCAGCTCCCTCCACAGCCCAAGGCAGCACAGAGAGAGGCCCAGACACCCAGAACCTACCTTGACCTCCTGCTCAGCAGTGGTCACAATGCCCTCCCTCATGAATAAGCCATAATCTTCAAAAAACTTGGCATATTTCTCAGCATCTTTTTTACTCTGGTCAACGAAGAATTTTATTAGCCTCTGCTGCAGAACATCCCGGAGTTTCCTGCAGAACAGAAATGCATTTATCATGAACAAGCAACTTTTATGAAGTACTAATGGCCAGAAGGACGAATGTTCAGCTCCACTATAATCAAAGAAGTGAAAAAAACATACCATGTTGGCCAAACTAAAAGAGATGAAGCAAAAAGAAAAGCCAACCCTTGGCAAAAACTAGGTAGGAAGACACAAGCCCCCTAGAGGCAGGAGGTCAAACTGAAAAATCCCAGAAAAATCCCAATATAGATAAATTACAGTGTACTTATTGTACATATGTATGCAAAGACTATACTACTTTCTATATGTAATAGTTTTTCATAATTAGAATCAACACTGTATACACGATATGTACTACAACTTGGTTTTATGTTGGACATTGCTATATACAAAGACATTCTACAGATTGGGATTTTGTAGATCAGGGTGTTTACTACAGCATAAAATTATGAGCAACTTGGAATCCTTTCACAATGTATACACGTGTCAAATCACCATGATGCATACTTTAAACATCTTATAATTTTATGTCAATTAGACCTCCCATAAAGTTGAAATTTAAAAATGTTAGTAAACAATTATGTTCAATGTAAAAAGTCAAAATAAAAAAACCACCAAAACTTTTTTATAAAATTATAAGCAACTTTATTAGTGGGATTAGGAGTATTTTTACTTAATATTTTGCCTTTCCTTTATAAAAGTGAAATCATCATATATTTCTTTAATCCAGAATAGAGAAGCAATAATATTTAACATTTATTTAATCTTTTCCTCTTCCACTCCCATCCTGAATGACTCAGTCCTTCAGCCAGGATGGAATGGGACAAGGCAGCACCCACACCTGTGGCAGGGGAGCCACAGTGACTAGAACTAGGCGTAGAACCCCAGGAGGGAGTCCCCAAAGGGCCAGGGTATGGGGACCCTGACAGGGAGCATCTGGGCTGAGGATGGCAGGCAGCCTACTCTGTGGAGTCAGAGCCCAAGTGGGTGAGGGGGACACCCAAACTGGGGGAGGGCAGTAGTGGCAGCAGACAGGTTACATGGAGGGGGACTGGTCAAAGGTAACACAGGAAGGATAATGAGAGGCAGAATTCTCATCATCAAAGGGAACAAACAGGGAAGGGGCAAGACTAAGAAGTCCTGGTGGTACCAGGTAGCACTGGGTGAACTCGGTAGATACAAAAACAGGTATGGATGCAGATACATACAAACACACACACACACACGCACACGCACACGCACACGCACACACACTCTCATATTCCTCCACTCTATCCACTAAGAAGGCCTGGGAGAAGTGACACTCCAACAGCAATGGCATCCCCAAGTACCCAGATCTTGGTGGCTTAATACCACTCTCCATTCAAACAAACCCCAGCTCCTTGGAGGAATGAGTAATTCCAGGGCTGGGAAATGATGCATGAAAGCTCAAAACACAGGTGAGCCTGAAACATCTTGTGCCAGAAGTGAGGAATTACTCAAAGCATGAATGGCTCAGCAGATAGCCTGAGTGGGCTCCCGCTGGTTAAATCAGGGACAGTTTGAGAATCAAAATAAATAATGACAATAACCACTGAACAAAAGGAAATCAGTTCATACAAATTAGATATTAAAAAATAACACATAAATGAAGACCTTGAAAATTTGATGAAGCAACATGCTATTCACAAAGCTGCAAAATATCACCCCATGTGATGTACTAATTATAAAGGTGAAAAGAACATTCACAGAGAAGGCTGGCAGGTACCCCCTTAAATCAAGTGTTGACATGCAAATCACCAGTAAAGAACAACTCAAAGTCAGGCCCCACCTGATAGGACGCAGTCATTTCATGCTCTTCCTGCTCCTAACCCTGAAGGAGCATCAAACTACCCAAACTGAGGGACAATCTACAAAGTCAGTAGCCTGAAAGCTTCATGAAAGTCAGGGAAACGCTGTGGAACTCAGCCAGCCTGAAGGAGGCTAATGAGACAACTAAAAGCACCTGTGATTGGACTGAACCCTCTTACTCCAAAGAACAGGACAGCACAAGAGGTGGGACGTGAATCTGTCCAAGATGGTTGGTGGTCCTGCACCAGTCAGCTCCCTGACTGGAGGCTGTACTAGGGCTAGGGGGAGAATATCCTTATTTGTCAGAAATACACCCTAAGAAAAAAAATACTAAGATATTTGGGGACCATCAGGCAGACGACTTACTTCCAAAGGGTTCGGGGGGGAAAATATACTTTTATCATGTTTCCACCATTTTTATAAATTTATGATTCTTTCAAACATTTCAGTTAAAGCTGACTTTCCTGGTCAAGATGAATCTCACACTGACAATCTGACAATGAAAACCACAAGCAGCAACAAAATGGCCAGACATACCCTGCCTGCAGCCTTGGTGCCGGGGACAGAGCATGTGTCCGCAGTCAGAAAACATGAGTTCTCAGATACAGGTTCACGCACAGGCTGGCGAGACTTAACTAGTTTCCGCAGCCATGACACAGGACCTAGAGGTTCCCACCTTAGAGTGCTGTTTGAAAGCCCAGTAAAGTTCTGGGTGAGAATAAACACTAACAGTACCTACTGCTACCATCAGGAATGTGACATGAGAATTGCAGCCATGTCAGCCCACAGGGATTCCAAGAGCGGCTACTACAAAAGTGGGTCCGGTGCCTGACCCTTGCTTCCTTCATGCCGTCAGTGATCTTCCGGGACCAAGGTCAGAGGTAATCCTCGCTCTGTGGCTGCCCTGTGCCTTCTCTGCCCCAGAGACAGTATGCCTAGACTTCTCGCAACTGTGCCCACCTGGGGTTAGGTGGCAGAGACTGGCCAAGAGAAGTAACATCTCCCAGCACAGGCAATAATTTTCCTCAATGGGTCAGTCCTCAAGCCCTTTTTATAAAAACGTGAAGCAAAAGCACACATGACCTGCATGCATTCTCCAAGCACACGGGCAGCTCCTCTGGCATGGCCTCACTGCAGTTCCTTGCTTTGCTCTTGGCTGCTCTGAGCCTCCAGGGCCCTCTGGTGGCCAAGGTGAGCCAGTGAAGCCCTCGTCTCGGCAGGCACCCACACCCCTCAATCCCCTGGTGGCTTACCTGATTAGAGCGCTCTCCTGGAGGAGCTCTCGGCTGAGGTTCAGGGGTATGTCCTCACTGTCCACCACACCTTGGTGAGACACATGCCCATTAAGACCATACAGGTGCCTGAGGCTCTGGCCTACTCTTCCGCGGGGTCCTTGCCAGGCCTCCACATTCTCCCTCACAGCCCACAGGAGACTCAGCACTGCCCCAGCCCCTACAGGTCTTGACGTCCCAGAATCTATGCAGACAGCCTAGGTCAGGATGTGATCAGAAAAAAAGCAGGCAAGGCCAGAGCCTTTGCCAGGGAAGTTTCTAAGATTTCAAGACCAGTCTGACACCCTGAAAACCACTTCCTGGATTTTATGTTCAAAGTCATAAATATGTTGTGGGTATTTTGCACCTTTGTGTGCTATGAAAAATACAAAGATTTACATGCTGAGTTCTTTATTAAACTATAATCTCATTCAAATTCAAAGGAATTCATGTATAAATCTGAAACTCATGTAATATCTAAATAATTTAAACATGTTCATCCATCCCCCTCTCCCAAATCAACTAAGACTAGTTTCTGGAAGTGGGCAGCTTCCTAGGAGGGTTCCCTGACCCCATGCTCACTAAAGATGAGCTCTTTCTGAGGAGCATTTGAGAACTTGCTCCCCAACATATATCATCAGTTTGGTTCAAATAAACTCATAAAAATCCAAAAAAAAATAAAAATAAAAAAGCTCCTTCTAATTCAGGGAACCAGTCCTGTCCCTGGGCTACATTCAGGTCATGCACTGAGCACAGGCAACGGCCACATACCCCGAATGAAGCGCAGCCATTTGGGCAAGACATCTGTGGCCTTGGTCTGGATGAGGACTTTGCGGCTGTACAGCGAGATGCTGGAGCCCAGCTCCCGGCTCACATCAAACATGGATGGTTTCTGAGGATGAGAAAAGGGCAGTGTAAGCTGCCCCCTTGGGGGCAGAACCTACAAGATCATAAGGGAGCCCTGATGACAATGCCAAGAACCCCCCTCCCAACGCTGGCCCTGGACTGGGAGTTGTGGGATGGATCTATGGTGATCCAGAGGCAGGTATAGGCCAGGAGACCGTCCATGTCTGTCTGTTCAGAAGCCCAGAGCCTGAGAAGGACTCCTACATAAGGGCTCTCAGGGGGCCTTTTCTGGGCAGCTGCTGCCCTCTCCAACGTACACCCCTCTGGATATAAAAAAGGAAGACTTGATGTCCCCATGAACAAAACCAAACCTGCCAAGGGCCTGAGGTCAGCAAACTACAGCCCATGGGCCAAATCTGGCTCATCACCTGGTCTGTGTAGGCTAAAATGGTTTTCCCATTTTTAAATGGTGGAAAAACAAATAGTTCACAGTACGTGAAATATGAATTCCAGTGTCTACAGCTTTCTGGACTCCACTCGCTCCACTCGCTGGTTTAGACACAATCTACGGTGTTTTAATGCCACAGCGGCAGACCTCCCTGGCTAGGTGTGGCCTGCACAGCCCAAACCAGACACTACCTGGCCCTCCACAGACATGTCTGCCAATCCTTCCTCTAGACTAGTGCTTCGCAACTTGCAATTTGCACACATATCATGCTGGGATCTTGTTAAAGTGGAGACTCTGATTCAGGCCCTGGGGGGAGCCTGAGATTCTGCATTCCTAACAAGTCCCAGGAGATGCCAGTGCTGCTGGTCTGCAGAGCACACTCAGTAATGAGGGTGGAGAATAGCTCTCTCGAAAGCAGATACTAGGTGTGGGCGTTAAGAGGGCGCCAGGAGAGGCTGAGTCTAACCCAAGCAGGTCTCCCTGTTGCAGGCTTTGTTAGAACAAGGAAGTCTTGGGGGGAAATGGAAGATGGAGAGAGCACACTCATCTGAGCACCACAGAACCCCATCCCACTGCAGAGCTCAGGAACGCACTGCCAGGAGACAGAGAAAGCCCTCAGGCTGCTCCGAGGACCCTTCCTGCAGGTACCCAGCCAGCACCCTGTCTACAAAAGCCGAAGCCTGCACGGCCAAACGAACGTCTCCACTCCAACTGCAGGAAGCCATGTAAAATATTCTCTTGCTTTGAAACTCTGCTCACCGAAGTGTACTGCGATAGATGACTGGCTAAACAAACTGTAGTATATATATACAATGGAATATTACTCAGTCATAAGAGATGAAATACTGCCATTTGCGACAACATAGATGCACCTTGAAAAAAATCATGCTAAGCGAAATAAGCCAGATTGAAAAAGTTGAAAACCACATGATATCACTTATATGTGGGATATAAACCTAAAAGCAACAAATGAGCAGGACAAACAGAGACTCATGGACATGGACTATAGACTAATGGTTACCAGAGGACTGTAGAGTAGTGGTTACTAGTGGGGTGGGGGAAGAGGGAGGAGGTAGACGGGGTAAAGGGGGTCAAATATAGGGGAGTAGGGGGAGAGTGAAGTGGGTAAAGGGGATCAAACATAATGGTAGCCGAAGGAAACTGGACTTTGGGGATAAACACACAGTAGAATATACAGATGTCAAATGATAATGTACACCTGAAAATTATATAATTGATTAACCAATGTTACCCCCAATAAAATTAATTTAAAAAGAAAAACAACTCTGTGCTCACCGCCCTCACCCCCCAGAGGCATTGGTTTTTCTTTTACTCTGATGCTGCCAAGTTAATTTTTGTGATGTCTGTGCTGAACTGTTCCCATTCAGAGAAAGTGTCTCTGATGATGGAAAACACTATCACCATTGGGGATGCCTCGACTCAAGGAGGTGCAGCCAAGCCACTCACAGCCTCAGCACACTGGGGGTGGCTGGTCAGGCCTGTGCTCACCATTTCTGGCACATAGAAGATGCTGCGGATATTGAGAGGGGCATCTGTCTTGTAGTGCAGGGTGTAGCGGGGCTTGTCATAGGCCTGTGCAATGTAGCGGTAGAATTCCTCGTGCTGCCACTCACCCACGTCCTTAGGGTCCATCATCCAGACAGCCTGAAAATCGAGATTAATAGGGGATGTTATGTTTAAGACACATCCTCCAAACAACTGCATGGAGCTGAGCTGGTAGAGCTCATGGTGTCTGGGTGCTGGCGTGCAGAGGACCAGCTAGCCTTCTGGGACAAATCAGGACAGCGGCCTCAGGTACAAGCCTCTCCCTCTGCCTCCAACCAGCCCCCTCTGCTCCAGTGCTAGGGGAAGAGGTATCCCAGATTGGACGGGTAAGGGTGCCCACAAAGACAGACGCACAAAAGGCTCTGAGAACAAGGACACTCTCCCCAGTACAGTGTGTCCAGAGAGCCAGCCAGGAGGCAGGATCTGAACGTGCCCACACAACTTCATGAATACTAGCGATGAACGGGCAAGTGGATATAGAGAAGGGTCTAGCCACTTGATGGAGTATTATTCAGCAATAAAAAGGAATGCAGCACTGATAAGTGCTACACAGAGCTAAACCTTGAAAACACAGTGATAAGAGGCCAGACACCAAAGGCCACATCATGCTAGATTCCATTTATATGAAATGTCCAAAATCAGCAAATCCATAGAGACAGAAAGTAGATTGTGGTTGCCAAGAACTGGGTGAGGGGGACGGGGAAATGACTGCTAATGGGTACAGGGTTTCTTTTTGGAGTGATGAAAATGCTGTGAAATTAACCAGTGATTACTGCATGACTGAATACGCTAAAGACCACTGACCTGCACACTATAAAATGGTGAACTGTGCACTGTGTGCCTTACACCTGGTGCACAGAGATGGGGGGAGGGGGGGGACCCTGCTGTGCATCACAAATCTCACCTCTCCACAAAGACTACAGCGCTTTTGGATTTTGACAGCATCACCCAGTCCCATCTCAGCCCATCCAGATCTGAAACGTACCAATGGGCCTCCACAGCTGCCTGAGCCTGCAGGAAGCTGAAGGTCTTACCTGCAGGGTATTAATACGCTTTCCATTAAGGTACAAGGGGAAGCTGACGAAGTTACTGTACTTTGTCACCACATCTGGAAGAGACAAGAAAAACAGCGATGACTACAGGAAGCTTCTGGAGATGAAAGCTCTGAAAGCTGCTGCAGGGGTAACTCAGCAGGCTAGGGAGGACTCATCAGTGCCATGCCCATGTCACAAGTGAAAAGCCAGGGCACAGCAAGGACATGTCCTGCCGAGCTTACACTAGAACCAGATGTCTCAAGGCCCAGGCCATGATGAGACCATGCCACATTCTTGGTGACATAAATGTGGTTTTATGAACACTGAACCCTGGAAAGCGCTCAGCACCTTCAATAGGCATTTAGTAAGACACGGACAGAGCCCACCCCCACAGAGAAGCATGTGCCCTGGTTCTTGGTGCAGCCTGAGCTCAGGCTGGCCAGGTGGGCAGGCCAGCCACATCTGACAATGAAGGCAGGACGATGAAAGGACTGTGTAACCCCCAAGTGACTGAAGACAAAACACTGCCCAAAGGGCGGAAGAGAAAACAAATCTGACTTTGCCAGTCTGGAGGCTAAATCTCACCTCCTGGTTCTACATGAAACCAGCGGGGATTGTCCTTAGTGGGCCTGGGCAGCCAACCCCAGGAAGACCCCTCGCTCCCCCAGCTCTGCCTACGTCCTCCAAACACTCCCACCCAGACCGAATCTCCTAAAACACACAGTAGGAGGTGCCTCACTGACTTGGTGCTGCCAGTCACACGTCTCCAGAAGCCCAGGCTCCACGCACCTCGAACCCGGGCCTCGCTAGCGAACTCTTTGCAGTCTGACTTGAGGTGGATGATGATTTTGGTCCCAGTTCTAACTCCTGAGGCTTCAGCGATTTCGAACACCCCGGAGCTAAGACACATACAGAAGAGGGAAAGCCAGTTCCACACATCACTGTTGACAAAGCCTATATGGCAGGTTCAGTCACTCTTTCTTGGGATTTTCACAGGCAGAGCCCAACAGTTTGAAAGCCCACATAGAAAGAAAAGGCAAAGTGCCACTTTTTCTGAACCCTGCTTAGCCCCCCAGCCACCAACACTGTCAGGGACAGTGGCTGTTGAGGTGTGGGGTGCAGGGCTCTCCCACTCCCTCAGGACAGCCCCTGCCCATCAGGAGCTCCTCTTGGGCTTTATGTCAGGCTGGCGCCAGACACTGGGGGGAAAGGGGCAGAGCCCCGGAGACTGCCCCACCTCCTACATTAGCTCTGTGTGTTTCTGAGCCTCTGGCACAGGCCACATGACTCCTTAAGAGCAGAGAAACTGTTTCAGAAGTAAAAGATACCTCATTGATACCCCAGCCCAAGTTCACTCCAATAGGAGGCTCTGTCGGAAAAGTGGGGTTCAGAAAGGAAGTGGGAGTGGGGAGTAGCTGGCTTCCCAAAGTGTGAGGTTTGGGCTCCCTGTAAAAGGCTCAGGACAGCCCACTGGTGTTTTCTGAGAAGAGTCTAACTTTCCAAAAAAAAGTGGTAATGTTTCGGCTAAATCCCACTCTGCTGAGACTTGGCTGCAGTGGCCCCACGGTAGGGGGACACACCCTGTGTGTGACAGGGGAATTCACTTACCCATCTGAAAGCCACTGGTAACCAGGGCTGCCTGGGCTAGCTGAGCGGGAATAGACCTTGACTCTGTCAGCCACCATGAAAGCCGAATAGAAACCCACTCCAAACTGGCCAATGATCTTGCTGCTGGCCTCCGCCTGGTTCTGCAGCGCGTCCAGAAAGGCCTGCAGTGGCAAAGGCTGGTCAGAGGGAGGGCACCCCCTTCCCTGGAGAGAACTGCCATTTGTGACTCCCTGTGTTCCTCTAGCACGGGCTAAGCTGGCACTTAATCCTCAAGACAAGGACACAAAATACTTTCTCGTTCCATTTTACACAGAGAACAATGGCACAGAGCAGTAAAGTGATTTGTCCAAAGACCCCTAGCTGGGCAGCAGCAGGATGGGGCCTATATCTGACTCACAGGGCCTATAACTCTGCCTGCTGGCTGAAGTCCTGTGGGTCACACACCACGGGCAAGTGTGAGGAAGCGGCAGTGTGAGTGTGTGCATGCGTGCGTGCGTGCGTGCGTGCGTGCATCCTCTAAGCAGGAAGGAGCAGCTCGGCAGTTTCGTGGCTGGGGCGGCCTCTGAGGTTCAGCATGTGAAGGGTGGGGGTGCCTAAATATGTCTTTTGTGCTTCCAGATTCTAAGCTTCATGGGGAAATGGTACATACCAAGCACATGCTTTGTACGGTGTCACAAGGCACTTAACTATTATAACACGTTATCAAAGTTCCTAAGATTAAAAGTTAAGTAATGTGAACACATTCTTTGCTATGAATACTGTCCAACAGAACATTTTGCAACAACGGACATGTTCTATATGGTCCAGTATGGTAGCTGCCAACCTTGCTTGACTATTGAGAACTTGAACTGTGGCTCGTGCAACCGAGGAACTAAATTTTAAGTTGTATTTAATTAATTCAAATTCAAATAGTCACACTTTCCTTGATAAAAACACAACAAAAAATGTAATGCAGGGGGTAGTAACAGTATGGTAAAGAAGTTTTTTAGAAGTGGAAATTTCTGTGAATTGCTTTGGACCAACGATTAGACTATTTTCAAGCACTTGGCGCGAAGTGCCATTTTAGGCACCATGTAGGTCCACAAAAACAAAAAGCAATTATTTGGTCACCAAGGAGAGGCACAAAAATAGCCAAGGGCCACCAGCCTTAGTCTTGGGCCGGCACAGATGCTGCGGACACCCTGAGCACTGACACTTCCCCTCACAGGCTCCTCTCACCAGCAACCACCACCCCCGATGTCCACTATCTCCACAGAGGGGTTCTGAAGAATCATGCAGCCTGCAGACATCATGGGGTAAACTCTGCTGTCTGAGGGGAAGAAGGACTTATCTCTGCCAACCTTCTCTGCTTCAAGCCTACGCAACTCAAATAATTGCCAAGAAATGACTTGGAGAAAAGCTCAGGGGGCAGAATGGCATATTCCAGACTCAGACCGATGGGCTTTGAACCTAAGGTCAAGTTTTAGCTCTGGGCAAAGTATTTATTTCAGCCTTTTAATCTATAAAATAGCAGAAACTGCCTCAGAGGTCCCTGTGACAATACACTGAAATCATGTCCCATGGTGTTCCCACAGTGCCAACACAGAGCTCGCACCTGAGAATGTTCCTACTGAAGATGGCGTCCAGAGAGTGCTGTGACCTGTCTTCTCCACTGGGAGCTGCCTTTAAGGAAAGGGAGGAAGGGGCAGTGGGGGGCCTTACCTTTGACCCTGACCTGGCGATTGTTCCCAGGTTGGACACCAACTCTTCTTGTGTCATCCCAATGCCAGTGTCCTGAGAAGAGACACACTCTAAGTGCCAAAGTGCCAGCAGCTTGGGAGGTAGGACAAGGTGTACGAACAGCCCTGGGGCACAAGTGGCATTTGTCAGGCAGGGTCCAGAGAAGTAATGCCACATGGTTGTGAGAAAAGACTAATTCTAGCCACATCAGCTGGGCCTCACTAGAGAAAACCTCACTAGGAGATAGACATGTAGACCAAAGAGACAAAACCAATCCCAAAAGAGTACACTGGTCAAAAATCACTGACTTGTACATCTGAACTTGGTGAATTTTACTTTATGTAAATTATACATCAAGAAAGGCACACGCATACACAGACCAGAAAGAATGAATGAACAAGAGAGCACAAGAGACTCCCTATAGCAAATTCCTGAGCAGGTAAACCAGCGTACTTGGTGGAGGTGGGAAGCCTGAATGAAAAATGCCTGCTCAGAGCCCCACTGAGGTGTACCCTGCCACCCCCGCAGAGACGCACACTCCACAATTCTACCTATGACCCTGGGATAACAGGTCCTGAAGCAGCTGTCTCGGGAACATATGTCCCCCTCAGGGCCACTGCCTAATGAATCCCTTTTGCTTTTCTAACCTTAAAAATTTCAAAAGGTTACAACAGCAACCAAAAGTATTATTACTTCATCTAAAGCAAGGCTATTAACCCAAACTGCAGGCTAAGATTAAAAATAGTACCATGGAATATTTAATCATGGGGAAATATGCATTACAGAGAGAAAGTACAGTTAAAAATATGAAGAATACCTTAAAAATAATGTATAATTTAAAAACGTTTAGCTATGTAAATAAATGCAGATACCAAAAACCTAAATGAACAGATGCTAAAATGTTAACAGCAGTTATCTTTGAATGATGTAATTTTAAATTTCCTTCATTCCTTCTTACTTGTTTTCCAAATTATCTACATTGAATGTGTATCTTTATAGTATGTATTAAAACAAGAATTACTGTAACAGTGGAGATGGTCAGTGCATCACTTGGGGCCTAGAGACACTAGAAGCAGGTCCATCTTCTCTGTCCCAGCAGTGAAGAGGGGTGCTGGCCGCGGGCCCTGCCTAGTCACTGCCGTGACTAGCGCTAACACTAGCACAAGAGGCAGGGAGGCATGTTGCCTGTTAGAACAAAGGAAGAGGTACCTGAATCGTGATGGTGCCTTTCTCAGCATCAGTCTGCAAATGAATCTCCATTTCTGGCAATGTTTGGCCTTCAGACACCAGCTTGTGACGCAGTTTTTCCAAGGCGTCGCTAGCATTGGAAATCAGCTCCCGTATAAACACCTACAGGAATGGAAATAAGATGCCAACACTGCAGGATCTATTTGGTTAGCAACTGGTAAAAGTCAGGGAAGAAGAGCCACGAAATACTCAGTTTTTTAACCATAAAGACTTTCTACTTCCCTCAAAGGCACTTTCTCCAGGACAGAACACAAAATGTTTAAAGGCGATCATTTCTCTTTGACACAGCTTTATGTAGTAAATTCTAATTCTACTGTTCCTTCCTGAAAATCAAGCCTAAAGTTAGGTATCAATCTGTTCCGTTAACTCAAAATTTAAGAAGTGGAGAAACCACTTCTTTCCTAACTCTTACCCAGGGATGATGAAATATCCCCAGAACATCTCTTTCTTACACTCCGTAAAAAACAAAAGACTCTCTGGCTTCATTTGGTCTAGTGCGATTATCCAAAACCAGACCTAATGCTGAGGAGAAAAAAGGGCCACAGGCCCACTTACCTACCAGTGTCTGAAAAACACCTTTACCTCCAACAAAACTTCCACTCACAGTGAGACCAGCACACAGGTGAGGGGAGGAAGTGGGCTAATCTGACCCCCACAGGAACAGAAGCTGGCTATCATACGGATGTGAATATAACATTTAACAGCACAAGACGTGGAAATAATTCCTGAAAAGTCCCTTTTAACTTTGGAATTTGGTGTTTTACTCTTCTTCAAAATATTGCATTCTAGCAATAAAGAACACAAAAACAACAGCCCATTTGTTCCTTGCTTTTTCCATGGCCTGTCACTCCAAGACGGTCTTAATCTTCTCAGAAAGATCCTTGGTACCCCCTTCCTGCTCTACCCCATAGAGGGCAAGGGCATCTTCTTCCTCCAGACCAACAGCTCCACTAGACTGCAGACGGCTATGCCAGGTAACAAGACAGACAGGGCCTGAGAGCATAACTGACAACCACAGAAATTAATCTCGGAAGGGCTCCCACACCCTTCTGGGGACCTTTCAAATCAACATCGAAATTCATTAGTTCCCAGAAGCAATCTGGCCCAAAGCCTCATCTGGATATATTTATCCATGAAATCCAAACAGATTTTGGTAAAAATACTCTTGCTGGTGGTAGCCAAAATCAGGACCTGTCCAAATTTAATGCATTCTCGTAGCTAATGTATCATTTGGCATTTCCCCAGAACACGGAAAAACAGTTTTCCAAAGGAAACCTTGCTAGCACTGGGAGTGATCACAGGTACTGTACCTCTTTTTCTGAGTACAAGGAACGGGCGACAATGTCCAGAAGCTTCTTTGTCTCAGCCTGGAACTCATGTTTGGAAACAGAACCTAGTAATGAATCACAGACACAACTGATAAAGTTTAATTTCTATTTTCACAAAATATGCTATGTTACATTCAAAAGAGGTTTAAGGTAATAATTTTTAAACATTTTCCAAAGCAGTGAACAAAAAGAAACCAACTCTCTGGGGCTCTCAGACAGGAGGTCTCAGGAGCAAAACAAACCCAGCGGTTCCCCTCTCTCCCCACAGAAAGGGGCGAAGGGGAGTACAGCCCTCATCCGCCTCCCACCAGTGAGGTCTGCATGCCTGGGTTCTGGGCTACCTCAAGGGACTGCGGAGACCGGCAATTCCCAAAGTGTCCTGTCGTGAGAATCAGTCTGGCTCCACCAACCAGAACTTAAATTCTATTCTTCAAAACAGTGGTTTCCAAATTAATTACTTAGAAAGCAAAAGAACAAGAAAACCTCACTCTCTACTTAACCTAAACATCATAGATTCTGTTGTCTCATTTGAAAGCCAGAAATGGACTCACTTTGGGACTGGCTCCAGAGACTGCTTCTCTATACTTCTTAGGAATAAAAGGATAACTTTAGCGTGCGGTCCTGCATTGGCAGGGCCAATACTGAGTTTCCGGCCCGCTTGCATGATTGTTAGCAGATGTGCCGTGAATCACCACTTGGAAGATGCTGCAAACTCATGGGTGACCACCAGAGGGGGCAAGACACACTAGGATGGAAGTCAGAAGTTCATTGCGAAGACAGGAACGGATACATTCATTGTTTCGGGGAACCATCCCTTTGACCAAGACCTTCCTCCCTCTGAAGCGAGCGGGTGGTTCCATCAATCATTGCTTCTACCTCAAAAACCTCCCCCTGAGAGCCAGGCACAAGCTGAGCCTTCCCAGACCCAACACGGCCGAAGCGGTACCCTGCACAGTCTCCGTGCTGCCGATGATGGAGTGCAGGGCCTCCTGGTGATCCTCAGCAGCCTGCGAGCTGAAGAGCCGGCCAACGTGGAAGCCCGAAGCCAGGTTTCGCCTGGGACAAATGGACTGAATAGGGGCCCTCCAAAGACACAGAATTGGCTTTTCTGAAAAGACAAACATGCGCAAAGGAGAGTTACCAGAAACAGAATATCCTAATTTATTCACAAACATATTTGGTAACATACCTTCACACATGTCAAATACCAAGAAAGTATCAGAACTCAGGGACAGAGCTGCAGGAGGCAGGCAGGAGCCAGAACACTGCAAGGGAAGATGGGAAACCTGTCCATTTGACGCTGCTGATCCCAGTCTAGCTGACAGATGCATCCTCTGCCTTCAGATGCTACAAACATATGCAGACATCAGTAGTGTAACTAGCAGGAACCAATCTTTGCTAGCAGCCCCTCAGGACAGTGTCATGCACCAACTCCAGGACCACCAGTCTGGAGACCGGCCTCAGTTAGTACGAGCTTCACGCCTGATGCTTTCAAGGATACTGGTCAGACAGACAAGACCCCCCTTGTGAAAGTCTAGGCCTCACTCAACTGCATCGTCTGGTACGTACTACGCATGTGGAATGGACAGGAGTGATTCAGAATGTATACAAATAACCTTATGATTTTAAAAATTAACATATCAACTTCCACATACCTACGAGGTATAAAAACCTGCCTTTTCTTTAAGCTTATTCCTGTCGGGACCTTAGCCTTTACCTCTATGCAGAATACCTTAAATGCATCTATTCCCAACTCAGAAAATATTCAACTTCCAAACAGTCTAAATATTTAATTCTCTGTGCCTAATTGCAGTGTTCACTTTACCCATACAGCTAAAAACAAAGCAAAACAAAAAACCTGGGGCATATCCTCTGGAATTAAATATTTGATTAGAGGGCTGAACAGTATGCACCAGGCCAGGAGCACTGATGTCCCTGTGCTCCCAGCCAGCTCCCCACCCAGGCAGAGACTGTGGGCAAGTTCCCATACTGCCTTCCCACCAGGGACAGGACTCAGACACATTTGGAGACATAAGCACGTTCCCCACCAAAGGAGGGACCCCTCTGCTTTAAGGCACTGTAGGACTTCAAGGACAAAACCAGTGAGTGGGATAAAGGAGAGATGTTTTGAGGGCAGTGAGGCCCAAGTTCACATCGGGATAGGATCTAGATTTGAATTCAACAAAGAACAATACAACTGCAGATTGACAGGAGTGTAAGCATCTGAGCCACTACAATGAGGAGGGTGAAGGACTTCCTGCGGCAGAGATGAGTAGAAAGCTTGGCAATCGCAGATTGGTGGAGTTCCTGACGTCTCCATGTGAGCAGCCTCCACAAATGCTGACAGCATTTTAAACATTCTTTCATCTAATACTCCTATTGCCACCTGGCGTAGCGACCACTCCCTTCTACCTGGCTACAGGAAAGGACACAAGTGTGGTCTTCCGGAGTCGTCTTCCAGCACTGATGTGCAGGCAGCACTTCCCATGGTCCCTGCCCCACCTCCAGCCACGTGGACCTTGTTTGTCCAGTCCCTGGTCCCTGCATAACTCTGAGCTGGTCTCCTGAAGCACTGTTCTCTCCAAGCTCTCTCTTAAATTTTTACATATGCATCTTCTGACACCAATTCCATTTTATTTCTCCAATTTTGGAGGACTTATTCCTGAACGCAACCTCGTCAACTCTAAATGCTTCAGGAGACATTCTTGGCCTGCCACCGAACCACCCCACAAACCTGGAATCCCACCTCACTCTGGAAGCCCCGGCCCAACAGGTTTGCTGATGCCCCTTGTACCGCTACCTGTACAGTCACCAACACTGGGGTGCCTCTGCCCCTCTCTCCCTAGCCCATCGAACTCAGTCTTGGCATAGAGGGGAGTGCTTCATAAGTTCTTGTTCACACACGCAAAAAACACCAGATAACATATCTTGCCCTCAAGAAAGGATGGTTTTCCCTGCTGGTGAATTTCATTTGGAGTAAACTATTCTTGATCCACTCCATTTGCATAAAAGCAGCAGAATTTACTGAACTGATCATTTATCCTTACTTCTTGTCCCACTTTGTTCTGCTAACAGAATCCTTTCCCTGCCATTTGTCTTTCGGTCTCTCAGAAAAGAACAGGCTGTGTTCCCCTGTTGCCTCTCTCAGCTAAAAAACCATCCCTACCCCAAAAGAAACCAGAAATCATGTGAAAGCAAAAATTCAGAGGCTAACAGCTTAGTACTTTGAGATCCCCATAAACTACCTGTGTAAACACACATCCTGCAACTCCTGGTGTGGTGAAGAGGGCATGGCCTCCCTTCTGCCGCGGCCCCACATTCTTGCCAAAAATGTATCTCAATCTAATCACAAAAAAAAAAAAAAATCAGACAAACCCAAATTGAGGGACCACCTATAAAATAACTAGCCACAATAAAAACAAAACAAAACACTGGCCAGTATAAGGGGACCAAGGGACCAAGGTCTTGAAGGACAAGCAGACTGAGGAACCATCACAAACTAGAGGAGACAACTGTGTGCAGCACAGGATCCTGGACCAGAAAAAGTACATCGATGGGAACACTGGCTAAATTCAAATAAGATCAGCAGACTACTTGGCAGTATTGTATGAGTGTTATTTCAGTTGTCAATAGTTGTACTATGGTTATGTAAGATATTAACATTAGCGGAAACTAGGTGAGGGGGAAAGAGAATCCAGAGTACTGTTTTTGTAATATCTCTGTAAAGAATGAGACCGTTTCAAAATAAAATGTTTCAAAATAAAAAAAGAGTGCTTTAAGGAATATTCTTTCACATGCGTCATTTCATTTAAGCGTGAGTATACAACCTAGCATATATCTAGAAGTGAAATGACTAGTCCACTGTTATGTCAGTTTAAATTGTGGTCAGTGCTGCCATGTCAACCTAAAGAGAGGCTGAATCACTTTACATCCCCACCAGCAATATATGAGTGTGTCACCTCCACACTCCTGCCAACATTGTTATGAAACTTCTGAATCTTAGCCGATCAATCAGGTAAAAATTTCACTGTAGTTTCATTTACATTTCTCTTATGAACAAGATTGAGCATCCACCCATATTTTAAAATACTTTCTATTTCCTTTTTTGTTGATGGACTGTTGATATCCTCTGATCATTTCTCTACTACATTTTCCATCTTTTTCTTATTGATTTGTAAGAGCTCTTTATACATTAAGGAAATAAGTCTTGTCTGTAAAGGCCTTCCTCACTCCAAGATTAAACCATTTTCCCATGTTTTATTTTTCCTATTGTTTTTTTCCCTACTTAGTACTCAGAATATGTTTTAAAGGATTTAATATGTTGTTTATAATGGGAGTAATGTAAGTCTTCATAGTTCGAAAAAGGGGAAAAAACAAGCAATCTGTTTTCCAATGAGGACTTCCAACATAATTCCAAGATTACATTAGTCAAGAGCACTATTAAGAGCAGATTTGAGTTCAGGTTAACTGAACTTCCTACAATGGCTTTAAGAACAAAACCAATAATGCAATAAATCTGCTTGAACCAGTTACAAACACACTGTCTGCATAGTATCTGTCTTCATGTTTCCTCTACACCCTATGGGGAAACCACAAACCTCAGTGTCAGGCTACAATGTCACAGTGTTAATCTATTTAGTGGTTTGGGGTCGCACAAAATGGGAAGCACCAATAATCTGAATCTCACAATACACATACACACACACACACACACACACACACACACACACAACCACACACCTACCTCTGCCAGTGCACATGCTCTTTCTTTCACCTGCAACCACATCCCATTTTTCCACCTGAACTGCTTCAGGATCCAGCATGAAGCTCTCTTCCATCAAACCTCCCGTACTGAGTTCACAATAATCTCTCCCTACTATGAAGTCAGAGCACTTATTTTCTGTGCTGCTCATTTAAAACTCCTGTTATAAGCCAGTTTATGGTATTTCTTCTATTAACTTTTTGTTATTGTGTAACAAATTATCAAATTTGTTGCTAAATTAACAAGCTTATATTTTTTAGTATCAAACTTTATGAAAGCAAGAACATCCATATTTCTCCAGATGCCAAAGAATCTAGTGGGGAAGCAGCAATTTTTACAATCATGAAAATTTTATCAGCATAAACATCACTATGCTCACGCTAACATTCAGTCAGCCAATAGATGGCGTTATTAGTCCTGCAAGGCCATTTTTTGACTAATTAAGCAGCAATTAAAAATGCAACTGCCTACAGGGGCTACCAAGTAAGGTAAATGAGTTAAAACACAATGGGTATTTCTCTCACTTTTTTTAAAAAAAATATTTATTTATTTAAATTAGTTTCAAGTATAAAGTACACTGGTTAGACATCTATAGTGTTCATAAAATGATCCTCCCAATTGCTCCCTCCCTCCCCTTGACTTTCACTTAGCCATCATATTAATGCTAACTGCATTCCCTCTGCCATGCTCCCCATACCCAACTATCAACTACTAATTTGTACTTATTTAACCCTTCACCCCATTCTCCCAGCCTCCCAACCCTCCACTCCCTCTGTCCGTCACCAAATTGTCCACTATATTTTTGAGTCTGTTTTTGACTAGTTTGTTCTTTCTGTTCCTTAGATACTGCATATAAGTGAAATCATATGGTATTTATCTTTCTCTGTCTGACTTAGTTCACTCAGCATAATAACTTCTAGGTCCATCCATGTTGTTGCAAATGGTAGGATTTCATTTTTTTTAATGGCTGAGTAATATTCCATTGTATATGTGAACCATAATTTCTTTATCCAATCATCTATTGATAGGCACTTAGGTTGCTTCCATATCTTGGCTATTGTAAATTATGCTGCCATGAATATTGGAGTGCACAGATCTTTACAAATTATTGTTTTGGTTTTCTTCGGATAAATACCCAGAAGTGCAATTGCTGGGTCAAAAGGTATATCCATTTTTAATTTTTTGAGAAACCTCCATACTATTTTCCATAGCAGCTGTACCAATTTGCAATCCCACCAACAATGTATGAGGGTACCCTTTTCTTCACATCCTCGCCAACACTTGCTGTTTTTGCTTTTTTTTTTTAAATCACTCATCTTTCCCATGTATCAGCCATAGCTCTTACTATGGTTGTATTTCATAATTGCATCTTAAGTTATTTGCTTTAGATACACACATACGGTATTTTAAACTGTGAGAAAGACATGGATTATTTTTCTGGAATTAAATATCACAATCAGACAATCTTCCATTTTAACAAGTATATAATGTGAATAAGAACTATTTCACTTTTTGTCTTAATTCTACTACACAGAGGAACTACTTCCTGTATGGCTGAGATGTAACCTCCTAACCAAACCTCCTGTGTATAACAACTATGAACTTAGGAACAACAACAAAAAGACTACTTGAAGGCCCTAGGGAATCAACAAAAGCTGACAGATTCTGGAAAAGAGTCCACACTGGAAAGAAGCAAACATCGCAGAATCAAAAGCAGGTTAAGTAAAAGGTGGCTAAAACTTCAAGAGAAAATATATGCAATGTATACTTTTTCTGGCCTGAAGAACCAGAGGAGAGATTGGGGTAACCATAGAACATGAAAAGTGAGGGGAGGGACCCAGAAAGCAGAGAGTCAGTGAAAGGGAACCCCAAATTCTGTGAATAAGTTCTTCTAAATCTCTAACTAATGACCTAAACCACATATGTGTGGGGCAAACTGCAAGCAACACAGCTAAGGATAAAAGTTTAACTGCTGCCTAAGAGAAAGTATTTGCAGTTGGGGTCCAACTTACAAACAACAGCTCTTCAGAGGAATATAACAGAATCCAGAGACTCCAAAAGGTAACATCCACAATGTCCAGGATGCAATAAAAAGTTACTTGATATACAGAAAAATAGGAAAATGTGACCCAGCTCAACAGAAGTGTCAATCAATGGACAATGATGCCAAGAAGATCCTGATGTTGGAATCAGAAGACAAGGATTTTAAAACAGCTGTTACAATATTATATGACATAACGTATGCTCAAAATGGAAAAGGTGGAAAATATCAGAGACATAAACAATAACAGAAGAACCAAATGGAAATTTTAGATATAAAAAATAAAATATCTGAAATTTTTAAATTAACTGGAAGGCTTAATAACCAAATGGAAACATGAGAGGAAAGCCTGTGAACTTGAAAATAGAGCAAGAGAAATTATTTGAGATGAAACAGGAAAAAATATTAAAAACAAATAAACGGGGTGTCAGGTATATGTGGAACAACAGAAAAAGTTTAACAAACATGTAACTTAAGTCCTAGAAGGAGAGGAGAAACAGAATAGGGCAGAAAAAAAAATATTTAAAAAATTAATGACTGAAAATTTCCCCTCAAGTTGGTCAAAAACATAAATTTACAGATTCAAAAAAGCTCAATGAACCACTAGCAGAATAATTTCAGAGAAAAACACCTAGGCACACCATAGTCTGTTGAAAACCAAATAAACAGAAAATCTTGGAAACACCCAGAGAGAACACCACATTTCATGGGAGAACTATAATTTTAATGACAGATAACAATTCAGCAGAATTAATGGAGGCCGGAAGACAATGGTTCATCTATCTATACAGTCTTAAATAGAAAACTTGCACTAAAAGAAATGCTACAGTTCTTCAAGCTAAGTGGAAATATCAGATGGAAACCTGAGTCTTCGAGAGGAAAGGTAGAGCATCAGAAACGGTAACCCGGGTAAATATAAAAGTATTTTTCTCTTAATTTCTTTTTAAAAAATATATGACAGCTTAAAGCAAAAATTAAAACACTGTCTTGTGGGTTTATAACATATGTATATGCTGCTATACATATAACATATGGGGTGGAGAAATAAAACATATCTATATAGTAGCAAGTTTTTTATATTATACAAAGTGCTATAATAGTAATTCTAAATAGACTATTAAAAGTTAAGGCTAAACACTGGATTCACCACCAGAATAACCACCTAAAAAATGATGTAAAGAGGTATAGCTAAAAAAGCATTAGATAAACTTAAATAGATTTTTAAAAATTTACTTGATCCAAAAGAAAGCAAAAAAGGAAGAAGGGCGGGGAATGAGAAGGGACAAATACTAAATGACAAACTGAAATCAATGACTTAAGTTTTCGCCTTAGGGGAAAAAAAAGCACAAAGTCTACCCAAAGACAGGAGAAGAGAAGATGTAACAAAGAATAGAAATCAATAAAGTAATAAAAAAAAAGCGAGGGGAGGGGGGGCAGACAATGGAGAAATTAACAAAGATAAGGTTGATTCTTAAAAAAGATCAAAAAAACTGATAACCCTTAGCTAGACTGCTGAAGAGAATACAAGTTACCAACATCAGTAATGAGGTGGGGATCTCCTTACAAATTTTACAGACATCAGGAGGATTATGAACAAATTTATGCTAAGGAAGTTGACAACTTAGATGAAATGGACAAATTCCCTGAAAAAAATAAAATCTATCCAGAGTGACAGGAGATGAAACAAATTCTGAACTGCTTTATATCTAATAAAGAAATCGAATGTTTTCAAAAACATTTCCACAATAAAATTCTAGGCCCAGAATTTTTACTGGTAAATTCTATTAAACATATAAGCAAGAAATAACACCAATCTTACACAAACTCTTTCACAAAAATAGAAAAAGAGGGAATATTTCCCTATCGGTTTTATGAGAACAGCATAGCCCTAATATTAAACCTGACAAAGACACTACACACACACACACACACACACACAATAAAAATAATAGGCTAATATACCACATGAACACAGACAGGGAGGTCCTGAATAAAATATTAACAAATTGAACCCCAAAATATGTAAAAATGATACTGTATCATGAGCAAGCAGGTTTACCTCAGGGATGCAAGGCTAGTTTAGCACTACACAATCAATCAATATAATTAACTCTACCACACACACACACACACACACACCCCCCAAAAGAAATGGCACTAATGGGCTCAGAAGGAGCAAATGAGAGTATAGGTACTATAGCACACTGTAGAGGGCAAGCCCATCTGTAGGAGGCAGCAGCTGCTACAATATTCTAAATCACCATTGTCAAATGTAGACCAAGACTCTCAGAACTTTTAATTTTTCAAAAGAAATAAGAAACTCAAATAATCATGTGAAATTTGATTTTAAATGTTTGCAATTGCTTTTTTAAATGTTTGAACCAAACAAAATTTATTTATAGACAAAATGAGCCTGTGGTTGCTAGTTTGCAACTCCTTTCTAATCTGGAAAATGATGCCCATGAGAAAGTTTACCAGCAAAGAGAAACAGAGTAAAGCTACAAAAAAGAGGCTCACACTCCTGTTTGGTAGAAATACATCAGAGAACAACTTTTATAGAAAAAATAGATGATGTTTATGGCTTTGAGGTAAACAGAAGTTAGCAAACTTTTTCTGTGAGGGGAACACAGTAAATATTTTAGACTTTTCGAACCCTGTGGCCTCTCTTACAGCTGCTCAGCTCTGCCATATGGCAGGAAAGTGGTTACAGACAACATGTGAAAGAATGAACAGGTCAGTGTCCCAATAAAACTTTATTCACAGAAATAGGCCATAAGCCTGATCTGACCCACAGGCCTTTGAAGAACCTTGGGGTAAGCCACAGAAGATTGGTGTACTTGACTAAATTAAGAACTTCTGTTTATCAAAAACAAAACAAAACAAAACAAAAAAACCCCACCAGACACCAAGATAAGAGTGAAATGGCGAGCCACAAACTGGGGGAACATAGTTGCAACAATTATTATTAACTGACAAAAGAATAATTAATAAAAGATGAGTACTCATAAACAATATATACGAAAATACATAATAGTAAATCTAGGAAAAAATGAGGTCAAAAGACATAAATAGCATTTTACAGAAGACAAAACAATGTCCAAGAAGCCATATATAAAAGATATTCAATTTCATTAGTAATCCATTAAAATCCCAAGAGAAACATCGTTTTGTAACCATCAAACTGACAAACATTTAAAACAGCTGGAAATCTCAAGTGTCAGCACAGATATGCACAGGGAACTCTCACAGACTTTGTGGAATGTAAATCAGGATCCACTTTAAAAAAGTCACGATTACTTTTACTAAAAGACACATACTCTAAACCCAGCAATCTCGTTCCTAGTTACATATCCTAGAGAAGGGGTCCCCAGTTCCCAGGCCACAGACAGGTACCAGTCAATGGCCTGTTAGGAACCGGGGCCACACAACAGGTGATCGGCAGGCAAGTGAAGCTTCATCTGTATTTGCAGCTGCTCCCCAGGTTTACCATCACCGCCTCAGCTCCACCTCAGGTCATCAGGCATTAGACTCAGAGGAGCGCAAACCCTAACGTGAACTGCGCATGCGAGGGAACTGGGTCAAGTGTTCCTTATAAGAATCTAATGCCTGATGATCTGAGGTGGAGCTGAGGCAGTGATGCTAGCACTAGGGAGTGGCTGCAAATATAGATTAACATTAGCAGAGAAGTTTTATACAGAGACCATAATAAATCGATTGCTTGCACACTCATATCAAAACTCTATCAGTAAGTGACAATTAAGCTACATCTGGTGGCAGGCTTTATAGTGGCAATTGAGTTGATAAACTTCAATTGTACAGCCACATCTGGTGGCAGTCAGAATCCAACACTTACTTTAGTCCACACGTGGCCCGTCCATCATTTTACTTATTTACCAGCTCGGTCTGCGCCTCTTTACCACACTGAGCACTTGTCTCAGTCACAGACTGGGTAAGCCTGCAAGCTAACCCTAGCCAAAATGAGTGAAAAACTAACATCCCTGGAGAGGTTCTTTGAAAAAGGAGAAAGACCCAATGATGAGACAGCAGCAGACTCTAAGACCACCAACAAAAGAAAGCTGCATTTAAAGAAAATACCAAGTCTTACTTAAATTACGGGTTCACTGCAACAGGTGGTTCACATTCTCCAAGCCCGCTTTGTATAATATGTGGCGACAGGCTATCCAACAAAGCCATGAGACCTTCAAAATTACTTCGCCACATGGAGACCAAGCACCCTGCATTAAAAGACAAGCCTTTTATAGAGTTTTTCAAAAGAAAAAAAAAAAATGTGAACACGAAGAACAGAAGAAATTATTGAAGGCCACACTTCACTAAATGTGTCTGCACTGAGAGCATCATTCTTAGTGGCTAACCGCATTGCTGAAGCTAAGAAGCCTTTTACTTACTGTTGGTGAAGACCTGATCCTGCCTGCTGCAAAGGACATTTGTCATTAACTTTTAGGAGAGGCTGCAGTTCAAAAGGTGGCACGTGTTCCTCTTTCAGCTAGCACCATAATTAGACAAATTGATGAAATAGCAGAAGATACTGAGGCACAGTTGTTAGAGAGGATTAATGAGTCACCATGGTATGCAATCTGGGTTGACGAGTCTACAGATGTTGACAAGACAACAATGCTTGTTTCTGTGCGATATATTTTTCAGGAGAATGTGCATGAGGACATGTTATGTGCACTTTTGTTGCCAACCAACACCACAGCTGCAGAACTATTCAAGTTTTTGAATGATTACATATCAGAAAAATTGAATTGGTCATTATGTGTCAGTATATGCAGACAGAGCCGCCGCCATGACTGGATGGCTTACTGATTTCACTACTTGGGTCAAAAAGGTAGCTTCTGAATGTGAGTCTATGTACTGTCATCCACAGAGAAAAGCTGGCTAGCCAAAAAATGTCACCTGAACTTAACGTTTTGCAGGATGTGATTAAAATGATCAACCGCATTTAAAAACATGCCCTTAACTCACATCTGTTCGCGCAGTCTGTGAGATGGATGCAGAGAAGTGAGGTGGCTTTCTAAAGGTAGATCACTAGCCAGTTTTTGAGTTACAAGAGTAGTGCCAGAGATTTTTTAGAAAAAGTCACCACTGGCAGCACATTTCAGTGACACAGAATGGATCACAAAACTTGCTTACTTGTGTGACATATTCACCTTGCCCTAAATCGAAATGTCACTTCAGGGGAAAACAGTGTTCAAGTCAGTAAAGTGGCTGCATTCAAAGCCAAACTGGAATTATCGGGGTGATGAGTGAACATTGGGATTTTTGACATTTTTCAAACATTAGCAGAGATTTTTTGAAAGAGACTGAGCCAGGGCTTTCTTTCTCCCAGCTGGTGCATGATCACCTATCTCAGCTTTCAAAAGAGTTTGAGCATCACTTCTGAACCACAAAAGACCCCTAAACTGGGAAGGAATGGCTCTGTGACCCATTTGTGTATAAGTCAGGTGAATCGACTTTGTCCGTGCTAGAAGGGAATCAACTGCTTGAGATCGCAAATGACAGTGGCCTTAAAAGTATGTCTGAGACAACAAAATCTCCATACATTCTAGATTAAAGTCAAGGTGGAATATTGTGAGACTGCCACAAAAGCAGCAGGGACCAGTGACCAGGGACCAGTGCTCATATGGAAATCTAATGCCTGATGATCTTAGGTGGAGCTGAGGTGGTGATGCTAACGCTGGGGAGCTGTTGCAAATACAGATGAAGCTTCACTAGCTTGCCTGCCACTCACCTCCTGCTGTGCAGCCTGGTTCTTAACTGCCCACAGACCAGTACCAGCCCGAGGCCTGGGGGCTGGAGACTCCTGCACAGAAGCACTGAAAAGCCTGCTTCCATTTCCAACATCCTATCTTTGTGAAGCAGGGTTTTCTGCAGTGACAGCAACGAAAATGAGATTATGGAGTAGACTGGACATAAGCAACACACTCTGAGTGCCACTGTCTCCCATCACCCCCAGATGAGAACGTCTACTTGCAGAAAAAGCAAGCTAAGGGCTCCCACTGATTATGCATTATGGTGAGTTGTATACTTATTTCATTATATCTTACAACGTAATAACAATAGAAATAAGGTGCACAATAAATGTAAAGCACTTGAATCATCCCAAAACCATCCCTCGCCCCCCTGCTTCAGTCCGTGGAAAAATGTCTTCCACAAATCGGGTCTCTGGTGCCAAAAAGGTTGGCGACTGCTGCCCTAAAGAACTGCCTGCATCTGTGAGGCAGGATGCCTGCATGATGAAGTTCACAGCCGCCTCATTTACAAAAGCCCCACAGTAGAAAGAACCCAAAAGGCTGTGTCTGGGATGGAGAAATAAGCTGCAATATATTCATACGATGGACTATTAGAAAACAATGGCATGGATAAACCTTTCAGGTAATACTGTTCCACTGACTTGTACATGTAGTGTATGTACTTTCTGATGTGTATCTTAAAATCAAACATACACAGACACAAGATACCATTTAACACTCACCAGATATGCAATGATTAAAAAATCTGAGACTACCAAGCACTGGATGTGAGTGTGGAGAAGACTTTCATTGTCTGCTGGTGGAAGATACAGTGTTACAACTCTTCTCGGAAAATAACTTTGATTTACTTAATAATTTGGCCCATACCAAGTGATACAACAATTCTACTTAGGTATATGTCAGGAATTATACATAAAGAAATGAAAGTCTGTTAACAGCAGAATAAGCAGAGAAAACTAATGAACTACACCATTATCATGGAGAACACTAAGAAAACATAATGACCCAAAAAAGCAAAGTCCCATCAGAACACACAATATCATTTCAATTAAAGTGTGTGTGTCTGTACACATACATATGTATAGAAATATAAAGAATAGCAAGGAAATAGAAACCAGAAAATTCAGGTCAGCGGTTACATCTGGGAAAGAGAAGGGGATGCATCGGGAAGGGTTGAAGGACTCGTAATTTCTATTTAAGCTAGGTAATGCGTATTCATTTTACGTTTCTTTTCAAAATTGAACATACATATTATATGTATTCCTTTTTAGATAGAAAGGAAGAGGAGGAAGAATGAAAGGAAAATAAAGCTTGCAGGGGAGGGGGCTGGCCACCAGCTTCAAACGCTGTGAGTCACTTTAAACTTGCAAAAATATGTACACATAGCCTATTAGAACTTAGCCTGACATAAGCAGAGGAGCTCTCTGCTGTCTGTGGGATATAACATGGCTAGGGGGCTGGATCACCCTATAGTCCACCTGGAGTAGTGTGTGTAAGTCCAAATTGGAGCCAGGTCTGCAGGTATGAAATGAAGACAGCTGCAGGAAGAGGGCAGGCCCTGGAAGGCCCAGCACAATACAACCAATATTCCCTCATCTCAGACACTCTCTTTGGCCCTGTGCTCCAGTTCACACTATAGTTAATCTTTACCAGCTCAAATGAAGGAAGAGATGCCAAAAGAACTGCACAGAATTCTTTTCAGGAGCAACTTTCAGGCAGTACTTCTGGTGACCCTGTGTGGAAACCACTCAGGGCAGCAGGAAAAAGCCTGCTGAGCCCAGTGGAAGGCAATATCTTTAAAATATATTAAGGAAAAAAACCTGGTTCAGAACAGCAGGTTGCATTTGCTACCATGGTGTTTAAATATATATGTGTGTGTACACATACACATAAATTATTCTTATAAGCCAAGCATACCTCTGTGAGAACACTCAAGAAACTGGCTACAGAGGCTGCCACCAGAAGAACTGGTGTCTGAGGGTTTCAGTGAGAAAGACATGCTTTTCACTGCTCACACCTTTGTATCTTTTGGATTTTGTGCTATGTATATCAATAACCTATTTATAAAATAACCTATTTATAAAAATTACCCAATTATAAAACACACTAGAAAAATTTACTAGGGGCATAAAACACATTTACATAGGGATATAAAAAGCTTGGGAAAATGTCCTTGAATAGGAAGAGTAAATATTTAAAGATGTCAATTCTCTAAATTAGTCTATATTTTTAATATGATCTCAATGAAAACTCAAACAGAATTTTTATGAACTAGTCAAGCTTATTCTAAAATTCATTTAAAAAATAAGTGTGCATAAATAGCAAAGACATTTTTGAAAGTATGAGAAATACTATTATCAAATATTAAAGTACATTAAAGCTACAGTACTAAAATTTCCTCCCTCACTTATTAAATCAAAACCAATTCCAGACTTTAAAAGTGAAAATAAAAGCTAAAAGCACTGTAATAAAACATAAGATATTTTAAAAATATTTTACTGATATAATTCACCTAGTGTATAGGTTAATGGTTTTTAGTATATTTACAAAGTTGTGTAACCATGACCAATATCTAATTCTAGAACATTTTTATCACCATACCTAGAAAGAAACACCATACCTATTAGCAGTCACTCCCCATTCCCCCTGCCCCTCAGTTCCTGCCAACTACTTTCTGTCTATATGGATTTGCCAGTTCTGAATGGTTCACATAAATGAAATCACATTATATATGGTCTTCTGTGTCTGGCTTCTTCCACTTAACAAAATGTTTTCAAGGTGCACCCAAAATGTACCATTTATCATACCTCATTTTTTTTTTTTTTTAGAAAAAGTAATATTTATCAAAAGTATATTTTAGGAGGCGGCAGGCCACACTAAGGAAGGCTGTAGCCCTGTGGAATCTGGAAGGTTAAAAGATAAGAGTATACTACAAAGGAGGAACGGGTTTTCAGCAAAGAGAGCTGTAACCATACCCCACTGCTTTTTATGGCTGAATAATATTCCATTAATTGGATAAACTACATGATGTTCATCCATTCATCAGTTGATAGATAACTGGGTTGTTTCTACTTTTTGGCTATTATAAATAATGCTGCTATAAATATTGGTGTACATGTTTCTGTGCGGATACATGTTTTAAATTCTCTTGGGTATATACCTAGGAATATGTGTGCTGAGTCAAGTGGTCACTGTATGTTTAACCATTTGAGGAACTGTCAGACTGTTTTCCAAAATGCTGTACCATTTTACATTCCTGCCAGCATTGTACGAGGGTTTTGATTTCTCCGCATCTTCACCAACACTTGTTATTGCCTATGTTTTTTTATTATAGCCACCCGAGTGTGTGAGAAGTGGTGGCTCACTGTGGTTATGGCTTGCTTTTCCCTAACAATTAATGATGTTAATCATCTTGAGATCTTTCTAAACAAGACACATAACCAAGAACCATAAGTTTATGGGCCACATAAAAATTAAAAGTAAATAGATCCTAACAGTTCTCTCCGCAAGGAAAAAAATGTGTAACTATGTGAGGTGATGGATGTTAATTATTACTTAAACTTACTGTGATTATTTCACAATATATTCAAACATCAAATCATTGTTATATACTTGAAATTTATATACTGTTATATGCCAATTATATCTCAATAAAAAAATTTTAAAAATTTAAAAGTAAACAATAACCATACTACCAAAAAAATTAGGTCAATATGCAAACACACTAGGGAAAAATATCTGAAACATGTGGCAGAAGGCTAGTTTCCATAACATAGCAAGATCACTTACAGATTATAAGAAAAAGGCCAACAGTGTAAGAGAAAAATGGCAATTCACAAGAGAAATATAAATGACTCTGAATCATACAAAAAATGCTTTACATCATTCATAACTAAAGAAATGAATTTTAAAACAAGATAGCATTTTCACTATCAGACTGACAAATATTTTAAATTTTGTTATGCCAGCTCTGGTGAAGGTGTGAGAAAGCTGTTGGCAGGGCTGTCTGTGATATTTTTAAAAAGGCTGGAAACAACCTAAATGTCCACTGAGAGAGGGTTGAATAAATTAAGGGGCGCCAACACTGTGGGATACTAGCAATCTGTGCCTCGATATAGTATAGTATGATATGCCCCAGTGTAGCGTAGTTTCTCTTCTTTTCTAAGGGAATGTGGGTGTGTACATGCGTGTTGCTGCAGAGGCTTTTTCTGGCATAGCTGGGCAGTACACTGAGAGTCAGGGTGGAAGATTTTTTTCACTGTACCAGTTTGTTCTGGAAAACAGGACTCCTTTCTCAATAAAAACACAAAATTTTTCAGAAAACTGTAAAGTTAGTTTTAATTCTAACTCACTACCTAGTCTTACCCATCACCCAAATCTCAATCTGTGAAGTCACACTCAGACAAATGAGGCACACTTAACTCTGTTCAAGGGCGCCCCTGGCACTAACCCCAGTCTCCTCGCTGTCCCTCCAAAACACCACCCCAGACCCTGACACGGGATGCTCCCCTCTGCTTGAAACACTCTTCTCCAGACACCTTTGCCTCTGTCCAGGCTTTGTTTAAACACCGCCTTCCATGGAGGCCTTCCCTGACCACCCTATTTCTATCGAGATTCCCTTCCTGCTTTGGTTTCTTCGCAGAACTTTTCACATAACATCCATATAGCATTTACCTGTCTGTGTCCAACCCCACTCCACCCCAGCACCATCCAGAACCAGGAGTTTTGTCTGTTTTGTCCTCTGGGTATCCTATAACACCCAGAACAGTGTCAGACACACAGCAGGCACCACAGATGTCTGTTTAATGAACTCATGTTGCTACACTATGTAGAAGATATTCCAGTATGCTAAACCTTTGACTGTCTCATGTCTTTATTGTTCCCATGATGATGCTAGTGTGACAGCAGACCCTTGATAAACACGTGGTTATTTCCTCAGAAGGTACAGCCGCATAACAAAATGTTTCACAGACCACAGGTTAAAATCGGTGACCCAGTGGCTATGAAATCAATTCAGTGGGTTAAAGTAAAACTTTTTTAAAAATGAAAGCAGAAGAATGCGTAGCATAAGAGTATTTATAAAACTTTCAGCTAAATATGTACACATATTTGTACAGTGTGTATGTGTGTGTGTGTATGTGTGTATGTGTGTGTGTGTATATATATATGCTTGTATAGCAGGTCATGATGTGAATACATTTCTTACAGGGAGTTCATGAGAAAAAAAGTTTGAAATGCACTCATCTAATTTCAGCCTATACATCTCTAATTTTAAAGCTTTGGGTTCAGTAAAATATTTTTTTTAAAAAATAAGTTTACTCTGTAAGTTTAAAATTCTGTAAACTAAAAAGTACTTCCAGATCACTGAAAAACAGAATTAATGCTCTCCCACAAAGTGGAAATACTATATTGGGAAAACTACAGTTCTTTGGAATGTAGCCTCTAGCTTCCCCCCCTCCCCAGAATACCTCCAATTATTTTACCATAGTTTTATGCTTGTAAGCATGAAATTCTCTGCTTTTCAGAAAGTCAACTTGGACAGTTCCATTATTCTCTCCATTTTAACCAGATACCACAGGTTAGCTATTTGATTCACATCTGAAATTTCTCTAAACATTGTTTCTTAAGTTCTATAATTATTTCACGTGAGGTTTAAGTATATCAATACTGTAGACAGAAAGCTCTTCATTTTCCACTTATGTATCAAATAAAGATTTGCATTCCTTCAAAAATCTCCACGTTCTTACCTCTGGAATTCTCTAACACTTTCACTGTTTCTTAAACCATACTATGTTTCAGAGCCTGTTTTGAGATCATTCTCTAATAAACTTATACTTGTCTTATACTTACACTCTATCAAGAAACATCAACTCCCTGAATATAAAGAAACAAAACAAAAACAAAGGAGAGGCGCACCTCTGAATAGTCTAAATACAGTACATAAAATCCATACCCCGACTTTAGTCACATAAAATTATTCCAGTCCCCACTCACAATCCTTCTTTTTAAAAAATGTGCTGCTAACAAGTTTTATCGTCTAGTTTGCCAGCCCACATCTAAAACCTGCGAGAGGAGGAAGGAACACAGCCCTAGGGAGGCCTGGCAAGTTAAATGAGAGTAAAGGAGGCTAAAAAGTCAGAAATACTCAAGATGCCATTTCAAGAGCCGTCACATCCCAGAGGGCCTGTGTATTACTAAAGAGGACCGTCATTCACACTATTGGCCCTGGAAACATCAAAGAAAGGTTCAGTTATATTCCATCTAATGATTGTTTTAGAAAGTCTTTTAATCATAATGATTAAAACGAAATGTTTTACTACTTTAAAAGTAAGCTTCATGCAAAATTCACTCAGGCACTCCTTTCCCTGTAAATGCTAGAATACTGACGTGAGCAAACTACAATGGCAATGTGCTTTCTTCATTTCTCCTTCATGGTGCCATATCAGCTACCTGACATATCCAGTTCCACTAGAAAGACTTTGACCTTTCTATTTGTTCTTAATAGTGTGACTATATAGTCTGCTCTTTTTTTTAAATATGGTATTCATTTTGGATATCTGAAAATTAGTTTTTTATATTCCAATCACATTTCTTGATCATATGGCTGCTACATACTGAGCCATTCTTTTAAAATTAGTTACACCCATGACTCAGCATTCCCCTGGTTAAAAAGCAAGTGGAGATGAGGCCTCTGAATAAACACTGGTTCTCTAGCTAATTCCTAGTGGCTTTAGCAGAAATAACTAGCTATATCATAAATAAACATCCTGAAATCTATCTTTACTAAATGTTACAGAACTTCTTAGTGGACTAAGCAAAGAGTAGCTTCCTAGGAAAAGATGAGTCTTCCATATCAAGACTGAGTAGGATGGTGTTTAACAAAAAATCTAGCTGGCTACAGTAAGGGCACCCAAAATGCAATTCAAGAACATCCTCTGACTTTGAACCTAAAGCAATTCACTTTGAGTGTGAACTGGATATATTTCATTGATTCCTGAATCGGCGCTGTGGTCTGAGACAATAAACACCACCACTGGCCTCAGTAACCATCTCCTTTATGGAAATCAGCTATGCCATATTTACAACCCAGAGTTTGACATTGGCGGGGGGCGGGGGGGGGCGTGAGAAATGTTTATTTCCCTACACTGTTTTCTCATAAACGTCACTTTCCCCACCTCTTTCTTCGAGCTGCATTCCTTCTCTTCTTGCACGGCAGTAGCAAAACATCTGGAGATTTTTCTTTGGTCTTAGTTCTGGCCAAGTAAGCAGATAACTAAGAAGGCCTTTGCTAATCTATTACATTTGGGTTGGTTTGATCTTCTGCATATGGCTTAGATCACTCAACCTCCCCACTCTCCGACCATGCACACACCCAAGCATCTCACGCCCTTATGATAAAGGCCCACCTAGTACCTCCTGGGCAGTAGAGCCACACACATATTTTCCTGCTGCTGGCCCTAAGCCCCAGCACCATAGTTTATACAGATGACGTCATTCAAACTCTAAGCAGTTAAGGATCAAAACCTATATCATCATGCCATATTAGCAGCATAAACAGCTGTCTCACAGATACAGAGTGAAATCTGGCCAGCAAGTGCTATTTCTCTCATGACAAAAATAGCCTGGGAACATCTGAAATTTGCCTGAATACTTGTGAAGGCTGAAGCACAAGAGGCGTTAGGGGCAGAAATTAAACAGCACGTGCCCCAAAGAAAGAACAGAGGGAAGGAGCAAATTAAATCAACAAAAGAATAAAAGTACTTATTTTTCAGCTGGATAGGGTCTATGTGGGGTTCACTGTGGGAAATAAACAAATGTGCAATGCTTGAGCCCTCCAACAAACAGGGGAACCCCACTCTTCTGACCTTTCTGGTGCTCGAAGCGAACTCCTCAACCCTTTCCAAGGCAGAAAATTCCAGCAAAGATCTGAGCTTACAGAGAACGGAAAAAGCATAAAACTTTAAATTGAGCACCAACCGTTCTACCGTGACTACCTCATGATCTCATTCTAGCAATGTCAAACCTTGAGAACAAGAGAATCCTGCAAGATTAAGAAATAGGGCTCAGGAATGCGGGGGCCATGGCAGTTTCCTAGCCACATGATATGACCAACCCACTAGCCTAACTGCCTTACAACACAAACACATTTGCTTTTGGAGACTAAATCTATTGTTGATTTTTCAGGATCATCTCTCTTCTTTGGAAAAGAGCTTTATCATCGGTCTACCGGCAAATCAGTTACTTCTGATACTTGCTGGAGCTTCGGCGAAAGATCTGACGGTAGTTTATATTTTTAGTATTAACATTTCATTTTCCAGATAACTCAGGCTCTGAAACTCATGCTATCATGAATATACATTTTAAGAGAAAGAATTACTTGCTGGTTGTAATACTGCTGATTCCCAACTACCAGTCAACTTAAGATTCACAATAAAGGAAATTACTTAATCAGCCACTTGGTCCTGAGGGACTGTAGAAAGTCAGGTGTGTGTGGAGCTCAGTGACTGCAGATGAGTTCTCTAAACACTGACCTAGATCTGGCACTGTGACTATCCTGATGATTACAGAAGGATGTGGTCCTTTCCCATGTTTACATATAACAGATGAGAAAGGACATAATTTTTAGCCTCATTCACCCTCACTGCCATATACTCCTAGTTTCTTGTCAAACCAAATTAAGAGGCACTTCCTTACTCTGCCTGAAATTTTCAAGATTTGGCCCATGTATGCTCTCGTCTGTGAAGCTTACACAGTCAACTACATTTCTGTGCTCCCTGATACTCCACACATGCCTCCAGCATAACCCAGTATACTGCCTGGAAGCCACATGTTCCCACTAACCTATGAGCCAGACAAAAGGCTCACGTCATCTTTGAAGTCCCAGGTGCCACAGTCCATGGTCTTACGGCCATGCCACCCTGAACAAGCCCAATGTCTGATCTCGGAAGCTAAGCAGGGTCAGGCCTGGTTAGTACTTGGATGGGAGACCACCTAGGAAGACCAGGTGCTGTAGTCATAAATAATAATAAATAATTAAAATTTTTAAAAAATTAAAATATATATATATTTGTTGATAAACTAAGTCATAAACAAAAATGAAAAACAAAAAGTCCACAGAGACTGGGATGATGGTGACATGTGGTCAGAGTCCTAGGTGTGAACCCAAGCGCATGCTAAAATCTGGCAACACTTTCCCAGGAAAAGAGGAAAGAATACAGAAGAATTCTGAATTTTCTGCGTAAGTGAATTCTCATACCATGTTATTACCCTCCACACACACTGTATAGGATATTTTCTTGGCTAAATTCGCCAATTAATCCATCCAAACAATTATACCTTCATACTTATCCAGGTGACGATGTCAAGGGCAACTGCAATATAGAAGACTTCCAAGAACAGGTTCTGTATTTTAGATTCAAGCAAAAGAATGTCTGAACCACTGCAAAAGAAATAGCAGCAGAGGACACAGATTATTAAAGGAAAGAGATTAAAAAAAACAGAAAACAAAATCTGGCTGGACTGAAAACTGATGTGTCCTTCCAATGTTAAGTGACACTATGTGGTAAAAAGAATGAATTACAAACACACAATCAGAACACCCAAACCCTAAACTGCAGACCAGTACCAGTGAACAGGGGCTCCCAAACCCTAAACTGCAGACCAGTACCAGTCTGTGGCCTGTTAGGAACTGGGCCACACAGGAGGAAGTGAGCGGCAGGCGAGCGAGCAAAGCTTCTTCATCTGTATTTGTAGCCACTCCCCAGCACTAGCATCACTACCCCCGCTCTACCTCAGATCATCAGGCATTTGATTCTCATAGGAGCACGAGCCCCTGGGGTCAAAAAGGTTGGAGACTGCTCCCTTAGAACATGAACAATAAAAAAAAAAAAATCTTAACCACCAGAGAAATGGAAAAAGACAATCGGCTACTAAAGAAACAATCAAGTTGATGTGACTGTTCATCTGTAACAAGGATGCTAGAAGACAAAAGAGCAATATCACTCTTTAGAGGAAACTATTTTGTACTGGAATGCAACACCCAGCCAAATTAATACCCAAGTATGAGAGCAAACTAAAAATCTTTTTAGATATGGTGGGGCTTAGAAAATTTACAACCTACAGACTTTCTCTGCAGAACTAACACAAGAATATACTGATAGCACAGAAAATAAATCCAAAAAAGATGTTGGATATGAGCAAGTGATAAAACTTAGTTGTCTTATCTGCTAGTGCATGTTATTTTAAAAAATCATGATTAAAAGAGACTACACCAAAATTTAAAACTCAGATAATAAACTGTGAACACTATGAAAAGGAAATTCATAGAAGATACACAAACAGCTATTAAATGAAAACAGTCTTACTAGTACCCATGTAAATTAAACAAAAAATAGTCTATACACCATAGGTTTAGAAAAGATGTAATAGTCAGTGTTGGAGAAGACACCTTAATATAGGTAGTCTTATTCCCTGCTAATAGGACCATAAAACGATAAAATATTTTTGGACAGCAATTTGGCAATATCAGCTAACATTTCAAATACGCACAGGTTCAATCCAACAATTCTAAAACTCTAAATCTGTAATTCTAAAGAAATACCACACGTGCACAAGATTTAAATAGTCGCCTATTCTACACAGTATTAATAACCCTCGCCCCTCCAAAAAAAACCCGGAAATAATCTTTATTACGTTTATGAATAAGACAATGTTAAGTAAATGATGATACAACCGCAATATAGGATACTATGCAGCCACTGGAAAGCCGTAGAACGGTGCATACTGACGAAAAGATGTGTAGGAGCTTTAAAAATTTTGTAGCATAATCTATATACGGTTTAGGCCTTTTTATGTAAAAAGTTAGACACGTATATTTATACATGTGTTTACTGTGCAGAGCCTGGAAGAAAACAGGTTCATCTGTGGTTACTTCCGAGTGGGGAGTGAGAAAGGAGAGACTGTGGTTATTTTTTTTTTCGATATTTATTTCAGCACCTACCAATCCCAGGGACCGGGGTGCCGGTTCTCGGTTTGGTTCGCTGCACTGTGCCATGCAGGACGGAGTGGACACTCTGGTTTGTGTCGAATGAACGAGGGAGCAAGTGGCTAATGCATTACTAGTGTATAAAATAACTTGGGGGGCGGAGAGAAAGAAAAGCCCAACTATGGGACTTAAGTGATCAGCCTACTGAAGTCTGTTCCCAGCGCACACGTGCCCTCGGATTTCACTCTCCGAAACTGTCTTCGGCGCCAGGAAAGAAGAGCCCGCGCGGCCCCTCTGCCTCACCCTAGCCCGAAAAGAAGCCCCTGCTGTAGTCACACGGGCCGGAGCTCAACCGCGTTACCTCCTGGGGACACCCGGGCAGCGCGGGGTCCTGTGGAACCAGGACACACCGAGGGCTCGGCATTCGCCGCTCGTCGTGCGTTTGGCGCATAAATTTCAGTTTTCCGTGCCGCGCAAAGGGTGCCGTACCCCTGTCTCCCAGAGAATGAAGCGGGCTCCGAGCCTCAGAGGGCCATGCCTACCCGCCCCTGCCCGCCGGTACGTCTGCCCTCACCTGCCCCGGCGGCTGCCAGCGCCGGCGCCCGCAGGCGGCGTCCCCATAGAAGCAGCGCCCGCAGCTCACGCGCCATGTCCGTCGTGTCGAGCGCCCGCGCAGCCGCGCGCACCAGGGGCGGGGCGTTCCCCGGACGCGGGTGGGTGACGTCACGGTGCGCGCCGGGCTGCCCAGTCCGCTGCCTGAGCCGGCGGGTGGGCAGGGACCTCGGTGGCATCATGGGGACAGTCGGGTCTGGGGGCGGGACCTCCGTGACCTTGTGTCGCGTTGTCAAGGGCGATAGGCAGAGCACAGAGCTGCCCTAGACTCTCCCCGGCTAGCTGGGCCCCAGTTTGTGAATCCTTAAAGTAGAGCAGATGTTCGCTGCCACTCGGGATGATTTGAAAGGGCGGCTCTCGGGCAGAAACAGTTAACGTCTCCCGGGTCTTTGTAAGTCTTCGGCCATACTCTTCCAGACCGTTAGAAGTCAGTCTCTTCCAACCAAGGCAAGCCAAATACCTAAAAGAAGTGAAAGGGCGAATTTAAGGCTTGACTTGTCTACACCAAGACTGTGGAACTCAAGAACCAACACCCACCAGCAAAACTAGGCTATTCATTCCATTTCTCTCGCCCCGCTGTTAGGGATTCAAACCAAATCCTTTTCTCACAGAATTCCAAGCCTGAAGTGGGGCCTAGGGGGCTCCCCAGATGATTCTGAGGCACACTAAAGAGTCACTGCCACCTTCAAATAATTGTACAAAAACGGGGTTACTAGAGATTGTGACAAAAGCTTCAAAGTACAGGAGCCACAACAATGTCCTCCATGGGGCCTGGACATAGTTGGGACTTTGGAGGGGATGTCGCAGAATGCTTCCAGGTGGAAGGTGTCAAGGATGACTCCCGCCCAAGTTCCAGGCTGAAGCAACTCAGAAGGAGTACATAAAAGAGGTGGGCAAATTTGGATGGAAGAGCAGGAGTTCTCTTACCTATAACTCCAGTAGCTTCCTAACTAGCACCCCATTCATTCTCTGCACTAAGCTGGATCACATACTCCTCACTCAGGGGCCTCCAGTGGTTTCCCTGCACACTTATAATCAATTCCAAGCCCTACTGCCTCCGCCTCCAAGCCCTGCATAACCTGCTCCTGCCTCTCTCCTCCCCTCACCACACTGTGGACATACCAAGCTTGTCCAAGGCATAGCCATTACCAGGATGTCACTGCAGCTACTCTCAGCCTCACATTTCATTTGTTGTTCACTCCACTTAGGAAATCATCTCTTGTAAGCTGAAACACTGGTCTATGCGACGAGAGATCTAGCTTTTATTTCAGGAAAGGGAAGCAGTATTTGGCAAAGGGAAGAGGGAAGCCCACACTTTAGTTAAGGATGAGGGACCTCTGCCGAGACAGGCAGAACCAAGGCTCTGTGGAGGGCAAACCTACCAGGTTCCAGACACATTTACCAGAGCCTTCTGTCCTCTCTTGGCCTGTGGCCTTCAAAGACAAACCCTCAACCACAGTTCTCTGTGATACTGCATCCTCTAGTAGCCTAGGGAACTGTGGCTTTTTAAGGTGCATGGGGATCAAAGTCAAGTCTTGATGGAGTCATGGACAGATTACATCCCTGATATACCCAAGGAAAATGGAAAGAGAAAAAAAAATAGATGTAGATGTACTTCAGTTGATGAAGAATGGAGACTGGCTTGGGGAGAGCAGACAGAGAAGCAGGAGAAGGAATGGATGGGGAGACACCCCTGGGTCTCCTGACCATCACTGTGGCCACTATGAGGCTGCCTGTTCTTTCTCCAAAGTCACTGCCTTCCCCTGGGGTGAGCTGAGGGTCATGAAAAATGACCACTGTATTATTTAGTGGTCAATAGCCAGAGGGTAGAAGCAACTCAAGTGTCCATGGTCAGAACAATGAATAAACAGAACATGGTCTATATATACAATGGAATATTCAGACTTAGAAAGGAAATTTTGACACAAGCTTCAACATGAATAAACCTTGAGAACATTATGATCGGTGAAATAAGCCAGTAACAAAAAGACAAGTACTATATGATTCCACTAATATGAAGTAGGTAGTCATCAAATTTATAGAGACAGAAAGTAGAAGGGTGAGTACCAGGGGCTGGGGGAGGGAGAAAGGGTAGCATCCTGTGAGTTACCAGATGACAAAGGCTTCCAGCTGAATGATACTTCTTGGCCTGGAAAGGTCCCAGGAATGATGAGATTTTTATTTCATGGATCCTCTTATAAGGCAGCTTACTTTTTGAAGCTAAAAATGGGAGTGTTGAGGAGAGAAACTCCCAGACAGTCCTGCAAATGCTGGGTATTGTCTGAAAGCCATTCATTCTCTAATTGTCTTAGTGTTCAGGCTTCAGGAGCAAGGATTTTCCCCAGCAGATACAGACCTATACAGACCTGGTCCGGGAAAAGGGCAGCTGCAGCTTATAGGCTTTTGACTACAGCTTTAGAGGCAGTAATTATCCCTGGATTTCTGAGGCATCAAAACTTTCAAATTCAGAGAAGCAACTAATGGCCAGGTGGCACCTGCACAGGATTTTGTGCATTTCTTAAAGTCTTCCTCAACCTTTTCAAGACTTTGATGCCAATGCAGCAGGGGTTGGAACTCAGAAACTAGTGTTTTGCTGATTCACTTAACAACTATCTTATTATGTTAGACAAATGTCAGAGACCTCCCATAGCAGTACAGCTAGATATGGTGGGAACCCAGGCCCTGGCCCCCACTTGCACACATGCCAATGATGGGTTTTGGCCAGAAGCAAGATCAGAGGCTCTTCGTGGAGGCCCGTGTAGCCACTTAGCAGGACCTGGCCTAGAACTTACAAGAACATTTCTAATTTCACTGGCTGACTCTGAGGCTTTATTTCCAAACGGCTCACTCTGCTTTGCCAGTGGCCACTTTTAATTCCACCATCAAGAACTCTGGGAATATCACAAGTTGATTGCACAGACCCCACACATTCAGGGGTAAATGGACCTTTTCATCATCTATAGCATAGGTAGTCATTCCAAGCCCCTCTAGGGGGCTCCTCGGCCACCCACTAGCTGTGTGACCCTTGTCAACCCCTTCCCCTTCCACTGTGAACAACATCTGTGCAGGAGGGACAGGATGGGCCATCCTGGTGGGCTCCCAGCCTCCTTGTCCAACATGATAAATGGAAGACAGAGCTAAGTCCAGACAACCACGAAATATCACTGGCGGAGCCTTTTCTGAGTGACTCTGGCTCTGGGGAAAGCAGGGTGGAGGTGGTAACCTCTACCCCTGTTTGTTCACAGAAGCTTCTGCTGGGGAATACCACTCAGTGAACTGGCTTCAAGGGCATGTTTTGAAAGATGCTTTCTTTCGTGCCAAAGAGCTCAGACCACACTTTTTTCCCACCTTGTAGATGAGACATTAGAAGAAAAAATGTCCACCACATCTCAAGCCTACTATGTCTATTGCTTTCAGGAAGAAAGATAAGTGAGAATTGGCTTGGTTTGAGAGACTCTACAGCGTGAAAAAGCAACTCCATTCTACGTGTGTTTGCATGCATGTGTATGTGTATGTTTGGGCCAAGCTGATGGCCCTGTGTTTCCTTCTTACCTCGATGCTTGGAGGGAGCGGAGAGGCTGTGTGAAAATGCCTGGTCTGTGGGCCCCTTTCCTTGCTCAGCATGACTCTCTGGTGGTTACAAGGCTCCTTTCTCAATGTGTGCTCTGTGCCAGTGAGGCCCTGCGTCCCTCAAGGACTGGCTCTTTGCCTGGCTGCCATGGGCCTCTACTCCAGCCACAGGCCCTGCCAAGGTGGCAGCCTGAGCAGCATCTGGCGTCATGCTCCAGTAGGTGGGCAGCTTTCACAGAGTTTCCCTCACCAAGACTGTTTCCTCATGTGTGAGGAGGGTCCCCTCAGTCAGGACTCTGCACCAGTTGGGTATTGAAGATCAGGTGGAAATGCAGATCGTTGATGTTTTCTCTGAAGGTGCCAATGCCTCCTGGGCACAGGAGAGAGGGGACCATGGTCCATCGGTGTCAACCAGGTCTCTTCTGATGGTGCTGTGCCTGTAGCTCAAAAAACAGGAAGACTGGGACTGACCCAGCACTCACCCCATGGAGTCACAGTGCCCAGGAGACTGGCCAGGGTGAGGCTTCCCTCCTATTTCTTTAGAAAAACAAGCAAGATGCGACTCCCTTCTTTATTTTCCTCACAATCTGCCTTTTTACATGTGCACTTCACAGGATGGCATCCTGTACCTCTGTCCCAGGGCAAACAAAATATAGGATACTTTTTCAGGTAACTCAGGGCTGTAAGACCCCTGGGGTGCTTCAAGATTCAGTTCTGTCTGCCTCCTGTCCTGGCCAGAAGACCTCAGGCTGCCAGTAGTCCTACTACATACTTTTTCAGGGATTTGTAGAGGGTGGGAGGCCCAGGAGGACAAAGGAGACAGGCGGTTCCAGCTTGACGGAGGCCAAAGAACCACTTGACCAAATCCCTTCTCCCTACACCCACATTTATCATGAACATTAAGACTAAGGCAGTTTTAAAGTCAAGATCGTTTGTTCTTGGTCCCCTATAGTCTTGCTCCTCAAAGTGTAAGCTGAGAGCTAGCAGCAGCGGCCTCACCCGGGAGCATGTTAGAAACTCAAAAACTCGGTCTTCCCACCCACGAGACATATTGAACCAGGATTTTAGAACGATCCCAGATAATCCATATGCACATTAGAGCCAGAGAAGCAGTCTTAAGGAACACACGGCAGTGCCAAGGAGAATGTGTATGTTTCTCAAACTATGGCGCACTATGCAATTATTGGCCTTGATGAAAATACATCTTTGTTTCTAGCACAAACTAGGTTCAGTGCCCTGGCTTTGAGTACTACCACCATCTAGCACCTTCCTCCAGTAGTTGTCTGTAATTGAGTTCTCCAAGGGCTGTATCTCAGGGCCTAGGATCTGCTCGGTGCTTGGTCAGTGAACAAACTCAGTGCTTCGAGAAAGCCTGCTTACCTGAATGTCAACTAGAAGCAGGTGTCAGGAGGGGCTTTCTGAAATTGCTGGTTCTGGAGGGAAAGGGGCCTTGGCTCAGTGCCCACTCATCTTTCCTGCTATTTCTGACACTTGGTGTCCTCTTCCTACACTAGGACCTCTTTTATTTTCCCAGGAAATAAAAGCTCAGAACTCAAGTGTCTAGAGGGTGAGGAACAGTGAGGATTGGCTTCCCTCAAAGCTCTGAGGGTTCTCTCTGCTTCTGCCTGCAGAGATCTTGCTCTCACTGGCAACACCAGTTCTGGCTGCTGAACACCTGTTGACTGTGAACACCTCCTGCACAGCCCCAAAGTCTACTGTTTCTCTCTCTGTCCCTTTCTCTACAGCTAGCTTTGGGAGCACAGCTTCACCGATGCCAGCGTTTGGTCCCCAAGACTATCCATCAGTAGACCTCCCACCACTTCCTGTAAAGCAGCACAACCAACCCACCTTCCCTCTTCTGTGGGTCCCCAACCTTTGCCCAGATGTGAGGGGTCCTGGGTGAGGTTGGAGAGGACACGGAAGAGTCCTGGCATGAGGAACCTGGTGGCCTTGCTCTGTCATTACAGGGGCACATGCCCAGATGCAGGAGCCAGACACACCCCTAACTGTCCTTTCTAAGAATATCTTCTCTGGACATTGTCAGTGCTCTTTGAACTTTTCAGATTAGTGAAGTAATCCCTCAGTGATATCATGGTCAATAGACCCTAGTAAATCCTTTATAGAAAGGCTTGAGCACATTGAAAGTACCATTTGCCTTCTCATCTCCTCATCCAAAGTTTCTCAGTCTTGCCTGTTTGCCTGCGTGTTAATCAGTTCAATTTGATACTGACCTTTCCCTACTCTTGATTTTGCCCAATGAAATTGTACGAGAGTCACGCAATTTCATGAACACGGGACATCCTGGGAAGGAGCAATGTGGCTTTACGATCTCAAGTGGGCCTTGTCCCCATTCCTACATACTGCTGTGCATCTACTTGCCAAGGAATAGCTGCAGTGTCTACTTCCCAGAACTGACCTTGGGTGAAGAACTTCCTGGTGGTGTACTAGCTATGGTGTACTAGCTACCACCCAGCACTCAGCTCCTTCATCAAAGGAGTAGCCTATTTTCTCATACAATCCTAGAAGCCCTTTTTGGCTTAAAAATTTTGGTACTATTTTACAGCAATCAAAAGGAGAAAGCTGTCTTCAGCCTGAGATCTTAGAAGCAGGAGCCTCTCCACTTCTGGTTTTCCAGAAATTGCATTCTATTCCTGTTTTTAACATGCTAAATTCTCAAAAACATAAACACATGCACTAGACAAATTCAACTGAGCCCTTAGGCTGACTGGCTGCTAAGCTAATTCTAAGGGTCATTAGCCAACTGGAACCATCTTTGAATCCAAGCAGTTTTACCAGCTTTTATTATAAACACCAGCACATTTCAAGTTTCCTCTTTTTGATCACAAATATAGGACTTTTTTCTTCTCATCCTAAGTATACAGCATGAGACACATGGTTGGGACTTTCCAGCTCTTACAGAAGTTTCCTTACGACAAGTGCGGGATGGGCATCCACAGACCACACCCTCAGCTGCATCTTTTAGCATCTGGATTGCAGGTGACTCCAAGATGAGGTCGGTACATTCTGGATTCCAAGATGACCTGAAAAAGATGCCCTCCACTGAGGGTGTTAAAGGGCTGCACATCCCAAGTACAGGCCTGGAGCTGTTCCTCCGGGTCTCAGATGGCTCACCCCTTCTTATCATGGGCTCAGGGATTCTCTTCAGGGGAGAAAGAGGGTCATGGGTGCAAGCAGTAGAAGAGGGATGGCCAGATCATCATCGGAGGGCCATGACCTAGCTTTCCCTTTTGGGAGAAGTGGAGATGGGAGTTGGTTGATGGTGCTAAATGGTGTTCTCACTCTTACCTGGCTTAATTAATCTACATTAAAACCCAAGATTCTAAGTTCTGTGCTACAACTAATTTCTTAGAAAATCTCAAATTTAGATTCCCAAATCAAGTATTTTGAAAATACTTCTGTGAATACAGGGCCAAAAGAGAAGCTACTTGGATCCTGCTTTCTAAATTTAACACCACAACCCCCCACCTAGACAACCCTCGGTTGGGAGACAAGAGATAAAAGAGAAAGGACTCAGCTAACTGGTGCCCTGAAAAAGGAACATTTTAGAAGACTAGCTTCAGCTCTCCTGGAGGTGGTCCTTCTCTTAGATGTGATTTTTACAGCACTCTAGCCCTCAGTAAGGACTCCTAAAATAGGACCCAGAGTGGAGGCGAGTATCCTTGGAAGTTGGAGATTGGTTTGCAAGCACAGCAGAGCTAGTGGCCAGAGCTCCAGGCATTTTCCCTCAACAGCCTCCAGGGAGGACAGCACACTACTGTTTCTAAAGGGTGGAGAATAAAGGGCCAGAGCTCTGTCTGTCCAGCCTAGTGTAAGAGGCCACGGTGGGATATGCTGTGTGGCAGCATCTTCCCCTACCGAATCTAGAATTCTGGGGGGGAGGCTATGAACCACCTCCAGTCCCTGAAGCACCTTTTGTGATAATTCTAAGATCTTTATATAGGAAGGGGTGGGGGGAGCTGAAAACAATTGCGGGAACCTTCTCTAGTCTGGTTTTTGGGGGCAGGGTGGCTAAGACGGGGGAGGTGGATGGGAGACAAAATGTTATTTCTGACCCACTTGTGTCCCTAACTCTGTGGGTGAAATCCCCCCACCCATCGAATGTATGCAGCCACCACTGGAAAGAGAACCTTCTAGGCCTTGGCTGAGCCTGGCTGACACCCGTATGGCCACCAGGACTTCAGCCCCCGCCTCTCCTCTATGAGCAAACAACCAGAATCATGTCTTACAAAGAACAGACTCCAAAAATATATATAAATAAATAAAAACCTTAAACATTCTTAACAGGGATCTTAAAGAACAGAATACATGTTAAAAACTTCAGTAATTTATATCAATTTTAAGCGGTACTTTATATACAATGGGGAAAAAACACATGCATAGTCCAAATACAATGTTGAAAACAGCATTTTCATAACAAAAAACCCCGAACACTAAGTGTTAATACCATGTACATGAATTCAAGAAGGACCACCCTTTTTGTCTGTTGCACACAGTTTATTTAACAATATGATATAAGAAATGAGTTGGTACTTTACCATTCTATACAGTGATTGAATCTTCTTGAATTTTCTTATTTATAGTAATTATAGCGCTTGCATGATTTACACTAGAATTGCTTTTCCTCATTTCAAGTTTCACATAGAAGAAAGAAAAGAATGCTCTTCTCTATTAACATTAGCATGGTCTAAGAGAGTGATCATCCCTATTTTTTGTCTAAAACCAGTTTTATCAGAGAAACAAAGCAACAATTTCTACATCTGCAAGACAAGAGTTTGGCTTGAGCCAGTATGTATAGATAGATGTGTGTGGGTGTGTACTTGTGTGCACGCAGGAGCCAATTCCTATCGTCCAGGGGTAATACTTGGAGAACGCCCACAGAGTTCACAATAGAAAAAATCTTCCCGCCAACGTCAGAAAGTTGTCGGGATACATTATAAGCTTGCATTATTTCAGGAATCAGTTTCTGAATATTATTTTTCTTCTCACTTTTAAACATAAATGTTTAAAGTCTTGAAAATACAAATAAAAAATATGAATATAATGAACTTGTTTTTCCCATTAAAAAAAGGCATGAGTCACCAGCAATGACGACAAAAGAATCCAAACAAACCCCCCTCCCCCCAAAACAAAAACAAAACAAAAAGAGAGAGAAAGAGAGAGAGACCAGATATTTAAATCAACTGGTTTTAACAAAAAAATATATTCTTTGTATTGTTTCTTTAAACAGCAATCTACCCTTCCACGGCTTGGAAGTTGCAGTTCCATCTAGGAATAAAAAGAGCCTAGATGCCTGGATTTCAGTACAAAAGGTCCAAGAACATGAAAGGGGAAAAAAAAAAAGCGATGCTCTCACAATGCTACAAACCCTCCACAAACTTTTCTAGGGTGTCTCCTGTGGTGTCACCGACCAAGGACAGCTCATTGGACAATGCACTCCTGTTGGGGGTGTTCAGCTGTGGGAGCATTGCACTCTGTTCGGGGTTCCCCAAGTGTCCCTGATCTATAGAGCTGGCCATGGTGACTGCGAGTCCGGGGTGGGGGGAACCAGTCTGGGGTGAGACATGGTGTGGTGAAGGCTGGGGCTGTATCCGTGGCGACGGGCTGGAATGTGGAGGCTGGGACTGGGGCCGCGGAGACTGTACAGGGGCCGGAGACCTCACCTGGCTACTAAGGGACGTGGCCATCTGCTGGCCGGGGAGGTGCGAGGCCTGTGGCTGTCCTGAGAGCATGTGTTGCTGGGGGCTCATGGGGTTCGGCTGGCCGGGAGACCCAATCTGCTGCTTCATCTGCTGCTGCTGCAGAATCCGCTGCTGCAGGGCCTGCTGGATGTTGGGGGTGCTGTCTGCACCCAGCCCGGGCTGCCCCATCTGGCTAAGCTGTCCCATCTGAGCTGCCATCTGGCCCATGGAGCTGCCCTGCATTGGGAGGTGCTGCTGCATCCGCTGCTGCTGCATGGCCGGAGGGTAGCCTCCGGGTCCTTGAGGCTGCTGGAACTGGCCATGCCCTGCCATGCCTGCGGCCATGCCCGCGCTGCCCTGCTGTTGCTGTTGCTGCTGCTGCTGCTGCTGTTGCTGCTGCAGCAGCTGCCTCCGCAGCATCTCTCTGTACTGCGGGTTCATATTCGCCATGCTGGGGTTGTGCCCTGGGTTCATGATGTTCAAGGCCTGGCCCTGGGGGTTCAGGCCTCCCATTGGCTGCTGCTGTGGAGGCACGCCAGGCCGTGGACCGCCAGCTTGCATGGCATTCAGGTTCTGCAGGCCAGGCTGCTGGTGCAGACCGGGCTGGGGCTGCAGGCCAGGCTGGGCCTGGAGGCCGGGTTGGGGCTGGAGGCCGGGTTGACTGGCCACGTACTTGGCTGTGCGCTGTTTAATGAAAGCTGCCATCAGCTGAGGGTTTGACTTGAGGATGTTGAGCACCTGCTGCTGCTGCTGCGGGGAGCTGGGAGACTTCAGGGTCCGCAACAGGTCCTGCAGGGCACCAGGTGAGATGCTCCGGGGTGGCTGCACATTGGGCATCCGTGGCCCAGCCACAGCTGGCTGGGCCTGCATGGACATCACTGGTCTGGGCATGCCCGGCATCGGCTGCTGCTGGGGGATGGGCGCCTGCTGCCACTGCCCAGGGGGCAGGTTGGGCATGACAGGCCCACTGACTTGGTTGGGTCGGGGCACATTCAGGCCCACAGGAGCCATCTGGCTCACTGGGGTCACCATGCCCGTGCGCCCTGGGGGCATGCCATTGTTGATGTTCACCCGGTACAGGTGCTGCTGCTGCTGAGCCTCGCGCTCAATCTGCCGGGCCGCCTCCACTGCTGCGGGTGGGGGCTGGGCAGGGGGCGGTGGGGCTGGCACCTGGTTGGTGGGCTTCCCAGTGGACACCGTGGTGGGGGGCTGAGTCCGGGCCACGCTAGGGAAGCCGGCTGGTGACATGCTCACAGGTGAAGGCTGGGCTGGGTGGGGGCTGTGGTGTCTGGGGTGTGCTGGGCTGCTGGGTGGGGGTCCCGGCGGTGCTGAGGTAGGGGAAGGCAGACTCTGAGGCACGTTGCGGGTGTTCATGGTGGCCATCCGCCGGCGCATGAGCTGCGCTTGCTGTAGGCGGTGCTGTATCTGCTGCTGGCGGAGCTTGTGTTTGATGTTGAGGCAGAAGGGCACAGGGCATTTATTTTCTTGGCAGTGTTTGGCATGATAGCAGCAAAGGGCGATGAGCTGCTTGCATACCGGGCAGCCTCCGTTGGTCTTGCGCTTACAGCCCTTGGTATGTTGCACAACCCGCTTCATCTTCTGGCAGGACGGCAGCGAGCAGTTGGCGTTGCGGCACTGGCAGGCGTGCACTAGGGACTGGATGCAGCGCTGGATGCTCAGGCGCCGTGACTCCTGGGGGCTCTTGGACTGTGGCTCACCCTGGCTGCCGCCCTCGTCGTCTAGGCCCAGCCCCCACTTCACCATCTTGTGTGTGTGGCTCTTCGTGTTGTAGCAGTTGATACAAAGATCGTAGTCCTGTGGACAAGGGGGACAGACCAGTGTCAGCATTCGGCCCAGTGGGACCAGACATCCCAGTTGCCCTCCGGAACCTTCACTCTTGGGACCTCCCCTACAGCCCAGAAGGATCCAGAGACCAAGAGATCCATCTCCTCACTCTGACCCCACCCTCTTCCAGGGGCACCACCAGTCCTTCTCAATGAGCAGGCACACAGGTGCACATGTGCACACAGTGTGTGACTTTATGTTCATGCAAGGCTCTTGGGTGTGTTGGCAGGACACTGGCCTCCTTTCTTTCCTTCGTCTGTGCCCCCAGAAATGGCACCTAGCCATCCCGCCCCCATTCCAGGTCTGAAACACCTGACAGTGAAGGACTGATTGAGGCTGGCCCATTTCCTCTCAAGCACCACGTGAACGTCTGAAGTACCACAGACCTAGTTCCTAGAGACTGGCCTCCACTCTGCAAAGTTGCTACTGGGTGTCTTCAAAGCATCCCCAGAGCTCTGCAGAGCAGCCCAGCAGGACACTGGGGCTGAGAGGAATTCACCAGGAGGAATGCCCTGCGCCTAAATCACAGTGACAAAATTCCCTTACCCAGGTTTCTAAAAGCCACCTGCATCTAGAGACTGAGATACTGAAGTGCTAGAGCAGAGAACAGAGCCCTATGACCAGGATTGATAACCTTTTCATAGAAAGAACATGAAAATCTCAGCAGTAGCAAATGAGGGAGAGGACAAAAGGAAGCTACAGAAAGCAAAAAATAAAGATGAAGGCTTAATAAAGGCCCTGCTCTGCTCCCCAGAGATCAGAGAGCCCCATCCCAGACGCTGACTCTGGTAGACAAGGTGAAGACTGTGTGGGAGTCTGTGACCATCTGCAGGGAGGAGGTGGAGGGCCCACAACAGCCTGATTTACCCCATGAAAGGGACCCATCTGTGAAAGGGACAGACCCCCACCCCTTCACATGGAAGTCAAGACCTCTGCAGAAGGGAGCCAGAGAGTGGTGCTGCCACAGGGTACCAACCAGGACAAGGGAGGAAGGTTTCCAGACCCCTGACCACAGGGATTCCGGCAGACAATAGGGAAGGAAAACCAGACAAAGTTTTGGCAGGACCAAAACACTGCCAGTGCCTCTCCTGCTCTCTCCACATTCCTGCCCTGGCACCACAAGGCCTGTGGATGTGCCTGACATAGAGCTGGGGTTAAAGAAACATAGGGAACAAAATAACAAGTACCTTGTGACCATCTCCTTGTCCTAGACAAGTCAGTGCTTGCTGACCCCTGGAAGACTAGCCTGTCCAAGTGTGTTCTGAACACACATCGATGGCCCCACCGTCATGTTCAATTTGGTCAGGACCAGACCACGCTCCATGAAGGGAGACTGGCCGCTTCTTACCATTGATGTCTGGTGTTAAGGCTAGTGCGGGCACACAGCAGAAACCCAACCAATGTTGAGCTGGATCCTTTTATTTATGAACTCAACAATAATAATCTCACAACCAAATGTGCCCTGAGAGAACCAGCGGTTTTCTTCCTTCCTGGGAAAAGCCAACGGTCTAATAGTTCAACTTAAAATGCAAATACATAGACCAGAGAAGGCCAGAGAGCAGCCAAGGGGACCCCAGACTTGTGCTGGACTTCATCTCTGCTGGAAGTTCTGTCAGAGCGCAGACACGGGGAGGGAGGTACGGGCCTACCTCACACACAGTGCAGTGCCAGCGAGTCTCCACGTGATGCTTGCACTCGTTGCAAGTGTAGACGAAGCGGTCTTGGCCCTGGGTGTGCAGCTCCACCAGCATGCACAGCGTGGACCACTTGGACCGACGCAGGGAGGAGAACTCCCAGTGCTTATCTCTGGCGAGGGTGAGGAAGGCGTCACGCCCATCCATGAGGTCACAGCTGAGCAAGGGGTCGGGGTCAACAATGGGGGGCAGTGTATTGATAACAGGCCCTGCATGAAGGTGGATCACAAAGAAGACCTGCAGGAAGAACAGCAAGAGTGACGTCAGCCCATAGAGAATAGGGCAGCAGTGCTGAGGAGGGCTGGCTCTGGCTGGCCCAGGGCTAGCCCTGGCTTACAGTACCGAGATGGTGCTTAGCTTGACCTGACACCTGCTGTGTGTCAAAAGGCACAGCTCCCTGGGATTGAACTGAGTTGGTGATGTGTCACATGGCATTACCCAAACAGCCAGCTCAGCCTTCTAGGGGCTGGTCCTCCTACACAGCCAGTGGAGAACACGGAACGGAGTTGCCACCCATGCTTTCTCTCTCCTCTTGGCCAGGGGCAGGACTGTGGATTCTCAGCAACCCCTCCTCCTTTATCTTGGCCCAGAAGGACACAAAAGCTGGGCCCAGCAGTGCAACCTGCCCCACGTCTCACCTCTTTGTGCTTCTCCATGGTGGCATAGAGCTTCTGAGATAAGTCGTTGGACACATTGGGCATGCTGGGCTTCTTCTTGTTGGCTCGGCTGATGCTGCTTTTATTCTTGTTGGTTTTCTTGTTGTTCTTTTTCTTGGCATTCTTGCTGTCACCCTGGCTGCCCTACAACAACACATAAAGTTGTTAGACAAGCCCAGTCTCTTCTTCCCAGCCCACTATCAAGCCAGGACTCCCAGCTCCCAGGTCCTTGGTGGCAGGAGACCACCAACCAGACCCCTATATATGTGTGGGCTGTAAACAAATTGCAGCCTTCAGAGGAGACTGCGGAAGAAAGGTGATGAGAACTGAAGCAGGGATTTTACTCCGCTGAGCCCAAGGAGTCCTGACAATTAAAAAACTAAGGACACTGAATGAAGTTCAGACTCTGGTTAACAATGACTTATCAGTATCCATTCATCAACTGTAACAAATGTAGCACACCAATGCAGTTGTCAGCAGGAGAAACTAGTGCTGGAGTATATGTACTATCTGCTCAAGTTTTTTCTAAGCCTTTATTCTAAAACATAAAGCCTATATTTTAAAAGATATATCGATTGATGCTATCTATTTATTTATTTTAAACGCCTATAGCACCTGGTCTTCCTAGGTGGTCTCCCATCCAAGTACTAACCAGGCCCAACCCTGCTTAGCTTCCAAGATCAGATGGGATCGGGTACATTCAGGGTGGCATGGCCATAGACTATATTTTAAAAGTTTTAAAAGAAATAGATTCACTGCACACTTTAGAAAATATGGCCAAAGAATAAATAAATACAAATAATTTTCTGCCACCAGAGCAATAGCACCTTTGCACATCACTTTGTGTGATTTTTCTTCACAAAGTTGAGGTTATATACTTGCACTGGGGTTATATCCTGTATCTTCCCCACTATGGCAAGCATTTTCCCCATCTTCCCATTTCCCGCCACTGAAGACCACTTTTAACGGCAAAGCAGTATTCCAAATGAAATGCCGTCTATAACTAAGCCAATGTCTCTGCTGTCTCTGTGAACTGGATTCACAGAATTGTGCTTCTGTCTTCCACCTTCACATTCTACCCTCTCTTCCCCATTCAAGTCCACAGCCAGCAACAGCCCGTTCAAGCATCAGCCCTCATCTATTTCTATCTCTCAGAGAGCCCCACTGCTGCCAGGCTAGAGACAAACACGTCCACCTTGGATGGGACACAGGCCTGGGGTCTGAGTCCCCTTCAGAGTCATGTGTCCTGGGAGCTCTGCTGTGAGGGCACGACAGACTCTCCTCCTCCTGCCACAACCTGCCCACCATCTTCTACCACCTGGGATAAACATTCCAACTCAGGCCACTTCCCATCAAGACATGTGTGGAGGTAGTGGGCACACAGAGGGACCTCAGGTTTACAGGTTAGCTCTGGTCTCTCCCCCACTGGAACCTTGAGTTTCCATTAAAATCTGGCCCACCCTTCAAAGGTCAGCTGAGTGCAAGACCTTCCAGTGAAGTGTACCCTGCCTGGCAAGTAGCAGCACTCGGCAAGTCATTCCAGACCCCTGGCTCTGAATGCCATCCTTGCAAAGGCCCTCAAGCACAACTAGGAGGGCCTCAAGCTGGCATCTAAGTATTAACGAGTCCACAACCAATTCTTGACTTCTCCCCCAAATACGTGCTCGCTCTTCCTCCTTCCTCAGGCAGAGGCAGCAAAGACATAACAAGCAGCCCGGCCTCAGGATTCTCCTCACATGCTGCAAAGATCCGCCTCAAGTCCGGTGGGTGGGGCGGGGGGAAGGGGCACTACCCTCAAAACACTCTGCATGCTTCTTATGAACTCTACAGCTACGAGCTGAACTGGAACAACCACAATGTCTTGTTGGACACCACGAAGCATGGAACACTTGCTCACAACTTGGACGCTTATGCTTTTCCTCCTGGTGGAAGCTCCTTCTCCTCAATCCTCTGGGCTCCTTCTTACCAGGTAAGTCTCTGCTCAGATGCCACTGCCCCCGCCACCCCACCAGGACCCATGGAGGTGCCTCCATTCCTCCTCTTCCCTGTGCTTTTCTCCACAGCTTCCACCACTATTTCAGAATATGCTGGGTATGTGTTTATTTTTCTTGTGTCTCCTACTAGTATACCCCTGGAGGATAGGGATGGAGTTTTCCTTAGTTCTCACTGCATTGCTCAGACCTGTGCCTGCACACAGCAGGAACTGGAGTACACGAGTGCAGACACCACAGAAAAGAGCTGTGTGTATGTGTGTAGTTTGTAACAAAGCAAATGAACGAGGCCTGGCAACTAAGGGCCTCTTCCTCAAGTACTCTTTTAAATCAATTAATTGGTTCCTGACCATGATGTATCCGTCTTGTCTCCATCTGTTCCTTCTCTCATCTTTCTTTGTCTTAGCCCTGTCTGTCCTGCTTAGAGATGCTAGAGCAAGTACCTCCTGTCCTCCTTCTGCTAGGTGATGCTGTCTCCAATGCCCACTTTAGCTTGCCCAGTGCCCAGTGTGAGCTGTGCTCCCAGGCCCCAGTCCTATGGTGGGTGGTGACGAAGTGAGATTATGCATGAAAATACCACCACAGATAAAGACGACCACGTCCTGTGAACCCAAGGGCACATGTTTACTCTTCAACCTGACAGAACTCAGCCTTCAGAGCACACAGCTGGGGCAGAGGGGCTCCTGAGGAGGGTGAGGTGGTGGGGACATGCGGGCTTTACCTCCGTCGTCTCACTGGCTGCAGTGCTCTCTTCTTTCTTTCTCTCTTCTTCTTCTTGTTCTAGCTCCTTAATACTCTCCTCCAACACATTGGGCCAGAAGTCACCCTCAAAATAGGGCAGTTCCTTGGCACTGGTAAGCCTGTCTTCAGTTGCTTGTTTGAAAATGTCCTGGACAGTGAACAAAAGCACAGCAGTGAGATGAGGGGACCAGAGTGACACTCCTGGAGAGAGAATGGCATGGGACTGTGACACTGGAGAGGATCCAGTGTTGCGCATTCCCATGGTGCACAATGGCTAAGATACGCTGATTTCAACAAAGGCATCACAATGGCACTGTTTTCAAACTGCCAACTAAAAATCTTGATAAGACTGTAGATAAGATGGTTCTAAATTTTTATTTCATACATTTTTTTTTGCTTTCTAATCCTCGTATGTGAATACAATTCTAACATATGTAAATACAAGAGGAAGACACATGAAAATATGTGAATCAGTGGTGACAAAGCCACCCCATACCCTACTTTTCAGCACCAGGTACCTTATAGTCATGGATGATTCGTTCTGCAAACGCCTTGTCTAGCATCTTCTTGTACCACTCCTGCAGGCGCTTCGGTTTTGGGATTTTTTGATCAGGGGGGTGGCAATGGAAGATGTAGTCATCTCCTTCACTTGGGGGACAGGCCCAGATGTGTCCTGTCACATACCTGCATGACACACACACACACACACATACACGCACACAATTCAGATAAAAGTGGTGAGCAAAACTGGCCCCGCCTTTAAAGAGTAACAGCTGAGGAATGGACCAAAGCAGAACAGAAATAACTATAAGGAAAAAAGAAAACAATGAAATGACCACAATGCTTGTGGCGAAATGTGCAAGAGGCACAGAGAGGTTCCAAACCAATGTGGGGGGTGGGAGGTGGGGGTGGTGGGTGGGTGGGAAAGGCCAAATCTCTGCACGCCTGGAAACTGACCCTAAAATACTTCCTTAGGTCTGCATGTCGGGCAGGGGCCAAGGCTGCTAGGGAACCTGTGAGCACAGGAGAGAGCATAGGACGATGGCGACATCAAATAGATCAAATGGCTTCTACCCAGGTATGCACTGAGTTTCTTATCTACTTTCTCCTGTGCAGTTGAGTATTTCCTCCTAGGAGTTAAAGTTAAATAAATCTCATTCATTCTGTTTAAGACACTTTAATCAAATACCTTTAACTTTCAAATTTGGAAAAGGAATGTGACAGATCTAGAACATAAAAACAGAGATAAAGAAGTAAGACACTAGAGACTACATATTATGGGATTCCATTTATAAGAAGCATCTAGAAAAGGCAAATTTATGAGAACAGAAAGTAGATTAGTGGTTGCTCGGGGCAGGGATTGAACAAGGATTAACAACAAATGGGCACAGAGATTTGACTGGGGGATGACAATGTTCTGAGACTGATTTATGGTGATGGTCGCACCACTTGGTAAAGTTACTAAAAATCACTGATGTGTATACTTGAAATAAGTGAATTTTACGATATAAATATGCTTTAATCAATTTTTTAAAAAAGAGACCAGAATGAAAAAAGAATGAAAAGAATGCAAAGGCAGGGAAAGTACATGCACTGTGTGAGGAGTCCCAAGAGCACTTAGAGAGGGAGCTCTGGAGACTTCTGAATACATCTAAGGATGCTAAAATAAAAACACATAAAACTTAAACACTCTTATTATTTCACAAAATAAATATATAATGAAAATTAAGCATGGCGTTTTTATTAGTTCTGGAAAATTTGAATGAAACTCACCCCAATTTCTTCACATATTCTAAATATCCAATAAGGATCTCATGGTAAACAGCTGTCCGAAGGCATCGGGGCCGGAAGAAATGAATACTGTCCAGATAAGATATGTACACACGCCTGAAGGGTGGGAGTAAGAAATTAATTGAAAGTTCAGGGTATACTCCTAACTTGAAACCAAACACAAGCATCCAAAGAAAAAATGCTCCAGCAATTAATTTTGTTTTGATAGCATTTACACTGGCCACAAACAAGAGAGAAGAAAATTCCCATCACCAACCGCCACTGCCAATCAATAAAATGGAATCCAATTTCATTGCCAAACTGAGAAGCAATGGCATCACTTACCACAGAGAACCACAGAAAGATCAGGGCAAACTAAGAAAAGCCACTTTCAATTCCCTCTCACCCACATTTTAGACTGAACATGAAAGAACTCTTGGCAGAGGATACTTCATTTGACCAGGTGCATCAGAGAATGCCTGGGCTCATGGAGTGGTTCCCACACTTTTCTCTGCCCCAGGTAACACAGGGACAACAGCAAGACCAGAACCATGACCCACAGTTACTCACAATACAAAACATGCTTGAAATAGTCATCAAAACCTTCCACTTCCCACTGGCTTAGAGAAAACTAAAATTAACTAGTCCGGTTAATTAAGCATAGGTTAATTTAACTTAAATCCAGCTCTAAAGCACACAGGTTCTCTAAGACACACAGATAGAGCCTTGGTCTGTTGTAACACAACATGCTTAATGACAACCTCTGAAAGGAGATGGAGAACTACCTTGTGTTTGGAGGAGGGCAATCAGAGCCATACTCCTGGACATGCATCCCAAAAAAGCACACATCCACTCCGTCAATTTCCTCAAAAGCAAAGAGAGCTTTGGTTCGATAAGGGAAAGATTCAGACATTTCCCCAGAGTCCACGAACCTGAAATAAAAGTCAGAATCTGCTGTTAGTAAGAGTCGATGTTTACAAGGAGCTTTACAATGAGATCTGCTGCTATAAACCAGCTCAGGGCAGAGGTGATAAAGGCCTGTCTTCTCTTCTAACTACCAGCCCAGAGCTCTTCCCACTGGACTGGGCAGCTTGGAGCTGTGATCTTGTTCTTTGTGACACTTTTATTCAACTGGGACTTTTATCTACCCTGATGAATTTGGGATAGAGAGCAGTGCTAGCTAGCTACATACTAACCTCTGAAAAGTGTTTAAATTATGCACTCTAAAGCCTTGCCAGAAAGCAAGGTCTCTGTTTAAACAAGTGGGGAAAGCACTGGAACAGTGTCATTTTAGAAAATGGCACAATGTCTGCACACAAACCGTGACTTCATCCCAGGCTTGACCTCCACAGTCTTGTCTGAACTGGCCACCACTCGGACAAAGACCTCCCCAGCTTCAGGATGATTTTGTCGCCGCAAAAACTTGTTGACTCGGTCTTCCAAGTGGTTTCCCAATCGCGTGGTCTGTAGTCCTGTAAAGTTCAGAATGAGCAGGTGAGAGAAATTCAAAAGGGCTGTGGAAAAGGCAACTGAGGCCATAGAATTCACCTTTTTCTTTCAGTGTAGTCTGATATTTTAAGGATTCATGTTCTCCAAATCCAGAAGGGAACTAGTCTGTCCGATGAGGTCAGTGTTTTATGAAAGGGGGGATTTCGGAATCTCAGGCACTTCATACCCTCCCTGAAGGCTGCCATCAAATACCCAGATATTTTCATCTGTTTCTAACCATAAAAGGCAAAACAGACATGAAGGTGAACCTGAATCTCAAAGAAGACAGGCTGTGGGGTAAAATGGGGGAGCAGGCAAGAGGGGAACCGTGCTGTGCCCACCAGCCCTGTCTCCCCCACACCCAGGCCCTGGTGAGGTGGAGATCTGGCCTAGGGCACACATCTGTGTCCTGAGAGCAGAACTCTAAATGGGGTGCCTGCCATGGCTTTTCCTGGAAGGCAAGACTGGCACTCATGTGTTCTTCCCTTCATGCTCGGCTGAGGAGAGATCCCCACTGCAGTTAAGACAGAGCGCACAGAATACTGCACTGCTGACTAAGCTGTGAACATGCAGACCATGGCAGGAGCACTGATACTGTCTCAACACCCAGACCTCCCTATCTTCATTCCCAGGTAAGCTCTTCCTTCCATACCTCCCTCTCCCAGGGAGTCATAGAACAAGCTACCTAGAGGTAAAACATTAGCCACAGCATAAAAAACTCCCTGCACATGGGAAAAAAGACTAGAAGCAAAAGCTGTAGAAGATTCACAGTAATTATTTGTATACAGAATTTTAAAGACATTTTCTTCTTTATATTTATTAATTTTTAAAATATTTATTACAATAAGAAAAAATTTTAAAGCTATTCGAAAAATTAAGATTCCTTAATGAAGTCAAGAAATATACAGAAAATTTAGACTAACTCTAAATTCCATTTTTCTGCAATAAACATACCAATGGTAAAGCTTTGATACATTAAGTTATACCTATAAGTTATAATGTATCTTTGATACATTAAGTTATATCAATAAACGTGATTTAAGAAAAAAACACAATGATAATGAAATAAAAACCATAATGAAATAAAATAATGAAATAAAAAATAATGAAATAAATATATAGAAAAATAATGAAATAAAATATAGAAAATAATGAAATAAAAACCATATAGAAAAATAATGAAATAAAAACCATATAGAAAAATAATGAAATAAAAACCATATAGAAAAACAAAAACTTGAAAAGCTATAAAAATGATGGGGAGTGGATTTGTGATCTATTTCACCTGCTGATAAAACTGTACACTAACCACAGCTGTGTGTTCATGCTCTGGACCCCTTACATCCTGCAGCTCCCATGGCTAAGACAGCCATACTGAGTGCATCAGTAGTAGCTTCAAAGGAACCAACAAGCCATTTTGTCTCGTCTTTGTGAAGCCCTTGAAGAAAAGTCTCCCATGTGCACCATCCCCATTCTGCTGCTAAGCACATTTTGTTCCCTTATAAGGTGGCTTCAATCTAGAAGGGAGGACACAGCTAAGAAGTGCCACCCTGCTGTAGTGAGAGAATTCCCCCTTTTCCTTATGAAAATCTGACTCCACACACTATAATCTTCAAATAGTAAATGGAAGGAATAAACCTTAAAAATTTGGTCCTTACTTTCGTCGTCAAATCACCTGAATTACCTGCACTAAAAACCATACATTTAAACCAATTTATGACAATCCTGTTACAAGTATGAAACTGAGCACTGTGAGAACGTAAAGAGGACTGCAGAGCTGATTCCTCATAGTGGGTGGGGGTAGGGGTAGGTATTACATGTAGCAGCCAGCACAAGCTCAGAGATGCAAATACTGGGGACACAGGTTCTCCTGGGAAAGAAGGGTGATTCTTATCTATGTGGTACACACATGGAGATGTATTTCAGGTCCTGCAGTGTTTAGGAACAGGCCCCTCTCCTGGCTGTCATGGCTGGGACCTCTTTGCAGTCAGTGCACACACTTTTGCCTCATTCGTACACCACTTCCCAGTTTTCTGCAGAGTGGCCACATCCTTTTATCTAGCAACTCATTCCCACTTTCCAATCACCCCTTACTATGCTGTATTGCCTTTTGCCTATGTGCAAATATCTTTGAAGTAGGATACATGAAAAATGGAATTGCTGAGTATAAAATAAACATTTTAAACTGTTCATTCCAACTCAGGCATTCAATGTACATTTTTGTCCGCAGTGCATGACGTGGGGTGGGGGTGGGGATGCTTTTATTTCCCTTTATGGAATCAAATCCTTCACTTTTTTCCTTTCTGACCTCTGGGTTCCACCTTTTTTAGGAAGGCTTATAACCCAATACTATAAAAACACTCTTACTGTGACTTTGTGTACATCTGAAGTTGTTTCCTTTTCTCCTTTAACCACCTGAAGCTAAGTTGTGTGTCCATATGGTGCAAGGTGGGGAGGTGGCTTTGGGTGGATGGTCAGTTCTGAGTATCATTCACTGACTAGCAGCTGGAAGATATTTCCAATAGTCAGTGCAAATACAAATGAGGCAACCTTTCCTTTGTGACCTACAGACACTCGCAAAGACTGTTCAAACCACAATATAAGGGGTGACACTAGACTTCTAAGGTCCTTTTCTGTAAGCAAATGTTCTATATCCGAAACCCTAAAGCTCATCCACCAAAGGTCCACACATCTTTCTCTACCATTCTCTGGACACTGGTGGTGGGCGGGGGGGAGGTCGGGTGAGGTGGGCTGGGCCAGCTCTCAGGCTCTTCTTTGCCCCAGCCCCACACCTCCACCCTTGTGCCTTCCAGTCATAGCTCTTCTAGTGAGGCCTAGCTCTGCTGGCAATGTGGTCTGGTCACTGAAGCTCTGGCCCAGGAAAGTGTTTCTAAGTTTTTGACTGCTTCAGTGATCTCACTAAGAACAGACCCTCTAATGTAAGGGTTCTCATCTGAGGGCAACTGTGCCCCCAGGGCACATCTAGCAAGGTCTGGAGACATTTCTGATGGTCACCACCTGTGGTAGGGGTGGGTGTAGTGTTATTGATACTTAGTGGGCTGTGGCCAGGGATGCTGCTAAAATCCTAAAAAGCACAGGAGAGCGACCATGACAAAGAATCACCTAGCCCCGAATGTCAATGGTAGTAGCTCAACTCTTATCTAGAGAGACGTATTACAATAGTCAGTGAGTTCATCAATATTTCAAAACATTTTACAAGAGTAAGTTTAAGTTATAGGATAACTGTGGATTTTGGTAACTACAGTCTGAACTTGAATTAACACTGACTTGGAAGCCTACCGAGAAGCTTCCTCCTTGCCTACTTCCCCGGATGTGTTATCTCTCCCTCCATCTCATCTCTCTTCTACTCCCAGCTCCTGAGATGGCTTGGCTCTTGTTGGAGACACCTTGAGCAGTGTGCTGGTCACCTGTCCTACTGGTGAAAGGCAAGAGCTGCAGGGAGCACTGGGGCAGGTGAGCTTTAAGGCACCACTGCTGGTGGCTTTCCTATTCCGGATTACTGTTAATTTAGCAAAAGGACAGCCTGGGAACACCATGCTGTGGAAGGCAGCCCCCAGTACTTGAGAGCCAAGTGGTAAAGGTTACATATTGTAAACTTTTGAAAAAAATCAGGACTACCAATGAAAAGTTATTTTTAGTAGCAATAGCCTGCTCTCATAAAGAGATACCAGAAACCTCTCTAAAATGTAACAATGACATTTTCACCAAGTCTTTGGGCAGACCAGGCTCCTACAGGCCCTGGATGGATGGCAGCTGATTCCCAAGGGGTCAAAGAGGGTCACTCCTCACAATAGAAGGGTCCACATCTAGCGACTGGCAAGTGGTCGCTGACACACAGGCCCAGGGCTGAGTGTGTTGCTCACACAAGATGTCTGTGTGTGTCTTATTTCTAAGCTTATTGGGGAGAGGTCTTATTTCTAAGCTACTTGAGAAGAATCTGCTGACAAATTTTCTCAGAATTTATAAAGTTTACTATACATTTAAGCTCTCGTCTAAAATGAAGACTGATCATAAAGCTGACTTTCATATAGGGATCAGGCCAAACGATTCTCTTTAAGGGTAAAACAAGAAAAATACACAGTATTAGAAAACAAACTCCTCACAGTTAGAAACATTGGACAAGTGAGCTCCAAAGCCACCTGTTGAGAGGAACCAAAGGAAGACTGGGAAAATTATACAAGTTTCTATAACATACAGATCAGGAAACAAATCTTTCCATAACTTACTCTTAGCACTGAATTTGTTTTCTTTTCGAGTTCTGCCAGTTTTCTTCAAGCAGTTGTCGCACACAAAGCTGCAAAAACAAACAAACAAATAAATAAGGGGTGTAATCAGATTATATAAACAAACAGTACATGTTACTAAACCAGTGAAATGCAGCATTAAAATACTTTGTTGGCAGTTTAAATCGCATCATTATGCAAAAGTGAAGAGGCAGACTGCTTTGATTCTACAATTCCTAAAGAAGGCAAACATTAAGACTTAAATTTAGAACAACTGCCATCTATCTTAATTGCTGAATTCTTGCTGACAACAATGAATGAAATGCAGTAGCAGCAGCAGCGGCAGGGACCCTCTCCTCCACTCTGTGCAGAACTGCTTTCCCTTTCCCAAGATCACAGGAAAACACCAGGAAATTACTCACCCTGAAGGCCAAATGATATCATAGTGTAAAACACAAATCTGATGCATCTTCCGGCCACATTCCTTGCAATCAACAAAACTAGAAGACAAAGAAAGTGCACTGAAATGCACATGGAACCACACAATGCAGTGGTCTGTAGGAGCTGGTATACTATGTCCACACCTCGTCCTCTTGTTTACTTTGAGTAGCTGGGGCACTAACACAATCTGTTGATTTGTTCAGCCATATTTTTAAAATGTGTCAGTATACTTTCTACAGGAAAAGCAAACTTTCTTCTTGTCTTTGTACAAATGCCTCATTCCTCTCTCCTCCCAATTTCCTTTGCAACCAGAAATGAAACTTTAAAACTTTGCTGTAATGCAGGCATATTTTATGGGCCAGTTATTTCTGACATTATTACATATCTTCAAGGCCAATGCTTACTCTAGGTAACTGCACATGCCTAAAATGACTTAAATAACAGAGAACAATACTTTCAGTGTTATAAACACTTGTTCTTAGAACTAGGCACAGGAAGCGTCCGCTTTAAGTGGGTTACAAAGGTGGGAAGTGCCAAGCTGACTGGTAAATAATGGTCATTATTCAAGTAAACATTGGAGAGAGCAAGGGGATGGATGCACTGTGCCACTCACAGCTCTGCCACAGCCCCACCCAGGCTCACCTGGGCTCTGTCACTTTATCTGGGAATCTCAATTGCCAACATACTTGAAGGTCAAAACCTTCTATTTTTCAGCCACTCCCTTACCACCACCATACTTAAACCTGGTGCAAGTCTTAAGGGGCTAAAAAGTACCACATTTTCCCCAAACTCTCCTGGGTTCGGGCTCTTTCTATCAGCCTGGATACTGAACCCTGTAACCTGACACATGCTTTCACTACCCTGTTGAGCCCTTGGCCTCTGATCTTTCCTCTGTCCTTGCTGAGCAAGGCTTCAATCATGGATCAAGCCTCACCCAGCTCCTCTGTTCCTGTTCTGTTGGAGGGAAAAAAGACACATGCGCAAAACTGTGCAAAACAGCAGCACCATTAGACTGGCCATCCTAGAGTATTATCTGGCAATCCCGTGCTATGTCATGCCCCCCACTCCACCATGTGGTAGCTGTTCCAAACCTTCACTCCTCCTTCAAGTGCTACATCACCCCCAATCAGCTCCTTCTTTGAAATCTCAACAGTTGAGCTCATTTCTGGGTTAAGAATTTAAAAGATCAGTAGGTAATAATTCCCTCAGTTTCTGTGCCCTCTCCAAAGACACCCCATTCTCTACCCTTCCCTCTTATGTCAGGGAAGAGAAATGTCAAAAAGTATGATATATATTATAGATCCTATTGTATCAATTTTGAATTTCAACCTCTCTCCCCGCCTATTATTAACCAATTGGCTGGCTCTCCTTCCTGCTTTTCTTGTTCAGTTACCTAAAGCCACCACCCAGACTTGTCCTTTCCCCAACCCAGTGTGGTCTCTTCCACCAGAAGGCTGTCTTTCAGGTCAGCTTTCCATCTCTCGCCTGAGCTGCTGCTCTGAGTCTCCTAACTGGTTTCTCTCCTAGGGAGCAAAGTCTTCTCTCCCCTCCTCGTGAATCCACCTCACAGTTCCGGGGTGATCTTTCCATAACAAAAACCAATGGTGTCCTTCCAAACCTTCCCAGCATATCCAGGAGGAAGTCTACACGGCAGAGTAGTGTAAGGGGCCCTGCGCCTCGTGCCTCTCCTGATTTCACAGGACTCCATCCACATCGCCTATATATCAACCACTCGAGCTTACCTGTAGTGTTGAGCATCCTGTGTTCTTTCACTCCTTTGTGTCTAAAATGCTCTGACCCTCCCCTAACACCTGCTTCCAGATGAGAGTCACCTTCTTTGGGATGCCATTCTGCCCAGGCCAGGGCCCAGAAACACTAGACAACCTTATTGCCTTCTGCAGTCTGTGCTACGATCCATCTCTCTCTTCTACTGAATGATGTAGCCCTCCCTTGATTCACCTGTGTAGTGCCCACCTAGTATTCCAATACAATGTATTTTGAAATTGGAAAGTGAATATAATTGTAGTGAAACTGAAAAACTGCGGTAGAGGGCATAATGTGAACAGGGATATGGACAATCAGGATAAACAATCCACTGGTCATTAAAGATCTAGGAAGGAGCCTCCTCATGCATAAGGCACCTTGCTCAGGCTGGAGCCCTAGAAGTCACTGTGCTCCTAGCCTAGGCACTGCTATTCAGGGAAAGTATGTGTCCTTCTCTACAGCAACTGGCCTCACTGAAGCTGCAGGGATGGGGTGGGGGTGGTGTATGTATGTATGTGTGTATGTTTCAAGGCCAAGAGAGGAGAGGACCTTGTTTCTAAGCCCTGGACATACCATAGCCACATTTCTCAAACATCCAACGATGCTGGAGTTTGTTGTGCTCATCGAATAGCCCTGAACGGGCATTCACCACAGCAACAGAACATAGTGGGTCTCTCCACACACTGGGATGCCCTCAGGACTCAGCTTTGGGGACCAGGGAGGGGATACCACACGGAAGGAGCTCTGAAGCCTCCTTAAGGGCCACCACAAAGCAAATTTTGCAAGTGTAGCATTCTCACTGATCACTAAAAGAAAGTTAAGTATTTGACAATGGCCTGTGAAAAATAAACCATACAAAGACAGAGGGAAGGGCACACACCAGACTTCCTATTACTTTTTACAAAGTGGTTTCTAAGAGGTTTTCTTTCTGAAATTTCCCTTTAAATGATACTAACAATACTCTACCAAATATTCCAACTTTTGGTCTCTAAAGTTTCACACAAAATGGTTTCTTAAAGACACTGATGACCAAGATATTAGAGAGGTTCTAAAAGAACCAAACATCCATTTAATCTTATTGTTGTTAAAATTCAGTAAATGGAGAGCATGTTACAGAGGCTATACATATTTTGTGTAAGTTAAAGTAGAATCCATATTTTGATAACGTCACACAAAAAAATTCCACCCAGGGCAATATATTTCCAATGTATTCTTCCATAACTCAATAATAAGAACTTCGCTGATCCAAAACTAAAATCTACAAGTCAGAAAGAAGTAGTTATAATACTCACGGTTCAGGATCTAAGGTATCATTTTTCTTCTTTTCAAACTGATCCTTTGAAATTGTCCTTGTTAAAAAAAAGTTAATTAACTGAATTTATCTGTTGGGTAAAAACTAGAGAGTTTGTAAGTAGTTCTTCAAATAGAAAGTAAGTGATGGTCAGCTGAAATCTCAAGTAAATGAGGGCATGAAAATATATAAATTTAATTCCATAGAAAGCACTACCATTATTTTTCTCTATCTTGTAACATTTCCTCCCAACTATCATCAGCACTTATTACAAGATTTAATGAAAACTTCTCAAAATACAAAGGCAAAATGGTGTTGAAATTCAAATCTGTTAATTTTCAATCAAATCTATATGGTGAGTGGCTACTGATTTTGACAGATACTGGTATAACCAATTCTTTTAACCACCATATTCTCTCAATGACACAAGGTCAGCATATCTTTTTGGGGATATTTTACTCTTAAAGAGCTGACTATTTGGTTATTACTGTCCTTTTGTTATGACTGGTATATATGTGAATTACTTCTGATTCACAGAATTATACAATTTATCAATCACTCAATGGGACCAAAGAATTAAGATGACAAGAGATATAAAAATAAATTGCATATGTACAATTTCTGTCACTTTGGCTTGTATATCTTACAAGTGGCTATGGTTTTACATTTGAATAAAGTAAACTTGAGTTGCAGAGTAAGTGTCCTTCACTGCTACAAACCGCTTTGGTGGGAAGCCTTTCTGCCTGTGGGAAAACATCACACTAGCAGACTTTCCAGCATGGAAGGGATCATGGCAGAGTCCAGAGAAAAGAGAACTACAGAACACTGGCAGTCCTGGGCAGACATGGTGGCTGTCAGGTTTTTAGGTATCTCAAGCATATAAATGAGTTGACGATCCAATTTGCGGATTTGTTTTTTTCTTGCCACATCTGGACATATTTCCACTCAAAGGCAACTCCATCAGAGGACAGGCATCAGGGAGGAAAAAGTAGACTCGAGGAATGAAATGAGCCAACTTAGACCTGTCTGTGTTGGACCTAGTGAGCAAGAGTCAAGCTTCCAGCGAGGAAGGAGACATTTACATTCTGGAAGCTCATTATCTGTGTTCTATTAGCTTTACAACTAACTTAAAGGATAAGGTTTCAGTAGAAGACCAACTACATGCTAAAGACAGGGTGGGTACATTAGCCTCATTTTTTGCTAGTGCCAGTTCTGTGAATAGGATTACCTGGTTTCTTAGGTATAGCCAAAAATTTATAATTTCCCCAAATTGAGGGTGATGGCCACCAGAAAAAAGCAAGTGTTTTAAAAGAAGGGATAGAAAGGTCAAGAGAGACCAGTGAACTGCCCAGTAGCTGCTACAGCATCATGGTCTTGAATAGAAAAAAGGATGTGGAAGTGTGACTAGTGTTCGGCTAAAACAGCTACATGTTAAAGTATGAAGGTGGTCATAGTTAATATGGGAAAATATACCACACACAAATCAAAATGGCAGTGGTGCTTCCTTTTTACTCATGAACAAGAGGCAAAAAACAAATAAGAGTCACCCCCGAGAAAAATGACAGGATGGTACTTACGTCTGGGGTTGTGAAGGGTCGTCACCCAGGGTAACATTCTCCCCCTGGATCTCTGTGAAACACTTCTCACAGAAATGATACCTGTCAGCAAGAAGGCCATACTTGGGTGAACTGGTCCATCATAATACACAGCCACCCAAGCAACGAAGCCACCAATCAGAGCAGGGCAGATCACCACGACGAAGGGGGGGCGTTGTTGGTTGATTGATGGGTCAGTGAGGACAATGAGAGGAACAGGGGCAGGTAGGGAAGGGCAGGATTAGAGAACAGGGAAGAAAACAAATAGCACAGACATAGAGGTAAGACGCAAACACCAAGACAACACAGAGCAGAAAGCCAAGGCAAAGCATTGATTAGCATTCGGTCTCATTGCACACATCACAGGCCATCAACACTAACAACGACTGGGCTCGCTCAGTCCAGCTCCAAGATGCAAATGTTTGCAAGGAGTTGTTAATACTAGAATTGCAAGGAGCCTAAATTTAGGAGTTTAAATTTTGTTATTACTTAGAGAAAATCAAATATAACTCCAGGGTTTGAGATTGAAAAATTTACTTTGAACAAAACAGTGTGACAAAAGGCCTTAAAAAAGCAATTTAAACTGAAATAGCTTTACTTTTTAAAATGAAAAATTTATGCTTGACAGCAATTCAGATATTTTATTTCTGATATTTAAGCCAGATCTTTAAAGGTACAAGTATGTTCAGCACCAGAACTGGTTTTAATTTTTTTCCTGTTATTTTTCTCATGTTAATCACTTAGTTAATTAGGTTACAATACAAATGAAACCAAATCCATATTCTAGACAAACATTTAACAGAAATGCAATCGGGGTCAAAGACTTTCCAGCCATTTATCAATAAAAATATGCAGAGAAAAAACTGTGATATATTGTATAAACAATACAATATATGTAAATACACGAACAATGTTAAATACTTTTAAAATCAATTCTAGGCTTTGATTTAAACTTTTTTGGTACTGGGACCAATCATTCATCAATCTGAGATACTCAGTGATTGACTGCTCTGACTTGGTGACAATCCAAGTTAAGCAAATTTAGAGTTAATCTTTAAAGCACAATCTGCATTTGAGAAATTATCCATAACCCCAATTTCTTATAAGATAATACAGAGCCTCAGCTCAAGCTATCAAATAAGAACAATTAAAATAAAAACTATAAATGTTTGGAAAGGACACAAATAAGAAATCAACAAAAATGCAGGCTGATGCTGCATAAAACAAGATGGGCACACAAGAATACTGTAAAAATAAACAACTTGAATGGAGGTGACTTATACAAGCAAAAAGGATGAATATAAGGTAGCAACAGCAGCACAATAAAATGCAGTTTTAGTGCTCAAAACTATGTCTACAAGATGCCAAGAGGATTAGTGTTAAAGACACTATGACGAGACTTGGAGTGCCACACTGAACCAACAAGCGCAGGAGATACGGCAGCTTGCAGTTTCACTCACACACGCACACAAAGCTACAAACGACTGAGAGTCACACCGCCTGGCCAGTTTGTTTTCATTACTAAAACAGGTCCCCCTCAAGTTCTAATTCTAATCTTAATTAAGCACACTGATCATTTTGTCTGCTATATTTCACTCACTAAATATATACAGTAAATTAAAGGCATAAAATTTTAGAGCATGCACACATCCCAAGATTATATAATTTTTCAGTTTATTGATGAGGAACATGACAGACTCCCTATGGGTAGCAACTGGATTAATTCTTGCTGGGACCTGTTTTTTTTAGGACTAATTCAATTAATGAATTCTACCAAGATTCATAAAAACTCTGACTAGGAACAGACAGATTAACATTGCTGTTTTAAAAAAAGATACCCCCCCCTCCCCCGCAATGAACTATGTATGCAACATTCTGGCTATTCACTATTTTGTCAATATTCCTATGGAGCCTTCAAATCATGCATGAAAAGAATTTCCATGTGCAGGAAGACATGATCATCACTGGCAAGAAAGAAAGTACAGAAACTATAAACCAATTCTGTGGCAAGCAGTATTCAAAAAAGATATCCCCTCGATGCCAAATATTTCCCTTTTAAAAATAAAACTTAGAACTGAGTGTTCCAATTCATTTTATGATTAAACGTACAGCTACTGTGGGCTAGCTAGAAGAGGACCACTGACTACATTTAGAAATGAAATTGCCACAGTAATTACATGAGAGCCTCAATGGTTTTAAAATCCTGGACAATTCTTAGCTTTTTTTAAAGAAGGACATCAAGTACTGCAAAAGCCAGAAAACAAGAAACATAAACCCATTATTTTCCAATGGAGGAAACTGGCCCAGGATGAAACACTAATGGCTGAATGGCTGCACGTGGAGTGGCCGTGGAAACCTATACTCTGTGTGTAACTAACTCCCATCCCCAAAGAACCTCAGGATCAGAAAATGGGAGGGACAGAGTATTAACACACACTAGTCCCAAAGCAATGCCAGAGAATCAAACCTGTTGAGGTTTAACAAGGTAGTGGTGGTGGTGGTGGTGGGTAGGGACTCACTCTAATACCCTTCTGAGAGATGACCATGGCCCAGGGAAGGGAGCATAGTCACCCATCTACTCAAATTGACTGAAACCACCCTGGCAATCAGTGAGTGACAGATGTTAACGCCAGATTGTCCCTATCTTATTACCTAATTCAAACTTTATTCATCCTGGAAATACAAAACAGTTCAGAAATTCACTTTTCACTGACATTCTGCTTTGTGTGAAGGAAGCAGTTTGATGAACATGAGAAATACTTCACATAGTCTGATGATGATGTATATCTGGGTACCTAAAGTTACCACAATGTAACTGCACAGTTTATCTGTAAGGGTAATTTAATGTCTGGAGTAAATTTTCAAATGCAGATTGTTTTAAGTACCGTATCAGTAACTGGGATATCTATAGATAATATCAATCTTATTTAGAGATAACAACTAAAAAATCTATAGAACAGTTTTCCCAACATGAGTTACTCTAAAAATTTTAAAGTATGGAAACAAGTGAAAATATAACCATATTCTAATTTATATATTAGTTTCACTTGTTTAAATGGTTTATAGGATTTCCTACTGTTCTAACTGCCCAAACAGTTTAGGACAATAAGTGCCAAAACAATGATTCATTATTAAGAACACCACAGTGTTCATAAATAATCAAAGTTGAGAATAAAAATGTAAGCAATTAAAATGTCCATCGCAGAATTAGGTCATTGCTTTCTTAGAATTACATGTTCATCTCAAGTTCAGTTAATCTAGAAAGCACACCTGTGAGATTCGGCTGAGAATTAGTATGCCTACACTTTTAAAATGTATTAATAAAACAGAACTTTTGTTTCCACTCTTAAGAAAAATGCATTACTTTTGTTCAGTAAAAACGAAGCTCTATATGTTAATAAAATTAGACATATCAGAACTTTCAAAACAATCATGTTTGCAGTCTATCAACAACCTCCTCTGAGGGTTCAGTAGTATACCCAGATGCTACCAACTCTATTTAACTTTAATTGCTCTCAACTTAAACATGGCAAAAATCTTTGCAAATCATCAAAGGTAGGGTCCCAAAGGACCCAGAGACAGTAAAACCAATGATAAAAAGGCCCCCAAACTTTAGAGACAGTGGTAAGCAATCTGATGTCTATTCCTTCTTCTAGAGTCAAACCGTGCTCAGTACCCAGGGGCAGGGGCATTTTTCAGGGTATAGTTAATTTTAAACCATTCCCTTAAAATTTCATAACTTTATTTTGTTTGGCATATAACAGTTTCCAAAGTGAACTCCTAATTCATTATTTCATCAAAGACTGACAACTAAGACTGTTAGGGAAGGTGTTACTGTGCCCACATCATGAACAAGAAGATTAAGCTTGATACATTATAGAATGGGCTGAAGGTTATGGGGCTAAAACTGTATATGAAGGTGCCAGACTTCCAGGACAACATTTGTCACTATGGGAAAGGTTCCATCACGAAGGGACAGGTATCATTTCAAACTTTGTCTTAATGCTTCTATTGATAGAAGAATAAGCTAACACAAAAATTAAATCCCAAATGTTAAAGTATTGTCAGCAGGACAGTTGTATAGGCTGCATTTCCAGTAGAAGTTTCTTTCTGGGGACGCCCATCTTTTCCCATGTCACTATACTGAAAGCTACTGGGAACAGTGAGCTGGGCAAGGCTTAGAAACTTTTTCTTGAGACCTTTTTAGATCAGGAGGTTTTCTTAAAGTATAATTTTGATGGGAGTTATCAATAATCTTGAATGTCATTAGATTTTTAAAAATTAAAATAATTAAAAAATAATTGGAAGAAAAATAATTTTAAAATTCCGAATTATTCAGGCCTGTACACGTACCTCTAAACAAATCACAAAAAGCCCTCTACTTACCTTCTTTGAATATTAGAACATATGTAATTACTATAAGCAAACAAGATCAAAACAATTAAATCAAACTCTAATGCTGACATTTAATATTTGAACCTAAAGACGAAGAGGAGCCATTAAGCTTCTTCTGGGTCACATAAAGAATTTAGTTGCCTAATTCATAAAATGGAGGCAACATAACTGAATTTGACCAAGATTTACAACCTGCGCTTCAAAGCATAATGCTCTAGTGCTGTGGCAACACGTGGCCACTTAAATCAATAGATGTAAATAAACCTAATTTTCAAAACCACCAAACTATGAAAGTTATATTTGTGTGGGAAATCAACAACGAAATATACTATTTTCAGTCTACGGCCATACTACCCTGAATAAGTCCGATCCCGTCTGATCTCGGAAGCTAAGCAGGGACGGGCCTAGTTAGCACTTGGATGGGAGACCACCTAGGAAGACCAGGTGCTGTAGGCGTAAAAAATAAAAAATAAGGGATTATAAGCTGAAAAGGTCCTTGCAATCTGTGAGATCAACCAAGGGTTGCCTCGCCTAAAAAAAATAAATAAATAAAAATAAAATACTATTTTCATTCTCCTTCTACTTAAGATAGGAGATCTATTCTTTAGCCGTCAATACTTGAAGAGAATGGCAAATATTTCTCAAACACATCTACTACTCACAAAATCTAAAATGGCCACCTTATACTAGGGTGGTTTCTCTTGAACTCAATAAATACGCCAGATCTCATTCTGTATTGTGTTACTAATTAAAAAACAAAGTCTATGGTTTTTACTTTTTTAACGAATTAGCACTAATGCAAGTCTGTCTCTCCATCAGACCGTCCAGGCCAAATTATCTAGGCAAATATTTACAGATGGAGTACAATGTTTCAACTTTATTTATGTCCTGAAAAAGGCACTGTCAATCTTTTTTACTCTCAACTCCAAACTCTTTCTTTAAAGAATTTATAAGAATGTACCTATCCTAGTTATGGAACAAGCAGTTTTGAGCTTTAGTTTTTATACTGTAAAAACATACTTTAAGAGACTGTGGGCCTGAGTGACTGAGAAGCACTAAAATTGTGGTTCCTTTCATTGGAACTTTAAGAAATAATGTACCTGGGCGATGATCAGACAAGCATGCCTTGCCCTAAGACCTTCTTTTTGTCCTGTAATTCAGGAAACTGCTCAATGCTTACCTATTCTGATAGCTGTAGTAGGCAGCATCGCGAGGAATTGTACAGAGCTGCTTTCCATAGCAGCACAAAGTCTGTGGGGAAAACTCATACTGCAAAAACAAAGGAAAAATACTAAAAATATATCCCATTCATTGTCATGTAACATTCTTGTCCACTACAGAGGATTAGATTCAGCTAGTAAATTATTAGTACACTGAATAGTTTTCCAACCATCTTCATAGCTATTTAAAGACATTTTTTGGATACGATGTGACAGAATTACTGAGACATTTATTATAAATACATGAATAGAGACAGGGGCAGTCAGAAATGCTTAACTCAGCATCTTCCCCCAATATATATCTCTTGCTTTGATCACCCATTACATTGTTTTAGGAAATCAATTGTTTTAGAAAAGACCAGACTATCTGGGTACTTCCTAGCATAAAGGTGTGGCCAAAATGTTGAGTCTATCAAATCATCATACTGCTGTACCCTTTTTGGCTGGATTAACCACAAAAGTTCATTTTCCAGAAAAAGTTTAAACTATACCTTGCGTCCACAACAATATCCAAGAGACTGCATAACAGGGTCGATTTCTTGCTCAAAGACCTCTGCGAGTTTACTGCAGAACTTATAGACCCTGGACGTCTTGCGATTATAGAGCCAGGCATTGTTGAACATCAGCCAGACATCGTCCACGTACTGCCAGGGTTCCTGGTACTGCCCTGTGTCCAGCTTCCGCTTGATGGTGGAAAGGTCCATGGGGTTCTTCACAATGTCAAAGTAATCCTCAAAGACAAAAGAGTCTCAATCTAGTGGATACCCCAGATTCCAAGTGCCAGCCTTATCTGGCAGCTTTATCTTAAAATAAATTAAATATAAAAAGTACCAGAACGACTTCTGTTCTCAATAGTAAGAAATGGGAATTGAAAAGAAAACTTCTGATCTTCTGATTTTACTATGTAAAATTATAATTAATATTTTCAAGTGTGATCAAATTACTTCAAAAGCAAAGTTAAAAAAATTAAAATTGTTTAAGAAGATGCTTTTTAACATAAAATAGAAAAAATGGAATTTTAATGCACTGAATTATAAAGGTAACCAAATTCACCAGACAATATGTTTTTCTAGAGATTCACTCTTGGTCCTAGCAAGCAAAATGAAATTCCAAGCCAAAAACAAAAACAGAAACAAAAACAGTTAACAATGCTTAATGGCTCTGTTGCGTATGCATGGCCTTTGTAAGACTACCCAGGGATATCAAAGAGTGAGGCCCATGTCTTTTATAACTGATGGTCACCAATTCTTTACATCCATTCTTTATAGAAAGTCTTACACAAAACCCCAACTATAAAGCTGTGTGCCAAAGCACATGGGCAGTGTACCCAGGGCTTGCTCCCCACTCACGTACCGCCCCCTCCATGGACCCTGGGGCTTCACAGAACAGGTAGGAAACACACATTTCAGTAAGACAACACACATTTTAATATGTAAGACAAAGATGTATTATCGTTTTGAGAGAAAACTTTTTTATATTAGGAGAAAAATCTTTATAACAAGTCTCGTTATTTTATCCAATTTTAAGAAATAAAACATGGATATTCATGAGTTATACTGATAAAGTTATAACTTACTGGAATTCCTAGGAGCTGGGGATCTACAGGCTGCCGAAAAGGTAAGGACTCTGGATCCTGTCGATACAGTGCTTCTAGGGTTGGCATAAGAGCCTGGCGCAACTCCTCCGGCTTAAAGACTACAGTTAGAAAACATCAGGAAACGACACTATTTACAAGGAACTCAGACTCTTCCCCCATGACATTTCAGAGAAGGTCTGATTCATCTCCCTCCCAGCCTTGAAGCATTCTCTCATTCAGCAGAGTCAACGAACATTCTAAAGCTGCAACTCAGTGTTTCTAAAAACAGTAATATTGGGGTTTTTAAAAACTCCATCCAACCAAGTGCTGTAGGCGTAAAAAAAAAAAAAAAAAGTTAAAAACTGCATCAAGTTATGGGGCAAAATACCACATGGAGAAGTTTGCTTCTTCAATGAGAGAGTTCCAATGTTAAAATTGTGTTGGAACAGAAAATGAAGCTCACTCCTGAATCTGCTTCATTGATCAAATGGTGGTAATAAAGGCATTTCACTGGAAAGAACCTTTCCTCCTCTGATGAAACTTTCCTGTCCTTGGCTAAAGTAAACTCAGACCACCTGAGACAAATGGTTTTGTCTTACAACCTCACAAATGTGTACAATGATAGAGCTATAAGAAAAAGTATTTTTCCCTCCCACATTTACCAATGCCCATTTATCAGCCATCCCATTTCCTAATACACTTTCTGTTGTCACTGATCCAAGGACAAACACTAGCTGCCAAATACATTCAAGACAGTACATTCATACAAAACCCAAATGAGTTCTAATGACATGGAAAAATGTGCACAAAAACCTCTGAAGGCAAGAGGCAGGCCAATCAGTAGTGTGTGTGTTATGATCCCACCTCTCTCACACACATTCCTGGAAGATAAAAAAATGACTGAATAGAGACAAATACAGCAAAGATGTTCTGATGACTTGGGTCATAAGTGATTTGAGATTTCTTCTTTAACAAAATTTTGTGTGTGTGTGTTTTTGAAAAGACTTTCTACAACAGATATGTGGTAAACTGTAATTTAAAAATCAGATTAAAATATCATAAACATTTAAAGTTCCAGTTGGGAAGTAGCATGCATCGAGTATACTGAGAGATAAAAACTATGGCACTGGGAAGTTTCTCAAGAGTTTACTGCCATTATAGCCAAAGACTGCCCAGTTTCCTGACTGACTTCCTGTGGAAAAGGGACAACTGACTGCATTAGACCTGGGACGGTTGCAAGTCAGTGAGCATGTGAAACACCCCAGTGCAGAGCTCCCCAATGGACATTCCCCTTGGAAACAAACATGTGAATCCTGCTTTCAGCAACTTTTTCTTCCATTTTCTTTATAAGAAAACAATTATTTAATTAATAGATTTTTCATTCTTCTAGACTAGGAGTCAGCAAACTCTGACCCACAGGCCAAATTTGTCTAGCCACCCACCTCTGTGAGGCCTGTGAGGTTAGAATGATTTTTATGTTTTTTTTTAATGGTTGGGAAAAAAGAACGGTATGTCATGATATGTGAAAATTACACAATATCAAATTTTACTCTCCAAAAATAAAACTTTTTTGGAACATAGCTGTGTTCATTTGCTGAGATGTTGTCTGTGGCAGCTTTCACCCTACAATGCGGAGTTGAATAATTGAAAACGAAACCTTATGATATGCAAAGCCTAAAATATTTACAGTCTGGCTCTTTCCAGGGAAAGTTTGCTGACCCTGCTCTAGACCTCATCACCTCCCTAGTGGTATCAAAGTGACATGGTCTCACATGTAGCTACTTTGGGAGATTGTTCATTCCTTCATCCCTTCATCAAAAATTTGTTCAATATCTATGCCAAGGAAGAAGCATGTTCAAATTCCTGTTTTTACTACATTGATGTAATAAGATACCAAATGAGCAGAAGTATAAGTCAGAGCTATATTTGAAACTCTGCTACTGATGAGTGTGGTGTGCCTTCTCTATACAACCAGCATGGTGCACATGAGCAGTCCTTGAAACATAGTTTACAGACACCATGGAGACCCCAGTGCTGTCTAATATGGTACTCACCAGCCATATGTGGCTAAAGCTAAATGAATTAATACTGAATAAAATAAAGAATTCACTTTCTCAGTCACACTTGTCACATTCCAAGTGCTCAGGAGCCACATGTGGCTGGTGACCACCATAATGGGGAGCACAGACACATAACACTGTCACAGAAGTTCTAGCACTGCTCTAGGCCCTTTCTAGAGTTCTGTGAAATCAAATTTATTTCCATAATATAAAACACCTTTCGCGATAACAGTAAGTCATTATTTGCCTTTTTGTGCTGTGTTGAAATTTGCATAGATGGGGCACAAGCAGCAGGGAATAAAATTCCTAGCATGGAAGCCACACCAAACCCAACTTAGTAGTCACTGCAACCTTCACTGCTACGATGCACACACAGGGAAAAACGCTACTTGCACTTAAGAATATCCTTAATGAAGTAGTAAAAATTATTACTTTTGTTAAACCTCAACCCTCGGCTACATATCTTTTATCCTGTATGACAAAATAAGAAGGTGGCAATAAAGCACTTCTGCTGCATGCAATGCTTGTCTTGAGAGAAAACACTTGTTTTGAGTAATGAGAGCTAAAGTCACTGTTTTGTTTTTTCACGAAACACATAAAAATGAGAAGAATGACTGAGAGACAATGTACTGTTATTCAGATCTGGGTATGTAGCAGTTTCTCAGAAATGAACAAAGTGGGTCAGTTACTTCAAGGACAACTAACAGTATATGTTGCCAATGACTCTTAATAAAAATTAGAATTTTGAAAAACTTGTATCTACTATGAGAGCTTGATAGCTTCTCAAAATTTATAAGACTTTTTGAAAGATTCTTAGCGATGTTAATGAATGTGATTTTAAAAAAATATTACACAGTGAAATATGTCAATATTTGGAAGATCTGCATAATTCAGTGAGCCAAATTCCAAGATGACCAAAGGATCATGTTAAAAAGAATCATGCAAGGTATAAGATCCATTCGAAGTACAAAACAGACAAATGGATTCTAATGTCAGAATATGAAAAACTGAGTGCTAAAGATTCAGATTTCACACTGCAACTAATCCTTAAGAAACTTCCACATGTTGAGTTTTGATGTAGCATCAAAAAAGAACATTAACAATTATTTGAAAAGGCTATTATTCCTCCCTTTACCAACTACCTAAGTGAAACTGGAATCTCATTTCATGTACTTCAACCAAACAATGTAATACAATAGTGAAGACAGAGGCAGATATGAGAATCCAGCTGTGTTCACTTAACTCTCTGAGTCACAAAATACAAAAACAATGTCACTACACTTACTAATTACATTCGTTCTGGAAAAGTTATTTTTTATAAAAATGTGTTATTTATGGGTGTCATGTAGCAGCTTTGTTATTTTTAAATGAATTAAATATTTTAAAAATTTCTAATAGAGTTAACAGCGTTGCTTGCAAATAGAGTAAACAGCAATAGATAATCCACACAAACAAAAACTCTCTGGAGTCCACAATTTTTAGGAATATAAGTCTGAAACCAAAATTTACAGAACTGCCATACTCCATATACTCCAGGGTTCCTTCCAGTGGCAAAACTATACAATAACAGACTAACATTTCTCTGCCATCTTTTACAAATGTAATACCTGCAGCACTGACCTTCCTGAGCCCCGTTTTACATTTCCAACAGTCACCTGACAATTTTCTGATGCCCTACTACCTCCTTACTTTTTGGATACATCTCATATAAATTCCACCCAATTTGTACTGTGAGGCTTGCTCATCTTTACAGTTTGGAACCCAAAACATCTTCACTTACTTGCCTCCTGTATTCCTGCTGCACTAAGTCACTGGGTCCCACTGCACCATCCCCTTACTATGGGCACTTAAGTTTCCTAGCTATAGAAGCAGAAGCCTACAAGCTCCAGTGAACACGTGTGTTGCCATGGTGATTATTTCCCTAACACCATGGCTTTCAGTCATTTTCCTGATCAAATCCATCAGTGGTTGTTCATGCCTTGCCGAGTAAAGCCCGAGATCCCTGGCCTGCTCAAGGACTCGGATGCAGTTTCGACTCTGGCTCCGCAGCTATGATATCTCAGAAGACGGCTCTGCCTTGGACTGCCCCATAGAGCTAAAGTTTGTTTCTCATTCCTGCCATGTACTTGCAGGTTCCCAGGCTGGAGTCCAGCTCTGAGTGATCACTTCTACTTGAAGAATGGCTGGCAAGAAATATAAAAGCGGAGGTGAAATCCTTTTTCTGCTTTAGCTTTCAATCTACAGTGTGGAATCACATTATGGAAAAGCAGCACAGTTCAACGAGTTCAAGAAAGCACAACCTACTTTTTTTGCGCGGCTGTGAAGGAGACGCTGACTGGGAGGCGGCACCATTAGCGGCACTCTCTTCTTCTTCTTTAGCTTCTACTTTTACTTCTGGCTTCTTTTCATCCACTTCCATTGGTTCTGATTTCTGCTCTGTTGTATCTGATTCTTCTTTAACTTGGGAAGATCCTTGTAGATCCTCCTCCATCATCTTGAGAAAAACAAAATGACAGATAATGATATACAAATATCAAAGACTTTTATTCTAATTCGGCATTATTGGAAGGCTCTTAAAGATCTACAGGCTTGTTAAAAACCTCCCCTAGTCAGAGCTGCATTTATCATTCCTTTTCTCTCGCACAAGAAAGAATAGAGCATTTGGTGTCAGTTGAGTCGCTTTAATACAGTATCAGTACAATTATAGTCCTAATTAAAAAATTTACATACTGATATGCTTAAAAATTACATGTACAAATACATACCATCACCTGCTCAGTAGTTTTACATATAGATATTTCTAGTTTGGAACAGAAATCTCCTTAAAAATTGAGGCAAGGATTGAAAACCAAATTGCTCAGAGGGACAGGCAGGTGAAGTAAACAAATGCAACAGGAGGTATGGTGTGAGACAGCAAGTAGTAGTAGAGACTCTGGCCATGGCTGGTGCTCCCATCCAGATTGCTGCCACAGAGGACTACAAACACAGTGCTTCTCATTTTTCAAGAAAAGCCAGAAATCTAGAATTTAATTTGTAATTCTCCATTTTAAAAAATATTGTGTGAGTCAAACAAAACACATTTGTAGGCTGAATTCAGCCCAGTCTGCCAGTTTTCAACTTCTGCCACAAGTTAATTAGTAAACGAATACATCTCCTCTGCAATATAACTCTGCAGAACTATAAGTGAATGAAGAACTGCAAGGAAAAAGTTACTGAATGATTAAAACATTCAAAATATAAGTCTTTTCACCTGAGTGTATTAGCTGTGGGTTTGTCATATATGGCCTTTATTATATTGAAATATGTTCCTTCTATCATAGTTTTTACCCTATGAGAGTTTTTATCATAAAAGGATGTTGAATATTGTCAAATGTTTTTTCTGAATCTACTGGAAGTATTCCTTCCTCTTTAATTTCTTGAAATAGTTTAAGAAGGATAGGTATTAATTCTTTGAATGTTTGGTAGAATTTACCAGTGAAGCCATCTGGTCCTGAACTTTTATTTTATCTAAAATCCGGAACAAGCTAGGATGTCCACAATCACTACTTCTATCAACATAGTATTGGAAGTCCTAGCCACAGTAATCAGACAAGACAAAGAAATAACAGGCATCTAAAATGGAAAGGAAGAAGTAAAACAGTATTTGCAGATGACATTATACTACATAAAGAAGACCTAAGACTCTGCCAAAAAACTATTAGAACTAATAAATGACTTCAGTAAAGATGCAGAATATAGAAGCAATATACAGAAATCTGTTTTGTTTCTATATACCAATAACAAATGATCAGAGAAAAAAATTAAGAAAACAATCCCATTTATAATTGAATCAAAAGTATAAAATACCCAGGAATAAATTTAACCGAAGAGGTGAAAGGCCTGTACTCTGAAAACTATAGGACACTGAAGAAAGAAACTGAACAAGATACAAATAAATGGAAGGACATAACTTGCTTATAGATGGGAAGGATTAACATTATTAAAATTTCCTTACTACCTAAAGTAATATATAGATTCAATGCAATCTCTATCAAAATAAGAATGGCATTCTCAGAATTAGAACTAATCCTAAAATTTACATGGAACCACAAAAGACCCTTAATAGCCAAAGAAATTCTGAGAAAGAAAAAAGAGCGAATTATCATGCACCCTAATATCAAACTATATTACAAAGCAACAATAATCAAAACAGTATGGTATTGGCATAAAAACAGATATAGAGATCAATGGAATAGAACAGGGAGTCCAGAAATAAATCCTCACTTATATGGTTAAGTGATTTATGACAAAGGAGGCAAAGATATACAATGGAGTAAAGACTGTCTCTTTAATAAGTGGTGTCGGCAAAACTGTACAGATACATGCAAAATAGACCACTTAGTTCCTAGCAGCATCTTTTTGATATACTTCTTGGAATAAGGGAAACAAAAGAAAAATAAACAAATGGGACTACATCAAACTATAAAGTTTTGACAGCAAAGGAAACCATCAACAAAACGAAAAAACAACCCATTGAATGGATGAAGATGTTAGCAAATAAAATATCCAACAGAGAATTAATATCCAAAATATATAAAAAACACATATAGCTTAACACTAAAAATATAAATAATCCAATTAAAAATGGTCAGAGAATCTGAATAGACATTCCTTCCAAGAAGACATACAGATGGTCAACAGACACATGAAAAGATGCTCGACATTACTAATCATCAGGAAAATGCAAATCAAAACTAGAATGAGACATCACCTCAAACCTGTCAGAGTGTCTATTATCAATAAATCAACAAATAACACATGTTGGTGAGCATGTGGAGAAAACGGAACCCTCATACACTGGTGGTGGGATTGTATTTAGTGCAGCCACTATGGAAAAGAGTATGGAGATTCCTCAAAAAATTAAAAATAGAGCTGCCATACAATCCAGCAAATTAACTTCTGGGTATTTATCTGAAGAAAACATAAACACTAATTCGAAAAGATATACGCACCCCTATGTTCACTGTAGGATTATTTACAGTAGCCAAGATATGGAAGTAACCTACATATCTATCAACAGATGAATGGCTAGAGAAGATGTGGTGTTTGTGTGCATGTGTGTGCGCACGTACATACATACACACACACATACACACACAGGAATATTACTCAGCAATAAAAAGAATTATATATTGCCATTTGTGACAAATGGATGGGCCTAAAGAGTATTATGCTAAGTGAGTAAGTTAGAGAAAGATAAATACTGTATAATCTCATGTGTGGAATCTTTAAAAAACCAAACCAAATGAATTAATAAAACAAAACAGAAACAGATCCATAGATATAGAGAACAAGGTGATGGCTGCCAAAGGGGAGGGGGTGGTAGGATAGGAATACAAACAAATAAAAAACCAAAAACCAAAAAACATAAAAAATCTACAGATATCTTTAAAAGAAAACTTGTGAAAGGTTACCATTATAATTTCAGTTTGAAAAACACTAGTTTCTAAAACAGTGCTCTCCCAAGCTTTGCATTTAAAAAACATAGAACAAAATAAAATAAAATTCAAGTGCTCTTGGTTTTGGCAGAATAAAATAAACCCGTACCTAATATCTAAAAATAAATAACCAATCTGTTTTTGATTATGGGTTCGAGTAGAAAATAGATTAAACAGGATTATTAAAAACAAAACGCAGGGATATCCATGATAGACCCCTGGCACCTACCGCAGACCCAGGCTCTGCCTTGGGTTCACCAGCATCTGGCTCAATGTCCTCGGTCTTGACCTCAGCCTTCATTTCCAGTGGTACATCAGGTCCTGGTTGCTGGGAGCTGGTTTCAGCACTGGCCACTGAGGATGGAGTGGGGACCCTGTTATCAATGCTGGCTGCTGCCTGGGAAAGCTGTGAAGAAACCAAAATCATTTAACAAGACAATATAAATGATCTTAAACTCTATTGCTCACCCAATATACAGTTTTGTGTTAGAATTTCTCAATACTAACCTAATAAACACATCTATTTGAGAGAACTGAAGAACAAAAAGCTGAAATAGAGGAGTTCTAGAGGAAGTCAACATCAGGCAGAAAAGCAACTGACTTCTTTTCTAGAATGCAGAGATAGAAGTGTAGAGCTTGTACATGTGGATATAAAATTATTTTCTGGAAGTTTGCTACCTAAATCACAGACCTTTTATTTTAAAATTAATTCCCTCCAATAAGAGGATTAATGCTTATGGTTAAGAGGCTGAATTATAAATATATAAGTATATGTGTAAGAAGGGGAATTAAGTGTCTATATGGAATAAGAATGTATAATTTAGTTTGTTAAATGCAAAAATAGTGGCAGTACTGGTGGCAGAAGAATAAACAACATTAAGAGAAGTAACCACTAAAAGAATTCTAAATTTTCCGAGTTTTACCCAATGAAGTTTAAAGTAAACAAGACAGTGTTAAATTACAAAGGGATATTTAAGTGTACAGCTCATTCTCTAAGATAAATCAGCACACTTCCTATGGAGAAATTCAAATAGTAATGTTATCTTGGGATTGTTGCTGGGATTAATTTTGACATTTTATAAATAAATATCCTCAGTCACCAAGAATAAAATGAATTTGTTTCAGGGGGAGGAATTTTCTAAGTTAGACTGATAAGAAAATGGATACTAAGATTTCAGTGGTAACTGCAGAGGGACATGGAGGTGACAAGAGGGCAGCCTCAGGTCTCTGGGTCAGTGGGGCAGTCCAGCCTAAGAGAGCACATAGACTGGGCATTGCCCACAGGTCCACAGAGGACTAGGTAGATCTGAGCCACAGGAAGTACTAAACTGGGTCTGCCATTTTGTCATAAAAAAGAAAAGGCTTCTAAGTTTGAAAACAAGTCTGATGGGCAAGATCAAAGCACATACAATCAGGAATGTGACTAAATATTCGTGATGTTAGGAGAAAAACTACCAAAACTCAGAAGACATCAATCTAGAACCAATAATGAATGGGAAACACACTGCTCCTATATACAGGTAGTTTAAAAAGTGTTCAAGGACCTATATGTGATTTCTTTATAATTGCTGATTTTTGCAAACTCATTTAATTAGGAAAGATAATCGTTAAGTCATGTCCTGCCAAACAGCCTTTGGAGCCAATGTCGGAAACAAAACACAGCTCATTATGGTTCGATTAGAGTGTAGTTACTTTTGGGGGTTGCACTAAGATGCTGCAGCAACTTCATGACAATTTTTTATGAGAAAGCTCTCATCTAAGAGTCTCAGACCAAAGATGACAGACTAAGAGGCTTACCGGTGTGCCAGGAGGCTGGCCATGCACAGGAGTCGGCTGCTGCTGAGATGACTGAGGGGTAGCCACGGATGGGGGCTGGACTGGGGTCTGAGGCTGCGGGGTCACCTGGGCTGCTGCCTGGACTGTAGGGGTGCTCTGGGCTTGGCTAGCACTGGGCACTGAGCCGGGAGTTGGGGTGGGAGTCTGCCCGGAAGACGAGACAGGAGTTGATGGCTGGGTAGGAGCTGCTGGCTGGGGAGGAGTCATCCCAGGTGCCGTCGGATGCTGGAGAGATGGCATGCCAGCAGCTGTGGAAGCAGGAGGTGGCGTCTGGTGCAATGGTGATTGTGTCACTGGTGGGCAAGGTAGCTGGCTAGCCTGGGGCCCAAGCATGTTCAAGGGGTTAGGAAGAGCAGCACCAGGCACCTGTCCCTAACAGAGGGAATAGAGTATGTTAAAATTACTTCCCCCATTTAAAAATGAGGCAACAGATTTGAGGAATTAAATATATGAAAATATAATCATGGTTTCTGAAGAGGTCTGCTGGTTTCACAGTTATGTTTCATTTGTAAAAATGTACTGAGTTTTAGACTTATCATAACATGCACCTTCCAATAAAGTTAACACTATAAACGTTTCCCATACTTTGATTTATATAACTGTCAAAATCTCTAGCTTATACAAACACATATACCTTTAGTTACTAGCTTATGTTCCATAACATCCTTAGACCAATAAAGAAGGTATTCATCTTTTTTTAAAAAATGAGTTATTGAAACATTGAAATGTTTCAGTGAAGTGGTTTCTAAAATGGGGACACCCTTCAGAATATCTGTAGACAACTGAAAAAGCAACTGTGAATTACTGATCTAGAATGGGTGGGGGGTTGCAAACTATTGCCCATGGACAAATCCAGCTAGGTGCCTGTTTCTGTACTAAAGTTTTACTGAAACACAGCACATCCATTCATTTATGCACTAATGAACATGGCAGTGGCTGCTTTAGCACCACAACAGTGAAGTAAGTAGTTAAGAAAAAGAGTATATGGCCCACAAAGTCAAAAATACTTAACAGGACAAATCTCCTAACTTGTTATAAAAAAATGACACGTTATGGAAATTAAGAATTAATTAATAGGTATTTAGTAAGTAAATCTAGTGTAGTCAATGACTTATTCAATGTTACTTCATGTTAAAAAATTAAAACATAAATTTTAAATTTCAGGGGAAGATCTGGCCTGTTGTAAATACATGTACATCTGTATACATCAGCACTCTAATGCACTGTAATTGACAATTAGCAAAAAGAGAAAAAAAAAAGCAGTAAAATGAATGGAAAATAGTTCTCTTTGGCTTTAGACAGAATAAGTAAAAACACAATCAATAAGAGAGATCCAGTTAGCCTGACTTCACCTGGGCAGTTCAGAGACAGGCAACAGGATACACATATCAAATCATTACCAGTAAACTCAAGGAGCCTTTCCTCACTCTTTAAAATTTAATGTTTCTCAGGATTACATATTAAACTGAGAATTCAAAAGACACAAATAAAAACCAAGAAAATGACAACTAAAACCCCACAAATCAAAACACAAAACCCACAAGCCAAAAACCACGATCCATTTGCATGAAATTCACCCTGAGATGACAAGAATAATTCTAAACAAGGTAAAAATGACAGGATGAAATGAGGAAAAATCAAGAGATGCTAAAAGATAAAAATAAAATGTGTAGTCTAGAATTCTAATTTCCATGAAATAAGACATGCTCAGGTTAGTAGGAAGCTGAGGCTACATCAATGCAGGCAGTACAAAGGCCCAAAGGTAAACGGTACCTGTGACACGCCTGTCTGGGCCGCTGGTTGCCCCATGCCTACACTGTTCACACTCATTGCCCCACTGGATGATGGGAACTGGTTCTGTGGCAGAAACTGGTTCTGCGCAGGCGCCTGGGCCATCATGTTGTTGGCATGTGCACCCATCATGTTTGGAGGCTGAGGCATTCGGGAAGGAGAAATGGCCATCTAAAAGACAACAAGTATTATTGAAAGTTTAGAGGACAAAGGCTAAAGTCTTCAAGATAAACTAGAAGAGACAGAAATCTTAAATCCTTCCTCCCTCTCAGGAAGAGAACCATCTTCTGGCTCCCAAGCACTTTGCCTGCTTTCTCATACAAAGGTCTCTAATGAGCCGGCTTCAGATTGTTCTCTGGATAGCAATCAATAACGTGCTATAATTTCAAGTTCAAAATATGTCTTTATTAGTTCTCTGAAGCATCTGGAAAGTAGCCTCAGGAGAGTAAGCTCTAGGAGTCAACAGACACCGACAAGTCCCTCTTTGGTTACAAATCTGAGGCTGCCTACACCATCATTAGAACTCTCGTGTTCTCAGAGTCACAAGTTCCTATGAATTTAGCATTTTAATAAAAATAAATAGTGGTCAAATAATTTTCATTACAGTAATGAAGACCAAAGGAAGAGAGATGAAGGAAATAAAGCATAACCCAAATCCAAAGAAACAGGTACCGTAAGCTTCTAGACAATCTACAATTTCACTGCTTAGAGAATTTTCCTTATTTGGGCAAGGCCTTCTCAGCACAGCTAAGGCAAGTAGAAGGACTTACCCCTGGAACGGAGCCCATGCTGTTCATTGGGACAGAGTGGTTCATGGGGGATGCTGCGCGCGGTCCCATGGGAGCTTGTGGCAACTGTACATTCCCCAAGGACATCGGATTAAATGAATTTATCCCTGGAAATGTACCCACAATGGTTCATTAGGAAAAGCATCCACAGGAAGAGAATTACAACTCAACGAACTCTAAGCAAAATAAGGTGGAACACATACACAACACATATAACTGAGAGGAAATCACCCAGTTAATCAGGTAAGACGGTTAAGTAACAGATTTCTCATATCCAGGAAAAATGGCACCAATGGAGGTGAGGGTGGTATGGTGGTGAAGCTGGTGTGGTGCTGGTGGTGGTGATGGTAGTGGGGACAGGACAGAACAAAGAGATGAGGGTAGAAAGCCAGGCAAACCACAAAAGTGAGGCCAAGGAAGCACTGATCAGGATGGCAGCACTTTGCACAAAAGCACCAAAGCAACTAAGGACATGAGGCTGCATTGGGAAGGTACTATCAACAACTATGGAGGAGGTGAAACTTAAGGCCAGGGCGCCCATTTGGGTCAAATTCTCACTAATGCCTTCTGGAGTACCTAGCTCCTATCTCCTCTCCATCCCCATTACTCTCTTCCACTCTCGGCCTCTCCTAGCTCTTCAGATGGGTTTACATTTATTATTAGAATTTGGGATAAGACTCAAAATATGGGACGTAGTTCTACAGTGTAGCAGTTAATTAGCACGTCTGCTTTACACGCAGAAGGTCCTGGGTTTGCAACCCAGTGGAGCCATGGTCCATGGTCTACGGCCATGCCACCCTGAACAAGCCCGATGTCTGATCGCGGAAGCTAAGCAGGGTCAGGCCTGGTTAGTACTTGGATGGGAGACCACCTAGGAAGACCAGGTGCTGTAGGCATAAATAATAAAAAAAATAAAAATACTCAAAATATGGTTTTAATTTTGCACGAATATTAAGTGTTTAGAAAGTGCCCAAGGGTGGCCAGTTCTCAACCTTGGCCTCCTCTCTACAGACTCAAAAGATCTCATTTTCACAATACCCTCACTGTCCTGGGGCTGCCCACAGTCTGTCAAGAATGTCATACCGTAAAAGATACCTCAACTAGCCGCCAAGTATCTCTAGACCATGGCCTCTTGTTCTCTGTAATTTCCCACAATCCTCTGTAAACTATTTCCTCTATAATATGAGCCTATCTACCATGTCTTTTTCAGTATACATTAAGATTTCCACAATTTTATTTCACAGCCTGTAAAAACATCCTACTGTTCAATTCTCAATTTGATAAGAACTGCAAAAGGTTTGAAATGCCCCTCGTCCCCAAACTCCCAAACTAAAATGACTGCTTCAACCAAGTAAAAACTATAAAATTTCAACTTGAGAAAGAACTTTTAAAGTTGTTCAGACCAGCTGCCAGTACCCCAGCCAGCTATAGACTGAGTACAAGCCCTCCTGGCTATGCTTGACTGCCTGCGCTTCCAAGGCCCAGAGTAGCCACTGCTCTTTCTCCACCTCGATCCCAGTGGTACTTGCTGCCCAGGACTGGCTTGACACCCTCTCCTCTCATTTATTCAGAAATGTTTCCTTCCCCCACCTATAACGCTTTTTTGGGAGACTAAATCCGACTCCAAATCTTTTTAGAAATCTTTTCTATGATCTCCTAACTTCCAAATACAACCGATATTTGTACTGCCTGTGGAACTAATTCTGCTAATCAGCAAAAAGAAATGGAAGGAATAAGAACTACAAATAAATAAAGGGGGGATGGGGAAAAACCAATATACTTTGTGACTACTGAATGGTAAACCAAAATATGATTCAGAGAAATAAATACCTTGCATACGATTCACTGGCAGGGGCATGGGCCCATCTGCAATGGCAGAAAAAAAAATGGTTATTTAAAATAATTCTTGACTTAGGAATAAGGAACTTTATCTTGAGGACCTCTAACTTAAAGGGAAAACCAGCGACAGGTCCAGAAGCATTGTGCATTCTGATACCAGTGCACCCTTTAAAGGGCCTCTCCATGAGAAACTCAAGGTCCAAAAACAGGCCAATGCACAGTGTCATGGCCACTATCACAGTTTTGGGCTTCCTGAGAACATAATTCCATATACTTAGAAACACACTCCAAACACAGAAGATAAAACAAGCAAACAGACTAATGGCTGGTAGAAGGAAATGAAGTCCTTACTTGGAGGTCTCACAGGTTGTGGCTGTGGAATCCCAGGGGGCTGTGCCCCTGGGGCTGGTAAGGCTGGCTGGTTACCCAAGATGCCTTGTTTGTGTAAACGTGATCTTCGTTTTTCTTCTAGTTCTTTTTGTATCTTGTAGATTTTCTCTGCTAATAAGTGATAGTATTCATCCTAAAAAGCGGTAACATTCAATATTAGGCAGTCCAAACTATAAAAAACAAAAGATGTTTTGTATGTTCTAAAAAGCTAATGAATTTTTAAATTAAGTACATTAATTAAAGGTAAGTATTCAATACTTCTAAGTAATAAAACAAAGGCCCAAATTCTTATTGAACTACTAGTTATCCCACAGGACTTAACAGATAGTAGGTACTAAAAGCACCGTTACATTTCATTCCACAGCTGAACCTCTTCTTCGATATTCATTGGTGCTGGCAATAACACAGTATGAGCATTATAAACAATGCCCACATGGATGTGGACATGACATCCATGGTAAAATGCAATTTCATAAACCTTATTTATCACTATAGTGGTGACATTGTAGTTAAATAAGAGAGTTGTGCAGGGACCTCATGTCTCATCTAGGAAGTCTCCCTGGTCAGTCTCCTCAAGGTGATGAATCCACCTAACTAACGCATGTGCCATTTCCAGACAATAAGCCAGACAGATAGAGGCTGTTACATCTACTGTAGGTGTTGTGCAGGCTAGAACACATGTGCAACCTACCCGGCTGTTGGCAGACTCATACATGTCCCCTTCTACTTTCTTAGCGTAGGCCACTAGGTTCTCCATGCGGCGATCCTTCAGAGCTGCAGGGTCGGGTGTTGGGAAGATGGCTTGGACGCTGAAAGAACACCACAGTCTATCAACCCATTTCAATACAACATCAGTATCTTGCCATTTTATATGACATGGAAAGAGAAGCTCATCTACCTACAGGGGCGATACACTGTTGAGAGAAACCCCAAATCTCTCTCACCTAATATATGAGTATAGAAATAAAGTTACTCTCTAGAGACAATACTGACCTGTTGACTTATCTACAAGTCAAACACAATATTTTGCTTTACAATAAGTGCTGGGTCATCTCGAAAATAATATGATTTTAAATTCCTAATTTTTAAACTATTTATTACAAAAATTTTTAATTAAAATAATGAAGAAAAAAGCTCCAAGGGAATCGAGTTGGTCAACTTCACCTTCAATTTAACTTAACTAGCTCAAGAAAGTTAACTATTAACTTTCTGTATGTTAACTGACTGTGTATGATGGTACTGTCATGCCATCTGTATTCACTAGACCTAAATTCCCCCAATTCTCAGGGATCTCCACAACTATAATCTTGAGCCATAAAATAAGACAAAGCTTCTGAGCTAATCCCAGCTCCCTCATGCATCCCAGGGCTCAGAGGACAGGTCTGGCTGCACTAGGAGTCTTGGCCTCTGTAACATAGGTCACAGTTCACGCCCTTCTCCAGGACAGAGCTGTTAATGTTCTGATGCATCCCCGACAGGGACACAGGGTCTGGAATTCTCTGACTTGCCAGCAGTACCTGCGGCTCCCTAAACAAGGATGTGACCATCTTCAGTTGTCATCTGAGGTATAGGGGACCACTCAAGAATTAAATCAGGTATTGATAAAACTGCAAAACTGTCACGTTGCCATCAGCCACAAAATGTTTCCATCACATGAGAATAATGAGTGAGGCGGGAACATACAGTTTATGCACTAGATGGCTCCGCAGGTCCTGTGTGACATGTTCATGCCAGCTTTTCCGAACGCCAGTATTAGAAGGAGGTGCTGCTGTAGGTATAGTGCTGAGGGTTCCGATATTTCCAGAGTTGGAGCCATCATTCATCAGTGGGCTAAGGGAAGAACAAGAAAACTTCATCCATCTACTGAAGTGACTCAAATGTACTTCATTTAAATAAGGTCTTCAACCATACGAGATTTTTAAAAAGTTTATGTTAGGAGAGCCAAACGATGTGTATACAACAAAACTGAAACCATGTTTTTTCTATTATCTACTCTACATTTGTAATTAGAAGAAAAATGGCATCTCCACCCCCACCCAAACTACTTTCTCTGCTTCATACTTAGAAAGAATCAAGGAGTTTTGTGTTATTCCCAGACAACTTGCATGTGCAACTGTCACTCAAATAGGAGCCAAATGAAACATGGATCTTACTTTGTGGCCCCAAGAGAGGTCGGAAGAGCTGATTCTGAAATCAAGTTTGGTGGCTGCTGATCTGTTGTTATTCCTCCTGCTGGAATGTTCATTGGGTTATTTCCTTTAAAGACAAGGAAAAAAGAAATCAACCACAGCTACATTATAATACACAATTAAAAATTCTGATAACAGATAAACAACAAGTTAATATATGAATAAGTGATTCTTAATGAGTTGTAGTAATAAACACTATGGCAGCAACTCTCGGAGTTCTATTTCCAATACTGGAGTGGACGTGTATAAACTCAATTGCAGACTCCTTCCCACTGTACTTTGTAATTAAAATAAGGTATTTTTATGGAGGCTAGTTGGTATTATAGTATACTCTATGGTTGTGGAAAATACTAGAAATGATCTATTTCAGTTTCAGATTTTGGTTCTGGCTTCAATGATATCATGCCCTAAACAACTAAACTGATTTGTCACATGTGTCTTTTTTTTTTTTTGCATATTAAGAAACAAAATCATAGAAATTAAGTGCAGATGAAAAAGCATAAAAGGTCAATTTGTCCTCAGTAATCTTTTTAAAGTAAGAAAAAGTTGAGACTTAGAGAAGTTAATAGTCTTGTCCCATATTATACCATCAACAGGAGTGGAGCCACATTAGAATCAGGTCTTGAGAGTCCAACCCAGTCTCTTGGCCAGTAAAAGTTAGATATGTATTAGGGCAGTTGTTTTCCAAAGAGCAGCAAATGAGATATTTTTAATTAATCATTTTTAAGAGTGATTTTTAATGTTAAACTGCTCTATTAGGAAAAGAACAAAACTATAATAACCTTAATTTAACTTGACTGACATAACGCCTTGGCTTAAGCCTGAATTTAAAAGGACTATGTCAATTTAAAGAAAAACATTAAGGAAACAATATGCAGTGGTGGCAAAAATTGTGAAAATGTGTGAGCAAATGACCACATGTTGGCAAATAATGGGTTAAGATGACAATACTAGTACACGGAGAAGACTGAGTCAGGAGAGATTTTTCTGAGACTCTTGTTAACCTGCCCATGTCTGGGCTGGTCACCTCCAGCTGTGGGATAGTTCATAACCAAGACATGCTAGAAATGGCAGACCATCTACAAGTTCTCCATCAAATAAATGGTCTACCAAGAGTCAATACAAGAGGTACAACCATAATTCTAAATTTTGAGACTTCACATTCTGAGCCATATGAAATGCCCTTTATGAAAACTGTCCAGACAAAAGTAGCACAAGCAAGCAACAAAAATATTGGTTCGCTTGCAATTGCTCTTTTTACCAGCCTGTAACATATTTCTTGCCTTAGACATTTTTGCCTTTTCCTGGAAGTTTTTTATTTCAATCATTTAAAAGATACCGTCACCATAATATATACATATATTAATTTGAATTTAAAGTAAAAACAGTAACTGAAAATAGCCCTGGGTTCCAGGAAGACCTGTTATTCCAAACACTGCATTTGGACAAAGAAATTCTCAAGAGTTCTTTCACATACCCAGGGGGTTGAGAGTCCTCATCTGCTGGTGAGCTGGAGGCTGTGCTGGTTGCTGACCAGGAACCTGAGTCTGCAGCTGCGTTTGAGACTGGTTCAGGTAGGGGAGTCCAAGAGCAGCATATGCTCGCTGCATGGAGCTGGGGTCTATGGGATTTGGGTTACTTAAAGAAGCAGCATTCTGCTGGCCTGTACCAACAGAACCAATTGTGTTCTGAATTCCACTAGCTGGAGACCCCAGGATGGCTATAATAAGAAACAAACAGACAAACAAAAAAGTTAAGTAAAAGGAAAAAGCCCATAAATAACTGAAAAACTACTGAGAAGCAAGTAAAATTTATCAGAAGACTATCTATGTATGTCATTAGAACAAGGCTACTGAGGTAGGAGTTGTGCAGAGAAGGATCTTAGAACAAGATTCATCTATTCTGCACAGCAGTAGCTGAGGAGCAAAAAGCTAAAGAAAATCTAAGCTTCTCTCTCAGAAAGTAACAGACCATAATATCAGAGAACACTTAATAAAAATTAATATGTATTAAAGCCTAGAGACTTTTAAATCAGTTCTAGGGGAGAGGCAAACGTGGTAACGGCAAGTGTTTTGATTCTTTGAGGTGTTGTCAGTCATCACTGAGATGTACTAAGGAACCTCCCTCCGGTTACCACTCCGCCTGGGGTTCTTCACTGCCCACTTGTACAGGTACGGAAGGATTAATAGAAGCAGCAGAGGTGATATCCAGTCCGTCACTTATTAAAGAATCTATGATGTGATATTCCAAAGAACAAAATCGTAATTTCTTAAAACTTATGTGTATAAAGATTGCATTACTCCACCTTTCTTTCCTATGCAGGAGGGCATCATGCTGAGCTCCCTATGTAAAGCTGGTCAAGAAATAGCGTACTTCATTGGCTGACTAGTTGAAATTAATGGATGAAAGGAGGCTTGGCAATTCTGCAAGGATTTTCATTTAGCCAGGTGTCACCTTAATACCACTGATACTCAGGAACTGGCTCTGCCTCCCACAGCCACTCTTGGCTTTTCTAAAGGAAAATCTGTGGCAACATAAAGAACCACATTCCCAAGGGCTTCAAAGTTAACTGAGATATGACCCCAAACTTGCAAATCCTTGGTTATTTCGAGTGTAATTTGCCTGGCCGTCTGTCTGTCCATCTATTCACTTATCCACCCACCCAAATGTCTTTATTTGGTTAGCACTTCCATATGGCAGAAGTTTTATGGCATACTATTTATTCTTATTCTTAAGAGTTTCTTTCTCTCCCACTTCCTCAAATTTTAGGGTCTTATATAAATAGCAATTGATAAAATTGATACAATAATGTATCATCTCCGATACATAAAACACTATCACTAAGCCCTTCTTTCAAAGTCAGAGCATTATGTGAAACATAAATATTCTCATATTCAACCACCAGTGCAACTATAACACAAACAACTCCAATACTTATCAGAGTAACTTAATTAAACTGAAATATGTAAAAAAAAATCTTGGTAATTATACATTCCATACTATTAACTTTTCTAATAAGGATATTCAGATCTCAAACTCATTAACACTCATTAGACACAATTAGACACACCAAGAATTTCATTATTATAAATGAAAAGCAATCCCCAAGGTGCAGCTTTAACAAGTGTGTAGCTCAAATAAGTCATGTACAACCTATCTAAAAATATTTTTTCTGATAGTTAATACATACCCAAACTTTAAACATGTACCCATTGTACTCCTGAAACCAACATGCTAAATTTTCTGAAAGTACTATGATGTATGTAAAAGGGAAAGTAATAATGGTAGGGTGATTTACTTTTCTATCACCTTGAGGTATAAGGAAGAAGAGACCCAGACTACATTTGATACACAAAGTAATCAACTGTGGAGAGGAATTTAAAGAAACAAGATATCTATGTGGTCTTAAACTTCTGGAGACAAATTCTTCCTATTGTATTCCACTTTCGCCCACAATTGCCCAAATGCCATCCTTTTAGACAAAATGCTGCACCTAAGGGTGAATGCCATTCCCAACTCTAATACCACTTCCTGGGCAGCCAAAGTCCCGAGAACTGCTGACTTGCTCACTGTATTTTTTGTTTGTATTAAAAGCATTTACTTCCTAAATGTGAAATATTACATTTTTTATTTTAAAAGAAAATATATTTATCAGAAGACAAGTAAACATTTGGAACTTTACATTTCTAACAATCAGAGGCAAGGAAAACAAAAGTATGAACAAAAAATGTCTCTGACATTTAAGCACGGCCTAATTTAAGTCCAAATGCTGCTAACGGATGACACAAACTTCAGGGAAAGAGAACACAGATATTTACTATGGGGGTAGTTGACTGAAAGGGGAGTTATCAGGTAAAAACAACTATAAACTCTGTTTTGGGAGCTCACGATGCTACCATCCCTTCATGAATGTTTTCTCTCAGGCAGCAGTCATTCTTCCCTGAATTCCCATAGTGCCTACTGGGTCTCTGCTTCTCTTTGGACATTTACACTTCACATATTCACTGACTCACTCCACCAACTGAGTGCAGACTGTATGCCAGGTACTCTGCTAGGCTCCAGGATACAGCGCAAGAACAAAACCTGCACTCATGGAGCACAAGGTCTATTGTGACAGATAACAGACTAACCTATCTAGCGAATGTAAAACTGCAGCTCTAGACCTTATATCAAAGAAGATCATGCTCATCTCATCTTTCTTGTACATTCCCTGAAGGTGAGACCAATGTGTGATTCATCTTAACTCTGTATGTCCAGGTGCCTAGCACAGGGCCTTATAAAGTTCCCAGCAGAGATCAAGTGAGCTGTAGCAGTCTAGCAGACCACTGGCCATCCTCAGATCCCATCCCACCTAACCTGGCAGCACTGGGTTCTCTGGACTGAATGAAAAATTAAGACTGCTAAAAACAGCAATGCTTCATCTATCTGGCATCATTAAAAATGAGGGTGTCCATATTAATCAATTTTATACATTATTGATAAATGTCAAAACCATTTGTTCTTTTTAACATTTTTATATATTTCCTTTCTTAGAGCTAATGCTGTACAGTTTCGTATACAATCAATTGACTGTCATGTCACTCAGTGTCATACCAGCTGGCATTCCTGCTACTAGCACATCTTCATATCAAACTCTAACACCTCCACTGCCTCATCTCTCTCCTGTTGCATCTTAATCAGGAGCCCATGACTTAGGAAGTAAAAGGCCACACATTTTTGCAGTGAGCTATTTCTAAGACTCAATGTCACTTTTTTTTTTTTTTTAAAGGTGAGGCAACCCCTGGTTGACCGCACAGATTGCAAGGATCTTGTCAGTTTACAATCCCTTATTTTTTATTTTTTTACGCCTACAGCACCTGGTCTTCCTAGATGGTCTCCCATCAAAGTACTAACCAGGCCCAATCCTGCTTAGCTTCTGAGATCAGACGGGATCAGGCTTGTTCAAGGTGGCATGGCCGTAGTCGCAATGTCACTTTTAATGTAGATCCAAGGCAGTCCCTTCCCAGCGAGTACAAAGATTATTCTACTATAGGTTCCATGCATAGTATATCCTGCTAACTTGCAACATTCAGTTTACCAGGAACTTCAGTTTCCAGTCATTCTCAATAAAACTGAACTCAATTTGGAAATTTAATGAACACTGACACAAATTAAATCCCAAAGCTTTGTCAGAGTGGTGGGAGACACACCATAAAGCAAGCAAAGCAGCTAATATCTAGTCACCACTTAGATTTCTACTGAAAAAGTTGTGCTAGAAGTTACTCAGACCTGTTCCCATACAATGCCTCACAGGTGCCGTGTGCGTCAGGCTTGCCTTCCTCTTCAGCATCTTCATATACAAGGGACAGTACAGGATAAAAACGACTATCCCAGTGCCAGTGCCAGGCCTCCCGTCAAGCCACCTCTGAGCAAGAATGCACAAGCCCTCCAACAAGGTTTTCTTCAGAACCCAAATGACTCAGGAAGAGGCAACACTGTGCTCCCCAGAAGAGCAAAGACAAAGCTATTTGGATCAAATACATCACCGATTAGTCTCTGGTACTTAAATCAGGGGCAAACAAGGCCACTGCTCTGTCACTACAGCCATTTAGGTTCTACTGCCCTCTCTGGTCCCTATCCCAAACACAGTCTGTTGAAAGAAGTGTCTAAGAATCCCTGAAGAGCTCTCAGGTGGAACAAGAGCCTGTTCAACAAACACTTACTGGGCACCTAAGAGGTTACTCTTATGAGTAGAAGTTCTAAGGAAGTAGATTTGGACTCAGTAATATGAAGGAAGGCATTTCAAACAATCAGAGGTGCCTAAAATTAGAACAAATAGCTGGGACAGACGGTGAGCACCAAGCCAGTGGAGCTATTCAAGCAATAGGCTGGAGGACTGCTGACTGACACGCTGTCAATGGGCTCATGCAGCGACAGTGAGGGGGTTCAGTTCAGCTCTGGAGCAGACCCTGTAGCATCCATTTGACAGTCCTTGTGGGCTCCTGAGTTGAGAAACCCACGGTTTCCCCCAAACAATGACTCAAATCTTCTCAATAGCTCCAGGACAAGCACCCAGCTCTTCAAGTCATAGAAAGAAGGGCATCTCAGAGTTAATGTGCATACTGATCATCTGGGAATATATTAAAATGCAGATTCTAATATAAAGGGTCTGGGATGGGCCCAAGTGTCTGAATTTCTAACAAGTAATTCAGGAATGCTCGTGCAGCTGGTCTGAGGTGATACTTGAAATGGCAAAAACCTCACTGATGCGGAAACCTAAGTTCTAATAGGGAATTTGGTCATGTGTCTTGTCTACCCAGCTCCAGTCCTCCATGCTACCTTGTGTATTGGAACTTACTGAATCAGATGCCACCTTAGATATACACCTTGAAAAGTCCCAATTAATCAATAAAATCTGAATATCTCTATAAGGGATAGACAGCTCAAGATCAGTGATTATGGAATCTCTAGAAAACAAAAATCAAAAAAAATCTCAAGAGGCCAAAAAGGTAACCAATGGTCTGGGTTTCAAGTAGGCATAGGCAGGTCTCAGATAGTTCCCCAGGGTCTTTACCACCTTGCTACAAATAGTTCCACTCTCCCTGCCTTCACAGGTATGTCAGCAGTGCTGACACGGTTTGTATTGCCCAGAACGTTCTATTGTTACTTTATTGAAATTGGGCTCCATCAAGACTCACCCTCCAGCACACTCTGATCTTCCCCTCATGGACTGCCAATACTAGTGATTTGTTTCTACCTCATTCCTTCAAATGATACCACTGTCATATCATTTTTAATGTAATATTCTGGCTCTGGAACCCAACTTTTAAGCTATTGAAGGGTCAGATCCATTTTTCTTCTCTACTGCCTAACTTCAGTGTTCACATGTGATAAGCACAATTTGCTTTAGGAGAATTGAAAAATATCAACAAACATTTATAGAAAAGATACTGCTGAAACTTTCTTACTCATCATATCAAACTCCTCTATATGAAAAAACTAGTGTTAGAGCCAAAGAAATACACTCAAAGCTGAAACCCAATCTGAGAAGCATTAAAAAAATTTTTAAATAAGTGCTTTCTTTTCATGAAAAATTACCGAAACCTTGCACAAAGTTAATCTAAATATTCCCCATGACTTTATATTATAAAATCACCCTGGTAACACTCTACATTATGACTAGTAGAAACGCTGTGGTTTACCACTTCAGAGAGCACGCACTAGATGAATTCTCACAACAGCCAGGCAGTTATAAGGATGTTAAAAAAAAAAAACACAAAAAAAACCACATACCTTAAAAAAAAAAAAACAACAAAAAAACCACATAAGTGTTTCTTAAAAAGAGAAATCATAAAAAGTTTACAATTGTCATGGTAATACATACTAACAAAAGGTTCCAGAAAAGCCACACACCCTCAAATTAAAAGTTCAGAATGAAGTCTTAAATTATTATTCATGGAATCGATACTGTACAACTACAAACTCAACAATGAATATTTTAGCACTTAAAAAGACTGTTACTAAAAAAAAAAAAAAAAAAAAGCCTATTACTGAAACATCCTCAAATACAAGAAATTGTAACCATCACAATACAATAGTAAAAAAAAGGTTTTATATTAAATTGGAGGAAAAACAGACTGTATTCCATTGGACCTACTGTCCCAAATATCTTGTTCTAGAAGACCCAGATTCCTAGACCTTCACTTTATATGAGATATTGTGAAAAATTATGTATTAATTCAAATTTTGGTCAAAGAATAGTTGTTTTGTTTTTTTTTAACACCTACAGCACCTCATCTTCCTAAGTGGTCTCCCATCCTAGTACTAACCAGACTCAACCCTGCTTAGCTTCTGAGATCAGATGAGATCGGGCACATGCAGGGTGGCATGGCCGTAGACTTCAAAGAATAATTTAACTGATTTTGGAAAGTGAATTTTAAAGGAAATTTATGACTCCTTCTGTATAGAGGGAGGGAGGATAACGAGCCCATGACCCTGGAATGTCTCTCCTATGTGACGTGGACACTGCTGTGCAGGATAGGCTTGCTAGGCACCCTCTCAGGAGGGAAGTGAGCTGGATTTAGAGGAAAAGCACATGGGCTATCACCGGTGTTTTACTCCCTGCCACTCTTAGGGACAACGTGCTTTTCTATCTTTCCCTGTGCCACTCAGAAACAACCAGAAAGAAAAGTAGCACATGTTCTCCAAGCAGCGGCAGTGAGGTCTTGAGGAAGATGATCAAGAAGAATGACAGTAATGAACACATAACCACAAACAGGAGGGTGGCAAGAAGATACAGACAAGGTAGAGGAAGATGAGAAAGGCTGTGCTGTGCTGGAAGTCACAGGGAGCAGCTCCAGCTAGAGGGGCAATATGAGATTGAAGGGCACATCCTATCTGTCCAAACTGAGGGACACACCTAAAGACACCAGTTTTACCTCTGAAACGACAGGAAAGGACTTGAATTTGGGAAGAGATGCTCATTTCACTGATCTGATGGCTATAGGGAACCTCTGGGAGCGGGAGCCACTTGTAGGCCTCCTGAGGAGGGATCACTGCTTAACCGATCAGCTAAAGTCTACATAGATGACTTGAAAGATGACAAAATGATGAAAATGATCAGAATGAGGCAAGTCTGGGGCAGAGACTCTCAATCCCTGCTAAATAAACTGTTAGTTATACAAACTATGCAGGTTTGAGAACTGCAGCTCCATGGTGGAGGGAAACCTCCCAAATGTCTACATGTGGGTTACTATACTAATCAGGCCTGACTGACTCATCTATGACACAGTCGCCAAACTTTAGGGTTAGGGGTTTCCAATTCCAAAAGAAGTGTCCCTTTGTTTCTCCATCCCATCTCACCCCCAAAATTGCTGCGATTATAGTGAGATGACATTCAACTCCTCAGATACTGAGTATCTGTCAAGAAACAGCAAGAGTCATCAAGTCAGTGACCTTCCTCTCTCGCACTGCCTCGCTGCTCCCAATTCTAGAGTGTGTGTGGGGAAGGGGGTGGAGGTGAAGGCAGGGAATGAAATTCCAGAATGAACATGTCCACTGAGCACACCTAGAATCTGTCTACTCACTAAGCTTGGCTTCATCTTTTGTCACTGTATGTCTCCACTTGCCATTATACTTTGTGGTTAGTAAATTTCTGCCCTGCTTTCTACCTATGCTTCTGTTCTCTTCAGAAATAGCTTATTTTCTCATCTCCAAGCTTCTCTACCCCCAATGCTCACTTACTTTGTTGGTTTCGCTTGTCACTGGCATTTTTCAAAGGGAGGCAAACAGGACAGTCATGTCGTGTGCAGTTCTTCCAATGAGAGATGATTTGTCGTGAAGATGCACAATGGGCAACTATGACCAGAAAAACAACGAGATGTTATTTTTCTATCCAAATTGTCACACTTTCAATTACACCTAAATTATAATGCCAGATTCATAAGAAAATGGTAACAAGTGTAACCATAACACAGTATAGGCAGGCAGTCCTCCACTTACAAACAGGCTGTTTTCCAAAAAGTTTGTAAGTCGACTGTTGAGAATTCTCAAAAAAAACTTCCCATAGAAGCAATGTTATGAATGATGGTGATTAAGGTTCAGCCCACAAAACAAAACAAAACAAAACCTATTTGGCCTGAAGCACTGAACAACTGGAATGAAAAGTAGAACAAATAATTCTGTAATGTCGCTATTTAAAATAAAATTTTATATTATGTTTAAGGACGAAACCATCTGAATACTATAGCTGAAGAAATATAGATAGAAAAGCAAATGAGAAGTCTGTGAAGATCCTGAAGGGGACCCTGGCACTTTTCAAAGTACTTCAGAGGGTAATTAAACCTGGTCACTCAGTTCGTAGTTTCACTTCTATACTAAGCACTGTGATTTCTTTCAAAAGGTCTAGCATAACCCTCTTCAGCTCCTCCATTAGGATCAGGGTTATGCTGGGGACTCACAGATGTCACAAAGGGAGAGAGGGAGATCAGGGAGAGATTATCTTCAAGGTTTAGGAACACAAGAAAGAAAGAAAGAGGACAAAGATTAAAAAAAGAAAAGTATAGTTGTTAGTAAGAAACACTTTCTTCAGTAAAATTGAGGGGTCTGCCGTAGAAGAGGGGTAAGGGGGGGCACATGATGTGCCTGATTCACTCCATCCTTGAGAAGAAGAAAGGAAGTGGCAGAGATGATGTAGTGTGCACAGTTCCTTATTACATAGACAGTCACCCAGGACAACTGCCCTGGTATCTTCAGCCTCAAGACGAAAATGTGCAGGAACAAGGCAATAGGCCCTGGCAGTCTGAACACATGACACAACTGCAAGACAGATGCTCTGGTTTGAAGGAAGGGTGTGTGAGTGCATGTGTGTGTGCTACACTGCCCAAAAGAAAACTGAGATTTAGACATTTATGATGAAGACAGTGCTCAAGATGAGACAAATGTCTTCCATGACAGAGAAAGGAGGAAAAGAATAAATGTAGGGCATAGCCTTATCCAGTAGATCACAGACTATTATTATAAAACCAAGTCGCCTTTCTTCTCAGTAGGTTAGTGTTCTAGTGGCATCTAACTGGATGGTGTGTGGAGACACAGGTTGTAGGAACCTTATTAACAAGAAAGCTAACTAAGAACAATAAGGACAAATTTCATCCTAAGCTCTGCTAGAAGGATTTCAGAAAATGGCACTTACCTTGACAGGCTTTCCCAGCCTGACAATGTGTCATGTGATTCAAAACATTTTTCATGGTTCGGCAATGTGGGAGTGAGCAGGCCCGAACCTCTCCGTTTGCTTGTTCTCGTCTCTGACATTTATGAGCGTGAAGCAGTAGAACCAGCTGCTGCTGTATCAGTTTGCGTTTTTCTGGATCTGCAGTGGGGCCCGTTGCAATTGCTTGTGTGGGTACAATTCCCACTGATGTTTGCATCTGAGACTAAAATAAAACAAATTAATAAACATTTTAACAAGCTTTCAGAGTTCCAATTCATGTTCATTAATTATTTTTCAAACTAATGTTAAAGCTGATGGATAATATTTGACCATGGAGGAAAGGCAGCTGGTGTGGTTCTCTTTAATTCATCACAGATTTTAAGGAAGGTAAAGAAGCAAAAAACCAACTGAGAAACAAAGCTGATTAAAGTTCACCCATGTATGATTATCTCAGAGCAAAAAAAATGATACTTATTTTTTTTCCCCCACAAATTTATGTGTCATCCTCATGCAGGGGCTGTTATAATCTTCTCTGTATCATTCCCCAATTTTAGTACACACACTGCCAAAGCAAGCACAATGACACTTATTCTTAACTGTAGTAACCAAAACCCAACTCATTCTACAATATATACAAATACAGGAAAAGCTGTGTTCTATTAGGTTAAACCATATTAAACTGTTGTTTCTGTAGGCCCAAAGGGCCAAATGTTGGCAATTTCATGTAGCTCAACATAATTTAAAAACATCTAATACAATAGAAGAATTGGAACCACCCTTTGGATTTCATTATCTTGTAACCAGAAGGACAATACTTGCAGTATTCATTACCTCTCCTAAAAGAATAACAGTACTTATCCTTAATATGACCATCCAGTACAATTGCTAATGCTCATGAAATGCTTTTCCTTCCATTAGAATTTCCACTCAGACATCTGACAATATTCTCAAAAAGTATTTGATGATCTGCTAAAGATACAGAAATAGAGCTTAGTTTCCTTCAACCTTTGTAAACAACAGGCCAGATCAACTATACCTCTTAACTGCAAAGGAAATGAAGAAGGTGACCCATGAAGTCTTCTTATTCTTTATAAATGACCAACATTCTTCAGATGAACTCTAATGCTCTGACACTAACACTCCCAGCTTGACTTACAAGACTCACAGCCTCTCCTAAAGTACACCACCACTGTGACTTTTCAAATTAAGAATCAAAACCATATACTTGCAATTAGGAAGAAAAAAACATAAAAATAATTCTTGATGAGCCAAAGCTCATTTAAGAAAAGCTGTAGGGTTTTCTACTTTGGTTCTATCTTTGAGAACTCAGAAAATAAGTGTATAGAAATGTTGTATGGCTTTGCTCAGGAGCACAACTCCTGGAAGCCCAACTATGATCCCAAGCAAAAAAATCAAAGTCCTACCTGAGAGGCAGAGCTTCCAGACTGGAGAAGTACTTAACTCCTAAGAGAAAACAGCCTCTTTTCCTTATGTTTATTTTTCCTGATTATTAAAGTAATATACATACCCATAAACAATTTGGAAAACAACAAGAGAACTACTAAGAAAATAACACCTGAAATCCTAATATTCAGGAGTCTACTACCAAAGTACTGATATGTTTTTTTTCTTCTAGTCTTTTTTTCTATGTATGTATACACATATATATGATACATAATCAACAGTTCTATCATGATAAATATTTATATTTGGCTTGGAATTTACTCTAGGTTCTCTCAACTTTAGGTTGTCTCAAATATGACAGCATGATTTGCAATGAACATATAGGGCTATACATTCATTAATCCAATCTCCCATTATTGAACATAAACTATAACCTCCTTCCCTCCTTTTCTTGCAATTTAAAATAAAGCATCAATAAACAAATAACTTTTGGCTATGCCCCCAGCAGTATTTAGAAGTATTTAGAATTGATGTTAAAAGTCTCCTCCTTGATCAGCTTATTTCCATGGACTATAAAATTCAACTAGAAATTAATAGAAATGGACATAGAGAAGAATGTGAAAAATGTAAGATGATCCTTGTTTGTCTCGTTTGCATTTATAAAAATTTCAAACATAGAAAAGTAGAAAGGAACACTTACCATTACCACATCTAACAAAATGACCGAAAATTCTTTAATATCTGCTAATACCTAGTCCACATACAAATTTCTCTAGTTGTCCAAAAAATGTCTTTTACAGTTGGTTTGCACAAATCAGGACCCAATTAAGGCCCACACCCTACACTTGGTGGTTGCTTTTAAGGTTCTTCACCTATTGCCACCCTTCCCCTTTATTATCTCATGACAATGACTTGAAGAGACCAAGCCAGTTTCCTCCTGCTGTTTTTTAAAATACAGAAAAGCTATATATAAAAAATTTTAATCGTATTAAAAAATCAGGTAAAAAATCCTTACAATTAAATTATAAACAGATTGTTTTTAAGTTATTAAAGATAACACACTTTCTCACTTGGAATGTTCTTAATATCATCTTTCGAACAACACCTAACCATATGCTGGAACCTCAACATGTAGAAATAGCACAGCTGGAAACTATATGGTATATTGAAAACATGGTTTATTATCCATCTATCTGCTTAAATGAGCTCTACACATTATTTACATGTCTTAAAAGCCAACTGGAAGGTGAAGCTGAATTAACAGCAAAATGGAACAGAAGACATGTCTCATGTCCCTGTGTTTGGCCTCCCCTTATAAATCTATATACCTGTACAGGACTAGTCCAGTTTGCAAACTGCTTACAAACACAGGGGATATTTAACTTCCTCCTCTCTGATTGTTGCTCAATGAGATGAAAGGATTGTAGGAACTGTAAGTGGCCTGAAATTTAAGTCAGAAATATCCTCAGACTCTACCAACTTCCCTGCTCAGTTCCAACTGCCCAGGTGGGTATTGAGAATGGAAGAGAAGTGCTTAGACTAGAACTTCCTTTTAAAGATACAGAACGAAAACTGCGGTGCTATAAATTCCCCCAAAAGAAATGCATCAATTTAATGCAATTTTGTTTGTTTTTGCGATAGCCAAGAAAAATATGAAAAACAGTAAGAATAAAGGGGAAAATCTATTTTGACAAGATACTAAAACTATAAAGCTACAGATTTCTTTATGTACATAGTCTGGGAAAAGACACATATACATTGATCCCTATATCACTTTAATGAATAAAATTAGATTAAAATGGATGAGCACTAGAAAAAAAAATAGACTTTTTAGAATGAGGATTTAAAAAGCTTACATTAAGACACAAGAATAAAATTTAAAAAGTGAAAAGTTGAGAGAAAAATGGTTGTTTCTGAGAAGTGGAAATAGTGAGTCAACAGCTAGGACCATTTGTAAAGCCCCTGAGATATGTTATGCCAAGCTGTTTTTCAGAAAGGTTGTAGCACTTATTATTATATAAAACGTTCTATACTCCAATGTTAAGAAAACTCAATGGAGAGATGATAGTCTTTTCAAATAACAATGATGAAAAGAATAGAAAAATTGGATATCCACATGTAAAAGTATGAAGGTTTAGTAACCCCCCTTTTCACATCATACTCAAAAATTAACTCAAAATGAATAAAAGACCTAAATGTGAGAGATAAAATTATAGAACTTTTAGGAAAAAATCATAGGAATAAATCTTCATGATCTTGGATTATGCAATGAAGTCTTAGGTATGTTACCAAAAGCACAAACACCAACATAAAAGACAAACTAAACGTCAATAAAATTAAAAACTGTTATGCTTCAAAAGACACTATGGAGAAAGTAAAAGACAATCCAAAGAATGGGAGAAAATATTTGCAAATCATAGATGTGATAAGGGACTTGTATTCAAAACATACAAAGAAAAAGACAAATAACCTAATTAAAAAACAGATAAATGATACTAATAGATATTTTCCCAAAGAAGATAGATAAATGATCAATAAAGACATGAAAAGATGCTCAACACTATTAGCCATTAGGGAAATACAAATGAGAATAAACCACAATGAGATATCAATTCACACTCACCAGGATGACTACAAAACAAAAATGAAAACCAAAACCAAAACCCAAAACAAAAACAAAACAAAACAGAAAAACAGTAATGTGTTGGTGAGCACATGGAAAAATTGGAACCCTCATATACTACTGGAATGTCAAACTGAGCAACCACTTTGGAAAAGTCTGGCAGTTCATCAAAAGGTTAAAATAGAGTTACCATATGACCCAATAATTCTCTTCCTCAGTATACACCCAAGAGAAATGAAAACATGTTCTCACAAAAACATGTACACAAATGTTTATAGTAACATATTTCCTAATAGCCAAAAAGCAGAAACAACTCAAATGTCCATCAACTAATAAATGGAAAAACAAAACGTGATGTACCCAGCATAAAACATTATGCTAAGTGAAAATAGCCAGTCACAAAAGACTACACATTGTACAATTCCATTTCTATGAAATGTCCAGAGTAGGTAATCCATAGAGGCAGAAAATAAATTAGTGTTTGCCTCCATCTGAGGGGTCAGGGAACATGGGGAGCAACTGTTAATGGTACAGGGTTACTTTTTGGGATGATGAAAATGTTCTAAAATTGTGATAATGGTTACACAATACACTAAATACCACTGAACTGTAAGTTTTAAAGGGGAGAACTGTATAGTATATGAATTATATCTCAATAAAGCTATTTTTAAAAAGTTCTAATTATCAAAGAAAGGAAATTAAAATAGAGGAATTTTTTTTATCAATATGACCAAGTTAATTAAAATAAATAACTGATACTGATGAAGATATAGAAAAACAGTAAGTCTCAGGTACTTTGGTGATAATGCAATTTAGTATGACTTTGTAAAACAACATGTATCAAAAGGAAAAATGTGCATTTCTTTTCATCCAGTAGTTCTACTTCTCATGATTTATTATTAGGGAAGCACCTGAACTAGCACAATAAAATGTATGCACAAGGCAGGATCACACCTTGATTAAATTAATAAAAACTGGAGAACTTCTGAATGTTTTTCAAAGATAGATTAATTAATCAAATTATGGCTACAGACCTAATGAAATGGGCAGGCATGAAAAACAAGGCAGACCTCGAAGCCATGTGTACCAAAAAACGGCCCAGCTGAAGCCTGACCAAATTCTTAACCTACGAAATATTGTGATATAATAAAATGACTGTTATAATAATACTATTATGCTTTCATAAAAAACTGTCTCTAACATATTGAGCTAAAAAAGAAAGTTACAGATAGTACCATAAAGTTATTCACTTTTTTCCTAATTACCTTTATATGTTTGTATCTGTTCTTAGAAAAACCTTAAGATTATCCAGAGTCATCTCCAGGAAGGGATGGGATCATACTCCTCTTGGCTAGTCTTTTATTTCTCAAGTACTTTGTGTCTGGCTCTGTGATCAGTGTTCATTTAACACTCAATTCCCAAAGGAGGAACTAACTCAGGGCCAGCCCCACCTTACAGAAGAAGTAACTGAGGCACAGAGGGGTGCACTTTGCTCAGGTTGCTGCACTCGGTGGTGGTGGAACAGACAGTCTAACAGTGGAGTCCCCATCCTTAACCTCCCTGCAACCCACCCTGACAAGTGGCCTGATCACCTTGCTTATAAAGTGTTCTAAGAACATCCGACAGAAAACCTGGTGAAGGACAGGAACTAAGCAACTCAAAAAAGAAATGCATATATCTCTAAACATAAGTAATTTAATTTTTACCAATAATTGAAAAATTGTAAATCAAAATAATGAGACACCATTTTCTGCTATGAAAGGAACGCTGTGAGAACCCTCGCCTTAGGAGCATCATGTAATATTGGTGACCTGGTATGTAGCTTTTGTTGGAAGGTGATATAACAGTATCCATTCAAAAGCCTTAAAATATATGCAGTATGCATTTCTAGAACTTGAATCAGCTCACATACAATTCCTAACCATGAAAGGAGGCTAACATGATGTGGGAGTCACACCGGTTCAACCATGACTCCCCCTGCATGTTAACATTTTGAGCCATGAGTAACAACAGGTGAACACGAAGCATACTGACTCAGCAGCTGCAGGGGCACAGCCTGCTCACCCCACTCCAGTCTTTGCTAGATTTGGCCACAAGCTTTTTGCATGTATCACCTGTCATCATAACTCAACCGTCATTTACTCCTGTCTATCAAATGACTTAAAAGGAAAATCTTTTATATTTACTATGGTATTCCTTAATTTTTAAGGAATCTAACATGTATTTTTATTTGGATTTCTGTTGTTATAGGTTTCAGTAATCAGCGCCAACCCCATTTTTCTATATGCCCTGTATTCTACCCTAAGGATATAATCACAGATGTGCACGAGAGTACGTATAATAAAGTTTAACTTGACATTCTTCCTAGAAAAATAAGTTATTTTCCATTAAGCATCCAAGAATAGGTTATAATGTCTGCTAAGGACTCTAGTGAAAACAGTAAGAAACAGAACTGGCTAAGACAGAACAGGGGACAAAAGTGCTTCCTCCCACCACACAACCCACTGCCCCAAATCCATGGTGGGCTGGGATCCCTGCAGAGAATCCTTCAGATTAACCTGGCCCCAATTTCAATGTCATTGATGGGGTCCAGACCCATGCTCCTCTAACATCCTCCCCGGCCCACCTGGAAACTTTATTTCTCCCCAACCTCCAGTTACAGTCAGAAAATGACACCAAAGCAAACAGGTGGGACAAGGGATTGCTCTGCAATATTTGCTTGTTCTGATTCCCCCAGAAGGGCCCTAGAACAGCTGGGTACGTAAAAGCTTTGGAGTTGTAAAATAAAGAAAATACTCATTAAATACACACAGCTATCAAACTGGGAAGAAGTGATAATCACCTTTGAGATGATAAAGATCAATTGGTATGAAAGAGAACATAGCGGTTTACTGATTTTTTAAAAATAAGATTACTTTACGATTTAAGATTAAGCTCAGGAAAATAACTTAAAACTATTTTAAATTGGATCAAAATGATTTCTAAGTAATCTTCCAAATCAGTGGAAAACAAATGGCTAAGTCAAGAAAGAAAACTCAATGGGCAAGCTGGAGGGCAAAGGTAGAGGGACTGACAACTGGACAAAGACTCCACCCTCTTCCCTGCCTGAAGTTCATTCCTTCCAAATGGGAGAGCTGGTCTTCCAAGGAGTGAGTGGTTACCTGCTATTGCACAAAGAAACCCTACAACATAGAAGTTTCTGAGTCTGTTCCAAAAGCCAAGGTGACAGTTCAACCAAACCTACTGAGTTAATAAGGGGTCTTAAACAGCATCAGACCCACTGACCTGTTCACAAGAATTACCAATTTACAAAAAATTTTTAAGGAATATTTTTCTTGAATACCATCAATATATAAAAACGTTCTTCAAGAATATTTATTATAAAATTTTTCATAACTTGGTAAATTAATCAATTGACTGACAAATTCGTTTGGGTGACTTGAGCCCTATTAGGGCCACTTCAGATGATAGTGGAACAGTTAAAAAATAAAAATAAAAAAAGTTAGGGTGATCAGGGCTGTGAAAAGACTGTTACGGTTCATGACTCTTCAGATGAAGTATTCAAAAGCCTTAAAATATATGCAGTATGCATTTCTAGAACTTACATCTTTGTAAGTTGGATTTGGGGCAGTGGGTTGTGTCCCCTGTTCTGTCTTAGCCAGTTCTATTTCTAGTATTTACATCTTTGGCAGCTACAACTGTCCCCATCCAGACTATCCACTGGGTTACTCTAATGGTCACCTCATTTCTCACAAATGCATGGAAGAAATAACCCCGATATGTGCTGCTAACAGGGAGGCAAAAGTTCTGACACTAGAAGCTGGCAGGTATGCAGCACAGCTTGTTTAAACACTTAGAACCCTCCTACTGGATCTCTACATAAAGTGAAAGAACTGAATGTTCATGAGGTAATTTATGCTTCCACCGAGACGCTTTCATCACTGAAGGGCTATACTAACCACATTCTAGAAAAGACAGCTGGTTGGAAACTCATACAGAAGAGAAAGTTAAATGACCTTAATTTAGAGTACCTGCAATATCTATAGTTGTGCCTGATATTGAAGGACTGTTAAATTTTATCAATTTATAGTTTCCTGATATTTGTTACATATAAGTATTTTGTGCTCAGGTTATGTTTCCCAGCTGATATACATCACCAAAACTAAAGATGAAGAGTTTAAATAGCAGAAGGATTTATATAACTACTGATAAGAATTTTAGACTAAAAGTTATTCTTCAAAGGCCCTCCATACACATTATCTCAGGTGGAGACAATAAGATGAGAATACAAACACTTGGATACTAATAATTATGGATAAATGTTTACCACTTCCCAATCTTTTCCCATGTTTTCCAATTCAATTACTTAGGCACAATTAATAGCCATAGAGTGTTTTTCTACAGAAACTGCTCTTGTGGTGAACAGCTGGTTTGACAAGTCACTAGTCACTTCCATGAGAATGAAACAGCACTCCCCTCAGTCCTGGGGCAGAGGGAAATATTAGACCACCAGTGATTTTTAAATCCCCACTTAGGAAGGACAAGAGGCTAGTGTGTGATTATACAGGAAGATGAGCATCTCTGCAGGGAAGCGCTTGGATACATGAAGCTTAGCCCTGTTCAGTCTTGATCCCTTAGTGATGAGACTGGATACAGGGGACAGAAAATTATGAGACTAGGACAAACAAGGGTAGGCGGGATAGGGAAGCCTTCTGAAGTACTGAAGTGGACACAAAGACCAACAATGTGAGCCCATCCCACAGAGGTACAGCTGGGCATCAGGTCACTCACACTACAGTAGACATGGGCTCTCAAAAATGTTATTTTATCACAGCCACCAGAGAAGCTTGTTAAATTGCAGATTCCAGTGTGAGATTCCTCACATAGTGACCCCATACATCTACTGTAGTGACAAACCTCATCTAGTCTCCCTTCCCCACTGTGATCAACCACCTCCTAGCCACAATCTCTTCTAGCCCAAACCACTGCAATGGTCACTGCCACCCAATGCCCTCCCTGAATTGGCTCCTGCCTGGTCCTCACCATCCTCACACTGCTCTCCCCTCATTTGAGAGTCATCGTTCCCACTGGACTGCCAGTTCCTACACAAACCAGGGCTTTCCCAGTGCCCTGGGGTCTCCATGGCTTATGCTCATCCTTCTGATCTTGCCCTCAAATGTCCCTTCATGGTTCAGCCTTCTCCGATGGCTTCATTTAAGGGGGTCCCTGTGTCAACCTCAACTACTACATGCCACTTAGACCTGTTGGGGCAGTTTGTGTTTTGTAATTATTTGCTTTACATCACCACCACTGCCCCCCAATTTCATAAAAGAGGAGAGAGCTCTACATCATTCACATAGGCATTCCAGGTGTACGTGGGTGTTCAACAAATGTGGCAAATTAAGTGAATGGCCACATCCCTCCCTTTCTTCACACTGCCCAGTGATGATGGAATCCCCTAGAAATAAGGAGAAAAACCAGAGTTCCTTGGTCAATGACCAGTGGCTTATATCATTTCATGAAGAGCTCAAACATAAAGGGCATCAGAATTTTGGCCCTACCTGTTTTGAAGACCAAAGTCAGTTGGGTTTCAAAAGATTACTCCTTATAGCATGACAAAACACAAATAAATTCAAGGCTCTTTTTCATTAATGAGACCTAGATTTTTGGTAACTGCTTTCCCTCACTGAGTAAAAACCTCTGATTCCAAGGGGCCAGATATAATTTAGAAAATCCAAGAAAAACCACAAAACATGTTTAAGGAACTGCAAACAAGCAATATAAGCACGGGCTAGTGAGCACTCCCAGTAGACTTAGAGCTGCTAAAACATGAAATTAGACATAATTAAAAAGAGCTCTGAGCTTTGGAAACAGAAGGCTACAGAGCTTTGAACATACCAAAACTCCCCAGAACCTCAACTTCCTCATCTGTAAAATGGGATGTATAATATCTTTCAAGAGGCCGTTGCAAGAATAAGGTAAAACACAGGGCGTGATGGCACTTAGAATGGTGTTAGGCAAACTGCACCGGCCCTCCTGCTTCTTTATCAGCCCCCTCTTTTTCCTGCCCCAAGAGCATGAAGGCTGTGACTGGGTCAAGCTACTTCAGAGACACACATACTGGCAGAGCCCCCACCCCCGCCTGCCCTCCGAGGACATCACTCAAAGTCTGCCCTACAAAGGCACCTGCTGCGGGTCTCTCACAAAGTCCACATGTACCCCCATGAGAAAGTGGCAGCTAGGAAAACAGTGCAGCTGCCACAGAATACTTCCTCAGTTTAACGTGATATCCTGATAAGGCTGAGGGGGGATGGGTAGAGAAAGAGAGAGGACAAGAAAGACAGGGAGTTAGAGAACTGATTTTATTCCTGTTAAATGTCATAAGACAGACAGAAGGATGAGATGCTGTTGCTACTGCCTCCTCCTATTTCCCAGAGTAGGAGTTCTCAACTGGAAACGACTCTGGGGACGGAGGACGCGAGAAAGGAATGCTATGAGCATCTAGTGGGTAGAAGCCAGGGATATTGTTGAATATCCCACAATACTCAAGACTGGCCCCCACCACAGAGAATAATCCAGCCCCAAATGTCAATCAGTGCTGAAGGAGAAAGGAGCCTTACTCCAGGCCAAGGGTCATCCCCACTGTCCCCACAAGCCCTGGCACAGGTGAAGAGAACCAGAAGCCTCTTTCCAGTCAAGTCTGAACCTGCCCGAAAAAGCACATCACTCCCAGGAATCCAGTCCCATGGAGCAGCACAGGCAGGCAGGGGAACCCAGAACGAAGGGATTCTGCCGCCAAGTTGTGAGTAAAGGAGAAAGGATTGGAAAATAGGGCTGGAGAAGATTTAAAAAGAGAAAAGGAGGAAAATGTTAAGTCAGGATTTCCTAGACTAGAACAGAGGACTGTGAAAACGCAAAAGCTCTTATTCTGAAGCCAAAATGTGCCTAAAATCACACTGAGCAAGCTCAGGTGATGATTGCCAGTGATGATCACCAGCACTGGAGTCCATGCTACTGCCCTCCACCCTCCCAGTGAGGACTGGAAAAGGAAAGGCAGGCAAGATCAAGGAAGTGTGGGTGCCGAATGTCTTCAGACATTTTGCTGCCTTCAGAGCTCAGAGGGGCTGAGCTAAGGGAACAGTGGGATTTATTTCAGGTTCTAGATGTGCATGGCTGGAACAGGAAAATCCTAGAAGGCCAGGTTCCCGGCATCAGGCCCAGAGAAGAAGAGAGTTGGCTGTTTCCAGCCTTGACAGACCACCAAAGGCACAACAGATATTCAGCAGCTATGTAAGCATAGTGAGTTCTGACAAGAGAACATACCTCCCCTTGTTTGGAATTAAGAGTTTCTACTTTGTGGTACAAAAGGGGCTGTTTTTCCACTAATATTTTGGTTAGTTAGGCTGAGAAGTTACAAAGATAATTCCTATTTTATAGGTGGGAAATCTCAGGGAGAATGAAGACATATGAAACTATCAAGTCAGAAATGACACTTAAGTTTCATAGACATGATACAGTCCTTGGAAGATGAATGTCCTTTACTTGACTGTAACACAAATCAGTGGGCTTCTACTGAGAGCCTCAACAACTAACAGAAAGTGTGAGAAAAGCCTGTCTCTTGAATTCTCTTGGCTCTACTACTGAATTAACTCTGACTCTGGAGAGAAAGGTAAAATGATTCACAGTCATAAACCCTATTCCTCCACAAAGGGAGCCTGGGAGAACTGACTGAATCATCTCTACCTAGCCCTCTGATTTCCAGCTCATCACAGAAAATGTAAACTCACTTTACATCTTTTGAGAGAGATCTACTCATAAAAAATAGGGGTTATTTTCCTACCATCTATGACATACTTTAGTTGCAGATCTTCACTGTCAGCATGATAAAATCCACACAGTAAACCACCCACAGCTCTGAGAGTCAAGGGCAACTTACCATGTTTGGCACGTTGGTGACTGAAGCATTCTTGATGTCTGCAGGGAAGGGAGGCAAACTAGTGACCACATTCTGTTTGCTGGGTAACTGGGGGTTCACTCCGGGGGCTCCCATTGGCTGCCCTCCAGTTTGACTAAAGGGTTGTCCAAAGGGACTTGTGTTACCAGTCATTCCCATCTGAAACAAAAAGAGGCAACATCAGCTCTCAGGACAATCACATATAAAAGGAAGTGTCTTAGAAATGCTCACTTTGACCCACTGAAGCTTTTCCTGTGAAAGCCTTCATATCAATTATAAATTAAAGGCTCATTCTCAGGATTCACAGGATTATGAACAGAGCAACTTGCTCAAACAGCTAACATTAAGGCAGAAGACTAACGAAACTGCCTGCAACAGCTACACCTGTTCCCTCTTCCTAAACATCACCCTAAGAGCCAGCACTCTCCTACCCTTACCCTCAGCCATACTCCTCACCCAATTCTCTGACCCCAATAGTGGGACCAGCACATTATGATAATCATTTGGAAAATGAAACCTTCCAGAATCACTGACAAAGAGTTCCTTCAGCTTAATCCTGAATTACTCTTTAAGTAATTAGTTTCTTTCAGGTTTCCCCATCAGATTTAAACTAAATTTCTATTAGAGCAAAACACATAGTAGAAGTACTGTAAAGAAGCATTATAATGTCTGGGATTTGCTTTAAAATAACTTAATGATGAAAGAGGTAGCAACAAGAAAGAGGACTAGATGACAAATGACAGGTATGCAAATAGAGAGCTGTTATATTATCCTCTCTAATACTATAAACCTTTGAAATTTTCCATAATAAAGTTTTTTTTTAAACTAGTGAAATAAAATAAAAAGGATAAAGGCAAGAAAAGGAAGGAGGAACCCCCACCTATGCCTCTGCAAGGGCCTGCAACCAACCACTTAATTCTCCTCCAGTCCACAGACCCAGGCTGGATTACCTAAGAACATCTCAGGTCTGATTGCCACAGGAGTCAACTTGGGAACCCCCAAATTGATATCCTGATGCTCACCTGCCCCCTTGGGAGGAACAGAGACTAATCATTAAGAAGCTGGCTTTTCTCATGGCCTGCCTTTACTCTTTCACAAAGTTGTAACATCCTATCTGCTCACTCTACTTTTCTGGTGTCTTGGTGCGTTTGATGTTAGGAAACTGGGAGGAAGGGGTTCTCCCAGGGAAGACCTCCTGGGGAGGGCATTCCCATTCAAGAAATTGTGGCTTCTTTCTCTCGACCTGCCTTATATTGTGACTGCTGTTCCAGTCCATTCACCAGGGGTAATTTAACATTCCTTCTATAAACTTCAAACTTCACTTGTGTCTTGAACAAGACAAATTGCATTATTTCTTTCAGCTCTAAAATTTTAGGTTGCAAACAAATCAACCCTTAACACAACTGACCCTTTTCTGCTGAAATGTTTGTATAAAAACACAAATAAAACCAAACTAGTGTAACCAAAAAGATCTGTTCTGTGCATTTTCATATGCACAGGTGGTTTCCACGTGTAGCCCTCACAGCTGACATTTCTCCCTTTTGAAAGTGAACATATTCTAGCTGCCACTTTTGCTCTATTTGCTTTGAGTAAATGAAAACAAATTTAAATTCAACTGAAATTCAAATTCAACTTAAACAAATTCTTTCAAAAAGCCCACTAATTAGGCTCAACTTTGAGTTCTGATGACTTAATCAAGGTAAGATACTGGTAGCTCAGTAAACTTTTAATAAAAAGGGCATTTCTGACTCTCAACTAGGTTTTCAGGTGTTATTTGAAACTCAGATCTGAAGCACGAATTTATATTTTCAGAAAGTATTACACTAAATTAACTCTCTGTAACGAGCATTTCTCTCAGGATTTGTTTTACTGCATAAAATCAAACTGCTGCAACAATTTTTTTTAGATAGAAGCCCAAGAATTTGGGGAATGGAGTTACAATTTCCATTTCTTAAATTTCATTTACATCTACTAGGACCACATATTCAGAAGATACATGCATACATTCTCCTGAATCCATCCCAGTTAGCCAGCCTCCCTCCTCACCGCACCCTGCTATCTGAAAGTAAAGTGTTCCTATGAAACCTTTCATAAGCCAAAATGGTGTAGAGCAAAGAAGCAATTACCATTAACTTATATGGAAATTATTTCACATGTTCCCAAACCCCCCAAATAACCTACCAAATCATACCAAATAACATATAAATCCTAAAATAACACTAACATATAATAAAAGCAGGAATATGATAAATACACACCACGCTTTGCACACCCACCAATCCACTCAAGCAATAGACTTTCCATTTTATCCATTACTGGATGCCCACTAAAACAGAACACCTTGCTACTTGCAGAATCAGCAGTAATTTCAGCATCTTTCAAGATTCTCACTCTCTGCATGTGTGTAAATAGTATGAATGGTGGATGCAGGCAAGTTCAATGCACACAAAATGTGTTTATTTCATTCACCATGATCAAAATGTTTAATTACATCCAGTTTTACAGTATACGTTAACACCCTCATGAGCTTTCTTAGGCTTTTCTGACTTTAGGATACATCTTGCTAACGGATGAACAGCATAAATCAAGAGAAAGCCTGAATGCTCAGACACAGTTCAAAGCTACAGCAGCTTGATGCTGAGATGTGGAGGGTGGTTCCTGGGAAAGGAGCTTGGCAGGACCACTCTTGTAGCTCAGGGTGTGCACTGCCTCTATCATGTTTGATGCAGAACAAACTCTGAACACTGTTTTCACTTTTCACATATTTTCATAGACGTAAAAATCCTCTTCATATTTTTTCCAGTAACGAAACAAGTACTAACCTAGGTCTTTCAGAAAAGTGAAGTGGCATAATGTGAACAAAAAGCAGGGGATACCTATATTTACCCTGCTCCTGCTGTGACCCAACCCTGATTCTGTGCAGAGACAGTTTTCCTACTTGTCATGTAGCTCACTCCTTACAACCACCAATTTGAAAATCCAGGTCACTCTGGAAGTTTCTAGCATCAACAAACCCAAGTGGATGGCAGCTGGTGTGGGAGCGGGGAAGGAGACATAACTTGTCCTTCCAAGTCACACCGACAGTCCAAGATAGTTGCCCCTTTTGTGCAGAGAGGAAAATAAATACCAAGAGACCAAAGAACTCCCAAAGGGGTCCTGTAGGTCCCAAAGTTCACTCAGCATGTTTCAAAAATCCTATTTCTAAAACATTGTACACACACACACATTTTTTTTTTTGTAGAGAACTTTTATGAGATTATTTAAGCCAAACTGACGACATATGCTGGGGAGTAAGATCTCAAATATTCCTTAAAACACTATAAATATTTTTGACAACATTCCTTAGATCACCTTGCCACAGTGAAAATATGGTGGGTGTGTGGTCTGTCTGGTACACTGGGTACTACTTGCCTGGTGAGCCTCTGGGGCAAAGTATTTTCTAACTGGTTGAATCAAAGTGTTATGGAGGTTTTAGAGTACTCTGATTTCATCAGGAAATTTTTTTGGGCCTTTTTCTTTTTGATCATCCAATACTGAAGGAAATATTTCAACATGGTCTTGATCCTCACGGGGCAAGAACCAAGGGAAAGTCAAAAATCACAGACAGCAGTGAAGGAACAAGGAATATCCAGCTTGCAGTGGACTGACTATACATTTTAAAAGTAGGAAACGTTCCCCTCCTGAGCCTATGACAACAAACACACCCCAGAGATGAATCAAGGCGAGTCCGGGCTACCTGTGGGAGATCAGGCTCTACTGTCAGGACTCAGGTCTCTCAGTCGAGGGCCAACCCCAGCTTTCCTTAACCAGTCAGAGTTAACAGGAAGGAGACCAAAAGACAGTCTTCCAATAGGCCACTGCTGCCCAGTTCCCAAGTAAGGCATCCGCCCCCTCCTGTTTCCCAAGTCCCAAACCATCTCCTGGCAAGCACTGGTAGAACCAGAGGCTGTTCTCCAGTCCTAGCCTGAAGTTTAGGTAAAAGCCATTAGACTTCTATTCTACTACTATTGTCCTTTGATCAGATCAGACATTCCCAAGTCTAGGCTAACACACATATTTTTAGCATCAATGCTCAACAAAATAGTCAAATCAAGATGTCTAATTTCAATTAATAAAAATCTACATATTTCTTTTAATTTCTTGACAGTTATTTGATATCAATTTAGTAAACCTGGCTTTATTTTCAACTGAAGTTTATCAGGATTTGGTTTAAGGCTGCTTGAGAGCCACCACATACCCTTCTCAATAAAATTCAAAAAGTAGAACAGCAGAAATAAGCAACTGTTAAGTTGATAGCAAACATTTATATAAATTTATATAATTTATATGAATAAATTAAAGCCCATGGGAATGAATATTCTGCTTTATTCAGTAGTAACCCATACATGTTAAATTGTCCTTTTACTCTATTCTTCCACAGACCTTTTAAGCATTTAATTCAAGTTCAGTCGCAAAAAAACAGAAAAAAGTTAATTATATTAAGTGCCTAACAAAGGCAAGCTCTCCTATAATGAAATCTAAATTAAAGAACACCTTATAGGTCTATCACGTTTTCCCATGAAAAAGCATTATTGTAACCAAGTATATAAACCAAATGTTTGAGAATCTACTTTGTATCTATCACTTTAACAAAAGAATAAAGACATAACCTATGTACAAGAAAAGAACAAAGTAGATAAGAAGGGAAAAAATAGAGTGTCAGATCTGGAGGCCTGCTCACCCCTCTGCCAAGGATGAATATTAAGTATTAACATTAGTATGACTCTAAAGCATAAGATCCAATGAGGAAAAACTCTTTACAGTTTAGTTTTTTAAAAATGTGAACAAGGCCTACATTAGCCTTTATTACCAAAACAAAGATAATGTCTAAATTCTAGAGATGATACCTGGTCTATCAGTCCAAAACTGCTGAAGTTGAGAGCTGTCTGGCAAGTAGGTGAGTAACAACTATCCACACAAGAGAGACAGGGTAGAAGATGCTTCCCTTTCTACTCTGACAGACAAGTACTATAGATATGCCATAGAAAGTACAAAAAAACTATACAACCGTATGGCATTATCTGTCATAATACTTATATGACAATTCATCCTGAATCTGTCTTGGACACAAAACCAGGATAAAATTTGCCTTCCTGAAACATATGTCTCCTCTGTGTCCTCAGGCCCCAGAACATAGTGGGTACTTAATTAGTATTTGGGGAAGGAACCAAATAAATAAACACTCTAAGAGACCACGTATCAGGCAGCCCCTTGAACAACAAAAACCCCTGAGGGCACAGGCAATCAAAGAACTCTGGGCCAGTCACAAAGCCAGGCATAAATGAGGGTCATCATCAGCTGGAGGGGGAACTAGAAGAAGCAGTAACAGTCTCTTTTCTATCTTCTAAATGTCTGCCATGAGAATTTCAGCTACTCGTTGGAGTGGACAGGCAGTCCACTTGCCTACGCTGAAAGACTGAATGTACTATGCCCTCAGAGTTGGTTTTAAAGGATGATGACAGATTTGTGTCCTATCAGAGTATATATATGGGATTCTGGTCTGGCTGTAAAACAAGTCTTCTGTGCTACATCTACTGGGCCAGCAAACTCTTGGCTCTGGTACAAGGTCCCAGCCATGACCCAACCTAGAGCTTTCCAATTGGTGTGCTGAAATACTTATCCATCAGCTTCAGCGGTCACCTCTTCTGCTGACCTCTGTGTGTGGAACAAATATTTTCATTTTCTACTTGTGTCATGATATGACAACTATCAATATATTAAGAAGAAAACAAGCTCTGGGCTCCCAAAGAACAGGATGATTTTCTCCACTACACTAACCTGGAGAATATCTCTACTACTCACCAAACAAGGCAAAACTGAAAACCAAAGAATTAATTAGAGTTTAAGAAGAAATAACACATATTAAAAGGTTTAGAACAAACTGAAATGGTATAGAATGGATCATCAAAATTAAGTTTCTCCCAGAATAGTTTTCTACACTAGTAGCAAGGCAAGTATCCATTTTCTTGCTCCTTTGTAGCAAAAGAGGACAAAAAATGCTTTGCAGTTAGGACCACCATAGGTTGTAAATCCTCTCCCATTATCAGCAACCCAACTCCCTTGGGATAAGGCGTGGGCCAAGGACTGTCTTGGCAGTTTGTGGTGTGTGTGTGTGGGCGGAGGGGTGTGGGGGGTGGTAGGGAGTAGGGAGGCGTCTGGGGAGGAGGATTAAGTGGTTACACCTGTCCAAATTTTGTGTGATGTGTATTTTGAGAGAAAAGGCCATTAGATTTTCAAAGAGGGTCCTAAGACCCCAGCCTCTCACAACTCTTAGGGAAGAAGGGCAAGTTCTCCCCAGATCTCACATAAAGGCCTTTCCCAGTAGACAGTCTCCAATCACCCTCACAAATGAACTCTCCTTGATATTACCTCCAAAATATCTCTTGAAATACTCAAGAGAAGGGTCAGATCATAACCATTTATGAGCTAAAAGCCTGATGGGGACACACTATGTGACCAAAGAATATCTAGAACAGGAGAGAAAAGGGAGGATGTACAGGACTGGAGTACAGCCAGAAACATGCCATCACTCATGATTTCACTTAAGAGTCAGCCAGGCCCTCAAAAATACTTTCAGCAGCAACAAATGCTGAGTTTGATGTGGTTTCAATGAGACCACTAAAAATATTGTTTTCAAAAGCTGAATTCTTCAGTTTTCCTCACACCTTGATATACACTTAAAACCACAGCACACAGCAGAGTGATCAGAGGAAGTACTATTGGGGGAGGGAGGTGGTACTCATGCTGGTCAGAAAACATATAGAAAGGAAACAAAATATGACCTTCGGCAATAAGCTTAGTACAGACAAATGCACAAGGCAGAACTGTAAGTTGGAAGGGTCTCAAAGATTATTTGTTTAAAACATATCACTCTGCGGATAGGGAAAGGGTAGCCCAGAAACCTTAGGAACCCAGCAAATCCGTTGGAGAACTCGCCATGAAGCTTTCCTGTCCCCAGTACAGAGGCATTGCCCAGTGCCATGAAGCTTGTCACCCCCTTATGAAGCAGAACCGTGACTCCTCCAGGCATACCCTGACTTGCACACGACAAAGGTAGACAGAGATAGACTCAGTCCACAAAGACCAAGCATTAACATCTGTTTTTGAAAAAACAAAACAAAAATTTTACTGGAACTCAGCCACAATAATATTTAATTCAGAGAGCAGTAAGTGCTGTGGTTAAATGTAGGACTCTGGGGTTATTCACTTGGTCTGAGGGTGGCTCCGCCACTTGCTGTGTGACCTTGGACAATTTAAACCTCTCTATGCCTTGGTTTTATCATCTGTAAAAGGGAGATAGATAATAGTGCCTCCTCTGGGGGTTGTGTGAGAATTAAACAACTTCACATACGTGAAACACCAAGAGTAACTGACATACTGTAAGTGCTAAAGGTGTTGGCTGGTATTTATTATTTGGCTTTGGGAAGAATCATGTAATTTTTTTCATTTATTATTTGGCTTTGGGAAGAATCATGTAATTTTTTTCATTAAATATGCTTAAGGTAATAATAATAAGAAAAAAAAAGAATGTTTCCAGAGGCCATGTGATTCTGAGGAGTGGTTCAAATAAGTAGGATCAGAGGTAGAAGCCAGCTGGAATTACTGGCATTTGATTATGAGACATTTTCAGAGGCACATGAAATAAACCTGTAATGAAAACAATCTTGTACATTTATTAGCTGTAGAAATACTTTTAATAAACAATTATTTTCAAATTGTCCCACCAGATCACAAACATTTCCAAGTATTCACTCTAGATTGTTTTCCAGCTTTAAAAAAACAATATTCACAATGTTCATTTCAAACTTAAAATATATTATAAGCAGTAACAAGATAGGATCAAAATTCCATAGCCCAACCTTCCTGGGTTGAAATTTAAATCAAATTTCCGTAGCTCAACCTTCCTGGGTTGAAATTTAAATCAAAGAGGAATGGAACAAGAAAGAACATTCACAAAAAAGAAATTGTAGCTACTCCCACTTGTAAGTGGGCCATGACATAAGTAACAAATGCTCCACTTTATGTGGCTCTGACCTAACCTGACATGTTTATTAACCTGAAGTTTTTGGCGTCTTTCTTCATACATTGGTATACATGTAAAACCACAAATTTATAAAAGGTGTGTAAAAACAGAATTTATTACACCACGAGCAAAATTTGCCAAATAATTTAAGAGCCAGAAGTATTCATTCTTTTCAATGACATAAAGAACCAGAACTAACCCAGAGTATCGCCATATCATTTGTAAAGCCAAAAGCGTTTTCTCTTGGCAACCTACCACTGTTGAAAGAAAGCCAAGAAAAGCAGTTTTCATGGAAAGACGTGGCTGTATTCAGTTGTCTGCTATCACCCACTTGCTCTTGGAATCCTTCCAGTACCTCAACTTGGCAAATAAAGAATAAGTAGAAATAGGCAACAGATTGTAATTCCAAAGACTTTGCTTGGCCATCCAGAGTCACCTGGAGTTAAGAGACCTGGGCTGGAGACCCCAAGCACTTCTCACTGGACTCAGCTCCTACGATGATGCCAACTTTTAAAGAGTTCAGGGAAATACACAGCTCCCAAGTCTGCACACTTTCCTTAAGCTGATAAATCAGAACTAGGAGATGGGTGAAAGTACTTAGCAACTCCCATAGTATTTCATTTGGATGCTATGTAACTAGAATGTGACTTAAAAAGTAGTGTGGAAACTCCTTAAGGGAAAGTGATAGGACAGCAAATCACTGCCCCAGCCTCAGGCCTAGGCCCTCATCTGTATTCACCCAATTGCTCTAGAAACTTTCAGTAACAAAATCTGTACCCTAACATTGTTGGCATATCTGGGTGGCTCACAATAGTTAAATATATCAGCTCTCTAGGTTGTAGTCTGCAATAATTCACAAGCAAAAGCATAGGGTCAAGGTCAGTAGGAGAAATGTTTGTAATCTGGGTTCTACCACTAATCAGGTGTGTGACTGGGACAACCTTCTTTCCCTTCTAAGTCTTAGTTCTCCTCAGATATAAAACGTGAAGCATTTAGATGACCACTAGATGATCTTTAAAGTTCCTTCAGATCCTAAAATCCGATCAAGTTTTTGATTTTTAAACAATTAGTACTTGAATTACATGAGATCTGTATTCTTGCAAGGTCCAGTTACTTGCGATGAGTGACAATGGGAGACTCATAGAGTCTGCTGAGCCAAGCCCCAGCCCCTGGACCAGGAGGACCGCAATGCTCCTTGTGGGGTGGCCAGTGGCCTGTCCAAGAGACCAGAAATTTTGTAAGGTACTCCTTGCCACTCACAATGCACAGGGCCCAGGCTTTCCACAGCTTTGCACCCTCCACACCATTTCCCAGAGTACGGTACAGATGGTACCACTAAGCCAAGACAAAATAATCCAACGTGACAGAGATGAAACTTAAATCAATTACTTCCCCTAATTTTTCCAGGTCTTAACATCTTTTTAGGTAGAAAAGCAGCTTCTTTAGGATTGAGTACTGCTTTCAAGCAAAGCCAAGCAAGCCCACAGTGGCCGTGGAGAAAGTAGAGGAAAGAGGAAATGATAAAAGAATAGGAGAGAAAATAGGAGAAAAAAAAATATATTTTATAAAGAGTGAATCTTTATAAAGACAAATTTTAATTTACATTGTAGCTCAGCTACAGCACAATGGACTAGAGATTTGAGCTTTAAAAATAAGTCATTCAATGAAACTAATAAGCCTTTACCCCAAACCCTCTGCAGGGAGAGCTCTCCTGTTCCTCCTTTATGTATTTACCATCCACTATGACAGTGACGAAACAGCACAGAGAAGGCAATAGAGAAACAAGGTAAAACCCACACAGGTAATGCAGGAATTCAGGGAAAGGAGAGGTGAAGATGGGACTGAACATGCAAAGAAGGTTTTAGCTTCACTGCTGGGGCAGGAAGACCAGCATGTGGAGATGAGTCCCAGGAGGCAGGTGTGAGGACACAAATTCAGGGCTTCCCCCTGACAACCTCCTGGCTTCAAGAAGAGAACTAGAGAGAATAAAGGAAGGTCCTGTCCAGCTTATTAAATGCCATAAATCTCAAACTGTGAAACACTCGAAAACATAGCAGTGTTTTGCCATGTGACTTTTTATACCTAACCAAAAAGTAAGACGTGTAAGTTCTAACAAAAATATAGTTGGTGCAGTAAAATGTTCTCTGTCATCCCCACTGGTGAGGAGATGGAGCAGGAAGAAGACTTTGAGGATGCTCAGAGCTACCTTAATATTCAATACATTCTGCACCTTGTTCTGAAAGATAAAGGTGAAAGCACCTGGAACAGGAAAGTTATGACACCGACGTAAGGCAGTGGTAGTGGTGTTAAAAATAAAAGTTTTTACTATAAAAAGGCACTCATTAATAACGAGAAAATTGTCTTTTTTTTAAAGGGATACAAAATGTATAATCCCCATAACTAACGCATGTGTGTGTGCATGGGCGTGTGTATACACACACATATACAGCAGAGAGAACAAAAAATATTTAATAGCGATAACTAGAGGGTTTTACAGGTGATTATTTTTTTTTATATTTTCCATATTATTTGAATTCTCTACACAATGCGTTACTTTATCATAAGGAGGAAAAGGTTTTTTTTAAACCATTCTCTACTCAAATATTATGATTACCCATAATGACAGGATGACCCACTGTTTGGCAGCACAGCTGTACTTAAAATATTAATTTAAGCTGTCACTAAACAAAACTAGGTAGATCAAACTGATTATGACTGCCAGAGATTACTTCGGGGTGGTAATTTAAATCAAATTCACCCTCGTTATAACATGGCTATGAGTTGTAACACTTTGCTCTAATGTATTATACATGTGACCAGAAAAAAGCCTGAACAAGGCTCAGCCACTCAGACATCTACCACCACTGTTTACAAAGAAGGCTGGAAGGAGGGAAAAGAGAAGCAGATGCAGTCAACCACCAATCAGAATATAAAAAGCTGTATATTCTCTTCTAATAGTTTATGTATATTGACTTGGAAATCACATGGCTGACTCTTGGTATAATAAAAGCACAATTATCTTGCTTTCTTCTCTGGTTCATAGTTTAGGCAGCAAGGGATACCATTTCATCCAAATCTATCTGGTACCTACATTTTGGAGAACAAGAGGCAAGAGATCAGAGGGAATTACCAGAATGTGTTTAGCTCCCAGGTAATAAGGTGCATTTATAATTGGAAAGTACCTATGTAAGGACAGACCTTTCCTGGCAAGGAGATGATCTAGAAGCTCTCTTTTGGCCTAACTCTCCCTAAAGCCTATCTGCCTCCTAGCTCTCTCTCAGTTCTTAGCAATGATACTCTTATCTTTGGAATAGTGGAAGTTGGAAAAGCTGTGACAATATACATGCTTATCAACCATGAGGGTGATATCTATTAAACATCATCTAGGAGAGAAATACCATGAAGAGAAATACTTTGTGGAGGCACAAAGTACTCAGGGCCACATCTTTCCAAGCTCAAGGTAAGAGACACAAGCTACAAGAAAACTTGATGTGCTCTGTCTGTAGGTGGCACTGACATCGACTGCTAAATGGAATTTGAAAAGAGAGAGAGGATTCCTGGCCTGGGCAAGGAGGGGCAGGAGATGGACAACAACAGGGCTCAAGCGGTCAAACCTCAGCTGGGCCTGGAAAGTCCGGCTAAACACTAACAGTAATATTCACTGCAATAGCTGCTGTTCTGCATCCTCCCCGTGAATGAGAATATGGTAAGACATATCAGAAAGAGGCTTGGGTACCCAACAGGCCTAGAGAAGTTATTCTTGCAGTTTCAGAATGTATCTCTACTCAAATATCCACAATGGGACTCGATGACCAGCTATCTGGCTGGGAGTTGATAGATCTCAGCTATTAATCAAAATAAACATTGAGACTGGAGAGAGCAGGAGTAAGCTGGTTATTAATGCTGCTGATCACTCTTAAAAGGTAAACACTGTCTCAGAAGAGCATTCACAACATTGACAGAACGAAAGCTCTCTCTAAGCAGATCCAGACAGACTTGATCTGAGTCACAGTCTCCCCTTTTCAGGCCACTTCCACCTCTGCACACCTTTCCTTCGGTGAACCCACATGTAGCTGCAGCACACCTAGGCGCAGCCACACCCCAACAACTATGAGAGTAAGACTGCCAAGCAGGCTAGGCCTCCTGTTCGACAGTAAATCTCCAAGCAAAATGTGCCAGGTTTTCAGAGGAGAAAACATGCTCCGTACCCTCCCCTTGGTCTGTCCCTTATCTCTATGACCCAGTGCTTCCCACCATAACCCTATCAATCAGAATGGCTGCTCATTGGTGCAATCATACACCCTTGAATGCCTGCACACAGGGCTGCTTGGACTTCCAGTTTCTGGCTGAAATGGAACAGCACATAGGAAAACAGTCTGAAAACCACTAAGCACTATGTAATCTTGAGGTGGCTTTGAGATCTCTTTCTAAAAATAGAGTGCAGAAAAACTCTACCATTAGGATTCTCTAAAGCGAATAGATTTTCTACAATACTGAAAACAGGCATGCATTCTGACTGTAACAATTTACAAAGTCAATAATTCTAAGACAATGTTTAAAGCTGGTATTGCCTACTATTATCTATCTCTTGCCTTCTTCTAGAAAGGATTTAAGATGGCTAGTTTTCCAGTTCATTCTTCATATATTTGGCAGAAAAACATAAAGTGAATAATACAGCTCATTATTGAGGGTATGAAGTTTCTACTTGGTAAATAACAAAGCCAACCACTGCAATCACGTTACTTTAGATCATGCACTATTTTTTAAAAGCCACAAACCAAAGTGCCATAGTCTTATCCTAATAAATATAATAATATGCACAGATGTATACATACAGAACTATGACCTAAGAATTACAATCCACTGATAACTATGTCATCAACGTTCAATTCACAACTCTGACCAGGTGCTGTTTAGAGCACTCTAGATACTCGCCTCATGAGAACATTCCGGAAAGATGTTCACTTCCTCAGCAGACAACCAAAAATAAAAGGAGTTTTTGCAGAATATATTTTACCAAGCAAATCAAAGATGATCAAAGATACTTGGAGGAAATTCTATTTGTGATTTGGTACATCTTTATTTTAAAAATTACTAAGACAAAACTCCTGTTCCTGAGATTCAGCCACACTCACTATTTGAACCACCTGTAAGAAGCAAAGTTTTCAGTGTCATGTGTACCTTAAAAAGTATGCACAATAGAGAAAAACTGTAATAGGGAAAAATTACAAGAATTTAAAAAAGTATATGAGAAGTTATAAATAAATGAATCAAATCTGTATGTATTTATTTAAAAAATGTTTCTTAAAAAAGACATCATGTATGACACTTAGATTTTTAATGTTAAATTGAACTTAATTATTTAAAAAACTATGAAGAAGAGACATGTCTCCCTTGCAGAACCATTCCAAATAAATTATGCAGCCACTCCACTGCAGGAGGTAGAGCACAACCCCCACCTCGTAGGTGTAGACTATGCACAGTGACTTCCTTCCAAAGAATACAGGGTGGAAGCAGGAAGGAGGAATGTTGAGGTAGAGACACCTGACAGACGCTACCTCAGCCAGGTGATCAAGGGCAGCATCAACCACAGTGATGTCATGCTGATAGCACACATCCTTGATATGATGTGATAAAAATGACACTTTATCTCCATGATTTATCTTCCTTCCCTAACTCCAAAACTTCATAACCCCTGGTCTTATCATGAGAAAAACATCAGACAGATCCCAATAGAGGGTCATCCTAAAGATGCCTGACCAGTACTCCTCAGAACTGTCAAGGTCATCAAAAATAAGGAAAGTTTAAGAAAATGTCACAGCCAAGAGGCGCCTAAGGAGACATAACAATTAAATGTAATGTGTCCTCAATGGGATTCTACAAGAGAGAGGACATTAGGAGAAAATTAAGGAAATCTGTATGGATTTCAGTTAATAATAATGTATCGTTATTAATTGACAAATGTACCATATTTAAGATGTTAATAATATGGGAAACTGCGTGTAGATGGGGGGGTATGAGGGTGTGGAGAGATATAGGAGCCCTCTTGTACTATCTTCTATTTTTTCTGTAAATGTAAGACTGTTCTAAAAAAAGTCTACTTTAAAAATGGGAAAAACCATGAAGAAAATCCGACAAATATCAATATGTGTTTATTCTAACTAATGGAAACATAGGTGGTGATAGTGTTCTTTGTTCTTTTTTGTTTTGAAAATAAACCCAGAAAGTCACAAATCAAACCCTTCTTTGCTATAGTGGTAGTATTGTAGAAAAAATATTTAAGCATAAAGATAATTTTGGAAAAAATCACATTTAAAGATATTATAATTATGCTGGCCTCCTGCATACGAGGTAAACACATATTTTCACTAGCCAGAAATGTCGACTCCTTTATGAGTCTTGCAAACCTGCTTGGTTGAATTACTACTTCAGATTGAGAGCAACAGCTCAATCAGACCACAGTCACAGTTCACAGTATACATGGGTGTGTTTCTAGAAAGGTGTAAGCAGTAGATCCTTTTGAACAATGAAAATACTCCTAGGAAGTTTGACTCACTCTTCAAGTTATCTTTTCTACAAATTTTGTAGATGGGGTTAAACCAGATCCATACACAGAAAATTAGGTATTATGCACTTCTCCACCATATTCTGAATCCTGCTATATTACAGGCAAAATAGTGTAGCAGAAAAAAATACAGACTTTGGAGTCAGCATGAATGGGTTAAGTCAGAGCCTGCCACTTTCTAATAGGTGTCATCTTTTTTTTAATGACTGCGTGATTCTATTTGTTTTAACTTTTTTTTCTTTATTTTCAATTACAGTTGATATTCAATACTATTTTATATTAGTTTCAGCTGTACAGCATTGTGATTTGATATTTATATAATTTATGAAGTGATTCTCCCCCCATTAGTCTAGTACCCACTTGGCACTATACATAGTTACTACAATATTACTGACTATATTTCCCTTGCTGTATAACAGGTGTCATCTGAATAATTTATTGGGAGTAAGGAAAGTGGCTCAGAATATTTTATTCCATGTATAAAACAGATATGGCACCTACCTCACAGGATCATAAACATGAGATAAAGCGAAATTAAGTTGCAAAGCACCTAGCAGTGCCCAGTACAATGGGCACCCAAGAAATGTCACTCCTTCCCTGTTCTTCTTCTACTATAACTCAGGAAGAGGAAATACAGTAATTGGTATCATTGTTCGTAACAGGATCATACTGAAATTTTATGTTATAGTCATTATATAATTCTGAAAAATGCTAAAAGTATTTCATGAGAATCAACATAAAAACCCTAAGTGTTTTAACTTGGTGACAGATGGACAGCAAATTACTGTCTACAGTAAATGTAACTCTTTCCAAAATACTGAAGAAACATTTTGCATAAGTTGATCCTTGAAGTCATGTTTTGGACCCATTTACATAAAGAATGTTAGGTATGGCACTTCTCAACTTTCTACACTGAACAACAAAAGAATAACAGAGGTAACTTCTAAAGTGTGACATATCCAATCACCATCAGGCACCATTATATACCCTAATGTAAGCTCACACCATCAAGATGGAGAGATCCCCCAGAGCCTGTAAAAAACAGCCACAGCACCAGCCCCTCCCAGAGCTGGTTAGAAAAGCCCACAAAGCACACCACTCCCACCCACTGCCATCTAAACAAGATCCCCAGGTGAGTTACTCAAGTTTGGGAAGCACTGCCCTAATATATACTAAAGTCTGAGAGGTTAATTGGCTGTGTTTGAGAATAGTTCCTAAAATGTTTGTACTGATAGAAAAGCACCCAAGAGAAATACAAAGAGCAGAGGCTTCAGACAGACTCTACATAAAATATTTCATTTCTGACTGTCAAACTTTTCACCTACTGAGTAAGTTACAAGGTGACTTTAATGCTTATGTACAATGTTTCCAAACTTCCTCATAATCTGCTACTGTCTCCTGCCACACAAGGAGAAGCCTGTCCCTTCAGCCCATCTCTGAAGCTGCCACACTTGCCATCATGGTGGCTGGCCTGAGGGTCAGGCTCACAGCTTCAGAAGCCCCACCCCCAGAAATTCATTTGTTTGCTGGGATTCAGCAAGCTTCCAGACCAAGAAACCACAGGCAACGAATAACAAAATGCAACAGAGAGCAGGCCCAGGGAAGAGTTTAAGAGGCTTAAAGAGAGTGGAACAGGTTCCACAGAGGGCACAGTGCTGGAGACATAGGAGTTCTGACCAGCCAGAGGTTCAAGATCTTGTTGAATATCCCAGGAATTGAACTAAGACTCACAAAACGACCACATCTAAGCATCTGCCTTAAGAACGTTTAAAACAAGCCTTAAAAGGATCAAATTGATTTCAGTCAAATGTCTGCCAGAACAAAACCCAAACTCTGTAAAGGAAGACAACAGAATCAATATTCAACAACATATCCACAATGTTCACCAGTCAATATTACTGAACATGCAAGAAGCATAAAAATGTAACCCATAACCAGGAATTATGTTCTTAAACAACCTCAAATGAAACAAACAGAGATGACAGAGATGCTGGAATTAGTGTTCAAAAGAAAGGCAAGAAATAAACAAAATATAGAAGTGACACATAGAAAATAAACAGCAAGATGGGAGACCTAAATCAAACTGTATCAACATTCAATGTAAATAAAAGATTAAGATTGTCAGAATAAATTAAAAACAAGTTTTAACTAATGCTCTTTACAAGAAATACACTTTAAATATAAAGACACAGACAAGAGGGTAAAAAAGACAAACTTTGCAAATGTTAATCATAAGAAAGTAGGAGTGGCTAGGTTAATGAGACAAAGTAGATTTTGACAAAGAAAGAATATGAATAGAAATAAAAGGAAGATTTAGAATGCTAAAATGCTCAATTAATCAGGAAGACATAATAATCCAAAATGTATATTCACCTAATGAAAGGGCTTCAAAACACATGAAATTAGTTAATTTCATTCTGACTTTAAAAAAATTGAAAAATTTATAAATGTAGTTGGATATTATAATACTCTTCAGTAACTAATAGAAGAGACAAAAAAAAGGCTATAACTGATTTGAGCACAATCAACCAACTTACTCTGACATTTACAAAACACTAATCCCTACAACTGTAGGATGCACACTCTTTTTGAGCATATGTAGAACATTTATCAAGACAGACCACGTGCCAGGCCATAAAACAAGTCTCAATAAATTTCAAATGACAAAAATCATACAATGTTCTCTGACCACGATGGATTTAGAAATAATATATGCAGATTCCCAAATATATGAAAATTAAGCAACACACTTCAAACACAAGTCAAAGAAGAAATGAAGTAAATATATAAAAATATTTTGAACTAAATAAGAAAAACAAAACATATCAAAATTTATGGTATGAAGTACACAGCTACATTTAAAGTGAAATTTATTGCTCAAATAAATACTGGGAAAATACAAAATCAATGGTTTAAGCACCAATCCCAATAAGCTAGAAAGAGCAAAGAAAATCCAAGTAAATATAAGAAAATAACAAAGACAGAATAGATGATACAGAAAACAAAGAAAATTGACAAACCAAAAGTTGGTTGCTTGAAAATATCAATAAAGTTGACAAAGCCCTACCTAGGCTGATCAGGGAAAAACAAAAGAGATGAACACGAATCATAAATACTAGATTGAAAGAGGTGGCACCAGACATTATTACAGATTCTATAGGCATTAAAAGGAAATTAGGGGACTATGATATGTCTTTATGCCAAATAAATTCAAAAACTTGGAAGAAATAGATTAATTCCTTGAAGAACACAAATTACCAAAATTAACACAAGAAATGAAAAATTTGAATAGCCTGTACCTATTAAACTAATTGAATCACAATTAAAACCTTCCCACAAGGGAAATTTCAGACCCAGATGGTTTCACTGGTGAATTTTGTCAAGTATTTAAGACATAAATAATAGTAACCTTAGACAAACTTTCGGAAAAGAAGGGAAGAGGAAACAATTCCCAAGTAATTTTATGAAGCTAGTGTCTTCTTGATACCAAAACTAAGGACATTTCAGTATACATAGACCCATATCCCTCATGAATACAGATGAACATATTGTGAACAGTATTTCAATAAATCAGATTCAGTAATATATAAAAAGGAGAATACATTAAGATCAAGTGAGGTTAACCCAGAAATGTAAGGTTGGTTCAGCATTCAGAAAGATGTACTTCACTACATTAACAAAATTAAGGAAATCCCTACGATCATCTCAATGGATGAAGAGAAAAGAAGTATTTGACAAAATGTAGCAATCATTTATGATCAAAAGACTCAGCAAACTAGGGCTTTCCTCAACCTGATGAAGAATTCTTTAAAAGTTCATAACTAACACCATACTTAATAATAAACAATTCAATACTTTCTTCCACAGATCAAGAATAAAACAAGGGATGTATGCCCTCACTACTTTAGCCAGAAAAATAAAAGGCATACAGATTAGAAAGGAAGAAGTAAAACTGACTTTAATTCAAAGACATCATGACCTAAAAAACTCTAAGGCATCTACCAAATAACCAATAGAACTAATAAGTAAGTTTAGCAAGGTTACAGGATACAATGTTAATACAGAAAAATCAATTTGTCCATATCAGCAACAAACAAGTTGAACAATGACTCAAAATCTAGAAACTAAACAAATAAAAATGAGAAACTAAGCAACCTGATTTTAATACTTACCATATAAGGCTAAAGAAACAGATAGATCAATGGGACAGACGAGAGTAGGGGTGACAAACTTTCTGTCAAGGGCCAGTTAGTAAATATTTTAGTCTTAGCAGGCAACCTATGGTTTCCATCTCTCATTCTTCTATTTGTTTCTTAGTTTTTTTTTAACCAACCCTTTAAAACTATAAAAACCATTCTTAGGTTGTAGACCATATAAAAACAGTCCACAGGCCACATCTGGCTCATGGGTTATATAGCTCGTGATTCCCGGACCTAAAGAATCAAAAAACAGACCTTTCCTTATCCAGTCAATTCCATTCCTAGTTATTTACCCAACAGAAATTTATATGTCCACACAAAGACTTGCATAAAAATGTTCACAGAAGCTTTATTCTTAATAACTCCAAAGTAGAAACCATCACAGTGTCCATGAATAGGAGACTGGATAAACAAATCATGGTATAGTTGCACAATAAAAATACTATTTAGCAATAAAAAGAACTACTGATTCAGGAAACAACATGGATGAATCCCAAAAACACACTGTAAGCACAAGCAGCCTTGCAAAAAAGTACATACTGTATGATCTCATTTATATGAAGTTTGAGAACAGGTAATACTCATCCATGGTGAGAGAAATTAGTAGTGATTATTGGAATGGGAGTGAGAGGACAGGAAAAAGGAGAAATACAAAGGAACTTTCTGGGGTAATAAAATGCCCTGTATCTTGATAGGGGGGTTGTTTAGTTATATGACATGAGTTCTGACAAATGCACCAAACCATAACACTTAAGATCTGTGCAAACAAACAAAAAACTATGCATTTCATACTATGTAAATTATATATCCAAAAATAAAATTAAAATATTTTAAAAATTAATACATGTATGTCTTTAACTCCAGATACTAATAGTTGACCTCTATTTGGAAAGTAACAAGGTTGACTGGTTCAAGTACTGCTCTTCAAAGTAGTCACCAGGGAGACTTATCAAAGTATTCAATGTTGCTATTATGCAAAACATCCACTCAGTTTGTTACATAAACTAGTTACAGAAAAAATCAGTTACAAAATTAACTAGAAAAAAGAAATATGATTCCAACTTTGCCTTTACAGAGATACACAATTACAGATAAAAGACAGAGGGAAAACATCAAAAAGTTAACATTAACTATGAACTGAGTGATAGAATTATGGGCAATGTGGTATTATTCTCCAACTTGCAAATTTTGTAAAATAAGCATAAACTATTTTTATTATTAGAAAATATTCTCTGAAAACATTAGAAAAGCAATCTTGTTATCACTTCAAATGTTTTGTGGTTATCTCAAATCCTTCATGGAAGAAAGCACCTAGTTAACCAATCTTCTCGAAAAGTTTTTCAGTAAACCCAGGCTATACATACACCAACTCATTTAATCAGCACAACAATTTTATGAGACAGATATTATCAATCCCTTTTAATCTACACAATTCTCAAAGGCAGGTACTCCTACTATGCTTATTTAAAAGACAAAAAAACCCCTTAGACCCAGAATGGTTCTGTAATTTCCCCACAGCTAATTATTATTATACAGATTTGAATTGAGGCATCTTACTCCAGAATCCAAGCTCCACTTTTAAGCACTTAGCTGTATGGCATCTGGGGAAGGTGGTCTGGGCAGTGGAAGTGGCTGCTGCTCCTGCTCTTCCTACTACTACTATCAAGTTATGTATTATCTCATTATATATCATATATAATCTCATTAGTTAAAATTTCTGAAAAGAAATAAATCCATGGATAATTATCATGGGAAGTTTGGCACATCCTGAATCACATATTCTAAAGCAGGGATCTCTAACCTTTTTTGCACTAGGGACCAGTGCTCCAATGAGAATCTAATGGCTGATAATCTGATATGGAGCTGAGGCACTGATACTAGTGCTGGGGAGCAGCTGCAAATACAGATGAAGCTTGACTGCTGCTCATGTCCTGCTGTGCGGCCTGGTTCCTAAAAAGGCCATGGACCAGCACTCTCTGGGGGCTGGAGACCCCTGTTCTGAAGGACCACTCTGATCACCTTAGTCACGATAAGATGGTGCTTAATATTTCTACCAAAAATCTACGTCTACAGTAGCTATATGTATCTCACAGCACACTGTATTAATTGAAAACTTTCAGTCTTTTTATTCTATAGACTAACCGTTTATTTTCATCATGATTTTCTTTAAAGGCCAAAATATTAGGATTTAATATAAAATTTCCTTATTTTCTTTGTATTATTTTAAGGAGCAGAAAAGATGACATTACATTAAAAAAAGTACAGTATTATTTTTCTTGTTATTAAATATTAAAAATCTTCAATTATCATTCCAAAATAGAGAAAGTAGATGAGTCATTCATTCCTTAAATAGCCAACTTAGCTTTACTAATTCTTTACTGACTATATTTTAGGTAATCCACTCCTTCAACATACAGGTTCTCAGAGTGTGGTCCCTGACCAGCACAACTGGGGTCCAGGGAGCTGGCAAGAAATGCAGATTCTCAGGCCCAACTCCAAACTTGCTGGATCAGGAACTCTGGGGAGCAGTCCAGGATTCTGAGTTAACAAGCCTGCAGGGATTCTGCTGGACACTCAAGTCTGAGAATCATTCCTTTATCCTATTTGAACAAAACGTTGGTTGACTGAGTCTAGAGGGTCTAGATTTAAATCAAAACCTTTACCCCTTAGGAAGAGTTCCAGCAAAAGCAAGCTCTTTGTTTTCTGACCACTTCCTAAAAAAGAACAGTATTTCAAAAACCTTTTCAAAAAATAAGCTCTAATCTAACCTTCTATGAAGAAGACTTATTCACCATACAAACTATTTGGGCCCCTTTTCAGATTTGCTACTTGTAAGAAAAGACTAAAAGAACTCCTAAGGCCGTAAAAAGCACATTTTTATCAACATTAAAAGATTCTAGACTCCCTGTCCAGATACATCACTTTCTTCTTTCTACCAGCTTCTGGCTTCCTTCTGTCACCTTTTCTGTGCAAAGCAACATCTCTCAACACCTGTAGCCAAGAGAATAACCTGAGTGTTTGTATGGCTCCTAAATCCCACTTAAATGTTATCTTTTTTGCTTTCCTTCTAAAAGATAAGCATTTGAGTTATTTTCAATAGAAAACTAGAATATGCTACCAAAAGGAAAAAAAAAAAGACAACGTATCAGGTTTTGCTACTGTTAAAATGGAGAAATCATTCCATTTTTTTTTTTTTAAATCATGTCATGCCTTTTTAACATTATTCTCGTGCTGTTGAAATGGCTTATATTTAGGAATGAGAAAGGAGAAATAATCACAAACATCAAGAAAGTCCAAAATAATAGAAAATTTTTGCACGACTCTAAGTTGATGATTTTTAAAGCCTGGATGAAAACAATTTCTATTAAGATAGACATTATAAAATTGACTAAAGAATAGGCTGCACAGGTTAGTGATTAAGAGACCCTTAGCACTGTGTGAGATCCAATCCTGGTTCTGCCACCTACTGGCTGTGTGATTGTGGAAAGTTATTCAGCTTTCCTCCATTTCCTCCATTCTGTGTGCCTTCGTTTCTTAATCTGCAACATGGAAATTATACATAGTACCCATTTTTTATATTTTTTAATGAGAGTAAAATAATTAAATATTTTGAGTTTTTCTCTGAAAGTAAATTTAGATTTTCCTAAAAGAAAATATATTTGCTCTAAAGACCAAAAGTATAAGAGAGTCAATATTTATAGAAAATAGCAAGAGTCTTGTCAAAAATCTTAAGTCACTCCCTAGGAAAAAGTTTCCAGCCCATGCAGTTGTACAGGTGAAATCTCAAGGAAAAGATAATTCAAATGCTAAAATGTGAAAGACTTCTAAACTCTAAGTTACACAACACTGATATCGAAACCTGACAAAACACAAAAAAGCACTACAGATCAATCTCAATATTGATTACTGAGAGCAAAATTTCTAAATGTAAGACTAGCAAATAAAATTCAGGAACACATTAACTTTTAATTTCACAATTATGGAGATGGTTCCATTTGATATCAGGAAACCTAGTGGAATAATTTGTCACATAAAACAGAAGAGAAAAAAATCACAGGGTAATCATCAAAGATGTCAAACGGAAATCTGATAAAATCTAACATCTAATAAATGAAGAATGGATTATGCTCCTAAAGTAATGCAAACCAAAGATCACATCACACTTAATAATAAAACACTAGCTATATCTCCATTTAAGTCAGATCCAAGACAGGGATGCCCAAGAGCATAAACATTGGTAGGAATACCAGTAAGAAGACAAAAGTATCAATAATGTAAAAAATAACTTGTCTACTAGGAAAACCCAAGAGAATTACCTGAAAAAGGTATTGGAATTAATAAGAGAATTCCATAAAGTGGCCAAATTACTGAAGTGACATATACCCATCAACATCTTTTCTATATTAAAAGTTGAGTGATAAAATAGAACTCCTTCTCAATAGCAACAATAAACTCATTAATACTTCCCGGAATAAACCTAATAAGAAAGGTGTATTACCTATATAAAAAAAACTATATTACACTTCTGAGCAACTTAAGACTCCACGAAAAGATAACTTGTATGTACATAACACAACTCAGGAAGCCATAAAACTGTTACAATGTCAAATTCCTCCTTAAATGATTTATAAAGTTCAATACAATCCCAATGAAATCAATTTTTTGTTTGTTTCTTTTTAAGGATTTGAAAAACAATCCTAAAGTCTACCTGAAACAACTGTGGCTGCCATAAAAACCATGAGGAACTATATAAACTTTATTAATGTTCATGCTATACCCTAGAGTTTCTACTTAATTATGAGGTTCAGGCATCGCATTTTTTTAAAGCTCCCCAAGTAATTTTGATGTGCAGACAGGGTTGAGAACTACATATCTGGAAGAGTAACTTATAAGAATGGCAAAGAAAATACTGAATTCTTGAAAAAGAATGAAAAGCAACCAGCTCTACCACATATTTTTATACAGCTAGTATAATAAGTTTCTAGGACAAGATAAGCAAAAATCAATGAAACGAAAGAGTCCAGAATTAGATCCAAATCTTACATATAGAAAACTAAATAAAATATACCAAAACTGTATGTGACATTACTGGGGAAGAAAGCTAGATTATTAATATTTAAATAACCGGTACCGGGACCACTATAATTTGAGAAAAAAATATACAGCTAGATCTCTGTAACTCACTCAAGCCAAAATAAATCCCGAGTTAAAGATCTAAGGTCTAAAGGGAAAAAAACAATACACGAGAGTATTTCATAATTTTGTAATAGAGAAAACATTTCTAAACATGACATAAAACCCAAAAGCCATAAAAGAAAAAAATGGATAAATTTACTTCTATAAAAATCGAAAACATCTATTTGGTAAAAACATATCACGAAAAGTATCCCATTGTAAATCTATGTGGCCATATTCCTAGCAAAACAGACTTTAGTAAATAAAAACAGGAGAGAAATTTTGCATTTATTAAAAGGCTTAACCAATCACTATAAATATTAATATTAACCAACAAGAAAAAAATAGGAAACTGCATCAGAAAAGTGAACAAAGAATATGATCGTTAGCCAAATACATATGCCCATGAAGTTAGGAAGACACAATCTGCCTAAGAGACTGGCAAATTAGTAAAAATATTAGCATTGATGAGAACTGGAGGGACAGGGACCCATCTATTGCTCGTGAGGGTACAATGTGCACAATGTTTTGGAGTTTGGCAACATCTGTGCTTATTAAAAATGTCAATATCCTTTAATTCAGAAATTTTACTCCCAAGAATTTACCTAGCAGATACAGTCGTTCAGATGTACAAAGATGTATATACAAATCAAAATTGTTATCACAATAAACCACTAGCAACAACCTAAATGTCCAGTCAATGGGGCATTAGTCCTATAAATTAAGATATACCAAAATCAGGGTCTACTACTATACCGCATCTAGTAAGAAGGACTGAGAGCTCTATCTAAGATGGAATGACCTCCAACTTACATTGTTAAATGGCAAGAGATGTTTGTATGTACACACACACACGCGCGTGTGCACGCACACACATACACACAAACAGAGAGACAGACAGGGGGAGGAGGGGAAGAAGAAGAAAAAGAAGAAGAGAGGGAGAGGGAGAGTTATATACAGACAGGGAGGGAGGGAGGGACAGATTGGTTATACTATACTACTCTTTGTTTGAGAGAGATAGCTATACACACACCTCACTATACCTCTATATGCACAGACCATCTCTGGCAAGATAGATAAGAAATAACAGTTGCCTTTGGTGAGAGAATTTGGGAGAACCAAAGGTCAAGAGGTCAAGAATTAAGGAAGGTTAACTTTTCAGTTCTTACCCTTAGTGCTATGTATGAGGGGCGGGGGGCGGGGGCAGTTAAATCGAGTGTATAATTACTTTCTAAAAACAAAACTTTTAACAGAGTCTTTGACCCAGTAACCTCACTTTTCAGAATCTATCTCATCATCTATGTGGATAATCAGCATTGTTGCAGCACTGTTTGTAGCAATGAAAAATTGGAAACAATACAAATGTTCATCATCAGAAGAGTAGATAAACTTTGGTGCATCAAATAATGGAATACTTTGCTATCAGTGGGAAAAAAAGAAAAATCTGTGCACACTAACATGCTGTTATATCTATATATGTTATGTGTATGCTGTCAGGTAAAACAGCAAAGTGATTCCGTAGTTTAGTTCCACTAAACTACGTATTTAAAAAAGATAGGTGTTGATAAATATATCTGCATAGAAGTACTTATCTATAAGGTGTTAGGGGCTGCTCTTTTTATTATTTGAATTATTTTACAGAAAATATGCATTTCCTGTGTAATAATTTTTAAAACAAAACTATGTTTTAAAAGTTTCTTTTCCCGTGCGCATTTTAAAATCCAATTCGGCTGAGAAGAATGGCTTAAAATGAACTTGTCTCTTGCTTTTACTATTTGCCCACCACTATTAGGTCTTTTGTACTGTGACAATCTTTCAAAATTGCCAGTCCCCACCCCTCCTTCACCATCAGCCTCTGAGATACCTATAAGCAATAGAGATGACTGCCCTCACAAAACTAATATACCTTCCACGTAGTAAACACTTACAAAATGTTGTTTGAAAAAAGGTCAACTTGTACAAAGGAAAGAACCCCAGGACAATGAAAAACTTGGGTGGACAATGGAACATGAAGTGACAGATGAAGGTAAGGAACCAATCAGCAAAGCCCAGACTGTAGGAAAAATATTCTGAAAAAACAAATTATGACATAAGAGACTAATGGAAATCTGAATCTTTAGTGGGCATCTCATGATGTGAAGAAATTGTTCAAGTATTTACATGTGAGAATTTACATGTGAGAATGGCACTATTTTTAAGTATGCCAAATCTAACTTTTAGGGTTACATATTATCAATGGCTCTCCAAGTATGGTCAAGGGCATGAAACTACTTTTATAAAATACTAAGACATTCTTTGCCTTTTTCGCCCTCATTCTCGCATAAGAATAGAGATTCATTCCAGAGGCTCTGTGACATGTGATGTCACTCTGCTTAATGGCTAATGGAATGTGTACTTGTATTTTAAAAGTCTGTTTTAGTATCTAGTGTGGCAAATATTGGTAGATATAATACATATTAAAAAAAAAAAAATCGTCTACAGCCATGCTACTCTGAACAAGGTCGATCTCGTCTGATCTCGGAAGCTAAGCAGAGTCGGGCCTGGTTAGTACTTGGATGGGAGACCACCTAGGAAGACCAGGTGCTATAGCTGTAAAAAATAAAAAAAGTAAGAGATTGTAAGTTGACAAGATCCTCGCAATCTGTGAGGTCAACCAAAGGTTGCCTCGCCTAAAAAAAAAATCTCCTTAGGGTCCCCAATAATCTTTTAATATTATCTACGAGTCCCAAGACCAAAAGATTAAGAATTCTTGCAACATGCTACGTCTACCTTTGTATATAATTCAAATTCTCCGAAATGAAAAGTTTTTTTTTTAATAAGTGGGTATCATGGAGTGGAATGAGTAAATTAGGAACAAACATCAATCTATCCAGATATCCTAAGTCTATCACAAATTCCTTCTCAACTAAACTCTAAAAGGCATGTGTACACAAAGACCCCTCTTCAAATGCCAGGGACAACTAAAATTTAAGTTCGCATTCCTCTTTGCTAATGTTTCAAAAGAGATAAATGCAATTTTGATGTTGGGAATTAATTCTTTTATTTCTGAAGTTAAAAAAAAGTTCCTTACCTATGTCAGTCACAGAACTTCCTATCTGTCACGTAATGCTTGTAATCAACCCTGTGGGGAAATTGTGTTCTACTCTTATTTCTCCTTTTTCCTTATTTGGGACTAATCAAATCAAAATAGCCCAAACCGTTTGTCTGTTCTAGAATTTGCTGTACCAAATATTGCGTGAAGTAGGTACACTGGCTGTTGGCTATAGTTTAGAGAAGCCTTTGTCTCAGAGCTTCTGCTGGTATTTGTTCCTTCAATGGGAACCAGTGAGTACTCTTCTTCTCTTGTCAGCTCTTATCTTTTCCAGCTGTCTCATACCTATCTGGGCATTTGCCTTCCCAGTTCTCAAAGTTCAGTTCCAATTCTCCACACCAGTTGCAAAGCTGGTGGCTGCAAACCCCAGCCCAGGCCTTTCCCTAGAGGAGAGCTCTCAATCTTGCCCAGGCCTCAAAACCACTTCAAGACTTCCTAAAACCCGGAATGCTGGGCTTATTCCCAGTTTCTGAGTCAGTAGCCCTATACTTGTATCTACCCCCTGTGTGATACTGATGCTATGGGTCCGGGGACCCCATTTTGAGAACCGCTGTTGCAAGTTTTCCTCTGGGAACCAATGGCCCATGCTGCCCCCTGGCTTTGGCATCTCTTTCCTGTTAACAGTGGCAGGTATCTGACCAGCCTGAAACACTTCTTTGTTAGTAAACTGGAGACTATGACAACAAACACTTTACTGGGTGGTTGTAAAAAACAAAGAGTATAACATAGTAAGAACTCAACCAGCTAGGTAAAGCAGACTTTACCAAATTCACTGATACAACAAGCTGATTCCCAGCAGAAGTTGCCTCTTTCAACCATGTGGTCCCATTTCCACACATTTTCCTCAGAAGCTGAAAGCTAGCAATCAATCCAAACGCACCTAAGTTTTCAACTGCCTGACACGTACACTATTCTACTTTTGGTTTCTTTTAGAATTCCCATTTTAAAGACATGGGGCAGAGAGATCTTTAACCTGGAAGAAGGGCTCCAGATACCAAATCTGTTTCTTGCAAGTGGGAAGGGCAAGAGGAAACCTTGAAGGAGGAAAGGAAGGTACTACGTCGTCCCATTTTATTACATTGTCCCATTGCACCAAGCTACTTGGAGGGAGAAGTCCCCAGTTAGTAGAAGTATTCAAAAAGCTGACACTCACTTACCTTGGTCATGCCTCCCGTCTGTGCCGTGTTCAGTCCTGCGTGACTGGGAATTTGCGGCGAAACCTGTGTTAACGTCTCAGCCAGCACGCTGCTCGTGGTCCCCTGCATGGCTGGAGCAGGGTACGGCATTCCAGCTCCTCTTCCTCTGCCAGCAGCCCCCAGAGATCCATTCATGACTTGCGCCTGCCCCTGCTGGGCCTGGTTCATTAAACTATGGCCCGAGTTACTGTTAAGGAGGCCTGGGTGGGTCTGATTAAAGTTAGCATTCATGCAGATCCCAGGTCCAGTCTGCGATGTGGCAGGGCTGCTGGTCACCAGCCCCACTTGCTTTTGTGCTTGCGGATTCAGTGGTTGGGAAGCAGGGGGAGTGGGCCCAGAGGTGCTGGCTGCCTGCTTGGGCAGGCTGGGGGCTGAAGAATCTCCTTGGTTCAGAGGGCTCTTGCCCATGGCACCCAGGCTGGCCATATTCGCATTGTTCGGCTGCCCTTGAGCCTGGCCACCAAGGCCCTGCTGCACCGGGCTGCTGGCACTCACATTTCCTATTCCTGGGTTGATACTAGAGCCACTGCCTCCACGCAGAAGCTCCGACAGTTGTTTATGTTTGGAAGCAGCATCTGGAACAAGGTTCCCACTGTTTAAAAGGCCTAATTCTCCATTGGGGATCAGCTCATCAGGAAGATCATTTTCCAAGTCAAACAATGATCCAAAATCTAAAAATTAAACAGAAATGGAAATGAGAAACTAAGCAATCATAAAAGCTCTCCAATACTCCTATGATTTCAAACTTAAAGCGGAATGTAACACAGAACACTAGTATATCCTAAGACTAATGTAAAAATGATTTGAAAGTTCATTTAGGAAAATAAAACACAAGAATATTTTTCAAATTCTGAAGAAGGAAAAGTTAAAGAGAAGGGCCAGATCTATTAGATTTTGATATATTTTAAAACAACAATTAAATCGTGATATGGGGACAAACACAGATATACAAATTAAGGAAAAACAATGGGAAATTTAAAAAACACTGAATTATAATGTTAAAATGCTTTTAAGAATGTATTATGTAAAAAGCAATTGGGCATCAGGCTAGATAAACAGCAATCCGGAGAAATTAAAGCCTAACCTTAAGTGATTACATATTTAAAAGGTAAATTATATATGTATACACACACACATATAAACTAGCCCTAACAGAAAATGAGATTTCTTAAAATGTTGAAGCTTCAGAAAATAATAATAAAGACGCATACGAATTTAAAATAGCTTAACAAAAATAGGAGCTTAAATAATATTTGTATCATATGAAGGGGGTTAATGTCAATCATACAAAAATATGAGAAACACCTTGACTCCCAAGTATAAATGCACAAAGAACAAAGCAGGTAAGTATCATAAAGGAAAATTAAATAGTAAACTAAATAGATCATCCTTCCTGGTAAAATCAAACACGAAAATTAAAACAACTCCTTTTTTCTGGCCCTTCTCAAAGTGACATTTCTCTAACATGAAGTCTATATATGTCACTTCTAGTCCAGCAGCGACCATGCATTCTTCAACCCACAACAACCTGGCTATGCACGTATGTACAAAGAACAAGGTATGAAGAAATACGTTCATGTAGAATTATCTATAACATCAAAAAACCAGCAAACAATAAACATATGAAAAGATGCTCAACATCACTAATCATCAGAGAAATGCGAATTAAAACCATGATGAGATATCACCTAATACCTGTCAGAATGGCTATCATCAATAAATCAACAAACAGGTGATGGCAAGGATGCGGAGAAAAGGGAACCCTTGTGCACTGTTGGTAGGATTGCAAACTGGCGCAACCACTATGGAAAACAGTATGGAGGTTCCTCGAAAAATTAAAAATAGAACTACCTTATGACCTAGCAATTCCACTTCTGAGTATTTATCCAAAGAAATCCAAAACACTAATTCAAAAAGATATATGCACCTCTATATTCACTGCCGCGTTATTTACAACAGCCAAGATATGAAAGCAACCTAACTGCTCTTCAATAGACAAATGGATAAAGATGCAGCACATGTATACAATGGAATATTACTCCCCCCGCAAAAAAGAATGAAATCTTACTATTTGCAACAACATGGATGGACCTAGAAGGTATTATATTAAGTGAAATAAGTCAAGACAGGGAAAGATGAATACCATATGATCTCTCACTTGTATGTGGAATCTAAAGAACAAAATAAGCAAACAGAAAGAGGCTCATAGATAATAGAGAGTATTTTGATGGTTGCCAGATGGGAGGGGTGTTGGTGGGCTCTGTGGAAAAGATCAAGGGATTAAGAAGTACAAATTGATAGTTATAAAACAGTCACAGGGATGTAAAGTGCAGCATGGGGAATACTTGATACTATTGTAATAACTATGTATAGTGCCAGGTGGACACTAAACTAATCAGAGGGATCACTTCATAAATTATATGTGCAACCACTATGCTGAACAACTGAAACTAATATAAAATAATACTATCAAATGTAATTGAAAAATAAAAAAATTAAATAAAATAAAGGGGACAAACTGGCACAACCACTATGGAAAACAGTATGGAGGTTCCTCGAAAAATTAAAAATAGAACTACCTTATGACCTAGCAATTCCACTTCTGAGTATTTATCCAAAGAAATCCAAAATACTACTTCAAAAAGATATATGCACCTCTATATTCACTGCCGCGGTTTAGCCTGACAGTTACAGGCTCTAGACCCAGACTGCCAGCATTTGAACCCCAGCTCTGCTGCTAGCTCCTCACTAATTAGCTGAGTGATGTTGGGTAAGTTACTTAGACTTTCTATGCCTCAGTTTTCTTATCTGGAAACTGGGGGTGAAAATAGCCACCACACAGGACTGTTATGATGTTAAGCACTTAAACAGTGGGTAGTAAGTATTAGCCATTATTATTATTCTCCCATAACAAAGTATAATAAATTGCTGTAAAATAGTACAAAATATTACACACCTATAAGATTATGAAGCCTGTAGGAATGTAGGAAATGTTTACATGTTGTGTAAAAACATGCCAACGGAAACTGTAATGTAAAATGGCATCTAGAGTAAGATTAGAACTAAAGTATATATATATGGGCAGTGGCTGGAAAGTAATATGCCAAAAATAAAGAATTGTCCTGGTAAAGTGGTGGGAGAAATGAGTACATGTAGCTTTCTTTTTTTTTTAAATTAAACATAGCCACTCCTCCTCCCACCACCCATTTTTAGAAAACTGAAGGTTTTTTTCTCCATGGCAACGGACTCTAATGGCTGCTTACCCAACAACCTCCCTTGGCTGGCTGTATCACAGGTTCCTCTCAGGAAGGACAACACATTCCTGGCTACAGGAAAGAGAGTGATTGGAAAAGCCAACAGCACAATCATCTTCTTTGCAGTTGACACAATCCAAGCTAAGGGAACTAAAGGCAAGTTGGCCAAGACAATTCTGGAAAAGTTTATCCTTCCTAATAGTTAAGGGATGCTCATAAAGAGATCTCCCTATTCTTCACTAGATTTCATCACAGAACTCCGGCAACCCTATACAACCAACTGAAAGAGAAGACACTGCTCACAAACTAACAATGGCTGCAGCAAACAATGCGAACATCTCTGAGATGAATTATTTAACCCTGAAACCTTCCTCTCTTCAGACTTTTTGTTACATGAGAAAATTCATTTCCTATCATTTAAGCCACTCAGGATTGAGTTTACTGTAGCTTGTAGCTGAAGGCATCTTGGTATCTCCATCATGTCTATGAATGCAGTTTGAACTTCTTCTCATGGCATCTGAGGCCATCGGGATGTGGCCCCTGTCCACTTCGCAGCCCTTCTTTCCCCTGGCACCTCCCGATGTACCCTACCTTCTAGCCATAACATCGTAAGCTATCACATGCATCAGCAATCTTTCTTCTAGATGTGCTCTCTCAATGGAAACCCTGCCCGCTCTCAGCCCTCACAAGGGATTAGACACAGCAACTATGAAGACATTCTTTAGGCTACCGCTGCAGGACTAGTCCCTCTTTTCAGCCTCCAAAGTTCTCTGTACATAATATGCCTGGTAAACCACCTCTAACACATAGGTATTTCTTATCTGACTATACGAATTAGATATTTTACACACACACGTGCACGTTTTTGTGTAATCTGTGAGAGTAAACTACAGACAGTGTGATCCCTTCCTCTCAAGCACTTCACTATGCGTCTCTTAAGGACACTCTTTTTATACAATCACAGTACATTTATCAAATTCAGGAAATTTAACATTGATACAATACTTAATGTATTGATTGCCCTTACTCGGATTTGGCCAGTTGTCCCAATAATGCCCTTTATCACATTTATTTTCCTGATCTAAGATCCAATTCTGGATCCCAGCACACTTAGTTATTATACCTTTGTCTTCTCCTTTCAACTAGAAAAAGCTCTTCAGACTTTGTTTTTCATAACTCTGACATTTTTGAAAAGTACAGGCCAGTTGTTTTGTAGAATGTCCCTCAATTTGGAGTTGCTTCCTCATAGTTACGGGACACATAAATATGAAAAGACGAGAGCTGACTCCTAGATACAGCAGACAGCTGAGAGAGAACCACTGACCAGGCCTTGCTGCTGCTGATTACCCAGCTTCTGCATCCCAACATGGTTTTGCGGGTTCCATTTCACAGCGTTTATGTTACTATGTTGTCCTCAATCTGGAGATTCATGAAAGTCTCCAGATACAAAGAGCACATGAAATAAGTAAAAACAAAACAAGCCTCAAACAAAACATTTGTGGCCTTCCAGGTTTTGTCCACACGCACACACATTTTTACTCAGTGCTCTTTTTAAAAAAAAAAAAAAAAAATGTGTTTTTTCTAATGCAATGCTTTTTAATCTACAAACATGAAAATGAAACTTCATCTAAACTAGAAGAATGTGGGAGCCATTTATGACAGAGCTGGGATTTCCTTCCTATTTGCCAGGAGGGGGATAAAGAGCTGGTGCCGGAAGTTCTCCTGACTGGCTCTTCCAAGCGTCCTGAATACTTTTCCTAGGTGAGGGTGGCCAGGCCAGGACAACAGCAGGTGAACCCAAAAGAACAGTTAAACACGGCAGTGTCAGGGTCCTTAGTCCAGTATAGGAATTGGAAAAAGAACACTTATAATTGGGACACGTGAGTTCAAATCCTGGCTGAATCAATTACCCTGATGTCCCTAGGCAAATTGCTTAATCTCTGAGTCTTAATTCCCTCATCTGTAAAGCAGGGCATTCCAGGGTTACACAATGAAGGCTAGATGGAATAATTTATGCCACAGATACTGGTTAGCTTATTCTACCTTGCACAAAAACCTTAAAACTTCTTATCTTTAAAAATTCACCCACCATCCTGCCACTCTCAAATTTACCAGTTTTCTTTTGTGGTTTATTCTAGTTCTAGTCCAAATGCACATACAACTTTTACAGTTGTAGGGCATTACAATTTGGGTTCATGTTTTTGTTTTTTTATTGGTCTGCCATATTTTTGTCCACCTTGACTCCTTTGTCTCATCCTGTTTCAATTCAAACACATCTCACAACTGTTCAGGTGCAGGGAAGGTTAACTAATTCTATTTATCTGGTGCTTAACTACTAGTCTAAGCACATATGAACATGTATACACAACTAAATATACAAGGTGTAGCTTTTTAGAAAAACAAGACAGGCTGTGTAAGATTTGTGGAAGGCACATCCACACCATCACTTCTTACCATTACTGTCACCACTTTTCTCTATTCTCTAGTTCAAAAAATTGATAAAAGAGAATGAAGAAGTAAAGCCAGGATGTTGCAACATAACACAGTTATGCTTTCTACACACCAAAGTGTCCCAACACACAGGTTGTGCAATAGCAATCTGAATCATGGGAAATTCCTAAGATTCAAGATTGAGCACCACCACTTCCAATCCCAGGCAAATTCCCTCTATCTGCCAAATCACCAGGAAGCCCAGGAAAGAGCAAAGCTGAGGCTGAATGGGATTCATGGACACCCTGCTTTCTAGGGGTTTACCCTTAGCAGGAAACTGTCACACAGCAAACAGCAAACATAGCCTGTCACACTTCTGCAGCTAGGGACAGAAATTTTCTGTTTCGGAGATTCCCTGCTGCCAAGATGAAGTTGGCCCCTTTCATTAAGCTGGTCTGAGAGAAAAGAAGCTATAAGCTTCCTCATCTCTACAGCTCTCATACAAGGCTGGGGTGTCCACAGCAGTGGCAGAGAAAGGAGAAAGTCACAACAAAACTCTGCCAGCTTGAGGAACAGAAGGTTTTCATTAAATATAATCACAAAGAGTGTATCACTTATAGGTTGTATCCAGAAATTTCATTCCAGGTGACCACTGAAAGACAAATGGTATTCCACACCTGGTCTAAATCCATTCTTATTCATCACGATCAGAAATCAGTATTTCGCCTTGAACAAAGAATGAACTACACCCAGGTACTATGAAAAAACGCTTTTCATTTTACAGAACCGAATACCAGGTAAGTGGCTGAATCAATCAGTTTGAAAACAGTTTTGTTTGAAAAAAGTTTCAAATGTGTCAGCTAAACAAATCATCCACAAAAGACATCTTTTCTCAGGTTTTCTAAAGTCTCTTCTGTCATAATACCTTATATTTTTTCTTTTAATTTTATTTGGAGCCCCAAATTCTCTGTATTGGCAGAACTGATATTTCTGTCAAAGTGTGTACAAACCAGTTTAATCACACCTTCTACTGGTCTTAGAATTACACTACCAACTTCCTGCAATTAACTCATGACCCTATTCACCATGAAAGTAGGGATCCTGTCTATCCAGTGACTAGCATAAAATGTTTGGTATATATTAGGCTCTCAACAAACACCAGCATGCTGAATAAACCAGTTACATAGAAGAGTGCCAGATTTACAGAGGATACACACTATCGGTTTAACAAGTTACTAGTCTAGCCAAAGACATAAATAAAGTAGTATTATTAACATTTAATACCACTTAAAACAGAAACAAAGAGAACAAATTTCAACAATGAATTATCTTGAAATGTTAACATTGTTCTATTCATCTTTCTTTTTACAACTCTTTATCTTCCAGGGGACCAGTCAGGTCTATTTCACTCTCCAGCTACACTTCAGCACCAGTGACCCTCTATCCTATGGTTGATACAAAGATTAAAAGGCATAAGGTAGAATGATAAATGGTAGTATGAGAAACAAACCATGTTAAAGAGTTTAGATGGTTTTGTGTTCATGTTTGTCTACTTCCAAGTATGAAATGCCCCTCCCATGGATATCTTCTCTACCCCAATGAACCTCTTATTTCTCTCTGTTGCGCTTATTACCTGGAAGTGGGGGGCGGGGGGACGAGGAAAGGTTCTGCTTTCTTTAGATTTTCCTTGGCATTGCTTGTACTCTAATCTGACTACTCAAATGCTTAAGTTTTTCAAAAGCCAAGCACTTTTATTCATCTACCCTGGAAAAATTTACAAAAAGAATCAATCCCTAAGTCAAAACTGGATGTAAAAAACTGATATAACAAGGGCAATGCATCCTGCAAAAGCGTACATCTATAGATAAGCAATCCACAAAATGGGAGACACTCTTCACAAAGTTATTACTCTTAGATGCTGGAGACGAATTTGGATCTCCTTGGTGCATTTATTAATACAGCGCCAGTTAGACACTGACAATACAGGAAGCATAATCTGAGGTAGTGAGAAAAGTACCCAGACAGGTCTTGATTCAGCTCTGTCTCTGTCACTTACTACTACTACCTCCCTATGTGTGCGTCCTCAGCTCTGGAAGTGAAATTAGTACCTGCCCCTAGGATCACTGATTAAAGAATTAAACTATACAATGTCTATACAGTACTCATTTCTCTATGGTAAAGGCCTAAATAATCTATAACGATTACAGAATAAATGCTTTGAAAATTCTTGGGGACTGTGAAAATAAAGAAAGGAAGAATTCTCCAACAATGGAGAACTAAAATACAATGATGATGATGATAATGCTGGTGGAAAGAAAAAAAAAAGCAGTTTTATTAGCATTTATGCCATTACAAACAATTTTTATCTAGGCATTTGTGCAAGTTCCCTAAAGACATCTTAACCTTTATTTCTTTTTACAATGACTATTAGGAAATAATTAAAGCAAATTATTTCTAAAATCTGTGATTCAAGCTTTTTTAATGCAAATACACCACCCTGTAATTAGTACAGGATAATGAGTTTTTACTTCATTCTGAACAGTGATCTTATATGAGTAAAAACTCTTGCTCCTTGTAATCACTATCCGCTCAAGAGCCAAAGTGGGGTTGGCTGGGCAATCCACCTCCTTCTAGGCCTTTCTACAGCAAGAATAAGTCCCTGTTCTCCTTGGGCCTTCACTTCATACGTGGCTGACTGGGCTTATTTGAGCCTTGAGTAAAAGTCTGTCACCACCACCACCTTCCTCTCATTGAGGAAGGCAGGCCATGGACCTCAAGTCATAAACTGAAACTGATAATGCATACATGTCAGATTTTACAGTCAAGTGGAATAAGAAAGTAAACAGAAGCAGGAAAAGCTTCAAGTAAGAGACAAATTCAGAGAAGAATTTTAGAGGGAAAAGTACACTGACAAAAGAGAATAACAGAACATGTCAAATGGGCAGAGGAGGAAGACAACAAGCTAAACAGGCACAACGAGCTGCGTTTTGCTATACTGAGTTTCGAGAAAAAGAGCTGCAAGACGGCAGGATTCCCTCTGTAGGTATGTGAATTTGAATAAGTAGGAAGGACCCCACTAGAATGCTCTAAATGAGGAATGGACTTCTTGGGGAAGATCATTGTCAATGTCTATTTACATAATTGTTCACCATACAAAACAGAACATATGACAAAAAAATAATAAAACCCAAGTTCTATCCTCTAGTATAAATAGAAGTGTTGTGTTGAGAGTTATAAGACAATTCAATTTGTTAAACCCAAATTTATAGCAATTTATGAGATGAATATTCATGTTACAAGAGGATGCATCCATGGGGACTCTTTAGATGGAAACCTGCCTAGTAAGTACCTTTAAATATTTAAACACCATGAACTATACTGTCTGAAGTGAGGGGAAGGAAACAAAGCTACTGTATTAGATGGAACTAACTGAAATAAAACTACAATACCTTAGAAGCTATGATGTAAGTCAGAGGAGAAATACCTGCTTTATAAAAAATGCATTTTGTATATAGACAGTCACCAACTTACGATGTTCTAAATAACAATTTTTCGACTTTAAGATGGCATGAAAGCAATACACATCCATATTTTGAATTTTAAATTTTGATCTTTTCCCAGGCTAGCGATATGCTGCTGTGCCGCACTCTTGTGATGCTGGGCAGCAGAACCAAGCCATAGCTCCCAGCCAGGTATGCAGTCATGAGAGTAAATAACCAATAATCTTTCAGCGTATTCATGGCATTAGATAATTGTGACCAACTGTAGGCTAATGTTAGGTATTATGATCATGTTTAAGGTAGGCTAGGCTAAGCTATGATGTTCCGTCAGGTCAGGTATATTTAAATTCATTTCGACTTACGATATTTTCCATAACCCCATTGTAAGGTGAGACGTATCTGTAATTGGTCAAGAATAAGTCTATTTAGGAAGGGTAAAACCTAGTTTGCATGATAATTACCATTAAAATTTGAGCATTTAAATTTTTCATTCCCAAACGCACTTCATGGTTACTCTGCATCAGGTATCAAGAAATCTTGCTTCACTAAATGTTTGCTATTTACTTTCCTTCCAATTAAAGAACCCAAGACAATCCTGATTGAAAGTTCTGTGTCACACTGAACCCTAAAATCATCAGAATTCTGGAATCGCAGTCAGCCTCTTATCTCCATTTGATATACCTAGAAGTTCCAGGAAAGAGCCATTCCTGGACAGTGAGGACAATTTTTAGTTTCTTAAATGTGGTCTGTGTGCTGCCTCCCTCAGCCCTAAAGAGTAGAGAAAAGCTTTCATGAGACAAAAGTGGAACAAAAGGTGATGTCTCAGCAGCAAGCCACCACCCGACTGACCATAAATTACCCAGCAGCCCCTAAACGGTAACCAGATGGTCTGGATCAGAGGGAGTAGAAAGGGGTTCACTCTTCTCCATCACCACGGTTGAGAGGGGTACCAAGACCTGGGTGAGGTGCTGTAATCAGCTGCCTATCCACCTTGCAACCTAATTACAGGTCCTGGAATAAGAGGAATGTGGGGGCTGAGCTAGGATCCAACTTCTGCAGAAGCAACCCCCACCTCAGGCTACCTGGCCACAGTGTAAATACAAGCAATCTGATGCCCAGAGACCAGGCCTGCTGGCCCAAATGCTGAGTAATAGCTGGCAGGTAGCAACACCAAGTCAGGAGAAGGGAAAAGACTTAGAAGTACAAGTGTACAACATACAGAAATGTGTGGACTACATGAGAGCTCACAATGGGAAATAAATGCATTAAGTCCAAAAGGTACACCAACATCTAGACAATGGAATATTATTTGGCACTAAAAAGAAACAAGCTATCAAGCCATGAAAAGACATAGAGGAACCTTAAATGCATGTTACTAAATGAAAGCAGCCAATTTGAAATGACTGTGTACTATATGATTCCAACTTTTCCTTCTGAAAAAAACAAAACTATGGAGACAGTAAAAAGATCAGCGACTGTCAAGAGTTGGGGAGTGTGGAGGATGAATAGGTAAAACACAGGGAACTTTTAGAGCAGTGAAAATATTCTGTATGATACTATAAGGGATATGTGGATATATGCCATTATACATCTGTCCGAACACACAGAATGTATGTACAACACCAAGAATGAACCCTAATGTAAACTATGGGCTCGAGTGATTATGATGTCAATGTAGGTTCATCAGTTGTAATAGATGTGCTACTCTGTGGGGATGTTGATAAGGGGGGAAGCTGTGCATAAGTGGGGGACACAGAGGAGATCATTGCACCTTCCTCTCAATTTTGCTGTGAATCTGAAACAGTTCAAAAAAATAATCTTAAAGGAAAAATAAAGCACACCCTAAAATTATAGATTAATCAAAAGCAACTGAGAGGCACAAAATGATGGAAAATCACAAGGTGAAGAATAATTTATCATCAACTAGACTATATTAATAAATATGCACAAAATGTCTAGTGATAGTGATGTCTATGCTGGGTCTAAGTATGCTGCTTTTAAAGCTTTAAGAATAAACTCTTGGAGAACAATTTGATGACATGATCAAAATTACAAATGCATAGTCCTTTTAACCATTAATTCCATTTTTTAGGAATCTGTTCTACAAACATACATATAACTGTACAGAGCCATTCACTGAAGCACTGTTTGTGAGAGGACAAGATTGGAAATAACCTAAATGTCCATCAGTAGGGAGCAGATTAAATCAATTATGGCCCATCTCATACAAGGGAACACCAGCAACTATGTATAGAAAGAGATAATGAGGGAAGCCCTCCATGTGTTGCTATGCACGGGTTTGCTACAATGTGTATAGTATGCTACCTTGGGTAAAGAAAAAGGAAGGAAGGAGGTAAGGAAGCCTTGTCTTCTTAAAAGAGATAAACCCTGGAGAAGAGCACAATCTACTTACATCTATGGGGAGTAAGTGGAAGGAGGGAGGCTCTCACTCTACAAATATGTGTCCTCCTCTGATTTGTGAACCATGTCAGTGAACTACCTGTCTTAAGTAATTAAAGAAACTGATTTTTTTAAAAGGCAGCCCCTGTGGTGTCCTGGCCCAGGTCATTAGCTTTAGCCCAGGTAGTAAATCCTAGAATGCTTCCGGGCATTCCCAGTTCCAACTGGACTGTTTACAGTTTAAGAATAAAATCTGAAACGAACTCCATGTTAGTTTAAAACATTTTTAGTATTCAAATGAACTTAAAAGGTAGGAAAATAAAATGTAAAGAAGGACTTTCAAAAGTACTATTTTTTCTATAGTAATGTGACAATCTACCTACAACATTTTGTACCCAATGTAGTAGTAAGATAAATATTGCTCACGTCAGTAAAGCTGATGTTATTTCAAAACACTCAAAGAAACACTGGTTGGCTGTCAGGTCTTGTAGCTTCCAGCACATCAATGAAGAAACCTCTTATAAAAGGATTCTGTTAAAATTGGAGCTTGTGACAAAGGAAGTGATGACTGGACATCACACTAAAACATAATCACATTTTCAAATCTGGATAGCACTTCTAAGTTAATTTACACTTTGGTCAAATCATTCTTGCTAAAGGTCTAAAGGTTTTGAAACAGGAACTACCCAAAATTCTACTTCTCATCATTTAACAGATTCTTCTAACCACAAATACTGAGGGTGTTTTGCTTTGGATTTGGTTTACTTTTTAACTAGTTTTACACGACAAAAATTATGTTTTGTTTTGTTTTTTTAAGCATTCCGAAGAACATAAAGTGAAAAGTAGAGAGCCTTCCCAAGCCATCCCCACCCCCAAGATAAAAAATTTCTAGAGATTTTCTTTTGGAAATCTATACATGCATTAGTATATATCGTTTTACACCTAAAAAAGATCTAATTATCATTTTTGTTCTCCATCCTTTTTATGTAATGATTTTCAAATTTCTCTTAAGTACCCTCTCCCAAATCCACAATGACAGAGGACTCAGATACTCCTTTTCTGAAGGACTTCTGAGTCACCTTAGTGTTTTGTAATCTAAATTAACTAAATTAATGAAAAGGTCTGAAGTTAATATGAATATTCTTAGAAGTCCTACCAAAGAGGTTGATTTTTACTTTATCTGCTTGATGTGGAAATTAAGTTACAGATATCTGTAAATCAACTAATAAGATGGGTAATAAAAACCAGTTTTTAAGAATCTTTTCCAGAAACTGGGAAACTATAAACAGAATTTTGGTGTGAACTGGTTGCATGACATGTAATATGACAGTAACAAAACCTCTAATATTGTTTGAGATTATATGAAATTAAAATTTTAAAACCTCGATTCTTCCTATTTATACAGTATAGTGAAAACACTAAAATCATTTTAAGTACAGCACCAAAATATTTTACCATTTACCAAAAAAGGACTTTTTATTTATGTACAAATGTATTTATTTATTTTTAGGCAATTTTCTTCTTTTTTTTTTTTTTAATCCCCCCCCACCTACGGATGTTGCCGTCTCCCCTTAAGAAATGGATCTCTGAAGGTGGGGCGTCTCCTCCCACACACTCGCGGCGTGCACCCGGGGCCTGGCGCACCCAGAGTATGGACCTTGGCTCCACTGGGGCACGAACCCAGGACCTTCTGCGTGTAAAGCAGATATGCTAACCACTACTCTATGGAACCACCCCAAAAAGGACTTTTAGAATGAAGACTGCTCTTCAAATATTAATATTTCTAACAGTCCAAAATGCACTTATAGTGGAACAAAATGTATAACGTGCACCTTTAGAAGAGAAAGCATGTGCTTATACACATGCAAAGAATATCTCTAGAATGATATACCCTGGTTGCCTGTGGGGAATAGAACTAGGTGACTCCAGAAACAGGAGAGGGAAGTTTTTTACTAATATTCTTTTGTACTTTTTGGAATTTTGAGCCCTATGAATATGTTACTCATTCAAAAGAATTTTTTTAAAAAATCTTTTTAAAGAAAATTCTTTTTGTTCAAAAATTTCCTCACATCTTAAGAACACCATTTCTGATTTTTAAGCTGCTTTTCATGAGGCCTTTTTCCTCCCACAAATGGGGTTTGGGAGGAGAGAAGGTAGTTGTCAATTCTCCTTGCAGATTGGAACATGGATGGAAAAATACACCTTGGAAAAGCATATCTAGACTTCTTCTAATTCCCCTAGAAGCAATCAATGGGTTTCTAATTTTGTATTGTTTTAAAGCCCTAAAAAATGACCTGGATTCCCTAGTCTGACACTGGAGGCTCTCCACAATCTTACTGGCTTTCAGATGCCCAGTTTGACTCCCCCTTATAGTTCATCCTGCAAGAGCTGCAGTGTCCCTCCTCTAAAGAAGTTTCTCTGACCTCCCCACCTGAAACATCTGGTTCCTTCCAGTCACAACTCTGATCTCAGTATGCAATCAGACAGGGTTTGGTAGGGCTGCTGGATTGCCTACCTATACCACTACACTGTTAGTTCCAAGACAGAGCCATCAGTGTTATCACCATAGCCTAGCACTATCCAATACATAAGCATGCTTAATTTGAATTACATAAGACATTTAAATATTTGTTGAATAAAAGAATTAAGTGTTAGAATTGAGATTGGAGCCCAGGCCCACCTGAGTCCCCAGAGCAGGGCCACACCAGCAGTCTCCATCTCTTAGAAGCAAGACCACATTACTTTTAAATGGTAGCCCACTGAATGTAAACCAAAAACAAAACTGTGTTTTGCAAAAACTGTTACACACTTGAGAGTTTGTACCCCCAGACCTTCACACGTGATATTTATGCTTTTCCCTATGCCTAGAATATTATCCCCCCACAATCTCCTGTTCACCCTAAGGTCTCAGTGCTAATGCCACTTCCCTCAGGAGGCCTTCTAACACCCCTCAGAACAGACTCTGTCCTGTACCCCAGAAGTCCCCAACCTTTTTAGCACCAGGGACCGGTGCTCCTATGAGAATCTAGGAGCCTGATGATCTAAGTGGAGCTGAGGCGGTGATGATAGCGCTGGGAAGTGGCTGCAAATACAGATGAAGCTTTGCTCACTTGTCTGTTTGCTGTGCAGCCGGGTTCCTAACAGGCCACTAACTGATATTAGTCTGTGGCCTGGGGATTGGGGACCCCTGCTGTACCCTAATCATGCAAAACTAAATACTCATTTAGTATTTTCGAAATGAGTGAATAATCCCAAATTTAAAGCAATAAATATTTTTTAATTTCTATCTTTAAAAGATAGTCCCTTTAGAAGAACTTTGTCTTTAGATCATAAACATCTTAAAGAAAACTCTAGACAAATAAGTAAATGTACTTAGGACTGTGACACATATGGCTATTTACATTTATATTCATAAAAATTAAATAAAATTTAAAATTTAGTTCCCGAGTTACATTAGTAACAGCTCAAGTGCTCAACAGTCACAAGTGGCTAGTGGTTCCAGTGGACAGTGAAAATAAAGAATATGTCCATCATCACAGAAAGTTCTGCTAGACCGTACATACAGATCATCATGAGAACGCCACCATTTCAAACAAATAAAATGTCCAAACTATTCTCTTATGGTTGAGAAGGAATCAGTTTTTCCTTAAACTTTCAAAGATTGAGAAAATCACCAGTGTGAGTTAAAATACTGAATTATCTCTCGATAATTTTAATGATTTCCTCAGATTTTTTTTTTTTAAGGGAAGCTCAACTCTGGGCAGTCTGTGCTCATCATTAAAAAAAACAATTGCAGTAGTAGTAGAGGCACAACCAAAATGACAAAAAAATCCAACAATACTTTACATCCTTCTGTTATTTTCAAGAAGAGAAAATTCTCACGATACAGCAAGGAGTTAAATTCCTTCAAGACTAGTGGTGACTGAACCAAAGAGGAAATTAAATTTCACTGGTTATTTCTTTCAACCAATCACCCAGACTAAACTGCATAGTGATCCCAAGGCCATTTTCTCCCCTATTTCCTGAAAAAGAAAGACTATTTTTGTAATTTCACCATATTTGTTTTTCCTTTTTTTTCTGTCCTAACCTAAATCAAGTCCTTGTTCTGAAATATTAGAAAAACAGTTCTATTTAGACTTCAATTTTCCAATAAAAAACAACTTTTAACTACAAACACAGACTGAGTAAAGGGTGTCAAGCTATGACCAGTTTTGTTGAATTCTCAGCTTTAATTCATTCTTCTGCAAACTGGTACTGAGACTACAGTAGCCCTGGTGCTGAAAGCAAAACAAGAAGGGAAGGCATCTTCCCATTTACTTAGCAAGAAACTTCCGTGGATCTGGTTCTGGTTAGACCCCTAGCCTACATCATCCCAACTTTCACCAGCCTGAAAGGTAGGTGACATCTATATTTTTCCACGCAATTAAACAATAATAATAGCTGCTACAACCTGCTATATGCCAGGAACCATAGTAGCCCCACTATACAAATCTAACCAAAGGGAAATTCTAGGGGGAAAAGATTCATTTTAGAGATGAGACGACTCTCCCGCCACCCCACCAAACCTCAAATGTAAAGTTACTGGCCCATGTCACACAGTTGAAGAGCTGGGAGCCAAGATTTAACGTCCACTCTGAGCAGAGGCCAGCACTCCCTCCTCCTTACTACCACGATGCCCACATCCCATATAAAAAGCTCTGACATTTCCTTCAACTCTGAGTCATGGTTAGAAGGTTCTACTTTTAATCAGGTGACAAATACTCAAAATATTTTAATCCAAAAGAACTGGGTCAAGCCCTTATACTCCATAATCATCAAAGAGAACTCTAATATTTGATAGATTTCTGCCGTTCCTGAGTGTTATCATTCAGTTTGTAATCAAATACCCAAATCTACTTTATTTAAATATTGGACAAGCCTCTCTCTACAGGATATCATAAAGAATAGTAGCTTATTTTCTTGCTATTTCACTGGTTGTTCTAACTACAACGTTAACATGTATAGGTGGTACAGTTTTGTTAAGAAAAAAAACCAAAATATATGGTGGGCAGTGCAAAGGGAAGCTTTTGAATTATAAAAAGAATCTGCTTTACAACTCAATTTGTACAAACCCATTAAATACCTATAACTATTAACACCTACTGTATACAGCAAGGCACAGATATATTTAAAAAATTGGAAAATTAGGAGATTTTCAAACAGAAGCAGATGGAATACCTAGAAATAGTTAAATCACATTTAATCAAATGATATTTTTTCATCATTAGATACTACTTAGTGATGGTTCAACTAACATTCTTTTGACTACTGAAAATGAAACACAGGGGAAAATGTCACATGGGATAATATGCAAGTCTTTCTAAGGGTAAGGTTTAAAAAGAATGCGACTTTTAGACATAAAGCTCAAAAATAACCTTGGCTCCCAAATTTAGAACCAGAAAACACCCAGAAGGCAGTTTTTCAAAGACAGCAATAGTCATTCTCAATATTGTCTAAGAACCTGTGGGGAGGGAACCACTATTGCTTACTTCCATGTCCAAAGAGCTTGCCCCCAAATATGAGTGAGTCACTTCCACTCAAAGCTCTGCTCTGCTCCCACAGGAACCCTGTGCATGGCTCTATCCCAGCCTTTCTGTCAGGGCATCACAGCCTTCATGCAAAGTCAAATATGCAAACCCCCTCTCCTTCCCCAAACAGGCACTGGCAGAGGGCTCCAATGTGAGTATGTTCTTAAAAGTTAACCCTTAGGCTGAATTGGGAAAGTGTGGCATCCCTTATCCCAGTTAATGCAGGGGCTGTGGACAAGCACGCAAAAGACCCAAGGAGCCATCAGCTGTGAGAGGAATTCTGAGGGAGGCGCTGGAAGGAAAAGGTCTTAAAGTGGGGTGAAGAACACCAGGCACATAAGGCATCATGGCCAGGAGTTTGAGAGCTTATGAGAGACTGGATGGGACAACCAGAGAGGACAAAGCTGAGAGCCTTGGGTGGATCACACTCTCAGAGACAAAACTGCTGTGAGTAGCCAGAGTGTCTTTTCCAACAATAAGAAGGCACAAAAAACTAGCAGGCTCCCCAGCTGCCTGACTCCTCACTTTGACTTAGCAGGAGAAGGCCCAGGAGGCACCAGACTCCAGGTGCACAGAGGGTCCACCAGGCTACTCCTGGTGTTTGCTTCCCTTAGTCAAGGCCCCTCATCCATTCCCCAGGTCTGGCTCAGGTGCTACCCTCCACTCAGACACCCAGCCCTGGACTTCTACACAGAGGCATTCAGTAAAGCCCTCTTTGGGTCACCCTTTCTGACTCGTGCCATTTTAGCATTTGATTGCACTATGTATTATTTTCTCAACTTTTGCCTCTAAGTCTTACCTTGTCAACACATTCTAAGCTACTCAAAGGCATCAATCAGAATCTTTCTGCCTAACAGGTACCTCAGACCAAGTACAAAATACCCAGTAAAGAAAGAGAATTACATATTCATTTGATATTTAACCAGTCCATGAAATATGCTTAGAAATTAGTAAGAATTTTCAGAACACACCACACCTCTTAAGTTTCTGCCATTTTAGAATTTCAAGGCCATTGTGTTCCTATTAAAAAATACAACTGAAAACGGAGGCAAAAATCAATTGTATTGATTATATAACTCTTGGCTACATACTCACTGAGTGGGCTACACTACAACAGATCTGCCTACTCATGGGCCTGTGTGGCTATGTGTACGTGGCTAATGTCAGACCATTGACAAACTGGTCTCTAGTCCAATCAGCTGAGCACGCCAGTAACTCTGGACTATAGGGCATACCCACTTTCCCTAGTAAAAACAGTGCTGGCATATTTCACATATCAACCTTCATAACCATCCTTTCAGATGGGAATGGTTATTACCTCTATTTTGCAGAAGAGAAAACGGAGGCTCAAAGAGCTGATGTAACTTGCCCAGGGTCATACTGCTAGTAAGGGAGGAAGGGAAACTGCACCCACTGGGCCTGGCTGCAAAGCCAGTACTCTCATGCCCCACGCTGACCAGATAACACCACAGCTTGTGCTGCCACCACCAAGGGGCTGTGAGAGCCCCAACAGGCCATGGCCTGAGCATTCCTATGGCCAACCAGGTTGATTCACAGGTAAAAATGCACATGTGCACATCTGTACCTCAACAGAACTTGGGATTAGGACAAAAAGACCCTAAGATTTGTGGCAATCAGCTAAAAGCAAAATCTTACAAGAAACACTATGAGAACTTTGAAGGATAAATACTGCACATTCATTCACCCATTCCCTCAACTATTTCCAGAGAGCCTAGCATGTGTCCGGCACTGCTCCCAACCACGGGAATGTGGTTGTGAAAAACTCTCACAAGCTCTCACGAAGCTGTTCACTTTTAAGATTCATTGAAAGGTGCAGACTCGGAGGACATAAGATGAAGAACGAAGTAAGAAGGAAATACTGTGTGAGCCACTGGCATCGACAAAAAGCAAAATGACAAGCAAAGGAACTAAACAATCACTTTAATTAAGTTAAATGGTTTTTTTTTGCTAAATAACCTGATTTTAAATTAGTTACAGAAAACTGTAACAGAGGAACAAAAAAGACACAGAGAGGGGCTCCCATGAGCTTTGAAGTGAGCCCAGACTGCATAGCTCCCCTTGCAGCTCACTGGGCTCAAGAATTAACACCCCGGGTTCCCTTGCTTCGTGGCCAGCAGTCAGACGAGCAAAAAGTAGGTGCTCAGAAAACCTGTGGTGGCTGCTGTTCGACTGCTTGTCTCTGAAGCCTTCAGAGATGGCTGCCACTGGCACAACTCTGGCAGCCCAGTGTTCCCAATGGATCCTCAGAGCATTAGTCCCACTTTACATCAGGGCCGGACACTGCAGCCCGAGAGCCAAATAGTAGTTTTACTGGCACACAGCTGCACCCATTCCTGTAGTATTGTCCAGGGCTGCTTTAACGCTAAAATGGCAGTGTGGAGTAGCTGTGACAGAGACCATATGGCCCCCAAAGCAGAAAATACATCCTTTGGCCCTTAACAGAAAGTTTGCCCACCCATATGTTACATAGAAAAGGTTTAGGAATGGTGCAAACTACAGTCCCTCTCTCCAAGACCTCCAGCCCATCAGTACACAACAGCTCTGGGAAGGCCTACGGTAAAGTTCTTTGGCTATTCCCAACGTCATGTGAATGCAAAATCTTTTTTTGAGAAAATACCTCTTTACGTGCCCTCTGGTTTCTTGGAATATTCTTGTAGTGCTGGTTTGAATAAGAAAAAGAAGTGGTGTCCTGACTAATGTTGCCCCAAGAACTGAACTGGCTTAAAACAAGCTTTCCTAATCTTGCTTTACACAATAAGGTATATTTCATCTTAATAAAGGAAGGCATACTTTGGCAAAATTACTTTTAACTATTTTGTTTTCAAACACACTAAATAAAAATATAAAGTTGGCACTTACATAGTCCCAAGTAATCGCATATTTTGTCACACAACTACAATGGCACAAGTCAGAAGTTGTAAAATCTCTGGCTAACAATCTAAGCATCAACTTCAGACTACAGAATTAAGCCTCAGTTCCTTTCTAACTCATTTTCAATTATGCTTAAGAATTACGGAATCAAATGCGAATGCTGAACAGGAGTGATTCCCAATCTTTTAATCGACTGCCAAAGCACCCTGGGAGGATTCATACTCACCCACCATCACCCAACAAACTTCAAATGGAGCCAGTGTTCTTGCTCCTCTCCCAGTTATTTAAAAGTCTCTGCTCTTCTAACAAGTTTTTACTTGCAAAGGAAGTCATGGAAAGCCCTAACTCTATACGTCTCTACGAACACTTAAGATTTCCTATTTAATCAGAAATTAACTAAGAGATGAAATAATCTGACTGGTCCTCAGTTATTTACTGCCAATAGCCATGAAGGTGAGACCACACATTGCTGTTGCCAGAACCATAAGAGGGAGTCCCTGCCCTGCACCCCTGGCAAGAACACGCCCCCGCTTCCCCCATAACTGGTTACAAACTTTCCCCATAGGTATTAAATTCACTCCCTGGAGTTATGCTATTGAAACTTGCCAAGTAATGCAGTCTCCTGGATCCACTATTCAAGTAAATTTCATGTTTATGGATGTGGATTTTAAAACAGAATATACTGTATAAACCTATTTACCTTAATGACCTAGGTTTGGTTCTGGTTTTGACTTCCTATAGTCTCTCAAGTATGGTTCCTCACCAAGAAGCAGCAGGAATAGTTATCTTCCCTTTCTGCCTCATGGGATGCTGTGATAACCAAACTGAGGTGATGGGGAGAAAAGCACTCTTGATACGAAAAGACTGCACATACATAAAAAAATCATTTTGTTGTGAAAGGCATTTTGACTGATAACCATATTTACCACGAGCTTTCTTTAAACATGGTTTTCTATTGCATTTAAAGGATTCACATTATAAAATATAATCACAACTGCTTAGGGACACTTACACAGATGAAATATACCTATGTTCAATTTTCAGAAGGCAGTCTTAAAAAACTTCTTTATAGTCTATTTGTTGTATGTAAATTTAGTCTCAATTAAGCTGACAAAAGTCTACGGCTTGCCTGGATATTTTTTCTCCTACACGTTAAATCATACATCCCTGTTGCTGAAAGACACTAATATGTTGTTTTAATTTGGACATATTAAATAAAGAAGTTTCCAAAACACATAACTATATACTGGTAATACAAAGTCCTACTTCTCATAAAGTATGAAAGTAATGAAGACTACAGTTGTGAGAAAGCGTTTAAGCCTTCAATGTAAAAGAAGAAAATACTACTTTGACAACATGACACCATCAAATTCTGTGCCACTTCAGAGCTGAGGTCTAGGTAGGGTGAAAGGACTGTTTTTCCTTCTTCCTTTCTGCATCACCTCTGCATGCTCTCCTCAGAAGCCATCCTGACCTTTCCCGCCTATGATCAGTGGCAACAGAATTTTCACTCAGAGATGCTACACATCCATGCTCCCTCTGCTAGACTGCAAACACCCTTTGGGCAGCACTCTGACTGGTAAGCTCCCCAATGTCAGAGGTTCTGGTCTCTAGGCCAACAGCCAGCCTCCAGACTCATCTAAAAGACACCAATGACTCCATAGACAAGTCCCCACAGAAATGCACTGCATCATGGCAGTCCAAGGAGCTCTTATATCTCAGGCCACCAAGGCCTCCTCTCACTCCTCCTAACCACCTCAGCTCTTCTCATACAGAGCTGCCTTCCCTCAAATTTATCACACGAGCGTAAAAGAACCTCCCATACCTTTCAAGGATCAAAATTGGAAAGGGGAAAGAAGTGGGCAAGAATAAGAAATCATTTCAGATAAACTCTGTTGTGATTAGCAGCACATTAAGTAAATATCTGACCATCCAATAACAAAACTATCCAAAAGGCCAACCTCCGGGATCTATCTTGGAAACAACTAGATATATTTAGTAGGACAAACCTTTTTGTTAAGTCTCATGTTACTAATTTGTTCTTCTGTATAAAACAAAATCTTCAATAACCTCGTTCAATAGCAAAGCTATTCAAAAAGTTACCAGTTTCAGAGGACAAGCTTCAAAGCTAAACATGCCTGGTATGATCTACGTTTCACATGATTAAAGATTTTTTACTCAAACATTACAATGTTAATGAAGAACATTTAAATCATCTCGCTTCAGATTAAGTTGATTTTACAAAATTAACATAAAACTCAACTCTTTATCATTAAAAAAAAAGATTAGTAACTTTTATATTCCACAAAACTTATTTACTTTCCCTGTTTAACAAATTTCATTTTAATTTAAAAAAAATCTCCTTATGACTGAATTTTAAAAAACTTTCTCACTTCTACATAAATATTCTAGAAATTGTATTAAAATCGAAGCCACAAAATTCAAGTTTTGTTTCAACAGTAGAAATAGATTTTTAGATCACTAGTAGAAATATGCTAGTGGATAGTCACAGAAATATTTGCAGAAGCTGAACAGCTGTGTCTACTGCAAATCTGAAGGCATTGCTGCAGCAATAAAATTCAATTTGGACTCATTCATTATAAACTGATTTTCAGATGCTGCTATTGCAAGACTGGACTGGAGAAATGCAAGCTGCGCGGGAGACAGAATCATTCCCAGCGGAGACAAGTTTTTACTGCAAAGGAGAGCTCTAAAAGAGGAAATACAACTAGTTCACAATGTTAAACATGAACCAACCAAGAAGAACACAGAATTATTAAATAAATCGAAAACTATAACACTTCTCATAGACAACTGATATGATTACCTAAGAAAATTTTCAGGGAAGCTAAACAATGAGAAGATGATTTAGTCAGTATCCTGCTAAAAGAATTGGTTTTGAAAAATCGTAATTCCTGCATTCCTTAACATAAATTTTTTATACATCTCCACCGTAAAAGCAACACAAGCTCAAATAATGATTGCCGCCCGAATTAATCTATTTAACTTTCTTTTAAAGTTATACATGTGAAGTTAAACACATCACAGCAACTTTTAGGACATCTTGCTAACGACGTGTGGGTTGTGAAAAATGGAATGACTTAGGTGAGCAAACAAGAGTTTTCAAAATACTACTAATGTGCTCCCAAAGAGCACATTCCAAGAAACTTCTAAGTTTTAACTCACAGGCTGGCTGCTGCTGAGTGTATTCTGGTCGCAGCGTTATGTCACCGGTTCAGAACACACTTGAGGTCCCCCTTTCGGCTGCACTATTTCCTTCTCCAGCCATCAAACTTACCCTCCGCTGTCATCCCTCCAGACGACCACGCGTGTGTCAACACACGGCGGCAGAGGGAGGCGTAAGGAATCACCACGCAAAATAAACACGCTCCACGTTACTTTTTCCCTGTAAGTACTACTCAGTTTACACGCGAAGGCTCACCAACTCCGGGAAACCTGAACGCACCCGGGCATGTGCTGTCCCACTCGGGCTCCACGACAATCTTCCCACAAACTTCCCCTCTCTGGCGGGTCTCCCGGGGAAGGGGTTGCGCAGGCCTCCACCTTAGGGGGGGTTCTGCACGCCCGCCGCCAAGTTCGGCTCTCCCGCGGACACTCACCTCCAGGAGGGGGGCCTGACAGCGGCCCCCGAGGGCCCCGGACCCCCGCCCGGTCCCCTCCTCACCTGTGCTGTCATTCGCCGAGAAGCCGGGCGAGCTGAGTTTGGCTCTTTTGGGGTTGGGCGGTCCGTCCAGCAAGTTCTCGGCCATTTTCACCTGCTCGCGAAAACAGCCCCGAGCACGGGCGACGAGGCCGACGAGGGCTCCGGGGCGGGGGTCGGCGCCGGCCCCGGCCGGCTGCGAAGGGAGAGCAGCGAGCGCGAGCGGCGAGCCGCGAGCGAGCGCCGAGGGAGAGGGAGGGCGCTGGGCCGGGTGGGGGAGGCGGCGGCCAAATCTCAGCCACAGCAACAGCGCCCCGCAGCGCTCACCGCCCGCCCCCGGCCGCCGCCGCCGCCGCTGCCGCCGCCGCCGCCGCCGCCGCCGCCAGCCGCGGCCCCCTCATCCCCTGCCCGCCTCCCGAGCGCGACACTCCGCGGCGGGGGCGCCCCGGCCGCCCCCACGGGCCCGGCTGGCAGCGACGGCGCCCGGCCGGCTGGCTCAGGCAGTCCCCGGGAACATGGTTACGCCCTTCCACTCGCTCCCCCCACGCCCCACTTAATTAATTCGCTCAAAAGCCCGACCAGGGGCTCGAATCGCTCCTGCTGACCCTCTCACCCGTGAAACCTAATGCGCAAGCAGGGCCACACTCCTTCACCCGCCGCCACCCACCCCCCCAGATTCCGCCGCCATGCCGCCGCCGCCGCCGCTGCCGCCGCCGCCGCCGCCGCAGCTCGGGAAAACCGAGCGAGGCGAGCAGGAGCCACTGGAGCAGGCATAGGGCCAGGCTTGAACAGGACCGGCCGGGCCAGGCAGGCCCTGGGTGCGCCAGCGTTGTGGAATTTGGAGGTAACGGTGAAGTGGTCGCGCTCGAAGCCCCGGTCGGGTCCGCGACAAGATGGCGGCTGTTGATTCCTCAATTAAAAAAAAAAAGAAAGTTTTTTTTCTTCTCTTTCCAGAGCCTGAACGGGGAGGGGGTGGGGGCGGGGCACGCCGGTGCGTCACCCCCCCGCGGCGTCACCACGCACGGCCCCCGCCCCGCCCCCTCCACCTGCGCCGGCCGTGGCGGAAAGAGCCGAGTGTGCTCGAGCAGAAGGGCCGAAGGCGCGGCCTCCGTGTGTTAGGCTACCGGGCGGCGGCTGGGCCTGCGGGACTCCCGGCGCCCGGCCGGGCCGCCACTTTTGTTCAGACCGCGACTGGGCTACGGGGCCTGGCAAGGACCGGGGGCGGCGGCCTGGCCGAGACTGGACCCCTAGGCGCGAAGTCGGCGCCAGTCCGGCCCGTCCGTCCCTCTGGGGCGACTCTGCCCAGTCCCGGCTCTTCACTTCCCTGCCTGCGACGTCCGGGGAGACCCGAGCCAGGCCTGGTCACTTATCCTTGCCGGATGCCAGCGACGTGTGGTGGCCTCTGCAGGTTACAGACCGTCTGCAGGTCCTCCTGCGAACTTGTGCATATGGGGAAACCGAGGCAGGAAGTGGCAGGACTGGGATTTGAACTCCTCTCCCCCAAAGTGAAATGAGGGAGATGCCCCTGCTCCTCAGCCCACTACTAAGCCCCTGCTCCCCAGCCCACTGCAACCCGGCCCTCAGGGCCGACACCGTCACCTACCAAGGGTGGTGGTGAGCGCTGCTCCTACCCCGGGCTGGGGCGCGGCCAGCCTGTGCCAGGCCCAGAAGGCCGCTTACATCGGGGCCCCGACAACCACTTGGGAACTCCACAGATCCTCCAGACAGGTGTGGGGTCCGGCTCCTGTGGCCACTTCCTGCGGAACAGTTCCAAAACAACCTAAAGTGTTCGCATCTCAGTCTTAGATGCTTCTCAAAACTTCCGGGCGACTCATCCTGAAGTCCTTATCTGAAAGGTATCATGGGCAACCAGGTTTCCTAAGCCAGAAACCAGTGAGTCAAAGTGGACTCCTCCTTCTTTCTCCACCCACCACACAGCCCAGTCTCCCCCGCGTCCTTTTACCTGGGGAAGCGGCTCTTTCTCCCCATCCCACTGCCCTAGAGTCATCCAGTACCGCCAGAGGGGATATGGTGGCAACTTCCCACTTATGTGTACCCTGCGCTCCACATTTCTCCCCACACAGCACCAGAATTAACTTCCTGGAAAAAGAACTCTGTTCAATAACTCCTTTACATAGAAAAAATATATATATAGATATAGATACAGATATAGGTATATAATATCTATATAGACATATGTAGAGATACAGATCTAAAATCTCATTTAAAAAAAATGTATAGCCTGTTTAAAATATATATACCCAAAGAGATTGTCTTAAAATGTCAAGACTGAATGATCTTTCTATGTTTTTTTTAATTTATATTGTTCGAAATCTTGTACTGCCCCACCCCTTGCATCTGTCTTTTCTACTTTCTATCCTTTATTCCACCATCACCTCCAGTAGGAAGTTCTCATCATTCAGGCCTTGCAAATGCTGTTCCCTGTGCTGAGAATACATATGTCTGGAAAACTCTTAACTCATCCTCCAAGACCCAGTTCAAATATTACCTACTCCAGGAAATCCTCCTAGCCCACTTAGACTCCCACAACGCTCTGGGTATATCTCTGTGAGGGCACATCTCACACTGTGTCATTATTTTTTTCATTCATTTATGTTTTTATTTATCCATCAAATATCCCTTGAGAATATCCTGAGATCACTGCCACTGTGCTAATCTTTCGGCCGAAGAATAAAGAAAGCAATCCCTAAATAGCAAGACCTGGAAACCATAAACAGAAGTATGCAAGAAGTCAACTTGCACAGTCAGGCAGGAAGTGTACCAAGCCATAGAGTAACACAGGGCTGGCAACACCCTGTATCTGAATGTGCCATGTGTGCCCCTCTCACCATAAATCCATGGGCCCCTTGAGGGCAAGGGCCATGCCTTAGTTATAGAACAGTGCCCTCCAAAAAGTATGTTTGTAGAATTAATGCATGAATGAGTAAATACTGTCAGGTCCCCCTGAGTCCTAGAGGCCCTGAGTCCTAGAAGCCCCTGATAAGGGTAGGCTCCAGCCCAAGGTAGCTCCAGGCCACTACCTACACAGGGGACAACATGTCAGATCAGTGAGAAACCTCAGCCAGGGCCTGCCTTGGTTCAGTAGGGTCACCACCTGGTCCTCGGGGTCCCTCAGTAAATGGTTTACACAGCCATGTGCACGTGAGCTCACACCATGCCCCCATCAGTGGTTAGCTGTGGCATCATTCATGCCTCATTTTACAGAGAGGGAAACTGAAAGAACTCAGTCCTAATGACCAAGAGGTAAATGACCTAGACATGTCAAGGCCAGGCCAGAAACACAAGTCTTCAAATTCCAGCTCCACACTCTTCCTGCCTAACCATGCTTAACACTAAAACATACCTGCTTTGCAGTCCCTTTTTCTCTCATTTGTATCATTTTGATCAATTCCTTTGGTATTTCCTGATATCTGCATTTTCTTTCCTTTCTGTTTCTTCTCCCCTTGGTTTGACTCTCATCCAAGAACACTATGCTCAGACATTGAAGAAGGAATAGCAAGGAAGGAAGTATGTGTATGCCTGTACACCTTTAGCTGGGAATCAAGGTTGACACAGAAGAAAGGGACCCAACACTGTTGAGCACCTTCTGTATGCCAGGCCACTCTGCCACATGCTGCCCTTAGATCAATACTTCCCACAATTCTGGAGGGAGATATCACTGTCCTCATTTCATAGATGAGGAAATAAGGCCCAGAGGAGGGCAAGTCACTTAGCCACTAAAGATTTCAACTGGGTTGCAAACCAAAGGCTACCTACTCTTTCCACAAACCTCACCCTCTTCAGTCTCAGAGGCTGTAAGACCAAGGAATTCCCACTTACAGAATGCTTAGGGGGCCAAGAAAACGAGGTAGGGAGGGGCCAGCAGAGGAACAAGAGGTAGAAATAAATCAAGAAAGATTTCCCGAGAAAAATTCATTTGAATCTAACAGCTGATAAATGCATAAACATAATGTGTTATATCCACACAATGGAATATATTTGGCCATGCAGGAATGAAGTACTGATACATGCTATGGCATGAATGAACCTTAAAAATGTTATGCTCAGTGAAAGAAGTCAGTTACCAAAGACCATATATTATATGATTACATTTATATGAAATGTTCAGAATGGGGAGATTCATAAGAGACAGAAAGTAGAGTAGTAGTTGTGGGCCAGGGGATAACTAGAGAGAGGAGGAAGATAGTGGATGGCAGCTAAGGGATATGGGGTTTCTGTTTGGGGTGATGAAATGTTCTAAAATTAGTAGTGAAGATAGTTGTAGAACTCTGAATATACTAAAAACCATTGCAATTTACACTTTGAATGGGTGAATCGTATGGTATGTGAATTATATTTCCATAAAACTTGTTTTTAACATGTCCACTTACAAAGAAGAGGAACCAGGAATGACGGAGGCTGGGGCTTCCAACAGAAGGAAGCAAGTCAGGGGATCGGCTGGGAGAGCACACAAGGATCTGTGCCAAGAAGGGTCCAGGAGGGGTGGATTAGATGTGATTGGGATTTCCCAACTGGAGGCTGAGGGATGAACTAGCAGGCGGAAAACAAAGACTGAGATTCACAAGTGGCAAGAAAGAAAGGAAACTGAGGAGGGAGAGACTTTCTCCCTAAGCTGCAGTTGCACAACCAGTTGCCTCCTACCTTGGACCCCAGTGGACACCTCACACCTAGTGGGCGCCAAACAGAAGCCACAACCCTCTACCCAGACTAGCTCCTCCTCACATGCTCCTCATCCCAGGAACACCCTCTCCTCTCTTCTACGGCCTAGCTTCCCACCTCCTCTCTCCTGAACCTTTAATCTCTTACTCTCTCGCGCAATGACTCCTTCTCCTCAATAAACACTGTCTCCACAGTTAACCCTGACACCACCCCATCTCTTCCATTCCCAGCCGAGCTGCTTGACCAGGTTGCCTATCTATACTAACCCAACTTACTTCCTTTCCTCACATTCACAGTTTTTATTTTTTCTCTTGAAAAATTTCAAACAAGTTGTAAAAAATAATGCAAAGACACTTTGTCTACATTATTAAAGTAGGTAATGTTAACATTTTGCCACATCACCTTCAGATCTTTATTTTACTTATTTAAGAAATAATATGTCAGAGATAAAGCTGAAGGCACCCCCCATTTCCTGCCTTCCTCCCCCCAACCAAAGTCACCACTTTCCTGAAGTTGGTATATATTGTTCTCATGTAGGATATGGATTTTTGTTAAATCGAACCATATGAAACTGCTAGTATTTGATTTTGATTTCATCCAACATAACCACCATTGCATGTAGATATTGTATGGGCCCAGATTCCAACAAATTAAAATAATGAGACAATTGGAAATTGAAACACTGGCTGCTATGGAATGATACTAAGAAATTACTGTTAATTTGATTAAATGCAATAATGGTATTATTGTTATATTTTTTCAAACAGCCTTTATATTTTAAAGGCATAGGCAGAGGTATTTGTAGATGGGATAATATGCCTGGGAGGAGTAGATGGAGAAATGTTTAAAACAAGATTGGCCAGGAATTGATAGCTATGGAAGTTGAGTGAGGGGCATAAGAGGATTCATTATATGATTCTGCATACTTTGTGTATTTTTAAATTTCTCATAATAAAAGGTTTCTAAACTATTGAAATACTGAGTATTTCCATCCACCAACATATATAAGCTGTTTATTTATTTAAATTTTCTTTTGTCTTGCAATAAAGTTTTATAATTTTTTCCATAAGGCCTTGCACATCTTTGGCTGATGCAACAAATTTCCTAAAACTCTCTTATTAGTTCTAATAACACTAATAATTTTTCTCTAGAATCTCTATGTAGAGATCTCTACGTGGATATTCTGTGTAGGCTATCAGATCATGTGTTAAAAAAGAAAAGGGTGAAATTTTGTTTTTCCCGTCCAGTGCTCATAATTTCTATTTCTTTGTTTTTTTACACGCTACTGGCTAGAACCTCAAGGATAATGTTGAATATAAATAGTGATAGATGCATCTACGTCTTGTTACTGACTTGAGTAAGAATGATGATTTTTGTAGGCTTATTCATTCTGCAAATATTTGTTGAGCACCTGTGAAGTGCCAGGCACTGTACTAGGCATTTAGAATACAACAGTGAACAAAACAAAGGTCCCTGCCATCACAGAGCTTACATTCTAGTAGACAGAGAGAGAAGATGAACATAATCAATGAGTAAATTGACAGTCTTTGTGAGAAAGTGATAAGTACTATGCAGAAAAGAAATGAGTAGTTCTGAGTAGTTCTTATAAGGAAGAAGCAGTGTTAGTGTGGATAGATGCAATTTTAAATAAGGTGTTGGGTCAAGACTCTCGGAGAAAATGATATTGGAGCGAAGACTTGAAGGTAAAAAGGAGTGAATGTGTGAATTTCTGGGGAAGAGTTCTCCAGGCCCAGGGTCCAATTGGCCTACGGCCCTGCAGCACTTACTTCCTTAACTATTTGAAGATGAGAAAAGAGGCAAGTGAGGCTGGAGTGACTAGTCAGGCTGAGGAAGGAGATGAGATTACAGAGGAAATGGACAACAGTGGGAGTGGATGGTGGAGGTGTTGTCCATTCTTGGACCTCTTCCTATTTTTCATTTTATTTTTTAAAAAATCTCATTCTCTCTAGCATCCTAACTTCAACAATACTTAGACACTCTGGGGACCTTCAATCCATGAATACTGTCCCTTTCCATTGTTCCTCGCCCCCTGAAGATTCCCCTTTTCCTTTCTTACCCAGCTTAAATTCCATGCTCAGCTGTCACAAACACTGCTGCACACATGCTTCCTTTTCTGCTCTTATGTTATCGTACCTGTTTGACAAACAACCTCCAGTTCCCTGCCCACTCTGCATTTGCACCTGAGAGTTTAACGTGGCTGGAAAAAAGTACACTGACTGGTGTCACTTAAATTAATGATCATAAATCTTATTTATTTGTTTGTTTGTTTGTTTAGGGCGAGGCAACCCTTGGTTGACCTCACAGATTGCAAGGACCTTGTCAGCTTGTAATCCCTTATTTTTTTTATTTCTTATGCCTACAGCACCTGGTCTTCCTAGGTGGTCTCCCATCCAAGTACTAACCAGGCCCAACCCTGCTTAATGATCATAAATCTTAAATAGGTGCTTACTGCCATTGGGCAATCATACTGTAATTCCATAGTTGCTCACTTTCCCACTTTCTTCCCCTTGAAACTCCAATACCTCTTTCCCCATCCTCATTTCAGCTGATGACTTCTTCCTACTTTGCTGAGAAAACTGAACCTATTACAAGAGAACTTCCATACACTCCCCAGGACACATCTACTCAAGAACTTGCATTGGTGCCTGTGTATCTATCAGCCTTCTTGCTGGTGCTGATACCTACAACCAATCTCTCTGCTTCTGAATTCACAAGATCCACCTTCCTTTTTGCCTGTTCAAACACATATGTCCAAGAACTCTCTCTGACCTATGTCATCAATCTCTCTCTCTCAATTAGATCATTCCCTTCAGTATATAAATATGCTCTTACATTTCCCATCTTAAAAAAAAGAGGAGAAAAACCCTTCTCTTGGCCCTATTTCCCCAGTCAGCTACCACTCCATGTCTCAGCTCATTTTGCTGCAAAACTCCTTTTAAGAGTTGTCTGTACATGTAGTCTGCTATTCCTTTCCATCAATTTTTTAAAATTCCATTTACCCATCCCCCCTCCTATGTGATTGTCATTTCTTTTACTTCAATATGTATTAATAGACCTCATCTTACAATGTTATTATTTAGCCAATTGTTTTAAAGGGAATTATAAGAAGAAACAAGATCTTTTATATTTACCCACTTATTTACTGTTTCCAGTGCTCTTCATTTCTTCCTATAGATTTGGGTTTCCATTGAGAATCATTTTCCCTCAACCTGAAGGCTATCCTTTAACATTTCTTAACATTGCTGATCTAACTGGCAACAAATTCTCCCAGCTTTTGTTGATATGAAAATGAATTTATTTTACCCTCAATATCTGAAGGATATTTTTATGGATATAAAATTTAAGGCTGATGGGTTTTTTTCTTTCAGTATTTTAAAGATGTCTTTGCTTAGTCTTGCATAGTACTCTGGCCTCCATTATTGCCAATAAGTCATTAAACAGGCATTCAGAATGCTGTTTCCAAATATGTAATGTGTCTTTGTTCTCTTGATGCTTTCAAGATTTTTTTTCTTTACCTTGGTGTTCAGAAGTGTGACTATAATGTGCTAGGTGTAATATTCCTTTCATTTATTCCTGCTTGGGATAAATGTAAGTGTATTCTTGTAAACTGATATTTGTCATCAAACCTGGGAAATTTTCCACCATTATTTTCTTAATTTTTTCTGTCTCCATATGATTTTGTTCTCTTTCTGGAATTTCAATTACATGGATGTCCAATTGCTTAATACTCCTCATGAAGCTTTGTTCATTTTTCTTCAATCATTTTCTCTGTTTTTATTGATGTGTCTTCAAGTTCACTGACTCTTCTTCCATATCCAATCTACTGTTAAGACCATCCAGTTATTTTATTTTTCAGTTCTAGAATTTCCATTTAGTTCTCTTATATTTTCAATTTCTCTGCTGAAATTCTCTATTGGTTTACTCTTAAAGACCACACATTTTCTTTTAATTCATTAAACTCGTTTTCCTTTAAAAATATATGCATAATATCCCCCTTAAAATATTTGTCTGCTAACTCCAATATCTGGGCCATCTTTTGTTCAGTTTCTATTGACTGCTTTTTTCTTGACTTTGGGTCACGTTTTCTTTCTTTTTTTTTATGTCTAGTGATTTTTGATTGAGTAATAGATATTGTTATCAACACATTGTAGAGAAGATGGATTCTGTTATTTTTCTTTGAAAAGTATTGATTCTTATTCTAGCAGACAGTTCTATTACTTGCTGATGGCTTTGAACTTCTATAGGCTTGTTTTCATACTTGTTAGTGTAGCTCTATAGAAACCAGGGTTTTCTCCAGCCCCTCTGATTTGGTAGAACTCAACCTTCAAATCTGTCTCTGCCATGGACCTTTTTGTGGTATGGTGCTGGAATTTGTTAGAATGAGTCTATAATACATCTTATTTTAGGGCAGGTTTTGGCAAACTACAGTCTGGCCAAATCATCTCACCTTCACCTTTTTTTGGTAAATTAAGTTTTATTGGAACACAACAATATTCATTCATTATGTATGTCTATGGCTGCTTTCACACTACAACAGCAGAGCTGAAGATTTGTGACAGAGATCAGATAGCCCACAAAGCTTAAAATGTTTAATATTTGCCTCTTTTCAGACGATATCTGCTCTAGGGTATGGGTCTGACTCCTAAGGCCCATGTCTCAGCTGGACGCCAGGAATCTTGATGAGATGTTAATGTGGTCTCTCTGCTCTAGCAGGGCCAAAACTCCAATGCTGCCAGCACTGCTCTTCCTCCAGCTCTGCTTGACCCTCCTATTTGGAACAGCCACCCTCTAATAAGCCTGGGGTAGTTTCGCCCTGCACATGTACAGCCCCATCTCCAGTCGCGATCTCATGCGGGGGAGTCCCTTCTCTCCAGAGCTTCCTTCTCTTTAATGCCTCACCCCACAAATTTCAGCTACTTTAGATTTGCTGAGCCCTAATTTCTGCTTCCTCATTTTAGTGTGGCCACTATGCTTTTTCAGAATCCAACTCTTTGGGTTGAGAAATGGTCCTGAGGCAGAGAGCTGGTCAATTGTAAGGCTCACTCATGAATTCCCTTCTCTTAAGGATCAGTCTTGCATCCCCTGATGTATAATATCTGAAAACAGTTGCTTCATATATTTCTCCAGTTTTATAGTCAGTTATGTTTGCAGGGCTAGTGCAATAAACATTTATTTCATTATGGCAGGAAGCTGAAGTTTCACATATTTTCTTAAACTCGTTCCAGATAGTCTTTCACCCCACTGTTACACTGAAAATTTCACTTGTGATGGACATCAGTGACCTCAAAGTTGCCAAATGCAATAGTTAATCTTCAGTTCTCATCTTTCTTGGCCTATCAGCTGCATCAGGCACAGCTAATGCCCCCTTCTTTCTTGATCTACTTTCTTTACTTAGCCCTCAGGATACCACACTCTCTTAGTTTTCTCTCTAGCTTTATTGCTTTCTCCTTCACTGGTTCTTCATCTTCTGAGTTCTTGATGAAATGTCACAGGGCTCAGTCCTTTTCCTTGAACTTCTATATCTTCACTTATTCTCTTGGTAGTTTTATCTGGTCTCACGGCTTTAAAAACCATCTAAATGCCTATGGCTGCCAAATCAATATCTCTATCCCAGATCTCTCTCCTGAATTCCAGATAGAGGTCAAACAGATATATCAACATTAACAAGTTCCAAAACTCATCTCCTGATATTCTCTCCATGACACCTGTTCTACCCAATGTATTTTCCTTCTTGGTTGATTGCAACTCAGTTTTTCTAGTTACTTAGGCCAAAAAATGTGGAGTCATCCTTTATTTTTTTATTTCTCTTACTCTAAATCCAACTCATTAAAAAAATTCTCTAGGCTCTACCTCAGAAACATATCCAAAATTCAACCACTCTTCAACACTTCACTGATACCTCTTTGGTTCAAGTCACTACTATCTCTTGTATAGATTATTGTAATACTCTCCTAAATGGTCTTCTTCCTTCTGCTTTGCCCTACTACAGTCTATAATCAACACAATCTCCACAACTATATTTTGAAAATATAAATCGGATCATGACACTCCTTTACTCGAAACTACCCGTGGCTCTTCCATTTTTACAATCATTTATTCATTTATTTAAAAAATATTTATTGTGAGCCTTCTATGGGTCAGGTACTATTCTAGGGACTTGTAATACATCAGTGAACAAAACAATAAAAAGTTTCTATCCTTATAGAGAGATTCTAGTGTAGGGAGACAGTGAATAAATAGTAAACATAACAAAAAAGTTCTACATTTTATCAGCAAAGGAGAAGTGGCTACTGAGAAAAGACATAGAGCAGGGTAAAAACAAGATTGGGATGTGAGGCAAGGGAAATTTTTAAATAAGATTGTCAAGGTAGAACTCATTAAGAAAGTGATATTTGAGCAGAGAGTAGGAGGAAGTTAGCTGTGAGGGCTCCTGGAGGAATGGACCTCCAGGCATAGGGAATGGATGAACAAAGGTCAAAGACAACAGCAGACAAGACATGTTCTAGAAACAGCAAGGAGACAAATGGCTGGAAATTAGTGAGTGAGAGAGAGAGAGAGAGTAGTAGAAGATGAGGTTGGAGACAAAATAGTAAACTTTGTAGTGTTTTATAGGGCATTATAAGGACTTTGGCTTTTACTCTGAGTGAGATGTGAGCCATTGGAAAATTCCAAAGCTGAGGAATGATGTAATTTAAATTAAGTTTTAAAAAGATCCCTTTAGTAGCAAATCATATATTAGATAACTGACTTGTATCTGGAATATATAAAGAACTATTACAACTTCATATTAAAAGATAAATAACCCAATTTAAAAATGGGTGAAGGATTTAAATAGACAGTTCTTCAAAGAGCATATACAAATGGCCAATAAGCACATGAAAAGATGCTCAGCATCATTAGCCATGAGAGAAATACAAATCAAACTACAGTGAAATACCACTCCACACCCACTAGAATAGCTATAATCAAAAAGACAGAATATGCAAGTGTTGGCAAGATGTGGAAGATTCAAAATGTAAAATTGTGCAGCCACTTTGGAACAGTCTGGCAGTTCTTCAAAAGGTTAAACACAGAGTTACCATTTGACCCACCAATTCCACTTCTAAGTATATCCTTAAGAGAAATGAAAACATATGTCCACACAAAAACTTGTAAGTGAATGTTCATAGCAGCATTATTCCAAATAATGTCCCCAAAATGGAAACGATCCAAATGTTCACCAACTATGAATGAATAGACAAAATGTATCATATTTATACAATGTAATATTATTCAGCAGTAAAAGGAATGAAGTACTGATACATGCTACAACATGGATCAACCTTGAAAACAATGTGCAAAGCAAAAGAAGCCAGTTACATAAGACCACATATTGTATGATTTTATTTATATGAAATATCCAGAATAGGCAAATCTATAGAGATAGAAAGTAGATCAGTAGTTGCCTAGGGTTTTGGGGGATGGGGAAATTGGCAGTTATTAACTTAGGGATACAAGACTTCTTTTTGGGTAATGAGAATGTTCTAAAACTGATTGTGATAGCAGATGCACAGTTCTGTGAATACCTTAAAGGCCATTAAATTGTATGCTTTAAATGGGTGAATTGTATTAGAAGGAAATTATATCTCGACAAAGACATTTAAAAAAAAAAAGGATCCCTTTGTATGCTACATTGAGAGTAAATACAGGATGGCGGGTAGGGAGGTGGACACAGTTGGAAACAGAAATTCCAGGAGGGTTAGCACATTAATTTAGGTGGCAGTGGCTTGGACTAGCACTAACAGTAAAGATGATTGAAGGAGGTTACCTTTCTCATCTTTGTTCACTTAGAGTTATCAAAAAGTGTTGAAGTTTATTAACTGGTTTTTCGGAATTTAAGATGAAACTACATATTTTCTCCTTTAATCTTTGAAAGGAGAAATACACTAGTAGGTTTTCAAATGTTAAACCTCCATTCTATTCTTGGAATAAACCTTAAATGATCATAATTTGATTACAAGTTATGTTTTCCTGTTGATATCATTTTTAATATATTGCTAGATTTGGTTTGTTAATATTTATTTATGATTTTTACATCTAGTTTCATAAATAAGATTGACTTGTAATTTCCTCTATTCAAATTGTTCTTGTCTCACAGAAATAGATGAATTACTTTCTTTCATTTTTTTTTCTTTTTTGGAATAGTTTATATGGGATTAGGATATAATCATTCCTTGAATGTTCAGTAGAACTCACATAAATTTGTGTGTGGTTTTTGTTGTTGTTGTATTTGATCTTTTCTCTTTTGGATAGAATTTTAACTATTGAATTAAATACTTTTATGGTTATAAGTTAATGCATGTATTAAGTAATTTTTCAAAATCACCTATTTTATGTGTTTTTAAAAGTATTGATAAAAAGTTGTTCACAGAAATATCTTATTTTTAAAACATCTGAAGCAATCTTGTTTACTTGTGTTTTCTCTATCTTTTTGTGTCTGTCAGTCTCATCGGAGTTTTGTCTATTTAATTTTTCTTTTTATAAAACTAACTTTTATTATTGTTGATCCACTTTATTGATTTATTGTTTCCTATTTCATTAATTCCTGTTCCATATTAATAATTATATCAATGTAAATGGCCTAAACACCCCAATTAAAAGGAAGAAATAGACATATTGGATGAATAAAAAAACAAGATATAACTATATGCTATCTACAAGAAAATTTAAGTTTTAATTTCTAATTACACATTAGTTATAAAGACACGGATAGTTAAAAAGAAAAGAAAAAGATCAGGCAAACATCAAAAGGAAGCTAGAGTGACTATACTAGTATCAGACGAAGTTGGTTTCAGAAACGAATATCATGAGATAAAGAGGAACATTTTATACTAATATTTGAGGTTAATTAATTAAAAGTATATAATAAAACTAAAAGTGCATACACCTAATAGAAGAGTTTTGAAACATATGAAGCAAAAACTGATAGAACCGAAAGAAAAAATAGAAAAATCCACAGCTAGACTTGGAGATGTCAACATTCCTTTCTCAGTAATTGATAGTACAAGTGGTCAGAGACCTAATATGGATATAGACTTGAAAAACATGGCCAACCAATTGGACTAAATTGTCATGTATAGAGCTCTACACCTAAGAACTGTAGAACACACACTGTTTTAAAACACTCATGAAATACCGAGATAAGCCATATTCTGAGTCATGAAACAAGTTTGAATAAATATCAAAAGATCTAAATCATATAAATTTGTCTCCTGACCATAATGGAAACTGAAAATCAATAAAAGAAAGCTATTTAGAGAATAACCAAATGTTTGGAAATTAAATAATACAATTCTTAAAAACCTATTGTTCAAAAAGAAACAATAGAGATATCGGATAATATTTTGTACTGGATGAAAATAAAACCATGGCACATCAAAATGTGTGAGCTGTACCTAAAGCAGTTCTTAAAAAAAATATTTTTAGCATTAAGTGTCTATATTTTTTAAAAAGTCTCAAATCGATGATCTAAGTTTACATGTCTAGAAATTAGTAACAAAAGAGCAAATTAATGCCATAATAAGCAGATAGAAGGAAATAAAATAGAGAAGGAAATAAAAAGACAAGAGTGAAAATCGGTGAAAGAAAACAGAAAAACAGAGAAAATCAATGACACCAAAAGCTGGTTCTTTGAAAATATCAATAAAATTGATAAACTTCTAGGAAAAAAAAAGATTAAAATGTCCAATATCAGGAATTAAAGAGGAGAAACCATTTTATTATAGCAGCCTGGTGGGAGGGATAATAAAAGAATATTACAAATAACTTTATGCCAACGAATCCAAAAACTTAGATGAAATGGATGAATTCCTTGACACAAACTACCAAATTTCACTCAAGAAGAAATAGATTGCATTTTTATGTCTATTAAAGACTATACCTTTGTACTTAAAAAACTTCTAACAGAGAACACTCTAGGCCTATGAATTTGACCATTTAAGAAAAAAAAGTAAATCTAATTGTATACAAGGGTTTCCAGAAAACAGAAGAGGAAGGAACACTTATCATTTCATTTTATGAGGCCTGCATTCCTTTACACCAAAACCAGACAAAGATTACAAAAACCCTGCAGACCAATATTCCTAATGAACCTGGACACAAAAAGCAAATTTAATACATCATTAACCAAGTAGGGTTTATCCCAGGAATGCCATGTTTCTTTAACATTTGAAAATCAATCATTGCAATTAACAATGATAGCTGACTGTGGTAACCTGAAAATGGCTCCTCAAAAGACATCCATCTCAAGGACCTGGGACCTGTAAAGGTGACCTTATTTGGTAAAAGGGTTTATACAGATGTGATTAGGTTACAGAATTTGATATGAGGAGATAATCCTGGGTTATTCAGGTGGCTCCTACATCCAGTGACAAGTATCCTTATAAGAGAAAGGCAGAGGGGATATTTGAGACAGAAGAGAAGACATAGACATAAGAGAAGGAATGTGAAGACAGAGGCAGAGATTTGAGTAACTCAGCTACCAGCTGAGGAATGCCCTGGGGCCACTAGAAGCTGGAAGAGGTAGGAAGGAGGATCTTCCCCTAGTGCCTTCAGAGGGAGCATGGCCCTGCTGACACCTTGATTTCAGACTTCTGGCCCCCAGAACTGTAAGAAAATAAATTTCTATTGTTTTAAGTCACCCAGTTTGTGGTTAATTTCTTATGGCAGCCTCAGTACACTAATACACTGACTAAAAAAGAAAAACCTGTGATTATTTCTTTTGATGGACCCCCCTCCCCCAATTTAACAAAGTGTAAAACCTCTTCATGATTTTTAAAAAAGAAAAAAAAAATCTCTCAACAAATAGAATAGAAATAGGAAGAAACTTTCTTACTCCCGATGAAAGACAACTACAGGAAACCTACAGCTATCATTGCATTTAGTGGAGAAAGACTGAATTATTTCCCCCTAAGATTAGAAACAAGGCAAAGGTATCCATCATAGAACATTGTAATTGAGGGTCCATCTGGTGCAACAAAGCATGGACAAGAAATAAAATAGATATAGATAGTAAAGAAAGAAGAAAAATACCTTTATTCACAGATGGCAGAATTGCCTATACAAAATCCTAAGGAATCTAGAAAAAACTACTAGAACTAATATGTAAGTTTATCAAGGTTACATGATATAAGGTCATCCATAAAAGTCAGTAACATTACTATATACTAGTAACACAAAATTGGAAATTTGTATTAATTAAAAATAACATCTAAAATAGCATAAAATATGGAACATTTAGGAATAAATTTAACAAAAGTTGTGTAAGACCTATACCCTATACATGGCAAATAGTTCTGAAAAATTAAAGACCCAAATAAATGAGGAGAGATACTGTTGTAGTCTGAATGTGTCCCTCCCAAAGTCATGTTTTGAAAACCTAATGCCCAATGTGACAGTATTTGGAGGTGGGGGCTTTTTGGGGTGATTAGGTCATAAGGGCAGAGCTCTCATGAATGGGATTAGTGCCCATATAAAAGAGACCCCAGAGAGTTGCTTAGTTCCTTCCTCTGTGTGGGGATACAATGAGAAGTTTGTGACCTGGAATAGGGCCCTTGCCTGACCATGCTGGCAACCTGATTTCAGAATTCCAGTCTCTAGAAGTGTGAGAAATGAATCTCAGTTCTTTACAGCCACATAGTCTGTGGTGTTTTATTATAGCAGCCTGAATGGACTAAGACAGATACCATGTTCAAGAATTGGAAGACTACTATTAACATGTCAATTTTCTCCAAATTGATCTATGGATTCAATGCAATCCCAATCAAAATCCCAGCTGGCCTTTTTAAAAGAAACTCATAAACTGATTGAAAATTGTATACGGAAAAGGGACCTAGAAGTATCAAAGTCATTCTGGCTACTGTACATGGAAGGGATTAGAGGGACAAGACCAGAAGTAGGAAGGCCAGTTAAGAGACTATTGCTTGATAACCCAGGCTAGAGGTTGTGGCAACATGGGGCAATGAAGATGAATAAAAATGGGTAGTTTTGAGAGAGATTAAGGAGATAAAGACCAAGAGTCTTTGGAGATTAAGTGTTGAAGCGGGGGATCAAGAATGACTCCCAGATTTCTAATGTGGGAAACTAGGTAGATGGTAGAGGTATTCATTGTGATAGAGGACATAAGAAAACTAATTTTGAGAGGAGAAACAGTAATATTAGTTCAGGACATGATAAGTTAAAAGATCCTTTGACATAAGCAAAAGACATGTCCAGCAGGCGGCTGCATTTGTGGGGGTGGCTTTGGACTGGAGGTGCATATTTAGGAATTATCGGCAAAGAGATGGCATTTGAAGATAGAAGTAGATGAAATATCCCAGGTGGTGTGTAGAGTAAGACCAGGGGATCTGAGGTCAATCCACTCAAGTGTTCTAAGCATGTGAAGAATTGCTGAATGGGAATTAGAGTATTAGGAGAAACTAGTTTGCAAATTACTGCTTTAGTCTTATTGATGCTGTGGTGGTTTAGACCAAGGCAGAGGAAGTGAAAGTAGAGACACTTGGATTGATTTTAGCGATATCTAGGACTTTTGTTCAGATGAAGGCAAGGAGCTCCTATTGGATCAAGGCTTCTACAGCTTGCAACTACAAATTCTGGACCAAATATCAAAAACCGACTACCTAAAGACCCTAAAGAGAAACCAAAAACAATACTAGAGGGGCATTAACACTTGAAAGAATGAAACTGCTTTAGATGTTTCACATTTTTTTGGTTTCTAGCCTGAGGGAAGGCTGTAGTAACTGCCACAGTAGATGGCTACAACTACAGTAGAAAACTCATAGCTTTATTGTTTTGAAGAACTAGAGGATAATTTGTGACAAGCCTAGCTGCTAGAAAGGAAGGAAGGGAAACCTGGAAAGAACAGAAATAGGGATGGAGTGTTCCAAATTCTGTGGAACACTCAATACTCTTGGGAGGAGAATAACAGGATGTAGAGACTCTGTGATATATCATTCACAACTCAATATTACTAGACATACAAGGACCTGGGAAAATGTGTCCTACTCTCAAGAGAAAAGACAATCAATGGAGACTGACCCTATGATAAACAAGACATTAGAATTAGCAGGCAAGGATATTACAGCAGTTATTATAATTTGTATTGGCATCCTAGGGCTGCCATAACAAAATACCACAGACTAGATTGCTTAAACTATAGACATTTATTTTCTCACAGTTCTGGAGCCTGGAAGTCCATGATCAATGTGCCAGTGGGGCTCGTTTTTCCTGAGGCTTCTCTATTTAGCTTGCAGATGGCTGCCTTCTCTCCATATCCTTATGGCTTTTCCTCTGTGTACACACATCTTTGGGGTCTTTTTCTCTTTTTATAAGGACATTAGTCTTATGAATTAGAGTCACACTGTTATGACTTCACTTAACTTTAATTACCTATTTAAAAGACCCATATCTAAATACTGGGGATTAGGGTTTTAACATACAAATTTGAGGGGTGGGGGCACAATTCAGTCCATAATATAACTGTTCTCAAGGACATTCTATATACATATAAAGACAGGTAGATATAGATATAGATACACGGACACCTAAACATAGTTAGGATATAGAATATCTCAGGAAAGAGGACAGAGACAGAAATCAATGAAAAGGATTAAATAGGAAATCTATAAAAATATATATTTGATAAAAAAATTCATTGGATGGGCTTAACAGCAGATTAGACAATGTAAACGAAAAGATCAGTGAATTAGAAGACAAGACAATGAAAACTAGCCAAACCGAAGGTTAGAGAGAAAAGAAGCTTTAAAAAAAAGAATAACCTCAGTGACTTGTGGGACAAGATCTACTGGTCTAATAGATGAGCAATTGGAATCCTAGAGGAGGAGAGAGAGAGAGAGAATGAAGAGAAAAAATATATTTGAAGAAATAATGGATGGGATTTCCCTATGTTTGGTGACATACACTTACAGATTCAAGAAACACAGAAAATCTCAAGCTGGATAAGCACAAACAAAAATACATCTAGCCCTTCATAGTTAAACTGCTGAAAACCAAAGATATCTAGGTTTAACACTTGCTATATTTGTTTCTCCTTCCCTGCTCCACCCAAAGTATTTTAAAATAAATTTAATTTTTCAAAATTTTAAGTGGTGGATCCAAAATATATAAAGAACTCATAAAACTTAGCAGAAAAACAAACAATCCAATTAAAAAATGGGCAGAAGACCTGAACAGATATTTCTCGAAAGAGGAAATACAGATGGCCAATAGACATATGTAAAGATGCTCAAGGTCACTATTCATTAGAGAAATGCAAATTAAAACCACAATGAGGTATCACCTTACACCTATCAGAATGGATATCATCAATAAATCAAAGAACAATCGTGCTGTTCATGGCAGCACGATTTACAATAGCCAAGATATGGAAGCAACCTACGTGCCCACCAATAGACGATTGGATAAAGAAATTATGGTTCATAAATACAATGGAATATTACTCAGCCATTAAAAAAAATGAAATCCTACCATTTGCAATAACATGGATGGACCTAAAGGTTATTATGCTGAGTGAAATAAGTAAGACAGAGAAAGATAAATGCCATATGATTTCACTTATATGTGGAATCTATGGAACAAAAAGAACAAACTAATCAAAAACAGACTCACAAATATAGAGGACCATCTGGTGATTGCCAGAGGGGAGGAGGTTTGGGGGGCTGGAGAAAGAGGTGAAGGGTTAAAGAAGTACAAATTAGTAGTTGATAGATGGTCATGGGGATGGGGAGCATGGCATAGGAAATGCAGTTAGCATTAATGTAATGGCTAGGTGGAGAGCCAGAGGAGAGAAAGAGCGATTAGGGGGATTGTTGTATAAACTATATAAATGTCTAACAAATGTACTGTATACTTGAAATAAATAAAATAAATTTTTTAAGGTAAAAAATAAAATTAAAAAATAAAAAATAATTTTTAAGTGGTGGTATTTCACCCAATGAAGGAACTTTTTAAAAATTAAAAAGGCATAAATTTAATAAAACTTTTAGGAGAAAAATAGAAGAAAAGCTATGACCTGGGTTAGTCAAAGAGTTCTTATATATGACAAAAGTATAATATATAAAAGAAAAAATGGATCAACTGGACCTCATCAAAATGCAAATCTATGTTCTTCAAAAGAAACCATTAAAAAAATGAAGAGGCAAGTAACATACTGGGAGAAAATCTTTCTTAAACACACATTTGTTAAAAGACTTGTATCCATAATGTATAAAGAATTCTTACAACTAAATAAGAAGACAAACAATCCAATCAAAAAATTGGGAGAAGATTTAATTAGACTTTCACCAAAGAAAATACATAAATAGCAAATGACAATATGAAAAGATGCTCAAAATTATTAATCACTAGAGAAATGTAAATTAAAGCCACAATGAGAAATAATTAATACCCACTAGAATGGCTACAATAAAAAAACAAAAGCAAAAAAATAAATAAATCCCAGACAATAACAAATGTTGGCAAGAATATAGGGAAACAGGACTCATGCATTGCTGATGGAAATATAAAATGGTGCAGCCACTTTGGAAAAACAGCTTATCAATTTCACAAAACATTAAACATCTTCTTAGATATGACATCAAATACACAAATGACAAAAGAAAAAATAGATAAATAGATATCTAATAAAACTGAAAAGTTTTTTTCATAAAGAACACTATCAATAGAGTAAAAGGCAACCCACAGAATTGAAGAAAGTATTTGCAAATCATTTATCTGTAAGTGATTAATATCCAGAATATATAAAGAAATACTGAAACTCAACAACAACAAAACAAACAACCCAATTAAGAAATGGGCAAAAGACTTGAACAGACATTATGTGTTTATTGGCTATTTGTATATCTCCAAAGAAGATATACAAATAGCCAATAAACACATAAAAAAGTGCCTAACATCACAAAGAATTAGGGAAATGCAAATCAAAACCACAGCAAGACACCAGTTCACACTCATTAGGATGGCACGCGCGCGCACACACACACACACACACACATATACATACACTTTTGTCCTATGTGTATATGTATGTATTCATTTCCAAAAGACAAAACAAAACAAAAACAATAACAGTGAGGATGTAAAGAAATTGGAACCCTTGCACTACCTTGCCAATGGGAATATAAAATGGTTGAAAACAGTATGATATTTCCTCAAAAAATTAAATATAGAATTACCATATGATCTGGCAATTCTACTTCTGTGGCATATATTATCACTATTTTTAAATTTTATTTTTCAATTAAAATTAACATACAATATCATATTAGTTTCAGGTGTATGACATAGTGACTAAACATTTTAAAATGTGGTATATATTATTCAGTGAAATATTATTCATCTTTAAAAAGAAAGGAAATTCTAACCCATGCTATAATATGAATGAAACTTGAAGACATAATACAAAGTGAAATAAGCCAGATGCAAAAGAAGAAATACTATATGAGTCCACTAATATAAGGTACCTAGAACATCAAATGCATAGAGACAAAAAGTAGAATAGTGGTTACCAGGGGCTGGATTGAGAGGGGAATGGGGAGTTATTGCTCAGTGGGTACAGAGTTTCAATGTGGGGTGATGGAAAGGTTCTGGAGATGGATAAAGATGAAATGAAAACATATATCTGTACATAGACTTGTACTCAAATGCTTAAAAGCATTATTCACAAAGCCCCAAACTGGAAACAACTTAAAGTTCTATTGACTGGATAAAATGGGTTATGTCCATGCAATGGAATACTATTTAGCAATAAAAGGGGATGAATTATTGATATATGCTATTATATGAATGAAACTCAAAAATATCATGATAAGTCAAAGAAGTCAGATGCTGGATAGGGTCAGATGCTAGATAGGATCTCTGGACTGGGGAGCACAAGATGCAGTAAGGGCAAAGGTCAGATACTGAAAACAGAAGGATTAAATGAAAGTTTACAAATGAATGCAGAGCCTCCCAGCAGCTCTCTCCTGACTCAGATCCTGTGACAGTGGCATTCAGGCCCAGACTCTTCAGGCAGGAGATGAAAAGGCCTTCTCTGGGGATTCTGACCAGACCAAGATGACAGATCTAAAGATGCTCACATGTGGGATTCTACTTGCAATAATTCCAGCCGGATGATAGCAATGAATGTGGCAAGTCCCTCCCACGTGCACAGAGCTTCCAGTCTGCTTTTTAGGAACCCATTCTAGAATAAGAGCGGGTGGTCAAATATAATCAGACATTTGAGAAACATCTTAGAATTGCACTACCCCTGAAAGAAAACCACACAAACAAATAAAAAATAAAATAAAAAAGAACCACCTGGAAGGAATACAGACCATGAAAGGAGAAGAAAAAATAACACATTAAAAAAGAAGAGATTGCATTTTTAAAAGGCACATCCAAAAGACACTTAAAAAAAAAAAAGCTTTTGGAAACTAAAAATATGATAGCAGAAATGAAAATTTTTAAATGGAAAGAACGATTTTAAAAGAAAAGAAAGGGAGGAAAGATGGAAGGAAGAGTAGAAGGATAGAAACAAGTAGAAAGAAGAGGAAATAAGCTAAAAAAATTGAAAAGACTTACACATAAGGTCCAACATATAAGTAATCAAAGCTCCAGAAGGAAATAGATAAAGTGGTAGAGAGGAAATCACATAAAAAGTAACTCAAGAAAATTTCCCAGAATGAATAGACATGAATTTCCAGATAAGCAAATGTCCAGTGCCCAAGGCCAACCCCATTACAAATACTTGTAGGGTCTGGGGCAGAAGTATAAATTCAGGCTAATATACCATATATCTAAATTTTTTTAAAGTTATAAATGGAACTGTCAAACTAATAAGTAAATTATGTTCTATCCTCCTGCTTTGAGAAATATACCTTCAGAACTACCTGGGAAGCCAGGTTATGATATAGAATACTCAGGCTCTTTGGAGTTCTGCTTCTAAAGGTGGAGGTGTGGGGATTGCTGGCCCCTGCTGACATCCCCTCACCTTCTCCCTTTTTTTTTTCCCAACTCCTGGATCTATCTCACACCATGAGAGGCCTCATGTGCATGCACATGGATACCCCAATATCCATTGCTATCTCCCATAAAGAATTGTTTCTTGGCCACTCCATAGCATAATAAAACAACAGTGGTGTGGCCTGTCCTCAGGATATATATCTAGGGAAGATGCCCATGGGGGTCCTGGAAATGGGCTTTGCTATGTGGGCAAGGAATTCCTGATTTCCAGGTATGTACCTAGGTTATTTTCAAAGTGTTGGCTCTGAGTTTCTCAGTAGACATTTTGTCCTATGGGAAGAAGCATGGCTGGAGGATAGCCAGAGTGGGACTCTCTGAAGTACAGGGCCTAAGAGAGGGAAAACTGTTGCCCACGTCTCTGGGTGGTCTTTCCCACCCTGATAGTGAAAAAGGACCCAAACCAAGGCACATCATTGTGAAATTTCAGAACAGCGGGACAAAGAGAAGATTCAAAACCTTGGGGAGAAAGAGCCAACTATCAGAATGAGAGGGGACTTCTCAACAGCAACACTAGAAGCTAGAAGATAAGGAAGCAATACTTTCAAAATTCTGGAGGGAAATGATTTCTAACCTAGAAGTCAATATTCAGCCAAACTTTCATTTAAGTGCAAGTAGAGAATAAAGGCAAATTCAGACATGCAAATTTGCTTCCTATGCACCTTTCTTTGGAAGCCACTGGTGGATGTGCCAATCTTAAATCAGGGAGTAAAACAGGAAGGAGAAATGAGACAATTAATAACTTCCTGAGAATCAACATAGTTAAAATGACCTTATTACCTAAAGCATTATACAGATTTAAGGCAATCCCCATCAAAATCCCATCGGCATTTTTTTAAGAAATAGAACAAAAAATCATCAGATTTGTAAGGAAGCACAGAAGACCCCAAATTGCCAAAGCCATCCTCTGCCCAACTTCAAATTATACTACAAAGTGACAATAATCAAAATGGCATGGTATTGGCAGAAAAACAGACACACGGACCAGTGGAACAGAATCGAGAGTCTAGAATTAAACCCATATTTATATGGCCAAATAATTTTTGACAAAAAAGCCAAAACATACAGTGGAGAAGGGAAAGCCCCTTCAATAAATGGTGCTGGGAAAACTGGAAAGCCACTTGCAAAAGAATGAAACTAGACTTTTGTCTATCACCACACACCAAAATCAACTCAAAATGGATTTCAGGTCTGAATATAAGACCTGAAATGATAAAATGCATAGAAGAAAACATAGGAACTAAACACAAGGACCTTGGACTTAAAGAGAATTTTATGAATTTGACCTCAAAGGCAAGGGAAGTAAAAGCAAAAATAACTGAATAGGACTATATCAAACTAAAAAGCTTCTGCACAGCAAAAGAAACCGTCAACAAAGTAAAGAGACAACCATCCGAATGGGAAAATATATTTGCAAGCAATGCCTCCGATAAGGGCCTGATATTCAAAATACACAAAGAACTCATACAACTCAATAACAACAAAAAACCAAACAATCCAATCAAAAAATGGGAAGAGGAGCTGAACAGACACTTCTCCCTATAGGACATACAAATGGCCAATAAATATACGAAAAGATGCTAGCTATTAGGGAAATGCAAATCAAAACCACAATGAGATACCATCTCACACCTGTTAGAATAGCTATAATCAACAGGACAAGTAATAACAAATGTTGGAGAGGATGCGGAGAAAAAGGAACCCTCATACACTGCTGGTGGGACTGCAAATTGGTACAGCCACTATGGAAAACAGTATAGAGGTTCCTCAAAATACTAAGAATTGATCTACCACATGATCCAACAATCCCTCTACTGGGTATTTACCCCGAAGACTTGAAAACTCATATCCAAAAAGATCTTTGCACACCGATGTTCATAGCAGCATTATTCACAGTGGCCAGGGCATGGAAGCAACCGAAGTGGCCTATGATAGATGATTGGCTAAAGAAGCTGTGGTACATATATACAATGGAATATTACTCAGCCATAAGAAGAAATGAAATACTACCATTTGCAACAACATGGATGGTCCTCGAGATAATCATGCTAAGCAAAATAAGCCAGACAGAA